>NC_056630.2:123034251-123698033 GCF_002870075.4 Lactuca sativa | reverse complement strand
ACCAATCTTGAAATGGGGTTTTACAGTTAAGGAGGGGTTCATGCTTACCACTGCTGATAGCTTTATGGACTTACAAATCAAAGAGAGTTCAGTTCTGAAGTTACAACTTTAGATATGAGATCATACCCAAGGATAACTTCATAACCTAGACAAGAAGCCCTAAACTTCATCCAAATAGATCTAGAAAGGAATGAGGCCAAAATCATGACTTGATACCTCAAATGAAGCTAGCTGAGATAGACTTCAGACGCAGAAACGTTTTTTCCTCCAAATTCTTGATCTTCAAGCTTCTTGCGTCGAGGTCTTTTTTCCGACCCTGAAATTTACACTAATATGGAGTACACACACGAATTAGGGTTTCTGGACTCTCAAGGGGCTGCAAAGGAACTAAGGGATGCTAATGATCCCTTTAATAGGGTACCAAACCCCGGAAATTAGGGTTTTACCCTCTAGATCCAACTTGTCGAGTCATTCTTCCGACTCGGTGACTTGGTCACTTAGACACATGGCCCAAACCCGTTGCTAATCGACGAGTCAGGCAACCAACTCGTCGAGTAGATCTTGAATTCATGAGAATTTATAACCATAAATTGGTATTCAAGAATCGGGGCGTTACAGACTAATACCTTTAACCAATAAAGGTTGAACTTAAGCTCCCTTGCTTAAGCATGTAGGATTTGAGTGAAAAAAGTGAGTTATAAAAAAAGAAAACAAAAGAGAGAGAAATTACCAAAAACTTGTAAGAATTTTGGAGCTATCAAAGTATGAAATTTATGAAGATTAAAATTCTGAAGAATCAAGAAGTTGAAGATACCAAAAATCAAACAAAAATGTGTTGAATTCAGAGAAATCAAAGATCAATCATTCGAAGAGCTCCATTGTTGTGTCAAAGTTTTAATGTTCTAGATTATGTATGCTTGGGTAGCTTAAACAAAAATACCTTGAGGTTTAGAAAGTTTTCTGTGGATTCATACGGAGGGTTGTAGATATGAGTGTCACATAAGCTAAGGGCTAAAGGTTCATAAGGATTGTGAATAGCTAGGATTGGGGAAATTATTAGGACTTTAGACACAAATATACACGTTAAGGACTTGGTATAATGGTTGAGTTTAAAATGGATTGTCTTATCTGATGTTGGTGATCAAAGTTTGTCCTAAACTTAAATGGTTTTGCCTTAGTGAAAGCAAAAGATAAGTGTGGGGTATTTGATAGTGCCATATTTATACACATTTTTAGCAATATATTAATGCATTTTGATTAGTATTTTTGTTATTCCCAAATATATATGGTACATATGAGATTAAATTATATTTTTCAGCCAAAAGGAGCATTTCTAAAGAAAAAGAACCAAAACCGACAAAAAGTGGAACTTTGGAGGATGGAAGCTTTAAAGAAGAAAAGTCCCTATGAGAAGCCCAAATCACGTTGAGTGAGTGTTCTAGAAGATAAGTACACGAGAAGTCAGACTCATTGCCCTGATAAGGATTCATCTAAAATCAAGACATGAAATCCTTTTTCATGTCGTGGAGCGTGAACTTTCCCAAAACTATATAAACTCACTCACTTTCATTATTAGGGAGTTCTAAGAGAGAATTGGAGAGTTTAGAAAAAACGAATTCTAGAGAAAAATTAGTCAGAAAAACCAAGTCCAAGCATTGAAGGTAAAAGAATTTATTGAAGATTTAGAGATTGAAAATTATTATCATTACTTAGTTTTGTACATTCAATCATGTCTTTAGTTAATGGATTTGTGTTTGTTTTATCAACCATGAGTACCTGAATCTAGCTACTTTTGTTTAGCTAGATGAAGCTTCAACTTCATGGATTAGTTTATTAATTATGGATTTTTAGTAGTTGGTTATGTGATTGTGTTTGATTTTTAATACCTAGCATGCTAATATTTGATATTTAAATTGCTTGAATTCATGCTCTATGTAGCTTAGTGACTATTAAATTTCATGAACTTGACACCTAGTAATTTAGTGACCATTAAATTGTTAGAGCTAGGATCGACAAAATCTTAAGTAATTGAAGTAATTAAACTTAGTTGTGTTGGAGGGCATAAATTATGACCATAATTGTGTTTGCTTAACAAATTTTACATAACTCCATTAATAATTCATAACTGATTCTGTGTTTGATAATGTGTAACCATGCATAGTTTTACATGAATTGGTGGAACATTAATAAACTTGGACTCAAATTACTAATAATATAATAATTGGTAACCAACATTATTAATCCATAATTAGTAGCTAGCCATAGAGGATGAGTGGATAAGTAATAAACAGAAGTGTTTTTAATATTTGATTGAATTTTATAGTTAAGTTATTAAGTTTGTCTGAACTTGCAAAATCATATAAAAAGCCAATTAACTTTTGCTTGTTTTAGATTAATCTTTAGTAGTTAGATTAGTTAATTAAAACCATTCCCTATGTTCTGTACCCGACTGTTGTGCTATACTATTTGCGAAAAGGTGCACTGCCTTTAGTCGAATAGCTAGTTAGATAGTAGGTAAAATTAGGTGTAGTAATACTTCGACATCAAGTTTTTGGTGTCGTTGCTAGGGAAAGGGTAATTTTGATTTTAATTTAATTTCTTTAGTTTAATCGATCCTTTTTGTGGGGTTAAACCTGCAAAAACTTAATTTTTAGCTTTAGTTTTTGTTTATGAATTACTGAACTCACGACGTGAACCTTAAGCTCACAATGTGAATAGGGTTGTTTTATGTTTTATTTTTGTTTTTCATTTTGTTTACTTTAGCTGCTTCAACACGATATGGAGTGCACTACCACGTTGTGGTAGCCATTAAGTAGGAATTTTTAGTTACCTTTTGTTCATTTTAATGTTTTTATCTTTTGTTTTTCTTGCAGTAGTAGATGACCCGTGCACCCAACACACCTTTCATACCACTACTTAAAGATACAGAGTTAGCCCTTCTTAAAAAGATGGATAAGAACGTAGGAGAAACCCAACCACCAAAGAAAGCACTTTTTAAGGACCTGAAATTGGTTTTTGGAAAGAAGAAAGCAAAGAATCTAGGTGAATCGAGCAATTATTCGAAGAATGAAAGCAAGGCTGAAAATATTGAGCTGAAATCCTAATACACAAGAATCCGAATATGAGTCCGAATTCGAATTAGATACAGAAGATAGCAAACCCAAATATGAGACAAAAGATGAGATGGAGAATATTGCCAACATGTCCATGGAAGCATACAAGAAATGAATCCGAGAGGACACCGATTCCGGTCTAGTGCAACCTATAATTCCCGCTACCGCAACATTCAAGCTGAAGGGAATTATTCTTTATGCGCTTAAGGAAGTCCCATTTTCCAGGAAAGATCATGAGAATGCTTACAAGCACCTTGATGAAGTCAATGACATAGCTGATTACTTCAACATCCTGAATGTTCCAAAAAAGACGGTGCTATTGAGAATGCTTCCTGTTACCTTTAAGGGAGCTGCTAGGGATTGGTTAAAGGCACTTCCACTCGGTGTAATTACTGCTTGGGCATAAATGTGTGAACAGTTTTTGGAAGACTTTTGCACACCTTCTAATGTTGCTAAACTCAAGAAATCCATAGCAAACTTCGATTAACAACCAGGGGAGTCACTCTACGAGGCATGAGAGAGACACAAAGGGTTAATACGAAATTGTCCCCAAAACGATTTGAATGAGAAACAATAACTATCATTCTTCTATGATGGGGTGAACATGATGAAAAGGCAACTCCTTGATTCTCAAGGACCTTATAAAAGAAAATTCCCAGTGAGATCAAGGAATTGGTTGAGGAGTTTTCTAAACATTCGTGTGAATACCACAATCCTAGACATGATGGAGCAAAAGGCAATGTGAGTGGCACTTCTGAAGATATGGAAGTTGTTTTAGCTATGCTAAATACAATAGAGCAAAGACTGACCAAGATGGACCAATCCATACATTCTAAAGATGGCTACTTGGATGAGAATGGGAATAAGAAGGCTCAAGTATGCTATTCTACTAGAGACAAATACGATGAAAACTGGAGGAAGCCAAAGATAGAGTGGTTTCCATATGATGAGTAAAAAAGCAAAAAGAAGAAAAATTTAGGCAAATAGGATGAGGCTTTTACAAAAAGGAGCAACCACCACCTGAAAATAAGGCCAATTTAGGGTCCATACTGATGGGTTTTGGCCATAAGAACATCCTATGTGCTCATACAAACCCTAATGCTTGGATCTAGGTTTCTCTATTGTACATGCAAGTTATCCAAGACTATAAACCCTAATTCTAGCATACAAGTAATCATATTAACATAAGAATGGGTTTAAGTTATTACCTTGATTGTTATGTAGCAATAACAATCCCAATTCCTCATTGTATTGACTTTAGAAAGCTTAGAGTCACAAATGTCACTCCTCTAATTGTTCACAAACACCAAGAGCAAGAGGATGAAGAGGAGAGAGGATGGAGGCTGCTCAAAAACATGTGAAACCCTAGAAGGATTCTTAGACACTAATCCAACAGGCTGCTCATATTTAATCCTTTCTCTCCATAATTCATCCTATCAAGTTGCTTTGGTGAAGGCAACCCAAAATGACCATGCACCATCGGGTCAAGTACATACCAGAATAGTTATGGACTTAGACACTAATCCAACAGTCTCCCACTTGGATAAGTCTAATAACTATTATGCGTATGACTTCAGATCCTGATCTGCAATCGTAGCTTTCCAAAGCCGTTGTCAACTCTAATCCTATCAGATACGTGTGTCCTTTAGATAAGGGATCATATATTCCTCCATTCTAGATATCGTATGAGACATGATTTCTAATCATTCTCTTTGTACTATTTCTCGAGTTCCGATTTATGACGACTGACTAATTGAACAAATCAAATTAGCCCTAGCCCGGCCGAGCATTTACGTTTGTCATCACTAAATCATCTAGGGGCCCAAAGATATTGCTTTTATCCTACTTTGGATAAAAGGAACGGATAAACTTTGATACAATGCTTGCTTGCACTCACCCACCGAATTACACACAACAATATGTTTTATAACACCAAGTTACTAGTGCGTTTACATATTATCAATGTGAAACCGATTTGTAAGATACAACTCACACATCTCGGTTTCAAGAATATAAGATGTTATCGTCTCACCAATCACTCGTGATACAATTTCATGGAGTGATCCAAGTGAGCGTGGGTTTAATCCAATGCTCAAATTCATATTCATAAGCACTCATGAACGTGGCAGCAAACATTTGCTTATGTCTAATACTCTTTTAGACATTCCACACACCAATTCATGACAATCTTCATTCATACTTACTTCCAACGTATGACTAACTGTGGTCTGTTTGAATAATTCGATTATTCTTAATAAGCTCAATTAGTCTGGAAGTCAAAACATGCAAAGTGAAACACAAGAATAATACTAATCCCATATGGCCTCAAACCTTTGAGTATAAATAAAACTCCTTTTATTTATCACCATATCGTTTACTCATTATTTGTCGTTTTGGGTAATCAACTTCCTACTTGAATTACAACACTTGTCCCATGCTCCTAGCATACACACAATGTTTACCTATGGTTCTTACCTTTTGAAATAGATCCAATGAACACATTTCCAATCATACTCATTTCACAACTCCTAATCCTTTTCCATAAGTGAAAGAATATCAAATTCTTGCCACTTATAGAATATGCTAGATTCTAACATTTTATGCAAAGACCCTTTCGTAATGTCATAGCAAAAAAGTCACAATGACTATTGCCAATGAAATTACAAAGTCCTCTATCGGAGATTGTTACAATACAATTCCTTAGATATGATGTCTCTCACTCAAAGTACATTCCTTTGAACATCCCTTGCATAAAAGTTTCTAATCTAGACATAGATTTTCAATATTCAATTCCCAATATGGACACATTTCCATATTTTCCATATGACAACTCATTCTTAATAGAATCTTATCTATTCATAATAATGTCGATATGGTCCATCCAATATGGAAACATTTCCATATTTTTCAATACTATACTTCCAACTACTCACAAGCGACCAATCCTCGGCGAACTTCGGATTGTCCTTTGATAGTTGTTTAATTATTTTAGTCAAAACCAATTCTTGTCCTTTTTCCCTCTAAATGCTCTAGACATTTGGAAAATTTTAGAATGGTCAAATATTATAGCATTTGCAATCGATCCAATACCCGAAGCGTATGGGACACGATGCAAAATGTCTTACATAAAGATTTGATACTTCATCAATCTTCTACCATAATGTTTTATTTGCTATGTTCTCAAAAATTCGAATTGTGAAGAGGAATGCCGTAATCATAATCGAAATTTTAAGAACACACTATATACCTTTGACTAAATTTATTAACATTCCACAACCTAAGCCTTTAGATTTGAAATGAAGCATAATATTCTCTCCCTTAATTATAGCAAAACAACCTTTCAACTCTTACAACTTTGCAAAGTATGACTCTTGTTTTCTATAATTAATATTGCCAACTTGCAATACGTGCCTTAATAATCATACAATCATAACATTTATGATCCCACTATCACGATGATTATTATAAACATAACACTTATGCTCCCACTAGCTTTGACATGTATTCAGAAAGAACTTAACTTTCAAAAAAACAATGCTTATTGAATTTCTTAAGTTCATGTTTCTAATACTTAGTGCTTTGATAATCTTTTATCAAGGCTTCTTGAACTTATACACCTTTGCTTTAGATAGTTCATATGTGTGTCTAAACAATTGTCAAACCTCACAATTCAAATTATGGAAAGGGATACCGTAACCATAATCGAATTCGAGAATGCAATTTTACAATCACTATCTTCTTAAAATCTTTCTTAGTGAAAGTATTTCCTCACAATCATTTTCACGAAGGAGGAAATCTTATGACACTTAGATTTAAACGGTGTATTAGTTCTTATCCATGTGAATTTGTCAAAACTAAGGTTTACGACAAATTAAAAAAAACTCATATGGATCGAACTTTCTTAATCTCGATTTCTTGCCTTATGGTAGCACAGCTGCCCACCATGTCTTCCAAGTAGTCAAGCAGCTCACCTTTTTCTTATCAATGTACTTTTCATTGATCAAGGTCCTTGCCTTTTATGCGTTCAAGTGAGAACTCATAGGACTCACACGCATAATTAACTCAATTGGAACAGCACAGAAACAAAATAATGTCAACACGATAGGTTGTAAACTTCAACTCATGTGCTAGTGATGATCGATAAGGTTTATTTGATTTGTTCTTGAAACCTTTCAAGACCAATAAGACTCCCACTGACTCCTTGACATATAAGATTCTCTTGTCAATAAACATTTCTTGACAAACAAATATTCAAGAGTTAGTGTAGTTTTTATCAAAACACTTCATAAATTGGTCTTAGTTGGTCTTTGTCTTATCCAAGACATCACAACTTTCCACATTTGATGAATGTTATAAACCTTCTTAATACTTTTCACTCATTGTCACAATCTTAATTCTAAGACTTGTTTTGGAACGAAGTATGATTGACTTCTTGATTTAACCGTTTCTTCAATTCTTGATTCCTCTTCTTAAACATACAATTGTACTAAGACTCTCTTAGAGGATCAATTGAGATATGGTTATTAATCATTAAGACCTATCATAAAGCATAAAAGGTACTCTCCCTTCTTCTTAGAATGGAGAAACTTTTATCTTTCTGCCTACTTGATTCTTCTTATTCGTTTGCTATTGATTTAAACCTTTTTTAATCAATTCCGAATTACACTTAATCTCATAAGTATAATCATATTTACTAAACCTTTAGTAAATCATGACGAATATCTTTGTTACTCTTATGGTGGACTTTGATCAACACATAACTTTATGTACTTGATCTCCTAGTCCTTTCACTCGACACTTTGTCAACGAATTAGTCTAATTTCCGAATATGAACTTTCTCATGCATCATGCAACCAAGTTGCGTGATTCCAAATTTCTGTCCAATTGAAACTTGGGCATTGAGAAACTCTCCTTATTTGGTAAATCCTCGACTTTTCCATAAACATCATATAATTAAGAATCAAATCCATTGCTGCTAATATTAGAAACATCAATTTTTCATATACGCTATTGCAAGGATAAATAAATAATATAAAAATCAAAAATTTATTTCATTGCGGAAAAAATTTGTCCTTACAATGCAATTCATTGAAAAACATATGCTAATACATATTTCTTAGCAATCTAATTCTAACTCTAAGTAGTAGCTCAAGAATCTAATCTTCAAGTAATGCGATCGAAATCCATTTCTTCACGGTTAGATTCTGCTCACTTCTTCCCTTAAGCTTCCTTTCTTTTCTTTGATTCTATAAAACATCAATTGTAATCTTATCACATTATGTATTAAGAATCTAGAATGAAGCTTAAAAGAGTTAGTCAATGGTTTTTACCTAAAGCAAAGCCATACGTTTTGACTCTCCCATCTCTTAGATCTCTTAGGTAAATAGGGCAGCTTCGTCTCCAATGCCCCTTCTCTTGGCAATAAAAGCAAATTGACTCTTTTGGAACAGGACATGGAACTACTTCAGACATTGCATTTCTCTTATGATCAAACTTTTCGATCATAGCATGTCTTTCGTTGCCATTGTCTATATCCATAGAGGTCTTGAAGGCAGATTTACCAATCAACTTTGCTTTTCTATTGCGCCAAACCATTGTTGATTCAGCAACAATAAGCATATAGGTGAGATCTATAAGGGTCACGTCACAGTTCATCATATAGTACTCTCTTACAAACTCACTATATGAGTTAGGAAGTGACTGAAGAACCCAATCAACAGCCATCTCCTCACAGACAATAGATCCCATTATTCTTAACCTATCAATGTGTGACTTCATCCCTAGGACGTGTGCACACACCGACTTTCCTTCTTTATGTTTACTTGACAAAAGGGCTTGAGTGATCTTGAACTTTTCAAGCCTTCGAACTTGTGGGTTAGAGAGAATAATTGGAGGAGGAGGAGGAAGTGAAGTATGATCTCTTGTTCCTCGATCGAATTGTGGAATATCATCTTCATGTAGAATGTTTGTTCCACTGGATTTGAGAAGACCATAGTTGTCAAACTTTGACATCTACAAAACGAGAGAAAACGAATTCAAGTTAGTTGATTGATTGAGTCCTTAGTAAATCACCTAAATGAGATACTAAGGCTAGGATCCAACACAATATTCTACAACTCGGGGGAGGGATGCCGTAACCCAAATTACAGAACATTTGAAGGTAAGTGAATGACGATTCACTAATTTCCACCATGAAAAGCCATACGTTTTGACTCTCTTATCTCTTAGATCTCTTAGGTAAAATAGGGCAGCTTCGTCTCCAATGCCCCTTCTCTTGGCAATGAAAGCAAATTGACTCTTTTGGAACAGGACATGGAACTACTTCAGACATTGCATTTCTCTTATGATCAAACTTTTCGATCATAGCATGTCTTTCGTTGCCATTTTCTATATCCATAGAGGTCTTGAAGGCAGATTTATGAATCAACTTTGCTTTTCTATTGCGCCAAACCATTGCTGATTCAGCAGCAATAAGCATATAGGTGAGATCTATAAGGGTCACGTCGCGGTTCATCATATAGTACTCTCTTACGAACTCACTATATGAGTTAGGAAGTGACTGAAGAACCCAATCAACAACCATCTCCTCACAAACAACAGATCCCAACATTCTTAACCTATCAATGTGTGACTTCATCTCTAGGACGTGTGCACACACTGACTTTCCTTTTTTATGTTTACTTGCCAAAAGGGCTTGAGTGAGCTTGAACTTTTCAAGCCTTCGAACTTGTGGGTTAGGGAGAATAATTGGAGGAGGTGGAGGAAGAGAAGCATGATCTCTTGTTCCTCGATCGAATCGTGGAATATCATCTTCATGCGGAATGCTTGTTCCACAGGATTTGGGAAGACCATAGTTGTCATACTTTGACATCTACAAAACGGGAGAAAATGCATTCAAGTTAGTTGATTGATTGAGTCCTTAATAAATCACCCAAATGAGATATTAAGGCTAGGACCCAACACAATACGCTACAACCTGGAAAAGGGATGCCGTAATCTAGTTGTGGAATATTTGAAGGTACGTGAATGACGATTCACTAATTTCCACCATGAAAAACGAAAAAAAAAAGAAATTTAAGTTTTAAATCTATGAAAACTCCTAGATCCTTTGAGATTCATTGAACATTTCAATTTCATGTTTAAATCTCGATATGCCCCTCTTGTTTGTGACTAGGATGCCGAGGATCACAAAGCGGGTGTGAATAACCATGCAAACTTACATGGTGCCCTCACATGTTACAGTCACCTATTCGATGTGCCGGTAAACCACACACGCTCCACCGAACTATGACAAACATTGAGTCACCCTTTGCTACCTTTTCTTAGAACCATTTAGTGTGCCGGTTAACCACACACACTCCACTAACGTCTTCGCAAGGGCACAAAGTGTAATTTCATGGAATTGCATCAATTCACTTTTGCCTAAGTAACTAAGATTGGGAATTTGTAAAAACATTTAGTTACTTTTGTACTTCATTATACTTATAATAGAAGGTTTTTTCCTATCCTACCCGTTCGGCTAACGACCCTCCACTAGTCAAGAGTGCGGTGGGTAAGAGTGGATACCCATTCAATCGCCATTTTATAGGCAATTTCCTTAAACACCCTTTATAGACCAGCTTCATGAATGAGGCCTACTAACGGTAAGACTGACTTTACTCATACATATATATAATGTTAGACTTTTAATGCTATATATAGTATAGGGTGTATTTTACACTTTTAAAATACTAGGAGGTCTAATTTAACAATTATACTTTTAATTCAATTAAATTGTAAACCTAAAACTCTTATGGATTTATTAAACCTCTTTTAATCATACACCTTAATTAATTAATAAAACCATAAGGGTGTGATTTGAATCTTTTTCAAATCAATATTAGGGTTTTAGAATTTAACATTCCTAAATTAAACTTTTAATCAACTTTTAAATTCCAAAAGTTGAGGGTATGTTTTGAAACATTTCAAAACATTAGGGTTTAGAATTTAAATATACATCAAAATTAAACTATTAATCAAAATTTAAATTCCAAAACTTGAGGGCAAGTTTTGAAACCTTTTTCAAAACATTAGGGTTTCAACTATTTAAATTTCAAAACAACAAAACTTTTGAGGTCAAATTTAAACTATAAAACCTAAAGGGGAAAATATGAAACACTTCATAACATAAGGATCAAATAACAAATAATCTAAATTAACATTTAGTCATATAATTATCCATATTTGATTTATTTAATGATTTCTTGCAAAACAATTTACCAATTTAATCAAAATAATTAATCAATTATCACGTAAGAATATACTCATATATATCATAAAATCGGATTTATATTGATCTAATATGATAAAGGCAAGTATCTCAAAGATAAGCAGCAAGAAATCCCAAAAATAGCTCCATCTGACGCTCGAACTCGCCGAGTACCCCCATGGACTCGCCGAGTAAGGGGCAACTCGCCGAGTCCACAGTGGGACTCGCCGAGTCAATCATGCAGAACCACAAAAATCGAATTTTTTCAACATACAAGGAATCAATACAATAGAAACCAATCTAGGCTTTGATACCACTGATGGGTTTTGGTCATAAGAACATCCTATGTGCTCATACAAACCCTAATGCTTGGATCTAGGTTTCTCTATTGTACATGCAAGTTATCCAAGACTATAAACCCTAATTCTAGCATACAAGTAATCATATTAAAATAAGAATGGGTTTAAGATATTACCTTGATTGTTGTGTAGCAATAACAATCCCAAATCCTTCTTCTATTGACTTTAGAAAGCTTAGAGTCACAAATGTCACTCCTCTAATGGTTCACAAACACCAAGAGCAAGATGATGAAGAGGAGAGAGGATGGAGGCTGCCCAAAAACGTGTGAAACCCTAGAAGGATTCTTAGCCACGTTTTTGGGTCATAAGGGGTCTATATATATAAGAGGCTATTAGGGTTATCTAACAAGGAAACCCTAATTTAGATGCTTAAGCCCTAAGCAACCCATAGATTCCTTTCCTTAAGGCCTTGGACGATTTCCTCATGGGCTTCCCCATAGAATTCGTCCACTCCTTAATATAAGGCAATCTATAGCCCAAATTGCAATTATCTTATAATTACAATTTCAGTCCCTTAAGTTTAATTAATCGCTTTTAGTAACAAAACTAATTACTAATTAATTCTTGACTAATATTAATTAAACAATATGATTTCTCCTTTAATATATTATTCTCATAATATATTAATAAATCATATTTAATCCTTTCTCTCCATAATTCATCCTATCAAGTTGCTTTGGTGAAGGCAACCCAAAAGGACCATGCACCATCGGGTCAAGTACATACCAGAATAGTTATGGACTTAGACACTAATCCAACACTTTCATGGTCAGATTTAGGCGCCATATGCAGGCAGGGCACGAACCATTCTGATGGAGGAGGCACATAGATTGAGATTCTCGATCCATCTCGGGGCCACAAAGATGTATTTGAACCTGAAGAAAGATTATTGGTGGCCCTGTATGAAGAGGGATGTTGCATGGTTTGTTGAGAGGTGCTTGACTTGTCGCAAGGTTAAGGCCGAGCACCGGCGTCCACATGGCACGTTGCAGCCGCTTGAGGCTCCCCAATCGAAGTGGGAACAGATTTCCATGGATTTCATCACCAAATTGCCGAGGACCGCGAGGGGTGTCGATGCAATTTGGGTGATCGTCGACCGATTGATAAAGAGCGCACATTTTCTTGCTATCAGTGAGAGCTCTTCTGCCAAGAGGTTGGCAGAATTGTATGTGAGGGAGGTGGTATCGCATCATGGGGTACCGATATCGATTGTGTCCGATTGAGATGTGCGTTTCACTTCCAGGTTCTGGAAGAAGTTCCACGAGGAGTTGGGTACGAGGCTGCATTTCAGTACCGCCTACCACCCACAGACGGACGAGTAGAGTGAGCGGACGATTCAGATGCTCGAGGACATGCTCCAAGCATGTGTGTTGGACTTCAGAGGAATTTGGGACACGTATCTGCCGTTGACTGAGTTTTCGTACAACAACAGCCACCATTCTAGTATTGGTATGCCTCCTTTCGAGCTATTGTATGGGAGAAGGTGTCAGACTCCCATTTGTTGGGGAAAGGTAGGGCAGTGTGTGATGGGTAGCACTAAGATAGTGCTTTAGACGACAGAGAAGATATAGCAGGTTAGATAGAGGTTACTGACGACTCAGAGTTGTTAGAAGAGTTATGCGGATCGACGACGATCCGAGCTAGAGTTCCAGTTGGGGGATTTTGTACTCCTGAAAGTATCTCCTTGGAAAGGAGTGATCTGATTCAGGAAGAGGGGCAAGCTGGGGCCCCGGTACATCGGTCCATTCAGGGTGACCACAAGGGTGGGCAAGGTAGCATATCAGTTAGAGCTACCTGCGGAGTTGATCCAGATTCATGATACCTTCCACGTGTCGCAGTTGAGGAAATGTATAGCCGACGAGTCGGCGGTAGTATCTTTGGAGGATATTCGGTTGGATGCGAGTCTGAATTATGCGGAAAGGCCAATCGCGATCCGGGATCTGGAGATCAAAGTTCTGAGGAGCAAGGAGGTGTCACTGGTGCAGGTCCAGTGGCAACATCGGAAAGGGTCCGAGCTGACCTGGGAGCCGGAGTTGGAGATGCGGGAGCAGCATCCAGAGTTGTTTGTCGAGCAGGACTTCGAGAGCGAAGTCTGATTCTAGTGGGGGAGAATTGTAACATCCGGATTCCTAGGTATCCTATGTTAAGTATTTATATTGAATTTATGAGGGGAACTCGGCGAGTAGGCGCTCTGACTCACCGAGTGGGATCGCGCATTTTTGGTCTGATTTAATGAAGGACTCGACGAGTCCATAAGTGAACTCGGCGAGTCCACGCTGTTTAATGAAACCCTAAATTCTCAGGTTTGGGACCTATTTAAGGACCCTTATATCCACCATTTGCGGCTACCAGACCCTTGAGAGAAACCCTAATAGTGCCTGAGCATTTGTGAGAGAGAAGAAGCCATTATTAGACCTTTGTGGGTTTGTTTTGCAAGAAGAAGTTGATTCCATCTTAGAGGAGGCCAAGGAGGTTGCATATTTGTGGATTTCAAGCAGAGGGCATCATCTTTGAGGTAGCATATCGACCCTCTTTCTGTTTTGTTAAAGAATCCATAGATCTTGGGTTTCCTATACCCTTTCTTGGGTTGATTTGTTGAGAATAATGTCTCTTATCATGTTTAGACTTCAGATCTGGACCCATAGTGGTCCAGAGGATGTTATCCATCTTGCTTTATGTTGGGTTATGGAAGAAATGGACTTAGAGTGTTGTATTTAGGACTAAATCATCAAGTAGTGTCATTTGGACGTTACATGAGTATCAAGTTCGAACCTTTACGTGTTTATTGAGCTTGGTGAGGTTAGATCTATGGATTAGAGGAACAGATCTGACCTCTGAAGGTCATTTGAGTTTGAGCATGGCGGCAACTCACCGAGTCCATAAGTGGACTCGACGAGTCGATTCGGGGTTGCCCCGTGATTCGTGTCAGATGTAACCCGTCGAATGGAAGGATGACTCGACCAGTCAATAGAGGCTGAAAGGATTCAGAGAACCCGCATGGACTCACCGAGTTGCCCATGTGCACTCGACAAGTCGGGTCAAAGTTTGATCATTGACTTTCGTTAACTTTAGGGTTTTGGTCAAGACTAATTCAGGAGAGTTCAGGGTAGGGTAGAATGGCCTTCTACACAGTTGTAGAGATGAGATCAAGAGAGAATTCTGATCAGGATGTTATCTAAAAAATAGGAGGAGGCTAAGTCGGGACGTCGAGCTCGAGAGTTTATCCGACTTCATTGAGGTGGGTCTTCTCACTATACTGTACCTGGAAGGGTACCTATGTGTGACCGGAAGGTATTATATGTTATGAGATGTATGAGTTGTATTTTCTTATGTGATATGTATGTGTTATGAATGTTATGTATGTTATGGACCGGAAGGTCAAGAGGTTATGAACCGGAAGGTCAAGAGGTTACGGACCGGAAGGTCGATATGGGTATGACCAGAAGGTCTACCAGGATTTGGGACGGAAGTCCCCTGAGACATATGGATCGGAAGATCCTGCTGAGTTATGGCCTGGAAAGGTGTATGTGTGTATGTGGTATTTTGGGGAACTCACTAAGCATTTATGCTTACAGCTGTTGAGTTATGTGTTTCAGGTACTAGCGAGGACCGTGGGAAAGCGCCGACATGATCCGTACACACTCATAGAGATTATGTTTGAGATTCTGGGAATTATTTTGTTATGATAACATTGGATACATTATATTTTGATATTGTTTTGATGATTAAAAGTGTGATTTACAAATGAAAAATTGTTTGGAAAATTTACGTTGTTACACTGAGTATACAAATTTTCTTGTTCGCCAATAATTGCAAGAAGAATACTGAAGGTGATAAAGCTAAGGCTTGCATATCAATTGTCTGGTATATGGTGGTTAGAAGAAATTTTCATCAGGCGACCAAGATGCTAATGACTTAGGATTCAACACTGCTCATAAAGGGGGAGAATGTAGGGGTCGAATTTAGTTGTGATGTGTCGAAGTATCCTTAGTTATTTGTTAGTATCGAAGTCTGTATTATATGTATTGCATAAGGGCACATTTGTATGTTGAAGCGTAATTGTTTTATCCTTTGTGTAAACTTCTGTCCTTCCTATAAATAGGGATAGGTGCTAGAGTTAGAGTAACTTTTGACCCTTCGTTGTTCTTACTCTACACATTCTCTTGTAACCTTTAGAAGTTTTAATCGAGCCATCCAAGTTATATTTATACTTTTGTGTTCTAGAATCAATTGATACTATGATTACATTTCATATTCTCAATCAATAACAACTACATGAGTAATTGTTTCTTGGGAAATAGAAGATTGTTACGAAGGAGCAGCATTCGAAATGGATTCCTTGATGTTGCTTAAAAATTCCTCCGGCTTTTCAAAGACTTTGGAATCCGATTCGGTCTTCAAATCAAGCTTAGTTGAATAAGAAAAATTGTACTCAACTAGCTTGCCAATTGCATCTGCAACAATATCAACTTTGCCATGAAGAATAACCTATTTAGTGATATTCATTTTAAGGCCAGTCATCTTGAGATCAAGAGACTCTTTTATCATCTTCACTTACTCAAAAAAAATCATGACACTCTTTCGCAACATCTTGAAGCTTTTAATCTCATATTCAAATTTATCAGCATGAATTTTCAATCTTTCAGCATGTTGCTTTTCAATATTTTCCACGATACTCCTTATACGACTCTCTTTTGACTTTAACAAATACTCCACTTCGACCCCAGAAAAAAAATTTAACCCCTAGTGTTTGCATGTATCTGTAACAAAGAGTTTAGTTCTTTGTTGAGGATCTTGATGTGTTTCTCTACCATTAGCATGTTTTCAGGAACATTATCCTCCTCAAGATCGAATTCTAAGTTAGCAAAAGAGACGATTATATCATCATCATTGAGTTCATCGTCTTGAACTATCCTTTCTGCTTCAGTGGATTGCGATGAGGAAAGCATACTTATTGGTTCACTCATTATTATGGAGTATGTTGGTCAGATTGTGGATGCAGTAAGTGAAGATGGAATAGGAGAAGATAATGGTGGTAATGAAGTTGAAGTATCAAGATTTCTGGTTTCGATGGTAAATGAAAGAATGAGTGTTGTAGAAATAGTAGAAGTTTCAAAATGGGAAGTACCAAAGGCTTCGTTGTTCAAAATCCCTTCACCCATAGCGACATTTATGTCCATATTAGATACATGCACAGGGGTGCCTGAGGTTCGAACCTCCTCCGTATAAGACTCAGTTAGCAAAACCTTGAGTGGTATGACTGTGGCCTTCTTAGGGATGGATGTAGATGGAGGATCACTAAATTGGTGTTTGTATCCATATTAGATACGTCTACATTGGCGCCAAGACTTCCATTCTCCTAATAATCGACTAAACTGGAGAATCCCTTTAAGGTGACCCAAAGCCAGTATCAACAATGCGAATATCAGAGCATTCGCTATCACTACCATAATCCGATTCGACAATGACTTCAAAAAGTATGCAAGGACAAGACCTTTAACATCAACATAAAAATGTATTGCAAAATACATACACAACAAAGTAGTAGACTTTGCACCTATACAGACCAAAAGGACTTTCAACATCTCATTAGCCATTTCGTACTCAAAACTTTCAGCTCGTATCCTCAAGTCTATAGAGACACGATCAACGACCTACAACAAGAGTTACATTATAAAGAGCGAATGGCAAAGTGTAAGAAACAAAAACAAAACTAACCAGGTTGAGAAAAGGAGACCAGCCTCTAAAGTGCATCCTCAACTCCAAGATTTTCCAAGTTCAAATTTGTGGCTTCAGTAGCTTTCCTCTTTTGGGGTCTTGGAGTCTTCATAGTCAGATCATTGTGGGCCCTTTTTAGGGAAAGGGAGGAGTTAATTTTCTATTTATTCACAAATATTTGGCCACTTGACATAGCCGTGTCAAGATTAGAAAGGGAGAAACGAGCATTAGCACGTGTGGCTTTGGATCCTGCAAAAGCTAAAGAAATCTTAATAATTTCTTAAAGACTAAAGATAAAAGTGTTCAAGGATCCCTACCGGTAGGAATAGGGATGATAGCAGTTGAGCTTTCTTTATGACTAGAAGGATTGAGCTTGAATGTCCTGATAGCATCAGGCAGGGCAAGGAAGTCCTTGGTCCTATCCTTGGTATCTTAAACCAGAGGGGGACTAATTCGTCAAACTTGAAGGCTGAAAAAAATCAACCAAAATAAGAACTGTGAATATTGGGATTCTTAATATGAAAATAAGGAACACTACCAATTTTAACCCATGATTGAGGTAAAAGATCTCCACCCAGAGTTGAGTCACGTTTTACGAAAAAGTATCATTCTTCCAAGCACCATCGTTATGCTTGGATTTTAGTACAAGAGGTGATCCTTCAGTTTTAACTTTCAACAAAAAGCAAGAGTTTCCAAAGGTTGAAAGGTCATGAACATAAGGTAATTCATTTAGACCAATGTTGAGACCCACAGAGCGATTCAGATTGTCAATCCGATAAAGGATCCTCCAAACCGCTGGCATGGCTTGAATATATGAAACATTTGTGATTTCAAAAAATTCAGAAATGATCCCAGAAAAGGGATTTGCAAGGCCTAAGGTAAAAGGATACTCAGGAAAACATACCTAAACAAAAGAAATAAAATCAGGTTGGATCCTAACATCGAAAGGCTTGAAGACAGTACAAGCGGGAAAGATTGCAATCGAACTCAAAGCTTCAATACTATCATCATTGAAGGTACAAGTTTCCTCATAGGAAAGGAGCTTCAGATCTACGAAATCATCATCCGGTATAGCTATGATGTTTACACGAGAACGAGCTCCTTTCTTGGCTATTTTTAAGAAAAAGAAAACTAAGAAGGACAAAATGAATAAAAAATATTACCTTCGAATGATGTTCAATGAACATCCATAAGAAAAATTAAGAGTAAGATGAAATTGAAGAGCTCCATATCTTATTTATAAGGGAATCAATGAAAGGTTGAAATGTGATTTGACCTTCCCAACGGCTAGAAATCTACCCGATGAAGTTCAAATTACCCATCCGTTAGAAATTCTTACTTCAACTTTTACTTAAAAATTATACCTTTAAATATTTAAAACACTAACATTATATTTTGCAGGTATCATTTAGGGAAAATTGTTAGGGGAGGGATCCTTGATTCATATTTAGGATCCTCAAATACTTCTGAAGCCTCGGGATCCTTAAACATATCCCGGGATCCTGACTATGACCACAAATATTTCTAGCACTTGTAACGACTATATTTTCTTTATTTTTCTCACATGTATAGAACGAGTCAACAAAAGACCCATTCTCAACAGAGAGTCATCTCAACTAGGCAAAAAATCTAGAATACCGAGTCAAATAACGGTCATATGTTGATTGTGCAGAATCCCAAAATTATCAGACTTCTTGTTATTAGTATTATATTATAAATAACACATGTAACTAGCACACTAGGGAGACAATTAGCTCATATATGGCAATTGTACTTGCATTCATACATTTATCCCTGTATTCAACATTTTATATCAATAAAATCATCAAGGCAGGTGATCATTATCACCTCCCAAGGTTTTATGTCCGAGATCCTATCAAAGATCAAGGGTTTTCCTTGTAACTCACTTGTGTCATTTTGATTATCATTTCTTACTTGATTTACCACGAACATCACATCCACTCATACAATTTGATTAGATTCTACTTAATTGATTTTTAACCAAAACAATATATATATATATATATATATATATATATATATATATATATATATATATATATATAGAAAAGTAAATATACCCTTAAGGGTATATAAGCTTAGGTATCCAAACTCACCATACTATGTCGTTTTGTATTATATATATATATATATATATATATATATATATATATATATATATATATATATATATATACACATTGTAATTGTCCAATATTCTGATAATTCAACTTCTTACTTGATTTACTTCTAAGATTTTATAAATTTCATATTTATCTTATTCTTACATAATTTTCATTTTCAACTATAATATATATAGCCTAGTAGGCGTTCGGCAAAAAGATGTGATTTAAGAGGAAGATAATAGTGAAAATTTGAAAATCTTGAAAGTAAATCAAGTTAGGAATTGAAGTTTAAGAATATTAGAATTAATATATAATGCAAAACGACGTAGTATGGTAAGTTTGCGTACCTAAGCTTATATACTCTTAAGGGTATATTCACTTTTCATATATATATATATATATATATATATATATATATATATATATATATATATATATATATATATATATATATATATATATATATATATATATTTTGAGAACCCAAATATTCGTGAGAACCCAAAACATTTTTTGTTGTATCTTTTTTTTTCAAAAAAGAAAAAGCTTATGTACCTCTAAAACGTGCATATATAGAACATTGTTTAAATAAATTTCAAAAAACAAAAAATGTATATACGAGATGTGTATATATATATATATATATATATATATATATATATATATATATATATATATATATATATATAGTTAAGTTCAAATGTTTTCATTATCTATTGTGTGCCTGTATGATTGATTCTGGACCAATCATTTTAGTTATTTTAAGAAAGTAATTAATGTTTATTAAATGCTGAAGATATAATTAATACCTATTATATCTTCAACATTTAATATGCATTAATTACTTTCTTAAAATAACTGAAATGATTGGTATAGAATCAGTCATACATACACACAATAGATAATAAAAACAAAATAACCTAACCATATATATATATATATATATATATATATATATATATATATATATATATATATATATATATATATATATATATATATATATATATATATATATATATATATATATATATATATATATATATATATATGAGCAGATACAAGAATACACATTAAATGTTGCTAAGGTTGAAGTAGATTTTGCATAATCCAGAAAAAATAAGTAGAAAGAACATCAAAAAAAATTTCACTATGCACATGAAAAGTAGTGAAAAATAGGTGTTGCCGGTATAGGTGCAACACTGGACGTCCTACAAGAACCGCCAATTGATATGCATTTCCTACAAATTTTTTTTGGAAATTTGTTTAAACAAAATTTCTTATATATATATATATATATATATATATATATATATATATATATATATATATATATATATATATATATATATATATATATATATATATATATATATATATATATATATATATATGCACGTCGTAGGGGTACATAATTTTTTTTAAAGAGAATTACAGCGAAAATGGTTCTCAGATTCTTACGAATACATGAAATTTTCAAAAGATCAATAATAAAAATAAGGTAAATTAAGATTAATTTTGGACATTATGTAGGGCGGCAACGAGGAAGGTGTAGCAAAAAAGAAAAAGAAAAAGAAATGGGATTTGTAAATATCAAAATCCTCCTTTTATGTGTGGATTTACAACAAATGTGTGCCAC
This sequence comes from Lactuca sativa, assembly GCF_002870075.4. Taxonomy (NCBI): domain Eukaryota; kingdom Viridiplantae; phylum Streptophyta; class Magnoliopsida; order Asterales; family Asteraceae; genus Lactuca; species Lactuca sativa. The sequence goes on along the minus strand of NC_056630.2, from coordinate 123,676,830 downwards.
TAATTTTGTGCTAATTGAGGACATATTTAGTTACTTTCTAATCTACACGCTTCCCATTTCTTATTATAGAAACCTTCTGGCTTATGAGTTATGATAATATAAAGATTTGGTAAACATATTAAGTAACTTTAAATTCAAATGCGGATTGTTTTCCGATAGCCAATTCTACGATTTGCATATAGTGATTTTTGCTTTTACAATTCATGATATATCCTTTCTAACACAGTAGCACTTAACGTTAACAGATGCCTTATCCTTTTTTTTTTTTTTTTTTTTAAAACTATGAACGACAAGTGTTAATCATGATTTTTGACTAATCGTAGGCGATTTGTGTTTACGTTGCTTGTCAACCAACTAATCATTTTCAAAAAATTTACATGCAATCATGCATTGATTAAATAAAATTAATACATTAGGTTTTTTTTTTAAATAGTTTACAACTTTCATAGTTTCATACATACAAGTACAACTTACTATGTTATATTCCTTATAGAAAATGATTTACCACCTTTTCCTTATAGAAAATGATTTACCACCTTTTTGATGATACACGACATGACCAGGAACAACGTACTGTAGGAATGTTGGAGAAGTCAAGGACTGAAGGCTGTAATTAATAATTTGAACCATGATTCTTCTTTTAGGATAGTATTTTCATTTTTGATGAGAGATATTTTCATAAATGATTGACTAATTATAATTTATGGTGAGACAGCATGTGTATTATTTTAATGAAATAGAAGGTGTATTAGTTGAAAATTTTTAGTAGATTTTAATTTTCGATCATATGACATTTCAAATATATATAAACTTCTTTCAAATGTTTGGTTTGTGACACATATGATATTTAAAACATAATTTTGTGAGCCCTTCATCAAATTTCATGATTACACACAACCAACGTCAACCATTAGTATCCATCTAGCAATTATGGGTTATACTATAGACACATCAATCTACAACGTCAACCAAACATCAATAAACTTACTTTTTAAACTTATTTTTTAGATTAAAGATGATAAGTTATTACTCTATAATTATCATTAATCTTTCTTTTTGTGTGTTGCTATTAAGACACAACACCCTAAAAACACTTTTATTAAAAGTTAACCTAAAATAAATTGTTTATAATTTACTTTTCCGAAAAAAAATACAAATTCATCAATAAAATAATCATAAAAATCAAATATGATGTTTATATGCCCTTTTTATAATATTATATATGTTATTATATTATATAAACAATATTATTGTTGTTTTTTTTTTCTATTAATAAAAAATAATTTTAAAATTGTTAATAAAATAATAATTATATTTTGATGATGACTTAATATTGTTTATATAATATAATAACATAGATAATATTATAAAAAAATAAAATTACAAATAAATTATCATCTACCTAATATCATTGATAGTATAAATAATATCATAAACAACTTTATTATTATTAATAATTTTTAAACTTATTTAATTAATGCATTATTAAATTAGCATTACGTATAAATTCATGAATGAATATGTTAGTATAATAAGACGTCACACAGTGGATCCATAACATCTAAACATTGTTATAGAGTATAATTTTCATAAACGAATTTTACATATTAGGTCTATCATGTTATACATTCTTTTCTATTTTGATCTTTTAGTATTTTTAATATAAATAATTCCATCATATATATATATATATATATATATATATATATATATATATATATATATATATATATATATATATATATATATATATATATATATATATATATATATATATATATATATATATAAAGTCATTTATTTTATATTTTTATATTTTAATCTTCAATATTGTTTAATATATATAAGTTACGTGTACGGTCTTTATAATCTAAACATATTACTTTTAATATATATATATATATATATATATATATATATATATATATATATATATATATATATATATATATATTAAAAATCGTTTAACGATCGACTGGGGTTAAGAGATTAATTGGTCTTGACGCGAATTAATCGGGTATCATAGACTATTAATAAAATATTAAAATTAATCAAAGATTAATATATTTAAAAAAAAAAAACAAGTACTTCAATTAGAAAAAAAGAAATTTTGAAATTTGAAAAATATGAAAATATGAACATTCTGATATAATATTTGAAATTTAAAAAATTTAAAATTTTTAGAGTAAAAGAAAAGTTGTAATAAATAAAATTAATTTAACGACTAGGTTTAATAATAAATATCATAAAATATAAAGGTATAAACTAAAAGTTTGATATATCTATGTGTTATTTTGTAAATAAACAAGAAAAAAAAAACGCAATTGGAAATATTTTGCTGTAATATATTATAAATTAAATAAAAGTCATTAGAAAATACTTTATTATTAAGATTATAGTAAAGAAAATTAATTGAATGGTAAGGTTTAATAATAAATATCATAAAATTTAAATATTTAAATTAAGAGTTTGATGTATCTATATTAGTTTGTAAAGAAAAAAAAATTAGAAAAGGTTTAAAAGATACGTGGCTTCTTATAAGCCAAAAAGGCGTGTGGCTGTTTCTAAAAAAAAGGTGCATTGGTTTTCCTAGAGTTTATACGGATATGGATAGTACTAGTAGGCACGTTAAGTTATCTACCATCATCCGTTGTATCTACCACATATAACATATATGGTGGATGTCTCATCAACACCACATTTCTCTACCATTAAATGAGATATTTACCATTAACATACCACTCCACATCATTATTTTTATTTTTTTAATTCAAAAATATAATAAAATTATATTTTTTATAATTAAAAAGCATTCATTTTTTTTAAACTAGTTTTTCATTAATTATAAAAATAAAATTACAACTTCAAACTATATTAGTTGGTTAATCTAGAAAAAAAAACATTACATTAATTAAAAAAAAACAAACAAACAAACATATAAGAAACCTAATAGTCGTTCATGCTATGTTTATACAAATATTCCGCGACATCTTCTCGAAGATTGAAACACGTTGTCATCCGTGTCAAAACTTTTTAAAAATTCCATATGTATTTTGGAATTCATGTGTATGTGTTTTGTGGTTTTAGAGAATAGAATGAGGTGTAAGTTTTGTTATAATAGAATGTTTATTTATATTTAGTGAATTGAGTTTGAAAAAAAAAACGGCCAAAATAGTCGTTCAACGGCCAAAAAACCCAACAACCAATCACATTGTTCGTTTGAATCCGTCGTCTGGAGCACGAAGAAGCACGACCACGCCCAACCACGAAACGTCGGGGTGATGTGCACGATCCGTTATTGTGGCCAACTAGACCACGATACCATTCGTGGTATGTATACCACAAGGCCTAATATTAGATTGGTGTATAGTAGGGTTAGTGTAGGATGGTGTGTAAAATAAAAAATCCAACAATTATATAGCAACTACGTTGTGCAAATTAATATAACTTTTATTAGAATTAATATGAATATAACTTATATAATTATTTTTTATTTAAATAAATATTGATATTTTAAATATCAAATATTTGTTTAAAAATGTAGTAATATATATATATATATATATATATATATATATATATATATATATATATATATATATATAGAGAGAGAGAGAGAGAGAGAGAGAGAGGTATGTTCAATTAAGAAAATAAAAAAGGTTGAAAATGGGGGAATCATTATCAGCCAATCATTTATCTAACATGTTCAAATTAAAAAAAAAAATACGCGTGTCCATTTTCATTAAGGGTATATTTGTAAATTAGCAACTTTTTTACATAGAACTTACCTGTTCGTGTTATCAGGTCCAATTTGATGATATCTTTATATCGTTTGAATCGGATATGAGGAATTCATTATCAAGATTATTTTCTTTATATAACTCGTTAGCAATTATACGTTTTCATTCCATTAATCGTGAAGTTTTGCATCTGTGTTTCAGTTTTCTACTTCTTTTTCAGCTTCCGATTTGATCGGGTATGTATATCGTTTGAATCGGATAGATCGGAGTTATTTATATAACTCGTTAGCAATTATATGTTTTCATTCAATTAATCGTGAAGTTTCGCATCTGTGTTTCAGTTTTCTACTTCGTTTTGAGTATCCGATTTGATCAGGTATGTATATCGTTTGAATTGGATAGATCAGAGTTCATTATCAAGATTATTGCTTTTTATAATTTATTTGGAATTACGCTTATTATATTCCTTTTGGAGTTGTTTCATCGGAGTTCATTATCAAGATTATAAAGTTTCGAATATGTATTGGAGTTATTTCATCGGATTTTTGTTAAGTAGTTTGAGATATTTATTTCATCAGTTATATCGTTGTAGTTTTTACGTTCTGTACTGAGAGAGATTGCTTAATTACATCATATGATCATATATGATTTAAGTTTCTTTTAGATATTTTGTACGTTGAGGTGAGATATATTTGAAATTAACCAGGTTTTCATCTTTACGACTTTTTTTGTGAGATATATTCGATATTAAGATTGTTTTTGTTTATTTATATAGATCATTTGGTGTATTATGTCGAATTCTAGTGTTATTGATGGTGATTTGTATTCTTCTATGAGTGAGAGTGAAGAAGAACATGTTGAGAACTCATTTTTTGAAGGTATCAGTTATTGAATTATTTTATTGTTTTTAATTTTGTTGATTATCATTTATTTACATATGAATATGTTAATATGAATAAATTGTTGTCTTATTCATATATGAATAAACGTGTGATAATTGTAATTTCGAATTTATTATTTTTTTCGTTTTATTCATATATGAATAAGTTATGTTTTATTTACATATGAATATGTTAAAATGAATAAATTGTTGTCTTATTCATATATGAGTAAACGTGTGTTAATTGTAATTTCGAATTTATTATTTTTTTTTTATTCATATATGAATAAGTTATGTTTTATTTTATATATTTTGAATCCTCATGAATTTTATGTATTCATATATGAATGTTTTATTCATATATGAATGTTTTTTGTGTTATTTATATGAGTTTTATGTATTCATATATATTATTGTTTTATTCATGCATTATTATTTTAGGTGGTGAATCTTCAAGTTCAATACATGATGCACAATATTTTGATGATATAATTAGAGAACATGTCTATAAGTCAGATGTACCTGTTCAACTTATTCCTATTAAGGGTTTAATCTTGAAATCATTAAAGTTGACTATCAAAATGTATTCTGAGTATGCTGAAATTGGTGGTTTTGATGTTAGACTGAGCACACAGTCAAGGTTTGATAACAAGATTATAAAGAAGAAACATGTTATATGTAATCGTGGTGGTAAACAGAAAAAGAAATCTTGTGACACATTAGGTACAAGTGGTGTTAGGAGGAAACGAAATTCAAATTCAAGAGCTATTGGTTGTCAAGCAAAGATTATATTTGAATCTGTGTATAGAACTCCATATTATAAAGTTTTTCAGTTTGATGAACGTCACAACCATCCACTTGAGAAGAGAAGCAATTTAAAAAAGGCGAGACAAATGTCATATTCAGAAAAAGAGTTTATTGTGCGTGTTTCCACATCAAAAATAGGTCCAACTATGGGTCATAAGTTGAGGGCAAGTCTGAGAGGTGGGTATCAGTTTGTAAAGACCAAAGTAGTTGACTATAAAAATTTAAGGAGAGATATCAACAGGGTTATTGGTTATAAAGATGCCCAAATGATAGTAAACACAATGAATGACCGTCGAGCTCACTATCCAAATTACTCATTTGAGTTTAATTGTCAAGATGATGTTTTGTTTGGACTGTATGTTTTGGGCTGATGAAATGGAGAAGGCATATTATGCTGAATTTGGTGATGTTATCTCGTTTGATGCGACTTTCCGAACAAACAAGTAAGTTATTTTATCTACTTTTGTTGATAGCTTATTCATATATGAATATTTTTATATTCACTTATTAATACATCAAAAATTGACTTTAATGAACATTTTTTTGTGTGTTAGGTACCGAATGGTTTTTGTTCCGTTTACTGCTATTGACCATCATAAAAAATCGGTTATTGTTGGATCTGGGTTGCTAGTCAATGAAAGCATTGAGTCTTACTCTTGGTTTCTTAAAGCATTTTTTAAAACTCATGGGAAAGAACCAACACTTGTTTTAACTTATCAAGATGCTGCAATAAAACAAGCTGTTGAGAATGTGTTTCGTAATTCAAAGCACTAATTATGTATGTGGCATATAATGAAAAAGTTGAAAAAAGGTATTATTTTAATATATTTCAAATATATTACTTATTAGTATATTCATTTATGAATATTGATTGTTATTTTACTTATTATTATTTATTCATTTATGAATATTTTTATTTTAATACAGATATCAGATGATTTGTTTACAAACATAGACTTTAGAAAAAGGTTTTCGAAGCTTGTTTGGGACATTAATATGAAACCTGATGTTTTTGAGGTGAAGTGGGGTTTGCTTATGAATGAATTCAATCTTGAAGACACAAGATGGTTTAAAGACATGTTTACAATACGTGATTCATGGATACCTAGATATTTTAGTGATATTCCAATGTGTGGTTTGATGAAGACTACATCAAGGTCAGAGAGTATGAATTCATTCTTTAATACATATTCAGAAAGTGGGAACTTACTTTTGAATTTCATGATGAATTACGACACTGCCATTCAAAAGCAAAGGAATACTCAACGAGAGCTTGATAAGGCATCAAAGAAAGCATCATATAAAATGCAAACACCTCGAGAAATAGAACTGTAAGCATCAAAGGTTTATATAAGTACATTATTTTTTGAGGTGCAAAAAGAAATATATAAAGCATGTTTTTTCTGTACGTACTCATATGTTGGTATTGAAGATGGTTGGGAAGTTTACATTGTGCAGCACAACAACAATAAAAGTGATTTTAAAAATAAATTTAAGGTAATTTTACTTGTTTTTTTTATGAAAAATGTAATAATATTCATATATGAATATGAATATTCATATATGAATATTATATGAATATATATATATATATATATATATATATATATATATATATATATATATATATGAGTGTTGATAAGAGTATTCTTATATGAATGTAAATGTGTAAATTTTGTTTTTGTATCAGGTTGAAATGAAAGCTGAAGAGAAAGAAATAAATTGCAGTTGTGAACATTTTAAGTGTATGAGTGTTTTATGCAGACATGCTTTTACAATAATGATGAGATGTGGTGTTAAAGAAATTCCTAAAAGGTACTTTTTAAAGAGATGGAGAAAGGATGTGATATCAAGAAATTATCGTTTTAGTTCTGTTCAATCCGATTCAAGTGATTGTGAGAATGTAAAGCTAGTCAATGATTCTTATTATAGTTTTGAATCATGTTTGGATATTGTAAGAGATGACAAAAAGAGATTGACTTTGTTTGCTGAGAAACAACAAATGTTGTTGAAGGAATTTGAGATTGATTATATTTCTCCTGGATTGAAAAGCAAGACAGATGGTGAAGTAGTATGCAAGCTTTTGGGTGTTACTATTCCTATTCTAGAAGAGATTAATATTCATGTTCCTGAAGTTCAAAGCAATAAAGGTTCTGGAATCAAGAAAAGAATTCCAAGTACAGGTGAAGTAGCATATGAAAATTCTAAAAAAGAACACAGGATGTGTTCAGGATGTGGAAAGCGAGTTCCACACAATTTACGTACTTGTCCAGAAAGAGTTGGAGCTGCTAAATCAGCAAAAGACAGTTAGAGATTTTTTTATTCATTTATGAATATATGCAGATAAAAACAATAAACAATAATATTCATGTATGAATAATACACATTTATATTGATATGGTAAATTGATATTTGTTTTTAAAATTACTATAAAATAAGTTATATTGATATTGTAAATTATTTATAAATGAATACAAATATGTGAAATTTGTTATACTAATAAATAAGTAATATTCATATTTGAACTTTTTTATGTTAATATGTTTGCCATGGTAAAAAAGATGATTAATAATTCTCCTTTTATTCACTCTTAATCAACTGATTACACCAAGAAACTATTTATAAGGATACAAAGATAAAATAAAAGGAAAAGAAATCTCCAAAGATAAACACCCTAAATTGAAACCCACTAATCTCGGTATTGATTAACTTATTTTTGGATATGATTATTTGGCTTATTCCAACACTCCCCCTCAAGTTGAGTAGTGGGATCTCCAATACCCAACTTGACCAAAACTGATTCAAAAATCTTCCCTGGAACAGCTTTGGTAAGGACATCAGCTAATTGATCCTCAGATTTTACATAGGGAAGCTCCACAGTACCATCTTCAATTTTTTCCTTTATGAAATGTCGGTCAACCTCCACATGTTTTGTCCTGTCATGTTGAACAGGATTTCCTGAAATGCTTATGGCAGCCTTATTATCACAGAACAACTGAGTTGGTAGTCTTATAGGAAAACCAATTTCCTTCATTAGTTTTTAAGCCATAAAATCTCTGTAACCCCTTTTACAATTCCCCTGAATTTTGATTCTGCACTTGACAATGAGACCACCTTTTGTTTTTTACTCCTCCAAGTGACTAGATTGCCTCCTAACAAGGTAAAAAATCCCGAGGTTGACCATCTCCCGTTTGGATTACTCGCCCAATCAGCATCCGTAAAAACCTCCACATTTAGATGTTCATTTCTTTTGAATACAATGCCCCTTCCAGGAGTACCCTTGAGATATTTGATTATTCTCATGACCGCTTCCATATGCTCCTTTTGCGGTTGATGCATAAATTGACTTACTACTCCAACCGCATAGGCAATGTCTGGTCTGGTATGGGCCAAGTAAATTAATTTCCCTACCAATCTCTGGTACCTTTCTTTATTTGCTAGCTTAGCCCCTTTGTTAATCTTAAGATTATGGTTGACTATTATAGGAGTATCAACAAACTTGCAATCTACCATTCCAGTCTCAACAAGCAAATCGAGTATATATTTCTTTTGAGAAATAAAAATTCTTTCTTTTAATCGAAGAACTTCAATTCCTAAGAAATATTTCAGCCCTCCAAGATCTTTCATTTCAAAATCTTTAAAAAGGTTTTCCCGAAGCTGAGTAATTTCCTTTTTATCACTTCCTGTGATGATCATATCATCGACATATATAATCAGACAAGTGACTAGTTCTCCTATCCTTTTAAAAAACAAGGTATGGTCAGCATTGTTTTGTTTATATCCATATTTTTTCATAGCCATTGTAAACTTCCCGAACCATGCACGTGGAGACTGTTTCAAACCATACAAGGTTTTCTTAAGCCTGCAAACTTCATTCTTTTTGAATTCTTCTGAGAAACCAGGTGGAGCCTCCATATACACCTCTTCTTTTAAATCTCCATGGAGAAACGCATTTTTTACATCAAACTGATGAAGTGGCCAGTCTTTGTTTGCAGCTATCGACAATAACACCCTGATTGTATCAATTTTAGCAACAGGAGAAAAAGTTTCTGAGTAATCGATACCATAGGTTTGGGTATATCCTTTCGCTACTAGCCTTGCTTTATATCGTTCAATTGTTCCATCGACTTTGTATTTGATGGTAAAAACCCACCTTCACCCAACCGGTTTCTTACCTTCAGGTAACACACATTTTTCCCATGTGTTGTTTTCCTCAAGAGCTTTCATCTCTGTACTCATAGCCTCTCGCCATTCAAGTTTCTCACTTGCTTCTTGAGCTGTTCTAGGAATATTTTCTGAAAGAAGAGTGACAAAGAAGGCTTTTGCAGCTTCACCAACTCTTCCCCTATCTCCATCAATTGGATATTTAGATTCACGTTTCTTGTGTTCTGGAGAGAATCGGTTTGGTGGGACTCCTCTATTTTTTCTTGGAGGTAAAATACAAACATCTGGTTCTTCTGGCTCTGTTTCTTTTGGTTTTGTTTCTTCTGGCTCTGTTTCTGGAACTGAATTATCATCATTAGTAGTATGTAAAGTACTATCACAAGGAGATTCACTTACCTCTTTTTCCTCTTGTTGGACATCTTTTGAGGTCGATTCACTGGTCGTGTAAACTGGTTCGTTAGCCCCTCCTAAGTTGGTTGTGAGAGACTCAGTGGCTCCATATACCTGCTCTGTCGGAACAGCCTCAGAGCAACTTAACCAATCTAGAGATTCCCTGACTCTCTCCCCCTGAATTCTAGGTTGGTTGTTGAAGTAGAATTCTGACTCTAAGAAGTCACAATCCATAGTGACATGGATGCGACGAGACATTGGATTATAACACCGATATCCCATATGATGTGGGCCATATCCTACAAAGACACATTTTTCAGCACATGGACCCAATTTGTCCCTATAAATTTTTGGAATGTGAATAAATACAGAGCACCTAAAAATACGCGGTGGTAAAGTTAAGACAGAAGGAATAGTAACTTGGCTTTCTAGTGTCTTTAAAGGAGTTTTATGTCCTAGAATTTGAGTAGGGAGACGATTAAGGAGGTATACAAATGTGGCAATGGCTTCGGGCCAAAAAGACTGAGGAACTTGGGATTCAATCATCATAGCATGAGTTTTTTCTAGTAAAATCCGGTTTCTTCGTTCCGCAACACCATTTTGTTGAGGTGTGTTAGAACATGAAGTTTGATGAACGATCCCATTTTCCTGGATAAAGCTTTGCATGGTCTAATTTACAAATTCTCCACCATTGTCTGAGCGAAGAATCTGTATTTTTCTATTGAATTGAGTTTGAATCATCTTATAAAATATAAAGAATTTCTCTGGCACTTCTTATTTATGTTTCATAAAATATACCCAAGTCATACGAGAGAAATCATCAACAAATAATACAAAATATTTAAACCGATTCTTCTTGGAATTTGGGGCAGGACCCCAAACATCTGAATGAACTAGTGAAAAAACTGAATTAACCCTCGTGTTACTAGGATTAAAAGACACTCTATGGTTTTTAGCAAGGACACACGTTTCACACTTTATATAAGTGGATTTATTCAAAAAAAGACTTGGAAATAACATCTTAAGATAACCAAACGAAGGATGACCTAGACGACGATGCCATAACCAAAGTTGTCTGTCGGCCGTTCCATGAGCAAGCATGGCATGTCCCTGGTGAGTCACCTCATCAACATAGTAAAGGCCTCCTCGCTCAGTACCACGCCCAATTATCTCCCTCGTAAGAATGTCCTGTAAAATGCAAAAAGTTGGATACATTAGAACCACACAATTTAGTTCCTTTGTAACTTGACTAATAGACAATAGTTTTGAGGATAGGGTTGGAATATAAAGGCAATTTTTTAGCTTCATATTCCTTGAGAATTCAATGACACCTCCTCCTTTAACCTCAACATGCTCTCCACTAGCAGTTTCAATATAAGTTTTTGATGACGATCCCAAATTTAAAAAATCATTCGGATCATAAGTCATTGTATCAGTGGCTCCACAATCAAAAATCCAGTCTGTCATTTTTTTAAGATTGGGAATAGGGGATCGGGCTTGATAACCTTTAGGTGTTTCATTTATGGTGGTTACATTTTTTTTAATATCAAAACAACAGGGTTTAAAGTATTTAGGATTAATAATTGAAGGGTTTGGAGTGTAACTTCCAAACCCTTTACCTGTTTCCTCGACGTATTCCATCCCCACAGCCACACCTCCAAATCCAGCAGACGACATCGTTGGTTTATCGCCGGCATCCAATCCTCCAACAGCAACTACTGCTTTGCCCCGTTGTCCTGGTTTCTCCCACCAATCCGGATAACCCACCAGTCTAAAACACGTGTCTTTGGTGTGTTTCTTCATATTGCAATTGGTGCAATATAGTTTCGATTTATCCTCCTTCTCCTTTTTTTTGTGATTCTGATCGGAATTTATTTCTTCCGACCGCCTCGCGAGCAACCAGCCCTAACCCAATTTCAGATGACTCAGAAGAGGATGTTGTTTGTAAGATATTGAGTCTTGCAATTTCCTTACATATAGCAGCATACGCTGTTTCAACCGAAGGAAGAGGATCTCGCTTTAATATATCTCGCTTGATTGGTTCCAACTTATCGTATATGGCTATCAACAACTGGTACAATCTCTGTTCCTGAATTTTCTTATTGTAAATCTGTATATCTCCGGTCTCCTTCATTGGGTTTGGATCTCTTCGGTCAATCGTCATCCAAATGTTCTGCAGTTTGTTCCAGCATTCTTCTAACGTGTCCTTCCCCTGTCTTAATGAATTGGCCTTCTTGTGAAGGTCAAAGATCTACAGAGAATCGGTTCCAGACCCGTATGTTACCGCTATCCCATCCCAAAGAGCCTTAGTATTGGGATATTGTGAAACATTGTTAACGAGACTTGATTCAATGTTCTGAATCAACCATGTGAACACACACTGGTCGTCTTGCTCCCATCGCACATAGGCTTGATCTGTTTTTGATGGAGGTGACGGTTCTCCTGTAAGATGAGAACCTCTCCCCCTGCCGCCAATTGCTTTCTTCATGAGAGTAGCCCATAAAGAATAGTTGTCTCCACTCAACTTAATCCCAATAGATAAGTTTTCAGAATTCATCGTTGTAGGTTGTGTTCCAAGGCCGTTTTTCAGCAAGGATGCAATCTGCAACGTTAAATCATCAGGTATGGAAATACTCTTATCTGTATCACCCATTTTTTCAATTTTAAAAGAAGATCGGAATTTTGAAGAACACAAATTGATTTCCCAGAATCATGAACCACGCTCTGATACCATGTTTGCCATGGTAAAAAAGATGATTAATAATTCTCCTTTTATTCACTCTTAATCAACTGATTACACCAAGAAACTATTTATAAGGATACAAAGATAAAATAAAAGGAAAAGAAATCTCCAAAGATAAACACCCTAAATTGAAACCCACTAATCTCGGTATTGATCAACTTATTTTTGGATATGATTATTTGGCTTATTCCAACATAATATTTGAACTTTGTTATACCAACATATTACTTTGAACTTATTCATAAATGAATATATCATATTCGTATTCATTTATGAATAAATAAAAATAAAGTTTGAAAATATTTGAATATAAAAAATGACATAAATAAGCAAACTTGTTTCTACTAATAAGTGAGTTATATTCATATATGAAATTTGTTATATTCATATATGAACTTTGTTATACTGACATATTACTCCTAATTTAATCATAAATGAAGATATCATATTCGTATTCATTTATGAATAAACATAAATAAACTTTGAAAATATTTAAATATAAAAAACTGACAGAAATAAGCGAAGTTGTTTCTATTACATAATCATTCAACACAAGATAATAAAAGCTGTTCATAAGCATTTCACAAAATATTAAAAGGATGTTCAACAACATTTAACAAACCATTTACAACTTGTTTCGCAGAATCATCTTACATGTACTTCAAATCCATTCATCTTCAACACGAACTGTTCTATAGCATCACACTTCAACATTCTTTCATCTTCACAAGCAATCATCAATATTCTTTTAACCTTTTTTTGAATTGTTTGCATAGCCTTGTATGCATGATCAGTACGCACTTTGAATTCAACTTTTTGATATTTTTCAGCAAGATCCAACACCTTAGCCTTCAACATGTTAATTTCAGAAGTTAGCATTATGTGTGCATATCTTTGCCTGAGCTTCTCTAAAGTAGTTTGCTGAACTACACTTTCTTTATGAAGACCTGGTTTCCACTTTGAGAGAGGTTGTCCCATATAGGTCTCCATATGTCTCATTGCAAAGACCCCACAATCAACATTGTTTTTAACTATTATCCATGACATTTGAAGTCGTTGGGGTTTGATACTTTCTTTTGAGATTGCATTTGCTCTTGGATGGTTTATTTCTTTAAAGTATCTCACAAACAAATTTTTCTGATCATTAAATAAAATAAAATTTAGATATGTAATAAATTGGTTCTTTTATGCTGTTGTGAACTGGGTACATACCAAAGGTTTCATTATTACTCCGTATTTCCCTTCATAATCCCCCTCAACTGCACTATTGTCTAGAATTTCAATTGACGGTTTCTTTAAGTTGAAGACAATCACAAAAATGTGAGCACTTCTAACAACTAGAAAGAATACCTGTTTTTATGTATATAATGGAAGGTATTTTGTTGATAAAATATATATAAAAAACAACGTTAATTAACATACCATGTCAATATCTTTTATGTTCAAGATTTTTTTTTATACCCATTGGTACTGTCATGAAAGTTCTCCTTGAATTTTTCATACTTTCTTTCATCAGACAATGTTGAAGTTAGATAAGCAGTCTGTAACCAATATAATCATATGTGAATTTCGGTTGAATATATATAATTATGTTAAAGAATACATCATATTTGTATAATCATATGTGAATTTAAGTTGTAAAAAAATATAATATTCATAAATGAATACATCATATTGGTGTATTCATTTATGAATAAGGAAGGAATTAAGGTTAGAACATAAACTTACAGAAACTCCAACTTTCAAGAAGAGTCTGTATGATGAATTTCCAAAATCCCTTTCCAGTTCTTGGTGGTCGAGTAAATTAGACCAAGAGTCTAAAACTTCTCAAAAAATCTCTGTGTTTGCATATAGACTTTCCATAACTGCTCTTTCTGCTATCTGACCATATTTTGTCTGGACAACCACATCTCTGCAAATATATAATCAAAATGTCATAGATTATTATCTATATAATAATCATATATGAATGTATATAAAATAAAGTTACTTACGATGTATTGCCTTGTAAGTTGAACAACCATTCACAGACAATACTCTCCTGATGTGTCAGTTTGGGTTTTGTGTCTGTTCTTCTGCATTTGAAAGGTGATTTGAAAGCATCAGCAGGCTTCTTCTCTCTTGGTTGATCCAGATCATGCTTTGATGGTCCTACTTCAGTAGGAATTGATACAGAGATTGGATTTGGATTAAGAAAATTTTTCTTTTCTAATCTGTAACAACCTTCTGATGGTCGTCTTTGATTTGTTTCTTTGTAAGTGCTTTTTTTGGTGAAGATTCATTAGATTTTTTACTTGAAGTTTGATCTGAATCTTGACTGAGACCTAGACTAAAGCTTGGATGAGTATCTGCATGCCAAGAGATTTATCATATAAATAGTTGTAAGTTAATTATAATATTTGAGTTTATATTTTGAAATGTTTATCCAAATTGTTACCTCCTTTATTTCCTTTTGTCTTGTCAGCTTTTTCTCCTTTCTTGTTTTGATTTTCTGACTTTTTCTTTCCTGAAAGATAAAGAACTGTGATTAAGTAATTCATATGTGAATAAGTAATGTATTCATTTATGAATAAGTAATACATATCATTATTTATGAATAAGTAATACTATATTTTTTATTTATTCATATATTGTGTTATTCATTTATGAATAATAAAACTTACTATATTCATTTATTAGTGAATCAACTATTTACCTCTATCTTCTGCATTTCCTTTTTCAATTTATGTTTGTTTTTCTTCACCTCCATCTTTCGTGTTCTTAGCTTCTATTCCTCCTTCATTTCTATCTTCAGAGTTTTCCTTGCCTGAAACATATACATCATATATGAATATTTTTTATTTTTTATTCATTTATATAGTGTACTATTCATTTATGAATAAACAATGTTATTAAAAAAATCAATATAAATATTGTAATATATTTTAAATCATTCATTTACCTGTATCATCTCCCTTTCTTTTTTCAACTTTTGTTCTTTGTTCATGTACACCTTCTGATTTTTCCTTTTCTGCAAGAGTATTAGTTTTACCTGTACTTATTGGTGACCCTGGTCAAAATTTAACAAACAAAATTGTTATTGTGTATTGATATTTTTATATATTTTTTAAAAATAAAATTAAGAAAAAATTTACCTATATCAATATTATCGAAAATAGTTTTCATTTCAGGGTGATTCCAGATTTCATCTTCTTGACTATTTAAACTTGAAACTCCAATTTCAAGGACATTGTCCACAATGTTGTCAACAACTTTATCCAACAAATTTTGATTTTCAGTTTGTTGAATAGTCTCTTCATGATTATTTGTTTCCTCAGCATGATCATCTTTTTCCTCTTACATCATTCTGATTTTCATTCCTCTTTGCATCTTTCTCTTTTACTCCAATTTCACCTTCTTTTTTATTCTTATCTGCATCATTCTTTATTCCTTCATTATCTGCTTCATTTGAATCAAGCAAATAATCTACTTTTGGTTGACTTGCACCATTATCACTGTCTTCTTCACCATTTCCCTCTTTATCTTCATTTTATGTTTGATCATTTGTTTTTTGACCCATTATTGGTGTCAAATTGATTCCTTCAACTCCAATTTCATTAATTGGAAAATTAAAAAGTGTTGTGCTTTCACTTTTTTCTTCAACAATCATATTTTTCATCTTTTCTTTAAAAATTCTAAAACTTTCCTTTTCAGGGAACTTTGCCATCGCATGATTAAGCTTTGAATTCAGCTCTTCCTTCATCCTCTCAAAACTATTAATCATTTTTGATTATTTTGATTCATATGCCTATGTAACAAAAAGAAGTAAATGATTAGAATTTAATATAATAATTTAATGTAATCATATATTATTAACATGTTAAAACTAATTACCTTAACAGAATAATCTTCATCTTTATCAGAATCACTATCTTCGAGATCTGTATCTCCTTCATTTTGTTCATTAACAAATTCTTCGTTTAATTCTCCAACTCCAAATCTACCTTTTTCTTGTTCAAATGTCTCTCGATATCTAATCTTCTCTGAACTCCAATAACAAATTGTTGGACGTTTACGTGTTACTGTTAAAGCTTCAGAGTGGATGTTATCAGCATAGAACAACTTCACATAAATGATAACTAATTGATATTCATATATAAACAAGTAATATTATTTTTTTACCTATTCATAAATGAATAAGTAATGTAAAGCATTACATGTGAAAAAATATATTTTTCTTATTCATATATGAATATTTGCTATTAGTTTATGAATAATCAATATTATTAAAAAATGAGTATAAACATTATAATAACTTACCACCAAGAAAGATGAAGGTCCAACAAAGAAGCTGTTATCTGAGTATGGTATGTATGAGTTTTTTGTGCTGACAAGACAGTCCAAAACATAGCTGCACCAGTCTATGTTGTTGATATCTGTTTTTCTTGAAATAGAACTCAAGGGAAACAGGTTGCATCTTCCCATTGATGTTGACTCGCAAAAAGTGTTGACAAAAAGAACTAAGAAGTTCAATTTGAAATTGAAATCAGCTTGTGTGGTAGAAACAATAACATTTTTGATTGCACTCAGTCGGATGATTGAATCTTTTTTAAATTGTTGCTTCCATTCATCATAACTTGTATCATCCTTAGGCCATTGATCCAGTTGTGTAAGTTTGGTTCCACCAATTGGTATGCCCAACATGTCATGAACAGACTCTGCTGTTACTTTCAATTCCTTTCCTTCAATATCTATCACCATTCTCTCATAATCAAATTTTTGAAGAACATAAAATCCCAGCTTCAGTGGTATATCCGTGATTTTCATTTTTAACAAAGCTCCAAAACCCATAGATCTTACAAATTCTTTTTGTTATTTGCTCATCCCAAGGATTATAGATAGTAATGCCTCTGGTGAACATCTGTTTTTCATTGAGTAAAATTCTTTTACCATTAGTTTTTTTTGTCTTTTTTGATTGGTGACTCTTTTTTTTTGCCTTCTTCGATGGATGACTACTTTCAAAATCAGAGTCTGAATCTTGTAGTTGTTGTTTTTCAGGAGTTTTCCTTTTTGATGGACTTTTCCTGCTTTGATGCTTCATTTTCTTTGGTACTTTTGTTTCTTTTTTATCTGGGAAATGAAAACATATAATATTTGAACAAGTTATTGATATATGAATATGATATATGCTCGTTGATTTATTAATATTTATTTATTTCAAAAATATAACTAATATATACAATTTTATTATATATGAATATATTAGATATGATTGGAATTTTGTACCTTTCACATTTTTCCTCTTCTGCATTGATCTTGTTTCTCTCATTGTTGGTGAATCTTTATCGGAAATGTTAGTGTTCTTACCTTCATTAAATAGTAAGTAGAAGATAAATGAGTTTGATATTTATGAATGGATATTTAAATAAACATATGTATTCATATTTTTTAATTCACATATGAATATGTTTTGTTATATTCATATGTGAATAGAACATATGTAAGTGATTCTTGTTGTATTCACATATGAATAATGTATGTATGGCAGCAAGCTATGTTCTATTCATATGTGAATATAACATACATATCCACGAATGCATATTCGAATAAAACACATGTATTCATATTTCTTTATTCACATATGAATATGTTTTGTTATATTCATATGTGAATAGAACATATGTAAGTGATTCTTGTTGTATTCATATTTGAATAATGTATGTATGACAGCAAGCTATGTTCTATTCATATGTGAATATAACAAAACATATTCACGAATGAATATTTGAATAAAACATATGTATTCATATTTTTTTATTCACATATGAATATGTTTTGTTATATTCATATGTGAATAGAACATATGTAAGTGATTCTTGTTGTATTCACATTTGAATAATGTATGTATGGTAGCAAGCTATGTTCTATTCATATGTGAATATAACATACATATTCACGACTGAATATTTGAATAAAACATATGTATTCATATTTTTTTATTCACATATGAATATGTTTTGTTATATTCATATGTGAATAGAACATAGGTAAGTAATTCTTGTTGTATTCACATATGAATAATGTATGTATGACACCAAGTTATGTTCTATGTGAATATAACATACATATTCAGGAATGAATATTTGAATAAAACATATGTATTCATATTTTCTTTATTCACATATGAATATGTTTTGTTATATTCATATGTGAATAGAACATATGTAAGTAATTCTTGTTGTATTCACATATTAATAATGTATGTATGGCAGCAAGTTATGTTCTATGTGAATATAACATACATATTCATGAATGAATATTTGAATAAAACATATGTATTCATATTTTCTTTATTCACATATGAATATGTTTTGTTATATTCATATGTGAATAGAATATATGTAAGTAATTCTTGTTGTATTCACATATTAATAATGTATGTATGGCAGCAAGCTATACATATTCACGAATGAATATTAGTTTTGCTTGTGTTCAGAAGTAAACAAAACATATTTTATTTACCTTTTTGATTTGTTCTTGGTTTTCGTTTATATGTATTCTTCACTGTTGGTGTCGTTTCTGTAAGGGTAAGTAGTTAATATTAGGAAAACATAAGCAAAATGTTAAGTAACGTTTGTATTTTGACAAAATAGTTTTGAATAAAGATGAAAAATGAAGACATGATGTAAAATCATTTATATATCAAATAATAATGGATGATTCTTACAAAAAATTCAAGTAAATAAAGTAATAACGAAGGAGTGTTACGAGAATGAACGAGTATCATAAATTTCAAGTAAAATTGAAGTAAACAACCTTTTTTGAATAATGAACAGTGTGAAAACAATGTTTTTATAAATCAACTAATAATTTTCGAACATTACGAGAAATTTCAAGTAATCAAGTGATAATTTTAGAAATGATTCGAAATCGTTAAAAACTCCAGAAAAAACACCGATGATTACCTTTCATTGTCAAGAGTGGGGAAATGGTCTCGTTCATGTTTTCATCGGAATACATTTTTCTTCGTTTATGTTATTTGATGCTTCTGCAAATGTGTTTCTTCTTGTCGATTGTTCTTCAAATGGTTTTCGAGTTATGGTGTATCGAAGAGGGAAATGGTGCTTTTCTGTCGAGATTTGACGTGATATCAAATTACTCAAGTGCCCTGACGGTTTAATATTTTTGATTATTTACAAATTTGCCACCACTCATTAATGTATTTGGATTATTTACAAGTTTGCCACGTGCGTTTTTTAAGCTCATTAAATGATTGGCTGAGAATGTTTCCCCCATTCTCAACCTTTTTTTTCCTCAATTGAACCCTCATATATATATATATATATATATATATATATATATATATATATATATATATATATATATATATATATATATATATATATATATATATATATATATATATAAAATATGTAATTTTCAATTATTATAGTTAATAATAAATCGAACAACCATTTTTTAAAAAACTTATTATAATAAAAACAATTTGTAGAAAAATTTGTGTAGATCTGATTTTTGATATTTGAATTTTAGTTTTATTTAATAATATATTAATACATTAAAATATTTGAAAGTAAGTAATACCTAAATATTTTTCAAGTATATTTGATATTTTTATTTAGGATTTGTATTTAAAAGCATATCATATTAAAAATTGCAATAGATTAGATAATTAGTTCAAAACTTATAGAATTAAATTTAAAAGGCACACGTATTGAAAAAATTATAAAAATTTGAGACTTAAATGAAAAATATGATATATGGATGACTTTTAATTAATTAATTATTTAGTTTTTAAAAAGCTATACAAAATAAACAAGCATATATATAACATATTGAATTAAATATTATTGATAGGGATAATGACTTAGGAGGGTAATTACCGATTAGTTTTGTTCATATATTGGCAACTTGTTTTTTTTTTGTACCTAATATACCAATTAACTTGTTTTAACCGTTTACATTATAGCAATATTACCGGCTAACCTCCATTTTAACCGGTAAATGCAATTAATTCATTTAAATGAAAAGGAAAATGAAATACGTGGCTCCAGAATATTATACGTGGCATGTTACGTGTATATTTACACCTCACTTATTATATAGAGGGTGTTTGTCGTTGAAGCCCTAGATCGACAATGGCTTCTTCATTTGCTTCTTCCAAACGAAATGTCGAACTCCAAGCTGACCATCCATGTAAGTGCGACATGCCATCTCGTGTGAAGATTTCAAGAACACCCGACAATCCAGGAAGAAAATTTCGAGTTTGTCAAAATTCTTTGGTAAATATGTTTTATTTATTCAACCCGAAACTGAATCTTCTTCTTCATCTTCTCTTCAATTTAATTTTTTTTTATTCTTTCATGAAGAGTGCAAGAACTCCAAGATGTAATTTCTGGGAATGGCTGGAAGACGATGAGTACCAACTACAGAATAACAGTGATTTGGGACAAATCTACAACCTAACATTCAAGCTTGGAAATTTGGAAAACGAAATTACTTATTGCAGGAAGAAGTTGGAAGAAGAGAAGAACTCTGATTTGGTTTTCAGACAAGAACTGGACAAAGTGAAGTGGAAGTTGTTTACTCATAAAGCTGCATTGTTTGTGTTATTTTTCTTGTATGTTAAACATGTATTTTTTAAAGTTTGATGTGTTCTTTGTATCCTGTTTTATGTACTGTTGTTTGATGTATTCTTCTTTGATGTGTTCTGACTAAATCATGTACTTCATGAAGTTTTGTATGCAATGAAAGTTATGACTAAAGTTTGATGTTTAATACTTGATGTATTAAGACAGTAAACATGTAATGTATACAAACACATAAATAAACATGTATTAAGACAGTAAACATGTAATGTATACAAACACATAAATAAACATGTACTTAATTTAGGGATAATGACTTGGGAGGGTAAACATGTACTTAAATTAACATGTACTTAAAGTACCAAAATATTCCCAAACATACAGGACCCAAGATGTTAAAGTATCAAAATATTCCAAAAGATGTGCCAAGTTTGTCCTATTGTGCCAAATGATATTACAAGACCCAAGATTCCAAAACATGCAAAATAAAACAACACATTGAATTCAAATCTCCAGTGGGTGGTCAGCACTGCTTCCTTCCTTCCTCCTTATGTTCTTCCTTATCTGAATCTTTGTGATTCTTTCTGAAGTTTTTCTTGTCCTCTTCCTAACTTGATTTTCTGCATTGTGTTGAATTTCCTGTTCCACATTATCTTGAACTTCAATTTCATGTTCCACTTCAATGTTAGCTTGAATCTCATCTTCTATGTTAGCATCAACTTCAACTTCTGGTACCAGATCAACTTCAGGAACATCAACTTCAATGTTAGTATCAACTTGAATGTCATCTTGAATCTCCCATACAAGGTTATCTTGAACGAAAGGAACATCAACTTCAACTTCAGGAACATTAGCTTCCACATCACTCTCACTTTCAAAGTCACTATCACTTTCACTTTCAAACATGACAACATGTTCCATTTCCAATTCAGCTTCAAGGTCTACTTTACCTGTAAAAGGGAAAAAATTCAGAAATGGCACACAAATATAATATATTACATAATTTAACACCATACCTTGTTTCTTAGGTTTCTTTTTGTTAGAACCTGAAGTAGATGGTACATCATTTGGTCTTAATGGACATGTTGATCTGTTATGTCCTCTTTCCCTACAAATGGTACATCTCATAATCATTCCCTTTTTTGAGACTGTATGCCTTGTTCCCTTAGCTTCTCTCTCAACCTGATCCCTTTTCCTTTTCATTGTTGGTCTTCCAGGTAGTCTTCTTTTTTTAGGGGGCAATGGTTTGGTGTAATCCACTTCAGGCCACATAGCACTACAGTTTAGTGGCCTAATGTTATACCTATAACAACTTGCATACATTGATGTAGTAAACCATTCTGACACATACTCCTCAGGGTCCCTATTAAGGCTTGAAATGGCAGCATATCCATGCACACAGGGATACCCTGCTAACTGCCATGCCCTGCATCCACATTGCCTAGTATTCAGGTCTACAGCATACCCTTCAGTCCCCACCCTCACCTCAAATTGCATATACCCAGAAGGTACCACTTGCCAAAACCTGTCCATAATCATATACAAATTAGAAAATATTAAAAATGACAAACATATAAGCAATAAGAATTTACCTTTGTGTTTCCTTGTGCTTATTCAACTTCAACCTTATGGAAGGACATATGTTTAAATCCCAAGATTGACCCTTGGCCTTGTATATACACAACCTTTCCATTACATAAATCCTGATTTCTTCTAACATGGTAATAAGTGGTTTCTTCCTAGCAGCTTCAATCACAGAGTTAAAACTTTCAGAAACACCATTTTCATATGCATCACAACTCCTATCAACCTAAAAAAATGCTTTACACCATGTTTTAGGGTCCCTTTCCATCAAATGTTCATAAGCTAGTGGCTCCAGCTTCTTGATTTCATTCATATGGTATTCAAATTTTTGTGGAACTGTAGATCCAGCAGCTCTCCAAAACAGTTTCTTAAATATTTGCCCCTTAAATCTTTTTTGGAGATTAGCACATATGTGCCTAGCACATTGCCTATGCTCTGCAGCTGGAACCCTTTCCTTCACAGCTTCAACTAATCCCTATAATCAAAACATAAACAGCATAAGCAAAAACATATTAAGTATGTAAAATAAGTATGGAAAATAACAATAGTTGAAGTGTGAACATTACTTTGTGTTGGTCTGATATTATGGTTAGTCCATGCCCAACTCCCATTCCAATGTCATCAATTAGAAGATCAAGAAACCACTTCCATGATTCTTTATTTTCTACTGCAACCACAGCCCATGCAACAGGATATATGTGGTTGTTTGCATCCCTCCCAATGGCTGCAAGCAACTGACCTCTACATATGCCCTTTAAGAAACAACCATCTACTCCAATTACCCTCCTACAACCCTCCATCCATCCATCCTTCAAACCCTTTAAACACACATAAAACTTTGAGAAGTATGTTTCTCCATCAGGCATCACATCCACCTCCATCTTAACTGTTGATCCAGGATTTGTCCTTTTTAGCTCTTCTCCATAACTCCATGTTTTAGCATAATGCTCTATTAAAGTACCTTCTATCTGATGAAATGCATATTTCCTAGCATTTCTGCATTGTCCAACACTAGCTATCAGGTTAAACCTTTTACTGACCTTAGCTTTTAATTTCCTAATGCTCATCTTTCGTTTCTGTAATATATCATTCATGAAATGAGTTCCAATCCATTTGTAGCTTACAATGGACCCAAATTTGAAAACTCTTGCACAATTATGCCTATCAATTAATGACTTAATCTGAAAAGACCTCTCATTCTTCATCCAGGTTGCCCACAACCTAAAGGGACAACTCTTACTCTTCTTGTTCTTCTTATATTTACAACATTTTGCCAACAGCTTTTGATGATCATTTTTTTCAAACCATAAGTCATACCCATTCTTGACAGCATAGTTGGTTAGACAAAGCTTCAATTCGAGAGGGTTGGCAAACTTCATACCTAAAACTGGGACCATTTTATCCCATTGTTGCTTCTCATCAAAGGCAGGGAACACAACTTCATCATCTTTATCACTATCTTCATCATCATCAACATCATTTACTTCTTCTTGATTACTATTGAG
The DNA here is from genome assembly GCF_002870075.4 of Lactuca sativa. Taxonomy (NCBI): domain Eukaryota; kingdom Viridiplantae; phylum Streptophyta; class Magnoliopsida; order Asterales; family Asteraceae; genus Lactuca; species Lactuca sativa. Next base: position 123,652,429 of record NC_056630.2, on the reverse strand, counting down.
AATGGGTTTACCACACAACTTGCTCAAGAATTCATCATCATATGTTTTGTCAAATGTATGCACCTCTTCATCAGGTTCATGCTCACATTCCCTTATATCTGAAATTTGTGACTCTGTATCATCATCTTCTATTACATCAGACAGCTCATCACCTGTTAACAACTCCTTATCGGCCCAGTCAAGAATGGGTTCGTTTTCGTGGTCAATGTACACATTCATCCTTAGCTCCTGCTTATCCATGTAACCATCTTCAATAAACTCAAAATAGTCAGCATCACTCTCGATTCTTCTGATACCCTCTGCCAATCTTTCATGAGTACTACAATAGTACAAGTTCTCACAGCTTCGTCTTGTCAGCTTTGAAACCCACAACACAAATTCTCTATAGTCCATGCCACTAAAATCCACATCACGAACTGACATTCTCATAGGGTCTAAGTACACTAACGGGCTTGGTGCAAACATGCCGTTGAAGTGAAAATCTATAGTGAGATACTTACCGTTAGATGCTTCCATTGATGTTCAATACGTATCGTTAGACGATTTCAAGTCCCAACTTCAGTTCCTACTGCTTCGATCGACTGAATTCTGAGAAAACTTAAGTAACCGGGATCGATTTGGGGAATGATCTGGGAGTAGTTGTTAAAATTAAGAACCCTAAATAAATTAGATCGATACACCTTTACACCTGTTTAAATGAAGTCGAATACAGACAAAGGGTGAAATAGCCACGTATTAAGCCACGTATTTCATTTTCCTTTTCATTTAAATGAATTAATTGCATTTACCGGTTAAAATGGAGGTTAGCCGGTAATATTGCTATAATGTAAACGGTTAAAACAAGTTAATTGGTATATTAGGTACAAAAAAAAAAACAAGTTGCCAATATGTGAACAACACTAATAGGTAATTACCCTCCTAAGTCATTATCCCTTATTGATATCACCTATTTAAACTATGTTCGGTAACATTTATTTGATCTAATTTACATTAATGAATTCATCACAACATATAAAAATTTCAAAAGAATTAATATATATATATATATATATATATATATATATATATATATATATATATATATATTAATGCTTTTTAATTTTTTATATGCTATGAATATAATTTACAAATTAAGAGTTCTAACATAATAATATATAATTTACATTAATGATTCTGTCAAAACCTATAAAAATGAATTAATATATAATAAACTTACAAATTAAAAATTCTAACATAATAACATGTATTCAAAAATGACATCATATGTTTATGTAATATGTGATCAATAACATGTATATGATTTAATTTATATTATTACTTACCCACCACACACACACACACACACACACATATATATATATATATATATATATATATATATATATATATATATATATATATATATAGCTTACAAATTAAGAGTTCTAACATTATAATATCTAACTTACATTAATGATTCTACCAAAACATATAAAAAAAGAATTAATATATAACAAACTTACAAATTAAAAGTTCTAACATAATACATGTATTCAAAAATGATAAAAATACCTTATATATTTATGTAATATATGATCAATAACATGTATATGATTCATTTATATTTTTTTCTCGCCCACAAAGAATATATATATATATATATATATATATATATATATATATATATATATATATATATATATATATATATATATATATATAACAAATTTACAAATTAAAAGTTCTAACAACCAACAAAAAAAATTAAAAGCCTTTTTGCTTTGTGAATTTTGTATGTGTCTCTGCTTTAAATATTGGTCTTTTATAGTAATTTTCATTAAGTGTTATTAAACATAATATGTAAATTATAAATTATTTGGGTGATAGCATTATTAAGTAAACTTTGCACAGTATTATTTAAAAGATTGAAGTTTCAAATGAATGTGGGTTGAGTAAAAATGTCTTTTTTATAAGATACTAGACGAAAACCTATGCGTTACGCAAGAATAAAATAATGACATGGGTAATTGGAGAATTGGAACTGCAGGGGGTGTTTGGCAAAAGATTGTAGGATTCATTAATCATCTCCATGAGAATGGTTGTATTCCTTCTAATTCAATGTATAGAGTGGTGGGGGATAGGACTCAAACAAGGTTCTGGAAGGATGTTTGGTGCTTGGATATTCCTCTCAGGGAGCAATTCGGGAGGCTTTTTGCTTTGGCCATTAATCAAGATGCTCGGGTAAGTGACTATTGGGATTCGGGGGGATGAATCTTTCATTAGCATCAGGGGATTAGAGGAGGGACTGAATCGACCCAATATGATAATCTTGTGGAGACTTTAAATCATATTCGATTAGGGGAGATGTCGGATAAGTGGTCTTGGGAGCTTCCACCGTCGGGTATTTTTATTGTTAAATCAACATATAATTGGGTTGATGATATGTCGCTTCCTATGGGTAGTATGCCTTCTAGGTGGAACCGTTTGGTCCCTATTAAAATTAACATTTTTTTATGGTGTGTGCTTTTGGATCGCATTCCGGTTAGAGTTAAACTGTTGGAAAGGGAGTGTTGATAGATTCCTTACTGTGTCTCGTGTGTCATAACTCTCAAGAAAGTGTGAATCATTTGTTGCTGCAGTGTTCGGTTGCTGATCAGGTTTGGAGTCGGGTTGCGCATTGGCTTCATTTTGACCTTTCTGTTTTTTCATCTTTCCGTGATGTGATGGATTGGGTGGATTCTAGACCGACAGTTCATATGGAACGCCAATTGTTGAGTCGGTGTTCATGGTGGTCATATGGGTGCTTTGGACGTTTCGTAATTCTTTACTTTTTAGTAGCAATAAACCTAGAAAAGATAGGCTTTTTGATTATGTTGTGGATCTTTCTTTTCGTTGGTTTTCATTTCGGAATTCTAAGGCTTGGATTAACTGGATGATGTGGTTATAAAATCCAATCCAGTCTTAATTTGCTCTTTTCTCTAGCTCCTTGCTAGAGGTTTTGTTTTTTAATATGATGCTGCTGTTCCAAAAAAAAAAAGAATAAAATAATGACAATTAAAATTATGACAAATATATTGCGCTAATTACAATAATATAACTATATTACTGAAATATATATATATATATATATATATATATATATATATATATATATATATATATATATATATATGAAATATTTATATCATTATTTATTAATATAAATTTAATAATTTTTATACTAATCATTTCATCAAATTCTTTGTTACTAAACTTACATATTTTTTTATGTTATTAATGTCATATATCACTTCCTACCAAACATTTTAATTATTTTGGATGTTAGTGTTGTTGATAAGTTATATAGTAAATTACTGAAATCATCCCTATGATTTAGTCAAAATTGCAAGTTTGGTCCCTAACTTTTCTTTGCACTTGGATCGTCCCTATGGTTTGATTTTGTTGCGTTTTTCGTCCCTTACATACATAAAATTAAGGACCAAATGTGCAATTTTGACAAACCATAGGGATGAAAAACGCAACAAAATCAAACCATAGGGACGATCCGATTGCAAAAAAAAAGTTAGGGACCAAACGTGGAAATTAAAAAGATCATAGGGACCAAAAAATTCAATATTGAAATGACAAACAAAAAATAAACTTTAATAATTGAATCAACAAAAAACGACAAGCTTTAGTTAGAAATTAGAAAATTAAGAAATAATATTAAAAAGTCAAACAAAAACATAAACTCGAATAATAGAGACAATATGTAAAAAACAAAAAAGTTTTACATGAAAAACCAAATATAAAGAACTAAATAATAATAATAATAATAATAATAATAATAATAATAATCTACTATACAAAAATAGGTATTAAATAACCATATTATTATTCAAGTTCTATCCCATGAAGTAGAAATTTGTGTTTCTAAGTTTCTTTTTCTCAATCTTAATCTTAAAATCTTAACAATATATCTATATCCGTGAATTATATATACACTCTAAATCAACCAATTAATATATCACAAGTTACAAAAACTTTTGAATTATAATATTTAATTAGTTGAAAAGTAAATAGTTTTATTATTAAGGTTATATTTAATACAATTATGAAATACCATTTGATTACAATTATTATTAAAAAGCAACTGAAATGTCAGTAAAGTTTAAAATACATGAGAATCAAGTATTTTTGACATCCATATTATATATATATATTATTCTACAAAAAAAATTATTTTAGAGTAAATTACAATTTTGGTCTATGTGGTTTGATCAGATTCACATTTTTAATACAATCTTTGAAAATTTGATAACATACATCCATGTGGTTTAAAGAAATTACAATACACGTGCTTAGTCCATTTAAAAACACCATTTTACCATTACTTTTATATTCATTATTGTTTAATTTTTTTATATATTTTTCGCTTCTATTTTACTTTTTATTTATAGTTTTTTTTTCATTATATTTTATTTGACAATTTTTTCAATATATTGTTTAATGTTTTCTACATTTTGTTCGTTTATATTTTTTTGACGTTTTTTTTGAATAAATTTTTTTAGTTTTTTGACGTGTTTCTTGAATACATTTTAATTTTTTTTGACATTTTGTTTATTTATATTTTCTAAAATATTTTTTTATAAAAAATGTAAAAAAGTTCATTAAATGTGAATATTATTAACATAGATTAGGTACAAAAAATATTTTTTTTATAGATTTAATAGATAGGCTAACCGAAATTTTGTAACGAGTTTCAAGTTAGATAACGGCTAATTGAAAATTATATAACTCAAAAACGAACAAAATTTAAAAAAAAGCATGATCTCAAAAACGTTGACACATGTGTGCATTATATGAATTATGATTAACATTTGACATTCGGAACGAAATGTCAAAAAATTAAACTCGAAGCAACTAACACTTGTTTTGAATTCCATTTAGCCTATACAATAATCTTATTAAAATAAATAATTTTATAAATAATATGTGTTAATCATATTCATATTTTACAAACATTTTCATATTTTTTTATACAAAAAAATTTATAAAAAGCTTTACGAAAATATAAAAAAAAGATATACAAAACATTAAAAAATATATTTGAACAAAAATAAACTAGATAAATTATTCAAGTAAACGTCAAAAAAAATACAAAATAACAAAATATAAAAAACATTAAAAATATATTCTAATAAAACTAAAATATAAATCATAAAAATATAAATAAATAAAATAAAATGTAAGCGACAAAATATAGAAAATTAAACACTTTTATATATATATATATATATATATATATATATATATATATATATATATATATATATATATATATATATATATATATATATATATATATATATAGAGAGAGAGAGAGAGAGAGAGAGAGAGAAAAGAAATGAAAAAAATATAAAAGTAATGATAAAATGGTCTTTCTAAATGGATGAACATTTTCTTTATAACACATGAATGCATCTTGTCAAATTTTGAAAGATTAGACGGAAAATACAAATCTGACAAAACCATAGGGACCAAAAATGTAGTTACTCATTATTTTGTAAGACAATTGTAACTTTAGATGTACCTTTAATGTGACAGATATAGTTTTATAGTTTATGGTTATGGTTTTGTTAACGTGTAGGGTTTGATTTTAGGTTCTCTCTCTCTCTCTCTCTCTCTCTCTCTCTCTCTCTCTCTCCATTTGAAAGATAAGTAAATTATCATATTTACATTTTATTAGAGTTTTAGGTTAATTTATGTGCTGCTGGCCGCAAACTTTTATCGTCGACCTCCACCTCCGATGGCTTTTCTCGAGTCTACAGCGATGTATTCTCTTGCTGTCATTGTTTTTTTCCATGTTTAATGTTTTCCCTTTTTTAACTCTCTCATCTCTCTCTTCCAAAAGAAAACCTTTCTCTTATAACTCGCCATTGAATATGGCTTCTCCCTCCGCCGACGTGACTTGCCACTACCGTACTTCTTTGTTGCATCAAGATCTAACCATCGTTGTTTCCTCTAGTTCTTGACATTGCCACCGTTGTAGCCTCAAGATCTAGCTGTCGTCGCCACGTGCAGATCTAGCGTTTTCGTTGCCTCTAGAACTAGTTGTCGCCACCCCTAGTTCTTGATCTCCATCTCTCTGAATCTACTATCTCTTTCTTTCTCTTCATATTTGTCAGCTTAATCGTCTAGTAGTCACATCTCGATAAACAGTTGTGTATGATTAAGGTTTATGCTCAGTGCCCTTAGGGTTTTGGACTTTGGTATTGTGCTTATATATTACTTTGTAATTTTGAATTGAGTAATAAGCAACTTATCATATTTACATTTTTTTTCTATTTAAGAAATTTATCCATTCACATAAGATGCAACATTTTTATATGTTTTGTACAATTCAGTGAAACATATATATTTTATATTAATAAATCAATTTTTTAGGTTGAAGGGAGTGGTAGCACTCTTAGCATATTGTCACGTAAGTTTGTTTATTGACACATAGGTTTTTTTTTATTGTAACTTAAGCTTAGCATTTTATATTGAAAAATATAGGAAGTGGTAGTGTCTGATTTTAAATAGGTTTTATTTTGAAAAAAAAGAAACAAAAAAAAAATAAGTTTTTTTTGGTCAAAGGTGCATCAACCAATCAAAGCAAAACTTCTTCTCTCTCCTCTTGTTAAGGTGGTAGCAAGTGGATCTTAATGAGCCCCCTAGCGAGAGCTAGAGGTGCTGTGCAACAAACTTATTGACTTGGTAGCGAACATGCTTAGCGAGCGAGTCCCTCTAGCCTTAAGTAAAAATTATCTTCTAATAGTTTACTCTAAAATTTATATACTCGGTGATTTGTGAAAAAATAGTAATATTGATGATTTTCATAAATTTACCCGAAATGGTTACAAGTAAACAATTTTTGGCTCCAATTATTGTATTGTGGTTATCAAAAAATGTGCATAGCTACGTATCAATAATTGCTTACTTTTTCCAAGAGGAAATGATTTAGATGTTGAATATTAGGGAAACCACATTATGTTTAGAATGATTGTCGCTTACACGACTTATAGATATATCCAATTCACACAAAAGTGTCAAATTTGATCATTGTATTTCGGTTATTGTAGTAAGCAGGGCCGGTCCATAGTCTTTTTATGCCCTAAGATAAACATATTTAATTAGGCCCTAACTTTAATTATTATCTTAAATTGATTTTTTGCTAATATAATAGTGCAAATTACAAATTACTTTTATTTCACAATACTATATTAATTTAATTTAATATTTTCTCTTCCAAATCATCTACTCATACCATTTAAAGCAATAATGATTTGAAATGCTAATGTTTTTATAAACAATAAAAACTATATAAAAAAGAGAGAACCAACAAAAGTTTAACAATGTTACATAGGAGGAAAATAAAAGATAAATTACATATAGTCTATTCTACCCCCAACAAGCAAAACAAATAAAACACAAACACATGGTGCACTTACATAGGACCTATCAAGGCCTCCATAAGACCTATCAAGGCCTCCAAAGTTAAATATTTTATAGAATCCAAGCAACATTCTTTAAATATTGTTTGAGTTACAAGAGATAACATCAGATACACCAAAGATACGTTCTAAATAACTATGTGCTTGCCAAGTGATTTCAACAGCTTCTCTTTTGACCATTAAAAGCAACGAACTTCACCAAAACTAACCAATTACAACAACAATTTTCTACAATGTGCAAGTAGACTGGTCAATAATAGTGTTGTACTTATGCAAAATGATTCCAGTTGCTTTGATTTTAACCGATAAGAAACAAACTCTTCTTATATGAGCAACACATCAAAAAAATGTACACAAAAGAAATAAACCTTGTTACACCAAATTAAGTGAAACCCAATAAAAATCGAACCTACAGAGATGTGATTGATTAGAAAGAAAATCGAAAGAATAATATAATTAGAGCAATAAGGAGGATATAGATCTACGTTTTGTATACCACATGTATTTTCTTAAAATTTGATTTCCGTTTTGCATCTTTACCACTAGCTCGCTCCTCTAAATCACTTTTCTGGGTGAACCAAACTAAGAACTGCTTTGGGAATTAGGAGAATGAAAATATGTAAAACAAATCAGCGTATTACTACTAAAATTCATAATCTGTGAAAGAAATGTCTTATGAAGAAATAAGGAACTCAGAACTTGGGATGAATATAAGGTGTGGCTGGCGTGTGTTTTCTCCCCATCGCCTCATCTTCTTCTCCTTGTCTCCTCGTCTCCTCCGTGTCTCCTTAACCCTCGTGTTCTGTTTAATAATTGCTTCGATAATCAGACGTGTAATTTTTCTTGAGCCGGTTGCCGCTTCAGTTTTAGGTCGGTGCCTTCATTTTTCAGCTGGACTTTGCGCTGGATTTATGGATTTTTTGGTCCAAAATGAAAATAACCATAATAACTGCCAAAAAATTGATGCCCCCATATTGGTTGATGCCCTGGGCCGTGGCCCAACTCGCCTTGGGCTTGGGCCGACCCTGGTAGTAAGGTTTTTGGTTACAATAAATTCACTCGTATTAAAAAAGTAAAAAAAGATACAGTGAAGATATATTATACTTTGTAAAATACCACAAATAATAAAATTTGGATATGACAATGGAACAAATGGTGGGCACTTTTTTCAAAAACTTCTAAGAAGCGAATAATGTTTTTTTTCACAAGAATAGTAATTTGTTTGCAACAACCAAATATAATAAGATAGTTCAGGTTATAAATTAAATAAATATCAATTAAAATTAGTATACATAATAATTGTAATTAAGGAATCCAATTTATTAACCACTATTTGTTAGCTTTCACCATTAGAGAAGCTAGCTTGAGAGAGAAAATGAAAGAATATGAGAGAAGAAATGATTTTCATTATCTTCATTAATCAATTACAATCAACTAACAGAGCTATATACACCGGATCATAAATAATTGTTTCTAACTAACAATTCTAGCAAACTTCTATATGAAATTACAATAATATCCTCAAACGGTAATAAAGATCACTTGATAACGAAGTCTAACACCCCTACAAGCTGTAGACTGTAGATGCAGCTTGGAAACAACTTTATTATGAAGCACTCCGTTTAATGGCTTGTTGAAAATATCAACTAATTTATCTTAGGTGTTGACATGAGACAGTGGGATAAAACCTTCGTGCAACTTTTCTCTTACAAAATGGCAATCTATCTCTATGTGTTTAGTCCTATTGTGAAAGACTGGATTTGAAGCTATGTAAATAGTTGCTTGATTGTCACACTTAAATGGAATAGGAGTAATATGATGAAAATTAAGTTCATGGAATAGCCTGCTCAACCATGCCAATTCTGAACATATTATCCTCATAAATTTATACCCTGCTTCAATAGAAGACAATGAAACACTAAGGTGTTTTTTAGATTTCCATGAAATGGGTGTATCTCCAAACACACTGAAGAAAGAACTAATTGATCTTCCAGTGATAGGACATGTTGCCCAGTTGGAATCACAATAGGCATCCCATTAGTAATTCAAAGTGTTATTAAAGAATAAGCCTTGACTGAGTATCCCTTTGAGATATTTTAAAGTATGTAGAGCAACATCAAAGTGTTCTTCAGATGGATGTTGATTGAATTGGCTTAAACATTGGAATGTATAAGCCAAATTTGGTCATGTATAAAGCAGAAAATTCAACTTTCCGATTAATTGTCTTTATACAGCCGGATCTTTCAGAAAATAAGACATTTTAGGAAGAAGATGAACTTTATGTAGTAAAGGAGATGAAACAGAAGTACTATCTTCTATTTAATATAAGGCTAACAATTCCCTTGTGAATTTACTTTCATGTACAATCATGCCATCTGAAACAGTTGTGAATTTAAGTCCAAGAAATAAAGTGATTTACCCCAAATCCTTAATTTTGAATTGATCATCAAGAAAATCTTTTAGCTTTGAGATTTCTTCAAGATTAGCTCATGTGACAAGAATGTCATCTACATACAGAACAACTATAACAATGGAATCTTTAGTATTTTTCAGAAAAAAGAGAATAGTTGTTATGGGAGTATGTGTAACCTTGAACTTTGAAAGCATCAGACAGTCTAGAATACCATTGTCTTAATGTTTGTTTTAATCCATATAAGGACTTTTTCAATCTACATACAAGATAAGGAGAATCAACTTGAAAACCAGAAGGAATTTTCATGTAAACTTCTTCATGCAAGTGTCCATGAAGGAAAACATTATTCACATCTAACTGTTGAATTGTCCATCCTTTCTTCACAGCTAATAACACTATGCATCTCATAGTATTGAACTTAAATACTAGTGAAAAATTGTCATGATAATGAATCCCTTCCATTTGAGTAAAACCTTTGGCAACTAAATGGGCTTTGTGCCTTTCAATTGATCCGTCTGCTTTTTATTTTACTTTGCAGACCCATCTACACGAAATGGGTTTCTTTCCCTTAGTGTCATACCCCTAGCCAGCAGCGGAATCGCCAGGTTGTACGACGTTAGGATGTTTGATTTTAGGCCAAAGGCATACATTAAGTAATACATTGATATATTAAAAACTGTTGCCATTTAATCAATAAATAAAATATGTTACACAATTGTTCGAGGTACAGATAGGTCACGAAAGCAAAGTACAAATGTGAAGCACAAAGACTTCAAACTACATCATTTGGGTTACCTCATCTTTCATCCGGGTTCATTCTCCTAAGAATACATGCGGTTTTTGTAAGGTCAACATCATATTCATGAGCCCATAACTTTTATTGTTATAAAACGTTGTGTGTGTATTTTATTTATCTTGTTTATCCTAAACTCACATCCTCGAGTTTGTGGGTATTATCATTACATTCTTAGGTTGGTTCCTAGTAGTAGTCTAAGACAATTAGTTTTAGTTTAACAAATTTATGATGAGTTCTTATAATCGAGCTATGATTGTTGATTACAAAAACAATGACGCTGCATAAAATGTCGTAAACATGTTTAGAAATTTATGTCTACTTTAACGTGCTGTCAGGTTGTAGCTAGCAACCATAGGTAGGAGTGTCAATCCCATAAGATTTATACATACCTCTGCCACTCAATTAATATTTAACGATTATAGGTTATGACCTAGCTGAACATCTTTCAGCGTGTTGATGAATCATCTCCCATCTAATTGTTCTTGTGGAGGCCTCCCCTGGTTAGTCGTTGTAACATCCCGAATCCCAGGTATAATATTTAATTAATTTGCATTCATGATGTCAGAGCAACTCAAAGAGTTGGATGCCCGAACTTGCCGAGTAGAGGATTTAATGGCCACATGATTTTTAGAGTCTACTCAACGAGTTGGAGGGCCCCAACTCGACGAGTAGGAGTTGAGTGTGAAAACCCTAATTTTCAAGGTTTGTGTCATATTTAAAGGACCTTAAGCCTTTATTTTCGCCTCCCTTGTCACTTTAACACCCTAACAGAAATCCCTAAACGAGATGGTATCATTTGTGTGTGTGTGTGTTTGAGAGAGATAGAGAGAGAGACTAAAAGTGTGCGATTTGGTGCATTCTGGGAAGGGGATAGAAGATCATAAGGCTTGGAATGAGAAAAAGCCTCTGGATCCGGTGTTCTTTCAGTGCAAGCTGCTTTTTGGAGGTAAAAAGCTATCACCTTGATCATTTTTGGTTAGATCTCTTCTTTAGGCAGTTTGTGGTTATTTCCATCTTCCTTTTTAGACTTTGAGTCATTTGACCATGACATGGAGTTGAAACTTCAGATCTGGATAGTATGGGGTCCCATGAGCATAAAGATCCAAGCTTTATCAAGCTATTGGCCAAGCTCCAAACATCAAAACTTCTATAGAGCTTCGTTTTGGCATTTTGAACCCTAGATGCCATGCATAGACGTAAAGCTTGCAACTTTATGTGGTATTTCAGCCTTGGGAGGCTAGATCTAGAGTTTGGGACCTTAGTTCTGCTTAAAATTTTCTGAATGAGAATTGGTCTAGAGGGACTCGACAAGTGCATGTGCGAATTCAACGAGTCGGCTAGGGTTTTCCCCGATAGTCTGGACGCACTACAACTCGGTGAGTTGATGAGACAAATTGACGAGTTGAGTTAGATTTTCCTGATACTTCATAGAAAACGAAGGAACTCGACGAGTCACATAGATGAAATTAACGAGTTGGATGAACATGGACTGTTGACTCGGGCGTTGACTTCCGTTAACTTTTAGGGTTTGGTCAAGACATGAGTAAGGAGACCATGAAGGGGTAAAATAGTCTTTCACCCTTTCCGAGAGTGAGGAAAGAGGTTAGCCTAACTTTGTAAGAGTGGTAATTATAAGGTGTTAATTAGAGATAATTATATTATGTAGGCGGAGTCTAGACTATTCGTGGGGAACTAGATCTACTTGCTTACTTATGAGGTGAGTCTTCTTACTGTACTTAACTACGCGGTAATACCGTGTGAACGGAGGATCTTATTTGAGTTATCGAATGAAGGGTCCTATGTGCTTATACTGAGTTATATGATAATATGCATTCTTTCTTTGTGATACATGCTATATTATTCTGTGCCTTATTGAGTAGGACCGGAGGGTCCAAACCGAGTTGTGAGACCGAAGGTCTTCACTAAGATACATGACTAGAGGGTCCAAACTGAGCTGTGAGACCGTAGGGTCTTCACTGAGACACATGGTCGGAGGGTCCACACCGAGTCGTGAGACCAGAGGTTCCTCACCGAGACACATGACCAGAGGGTCCATGCCGAGCTATAGCCATGAGAGACTTATTATTTGTGTATGTGGTATTTTGGGGAACTCAATAACCTTCGTGCTTACCATGTTGTGTGATATGTGTTTCAGGTACTTAGGATTGTAGGAAGGCGCCGACTTGATTGTACACACCTATTCAAGATTATGTTTGAGGATTATGGAATATTTTCAGTCATTTTGTTGAATTGTGTTTTGACAACTGATACATTTGTGGCTCTTGAGAAATGTGATATTGAGTTTTATGTGATTTCAAAATTAAAATTTTGTTTGAAAATTTAGAGTATTACAAGTTGGTATCAGAGCCTTGGTTTGAGGGATTCAGATGTACCCTCGGGTATGTATGGACTCAAACTGAGGATTTGAGAAAATTTTCTAAAAAAATGATTTTTCTAAAACAAGTAAGAGTTTTAAAGAGAAAACGAGATGGAACAGTGTGTATAATCAGCCAGAGCCTAAAGGGTGATTTCCCAAAATACCATTACTTGTTTACATTATGAGATATTTATAAGATACTAGAGATGCATGCTAGAGGATAGGCTAGGTATTTCAGAAATTAGGGTTAGAGGTTCTTGATTTGTGATGCCTTAGCCTAGGGGATGCTATTGATTGATATTATCTGCTATTTGCTCTGTGTATGTGCTGAGTAAGAGTGACTAGCAGGAACCTCTTAGAGAGAGAGTTTTGAGTCGAGAGGTAATCTAGGAGAGATACTTAGATGAGCAATCAAGTAGTCTACTGAGACAATAGTTGACATCGGTGAGGGATAGAGTACTTGTGAATTAGGATCCCTGGAGGAGGACTTGGGATGAATACAGGATGGTTTGGAAGTTAGTATTGGGCCTGTACTACTAAAAGCACCGGATCTGTATTCGACCCAAGTAAGAACCTTAGGATGCTAAGTAGCATGTAGGGGTGGGTAATCGAGTGTGTGTGTTTGAGCTAGTCTCTGATGATTTTGTGTTTGTGTTTCAGAGATACTATGGTGATTACCTGCAACAACCCTGAGAGCAGTGGTACCAGTGACGAGGAGATCCATAGGATCATTCATGAGGAGGTGGCCGCAGCTAACAGAGAGGCCATACCATATATATTCGTGTCTATTAAGACCACACCGATTGAGACATTTGATGAGCGATATGCTGCTGTCACGGAGGCTGTTACTGCTGCTGCCACCACGGCCATAGCTGTTGCTAGGCTACAGGGAGGTGACTCGTTGTTGTTACGGGAGTTCAGTAACACGAAGCCACCAGAGTTTGATGGGACACAGGATCCGATCGCTTACATGAGATGAATCTCCGACATTGTGGAGTGTTTCTATACGTGTTTATGCCCGGAGCATCTGAGAGTTCAGTTTGTGCTAAACCAGCTTTGCTTGGTAGCGAAGGACTGGTGGAAGTTTGTGACGACTGATTTTATCCTTGGAGATCATGTTGTAGTGACTTGGGAGAGTTTCACCAAGTTATTCAGAGATGAGTATGTTCCCCTGGTGGAGAGGAAACGTTTGGCATAGGAGTTTCTGTATCTTAAGCAGAAGACAGAATCAGTAATAGAGATTACGAGGATGATTCATGAGAGGGCGTTGTTCTGCCCTGAGCACGTGTGTATGGAGCAGGCACGTGTGAGCCGGTATTTGAGCATCTTGAGGGGAGATATTCGGGAGTTTGTGGTAAACTCGTCTTATTGAACATTGGCTAAGCTGCAGACTAATGCTAGGAGGAGAGAGATTAAGCTGGAGATTCAGACCGGAGAGGAAGGGGGCAGTAGAGGAGGGATAGGAGACTAGTGCAGTCGCAGTCGACGACGAAGCAGACTAAGCCCGCTGATTCGAGAGATGGAGACCAGAAGGGCCGCACTTGTGGAAAGCACGGCAAGAGTCATTAGGGGTCTTGTCGAGCGGGGATTTGCTTCAAATGTTCCAAGGAGGGGCATATGGCGAGGGACTGCCCCAAGGGATTTTCAGTTTGCTTACACTGCAACCATATGGGCCACCGTAAGGTCGAGTGTCTCCAGCTCACTCAGGGATCAGCCCAGGCTTCTGCTCCTGCTGCTTTACATGTTACGGATGGCTGGTCGGGTAAGGCCGAGCCTCCAAGGGCTCGTGGGAGAGCATTTCAGTTGACTGTGGAGGAGGTTCGCACATCGCCTGATGTTGTTGTTGGTACGTATCTCCTTATTTATGTTATTTTGAGATTTTTTATGCTTATATTGTAATAGGTACTTTTCTTGTGAGTTCTGTTCCTGCTTTGGTGTTATTTGACTCGGGTGTGAGTCGATCTTTTGTGTCTGTATCCTTTAGTCGTCACATTAGTGTCAAACGCGAGGCGTTGAGTCGACCATTAAGGGTTTCTATATTCGTAGAGCGTGGGTTTTTGTCATTGATGTATTCTGGGGATGTGTATTAGAGATTTTCGGTGTTGGGTTCCCGATATATCTGGTGACGATAGCGATGGGTGATGTCTGTGTCATAGTGGGCATGGATTGGTTGAGCCGGTTTGGAGTTGTGATTGACTGTGAGCATCAGATGGCGACTATATGAGACCTTAGTAGGAGAGTACTTACTGTGTCACACCCCAAACCGGAACGGTGGAAATGTTCTGGGGTGGAGGACGTCATGTATAATATCACAACAATTGTATAATAGGAATCAAAGCAAACACAACCATTACATTAATAAGGTAAATTATTTACATATGTTCAATACATAGTTTGTATGACATCAAAATGTATAGAAAAAGTACTAAAAGACGTGACTCTAAAAGCCCCGTCTTCTAAAAAACCTGCGGGTGTACCTGTCTTATCGGTTCCCTAAGAATATAGGTGATTTTGAAAGTGTATAAAAATTTAAGTTGGTGAGTTCATAAGCATGTTTGTAATTGAAAACCATCAATTTGTTTCTTGAAAATGTAATTATGTTTTCCCAGAAAATCCTATATTTTCTGTTGTAATATGTTATACTCAAAACCTAGAACGTTATTGTACTATTTAAAAAGGTAGTTTTAAATCGCATAAAACTATGAATATATGTTTTCTCTGTGTTGGAATAGTCTTCTATATTCGTACTTATGTTAAAACCCCTTGGATTCACTAGTGATACTTGTAAAATAATGTTTTATAGCCTTATTATTTAAATAAAACTATGTGAAGTGGTTATTTATTCATACACTAATCGTCTTGTTCAATACCAAATTGTGAATTCTCATAACCATACTAATACGACAGATGGCTTGACTCGACGTTCTTTAAGCGTCGAAAAATCATTCATGACATTTGTCACCACAGGCCTGCCTGCCTAGCTATTGCAAGTAGCTCTGGTGCGTGATTGTTAGTCCCGTATAGATCTATACACAAACCCATGCTCTCCCTCTAGGAGACTACGGTTATTAATTTCAGGACTTTTGTTGGCACTTAAATAAGTACTTGAAGACGTTATCTCACAAAGCTACATCGACGGTTAAGTGTAGAATATCTGAAAATCCTTTGAAATGAATGTCTGTTTATATGCTCCAAAAGCTATGCCCAATATAGTTTATATGCTTGTTACTGTGATAAAACCTATACTTAGTAAGATAATACATAATCCATAAACTATACCAATTATATTTTATATGTTCGTTTGTTTTGTATCTCTGTATTTTTTAAATATGATGTCGGTGTTCCATAAACTATACCTATTATAGTTTATATGTTCGTTTGTTTGGTATCTCTGTATTTTCTAAATATGATGTCGGTGTTCCATAAACTATACCTATTATAGTTTATATATTTGTTTTTTTTTTTTTTGTATTTTTGTATTTTGTAAATATCATGTCGGTGTTCCATAAACTATACCTTTTATAGTTTATAAATATGATCCATTTGAAATGTGATTATTCTAAAAAGTTTTCCTTTGCTCAGCATGTTACAAAGGATTAGAGGATTGTACTCGTATTTATATAGATAACAATATATATAAAAGTATATTATTGTAAGAACAATGGTTGCAACAGATTGAAATAGTTTAAAGTCATTTGAAATTGTTTGTAGCTGTTTGAAATCGTTGGAAATTGCTTTTACACAAATTTAATTGTGTTGTACTTGTACCCCCCCCCCCCTAAAAAACATGGAAAAATATTGAAAACATGGGGGTATGAAGTCACTTTGAATGTGCGTTTGTGTTGGAATTTAACAAGCTGTAGAAACGATCCTAGGGCTAGTGTACGCACGAATAACATTATCCTAAAAATAATTATATTTGACATCGTATTTAAATCAATAATATATTAATTTAAATAATGAGTTAAGTAATAATTTTATTATATAAGGAAGACTTACAAATTAATTAGAAATTATTTGGAAAGGTTGCAAGGTGTTTACGGTTGACATAAATGGGTTTACGGTTGAACAAATGAGTTCATGGTCAGATCTTGGGAACTTATGAAGATTTGAAGATAGTATGAATGTTCTTGGTGAATTGGTTAAAGATTTGAAGATTTTGGGCGTAAACTCTTGAAGATTGAGAGAAAATGGGGTTGTTCACGGATGAATTTTTCAGAGTAATTTGGAGTGGTTCACGGTTAAAAAGTGGGGAAATGAATTGATTCACGGGTGAAAACATATTTATAGGGGGTGTTTACGGTCTAAGAGGTATTCGGCCTTGGTGTTTACGGTCCACTAATGGACTTGAAATGGGGTTTTTGGCCCATTAAGAGGTATTCATGGTCAATGCTTGGCCGTGAACCCTTGTTTTCACTTTAACTTTGGCCGTAAACTGCATTAGGGAAGTTTTCTTAGACCGTGAACTCCTTTGGAGTTTACTTCTTGGACTGTGAACCCTTTTGGGGTTTATTTTATTGATTTAAACATTAAGCTATCCACCTATATTAAATTATAGTATCAAGATTCACTTAAGGCTTAAGCTATATTTAGTTATAAGCTTATAATTAAGCCCTTGGGATAATAGAGGATATATATACGCATAAGGATCGAAATGAAATTTTGACTCTTATTGAATTGAGAATGACAGGTTGTTACATTATCCCCCAGTTAGAGGAAATTTCGTCCCAAAATTCTTGCTATAGTGAATACATCATGAACTAGGAAAAAGATGCGGGTACTTTTGTTGCATCTGGTCTTCTTGCTCCCAAGGGAATTCAGGTCCCCGCTTGGCATTGCAGCGAACCTTCACTATTGGTATGCGACTTTGTTTCATTTGTTTGACTTCCCTATCCATGATCTCAACTAGTTCTTCCACGAAGTTAAGGCTCTCTTTTACCTTGATTTCATCAAGTGGAGTCACAAGAGTCTCATCAGACAGACACTTCTTTAGATTTGACACGTGGTAGACAGGGTGTACGTTGTTAAGTTCTTGTGGTAAACGGAGTTTGTAAGCTATGGGGATGATCCTAGCGAGGATCTCGAATGGCACAATGTATCTTGGATTTAGCTTCCCATGCTTTACGAAGCGTATCATGCCCTTCCATGGTGAGACCTTCAACAGAACTCGGTCACCAACCTGGAATCCCAAAAGTTTTCGTCTCTTGTCTGCATAGCTCTTTTGTCTATCTCTTGAGGCTTTTAACCATTCTAGGATTTGTATGATCTTTTATGTGGTTTCTCGAATTATTTCCGGGTCAGTGAGAGTGCTATCAGGTACTTGCCCTTTAGCTAGCTGCGTGTTACCCACCTCAGCCCAAAACATAGGGGATCTTCACTTACGACTATAGAGGGCTTCAAATGGAGCAACCTTGATGGTAGTGTGATAGATATTGTTATATAAAAACTCGACCAGTGGCAAATGGGTGTCCGATGCTTTACCAAAGTCGATCACACAGGCTCCCAGCATGCCTTCTAACGTTTGAATGGTTCTCTCCCTCTGTCCGTCAGTTTGAGGATGGTAAGTTGTACTCATGTCCAACTTAGTTCCAAGAGCATTCTGAAGTGACTGCCAAAATCGCGAGGTGAATCTACCATCTCTATTCGAGATAATAGATATAGGCACACCATGTAGTCATACTATCTCTCGGATGTAAGTTCTAGTTAGATTCTCCATTTTGACTGTTTCTTTGATTGGCAGGAAGTGGGCGGACTTGGTTAATTTGTCAAAGATCACCCAGATAGTATCATGGCCACCTGGCGTTTTGGGCACCTTGGTAATGAAATCCATCGTGATCCGCTCCCACTTCCACTCATGTACTTTTGCTTGTTGAAGTAAACTTGAGGGCTTTTGATATTCTACCTTTACTTTGGCGCAAGTTAGACACTTTCCCATGTAGGTAGCAATCTCTGTTTTCATATTTGGGAACTAATAGAGTTTCTTGGGATCCAGATACATCTTATCTGAACCTGAGTGGACGAAGTATCGAGTTTTGTGGGCTTCATTCATGATGAAATCTCTGTACCCACCAAATCTTGGTCTCCAGATTCGGTTCATGAAATAAAAAACTTCGTCTCCCTTGATCTCAAAGTTCTTCTTCATCCCCCTTAAGGCTTCATCCGCCACATTTTCTGGTTTTAAGGCTTCCAATTGAGCCTCTATGATTTGTGTGGCCAGATGGGAATGGATTGTCATGGTTTGTGCCTTCACCCTACGACCTGAGTACTCATTTCAACTCAGGGCATCAGCTACTACATTGGCTTTACCCGGATGATAGCAAATTTCGCATTTGTAACCATTGAGTAGCTCTATCCATTGTCGTTGTCTCATGTTAAGTTCCTTTTGATCGAAGATGTGTTGAAGGATTTTGTGGTCGGTGAAGATAGTGCACTTGGTACCATAAAGGTAATGTCTCCAGATTTTTAGGGCAAAGAACACTGCTCCCAACTCCAGATCGTCAGTTGTGTAGTTGACTTCGTGTGCTTTAATTTGCCTCGAGGCGTAAGCAATAACTTTTCCCCACTGCATAAGCACACAACCTAGCCCCTGATTAGATGCATTGCATTATACAAAGAAATCCTTTGTCCCTTCTGGAAGGGACTAGATAGGTGCACTGCACAGGGCTCGCTTCAGTGTCTGGAACGCAGTGTCTTGTTTTTCTCCCTAACTAAAGGTTACACCCTTTTGAGTTTGGGCAGTAAGAGGTTTAGTAATTTTGGAGAAATTTTGTATAAACCTACGATAGTAGCCAGCAAGACCCAAGAATTGACGGTTTTCTGTGGGCGTTCTCGGTGCTGACCAATTCTCGATTGCCTTTATTTTGGATGGGTCCACGTGTATGCCTTCCTTGCTAACCACGTGACCGAGGAAAGTTACTTTCATAATCCAAAATTTGCACTTAGAGAATTTCACATAAAGCTTCTCCGTTCGCAATGTCTCTAGAACTTGTCTCAAGTGATGACTATGTTCTTCCTCGCTTCGTCAATAGATAAGTATATCATCTATGAACACTATCATGAATTTGTCTAGAAATGGGTGGCACACCCGATTCATTAAGTCCATGAACATATCAGGTGCGTTGGTTAAACCAAAAGGCATCAACAAAAACTCGTAGTGACCATATCGAGTTCAGAATGTTGTCTTAGGAACATCACTCCCCGGGACTCGTAATTGATGGTACCTTGATCTCAGGTCTATCTTCGAGAAGTCGCTCGCTCATTGGATTTGGTCAAAGAGGTCGTCGATTATGGGTAGCGGGTAGTGGTTTTTAATAGTGGGTTTATTTAGCTCGCGATAGTCTATGCACATTCAGAAAGATCCATCCTTCATCTTCACGAACAAGACCGGTGCTCCCCAGGGTGAGTGTGACAACCCGATATTTCAAGACAATATGATGGAACGCAAGTCAAATTTAGGTCAAAATTTAACTTTACTAAACTCTTATTTGGGTTAAATAAAGTAATAGGAATCATATCAAGGTTTTCATACATATAAAGAACCCAAAAATCTGAGTTATAACGAAGAAGTTATGACCAACCGAAGATTCTCGGCAAAATCGGCAATACTGATAGACGTAAAATGCGAAGTTTCAATACAATAGTTTTTAGCCTTAGGTATCTAAATAAAAGTTTTATATATCATTAAACCGTAAACGTGCATAAAAAGAACGTCCAAATCTGACTTCGTATGAGGAAGTTGTGATTTATCTAAGTTACAGATATAACAGTAGACAGCTAAAAACATGAAATAGAGATCGAGAGACTTTTAGCTGACACAATCTAAATGAGAATCAAAGGGCTCAATGATACTAGCGCAACGGTAAAAAGTCTGACGAAAACGGACGTCGGATGAAGAAGTTATGGAACTTTAACGGACTTTTCCTGTCCCGACCTATTAAAAATATAATATTAAAAATAAATTCAAAACTAGCCGACGGAGTCTAAACGAAAGTTGTAGATCGTAGTCTCACCTTCGCGTGGATATAAAGAACGTCGAAAACGGAGTTCATATGTGGAAGATATGAATTTTTGAAGTTTACTAATTAATTAAAATATAAATTTAATTAAAACCCGGTATTATCCGAAGAGTGAATCAGCGGTCCGATACTTCGTACGCCCAGCGTACTCGGATGCTAGGCTCGGGTTCGTCTATGTGACTACCTTGTACTGTAAGTACTTTTGGTTAGGTCTTTATGATGTCAAGAACTATCTCCTATGGATATGATGTAAGGCCTTTTACAAGGTCATTTTCCCAAACTTTTACGTCATGAATATCAAAGGTATTGACAGTCGGCTAACTTCTGTGTCATTCTTTATTCAATTACTCTTATCATACTTCCATTGGAATCTATCTGGAACATGCTTTAGTCAAGTCATTTGACCATAGTAATTTAACTCCGGAAACATTTCCAAGTCTCTTTTAGTGGTTGGATCATGTTATTCACCAACCAACGATACCTCGGCTTGAACGACAAGCGTCTTGAGACCATTCTATGAACTTACTTCCACTCATTACTAGGACTACATCCTACGGATGTAGGTCAACCCATCATAAACACACTTCCACTCAGTACTAGCACTGCATCATAGGGATGTAGGTCAAACTTCCGCAAACATACTTTCAAATCTGTACTAGGGCTGCATCATGGGGATGTACGTCAAACTTTCGAGAACATAATTTTACTCTTTACTTCAACAATCGAAGTACACCTAGGGTCAACCAGAATCGCTCGCAAATTTATTTCTCTCCGTGAAACAGAATCATGTCGTCATCCAGAAACGATCAGCCGAGCACTGAAACCCCTATCCTCCATATCGACACCGCTACATTACTAGCTGTAGTAGCAGTTGATGTGACAACTTTCCTTACACACATCAACTCAGGCAACACAATCAAGGCTGAAAAAGGAACCGTGAGTTCCGATGGTAGTACCAAACCGGGAAACCAACAAATGGCAACAGTCATGGAATTGTGAAGCCTAAAGACTGAAAGGAAGAGACGATATCGTAAAGTCCTAAGGAATCGTAAGAGAGCCCAAAGACTTGCCATGCCACTGCCACCAGTGGCAACTCCGGCAGGACGCTTTAGGAAGCAATTTCCAAGGTGGAGTAATGAGGAAGGCACTCGTGTCCACATAACACTGGCTAAGCACCGCAATCCCGTCACCAATGCTAGTACTAGCCAGTCATACCACCAATGCGGTGAAATGGGGCACTTTAAAAAGGATTGCCCTATAGCAAAGAACTCTAGCGCAGATGGGAAGATTCTCAGGATTCCAGCTTTAGGAGAGCCTACTCCGAAACCCTCATTAATGTAATGTAGGCGTGTCATTGTAACAGACTTATAAACCATCCAAAACTAGTGCAACCAGAGTCTTATCTTTTGCGGGATCCCGTCGGTATAGGGATGCTCGTGCTGCGTATACTTGC
This sequence comes from Lactuca sativa, assembly GCF_002870075.4. Lineage (NCBI taxonomy): Eukaryota > Viridiplantae > Streptophyta > Magnoliopsida > Asterales > Asteraceae > Lactuca > Lactuca sativa. Next base: position 123,629,921 of record NC_056630.2, on the reverse strand, counting down.
CTTTCGAAGCATACCTTATTCGCAGCAATAGTCTTGTAGAAGTATAAAGTACCGTAACTCTGTTGATGGTTGCACGGTTGTGTTTTGTATGTAAACATCTTTTGTTCAAATCTAATGTCTTTAAGTTTCCTTATGATTCCGACATTATCATACCACTTGATTCAATTCTATCCTCACAAAAGCAGCTTCTTACGTACATCTCTTCCTCCGAAATCGTCTTTCTAGCAAAAACCATCATTCCAGAACAACAAAGTACTTGTACATAGAGCACCTCATGTTTCTCATCCTTTCCGAAGAAAAACTCAGTAAACCGCCCCGAAGTACCACTCGTGCAGTACGTCAAGTTCAATCCAAAGACCCACAATTTCAAGCTTATTTATATAGGACTCGTATACCCGAGACTGTGATTGGTGAACCTAGTATGGGTTCTACTATGAACTTCAGGACGAAGACTGCCCAAGGCTACGAGTGATCATGCTACCATGCGAATAAACTTAGAAGCCCAACACGTGCCCTTTCTGTCGATTGGGACAAGAAAGTCAAATAGAACAAAAGTACCTATCCTTTTTCCTTAATTCATGAGTAATCATACTTTATTTTAGATCTTCACGACATCTAATCAACCACAAGTTCTGACTTCATAATCAGTATGAATTGGTTTTGTTCTTATACAAGAGGAAAGGTCACTGCCTATACCTTGAGACAGCTTAAGACGCAGGAAGTTAACTATACAACACATAATCTTGAGTCAGGGGCAGCGGTAATTGTTTGGAAGATTTGGAGGCACTACTTGTAGGATACAAGATGTACTATTCTCACAGTCAACAAAAATATTCAACATACGTTCGACCAAGCAGAGTTGTCATGCTAGTGAAGTCAAACGAAAGAAGCAAAGTCGTGTCCCGATAGTGAAAGGTTCGCTGGAATGCCAAGCGAGGGACCGAGTTCACTTAAGAACACGAGAAGCAAATAAAACTTCTATCCGTAGCATGTTTACCAATTCGTTTTAAACTCTAATTTCGGGACGAAATTCCCTCTAACGGGGGGATTATGTGACAACCCGATATTTCAAGACAATATGATGGAATGCAAGTCAAATTTAGGTCAAAATTTAACTTTCCTAAACTCTTATTTGGGCTAAATAAATTAGTAGGAATCGTATCAAGGTTTTCATACATATAAAGAACCCAAAAATCTGAGTTATAACGAAGAAGTTATGACTAACCGAAGATTCTCGGCAAAACCGGCAATACTGATAAACGTAAAATGCGAAGTTTCAATACAATAGTTTTTAGCCTTAGGTATCTAAATAAAAGTTTTAGATATCATTAAACCGTAAACGTGCATAAAAAGAACGTCCAAATCTGACTTCGTATGAGGAAGTTGTGATTTATCTAAGTTACAGATATAACAGTAGACAACTAAAAACTCGAAATAGAGATCGAGAGACTTTTAGCCGACACAATCTAAATGAGAATCGAAGGGCTCAACGATACTAGCGCAATGGTAAAAAGTCTGATGAAAACGGACGTCGGATGAAGAAGTTATGGAACTTTAACGGACTTTTCCTGTACCGACCTATTAAACATATAATATTAAAAATATAATATTAAAAATAAATTCAAAACTAGCCGACGGAGTCTAAATGAAAGTTGTAGATCGTAGTCTCACCTTCGTGTGGATATAAAAAATGTCGAAAACAGAGTTCATATGAGGAAGATATGAATTTTTGAAGTTTACTAATTAATTAAAATATAAATTTAATTAAAACCTGGTATTATCCGAAGAGTGAGTCAGCGGTCCGATCCTTCGTACGCCCCGCGTACCCTCGTACGCCCAGCATACTCGGATGCTAGGCTCCGGTTCGTCCACGTCACTCCGATGCTTCGACCGAGGATGCGGTCATCCATGACGTCTCGTACGCCCTACGTACAAGCGTACGCCCCGCGTACGCGAGGCTTCCAGACCCTATAAAGGGATGCGAGGGTGCCGGCCAATTTTGCACATTCCCTTCCTTTCTCGCGCCGAAGCTCTGCGTTTCAACCCTCGGAGCCATCCCAAAGTCCCGGTTTTCATATCCAAGTATGGGATCAAGTTTTACGCTCCCGAGATTCCCGAGATTCCCGAGAATCTCGAGAGATCCACTTTCTCGAGTAGAAGTTCTGCTCGGTTTTCGTCTCGCTTTCTTCAATCAATCAAGTGAGTTCATACCCCTCTAATCCACACTTTTACATGTTTTATAAATGTTTTTATAAGCTTTTAAGGGGGAGAATACAAGTAAAACACACGATGATTATCGTATGTTATATAAAGTTTCATTATACACTTTTTATCAACGGAATCACATGTGATTTATAACTATTATAAGGAAGCTTTCATATGCAAAATGTATCACGATAACATCATATCTTTTGAAATGAAAAGTGTTGTTATTATTGTATAAATCAAATACACTGCTTATACTGTATATATATGTGTCCATCTTAGGCACTACAAAAATTATACCTTTCATAACAAGCGAGCATTTCACTAGGGATTATTATACAAATGAGACACACTTTTACAAAACTATAATAAGTATAGTTTTGTGAGAACATCACGAACTTTTATATACTAGAAATACTATTGCAAGGAGATACATTCATATACAAGAATAAACGAATATTTTCATAGATACTTCAAATAGTTTTCACAAACGTTTTTACATGTTGAAACACTTTTAGAAACCGTCTTACAAACTGTATGTTTCCTTTTTGAATCTGTTATAGTTGTGCTTCAAAAAAAGGTTTTCTCACATTTAAATTGTCTTGTCAAACGGTTTTCGAATCGATTTATAAACTGACATCAAGTCATAAATTCTTATTAAAGTTTTCAAAAGTTCTACAAAACTTCTTTTATGCTTTTATATTATAAATTGCATGCCTCTATAGGTATAATTATATAAGAAATGTTTAAAATACTTTGGAAGGCTATCCACCCTGTTTCCTTTTCCTCGATTTGGATGTGGTCTGGTGGGATATCGGGTACTCTTCCGAAGGTCGTTTAAATATTAGTTATATATCATGTGTACATATATAGTCATAAATGTTCCATCAGTTAATTCAGTTCCGATACTCTTGGGTAAAAAGGGTGTATAAACCTACTTGGACACTCATCAATTACATTCTAGTAAACTATTATAGGAATAGTTTAGGGTATACAAAACATTATCTCTATTACAAGAAATTACACCAGAGTCAGTTCATTCATGAGTCTAGACTACATGCTATATGAAAGGATACTCTTACAGAGATTCCGCTTACATGAATACGATTACATAGATACGCTTAGCTGAGTAGATTTACATAGATCATATATGACGAGTTACTACTACATATGATATGTGTAGATACTGTTATATAGATCACCTTCTTATCTTTACCTTGTGATGCAATCACATAATCGACGAGATGAATTGGACTTTATATCCTAGTACCAAAGGATACCTTGAGGGACTAACCATTCCTATAGCCACTATTAGCAACAGAGAATGATGACATATATACGGATGTCTACGGTTGATCAGTTTACGGCGAGTTTCCATGCCGTGTGTATCTTTACTTAAGGGACTAAGTATTCCTAAACCCAGTTGTTAGCAACAGAGGTAAATGCACATCTACGGATGTCTAAGGTTGCTCAGTTTACGGCGAGTTTCCACGCCGTGTGTATCTTAGTACCAAAGGATACAACATAAGTTATTATATTATTACTTTTAGAGTTTTACAATATTAGTTAAACAGGGAAAAACCGTTACATTTTCAAGTGATGCGTACTTTCAAAACAGTCATGTCTTAGTAAAAGACTACTTTCAAAACATTCGGGTCTTGGTAGAAGACTACTTTTATACTAGTAGGAAATATGGGATTTTCTAGAGTTTTCATACTTATACTAAATGTTTCATCAATCATTCACCAGTCTTTCATATCAACTAATCAAATCAATGACATTAAATACTTATGAACTCACCAGCTTAAATGCTGACCTACACTTTCAAAATAACTTGTATTCTTAGGTTACAAATAGACAGGTGCCAATGCAAGGTTTATAGAAGACGGAGCAGTCAAGACTCGTCTTTTATTTTGATCAGTTATCATGTTGTCTTGTACTATGAAAGAAAACACTTGTAACTAAAATTATACTATTAATGCAATGGATGATGTTGTTGTTTGTTTACTACTTTACATTTGTTGTGATGCATACATGACGTCCTCCGCCCTAGAACATTTCCGCCGTTCTCGGTTTTGGGGTGTGACAGATTGGTATCAGAGCATTGTTTATAGTGAATTGAGTATATCAAACCATAAAAGATATACTAACTATAAATACAATGGGATTAAAAATACTCTGATTTAGAGTTTATACTTTAAATAATAAAATATTTAAGTAAGTATACGTGCCTGCATTCATACTAAAATCAGTGTCACTAGGACAATACAAAAGAATTACGATTGTTGGGCAACACAAGTGGGCTTAGAGACATATGGTCAAAACTGGGAAGATATAGCCTGATCACCTATATTATCCGAGGGTTGACTAGCATGTGCCTAAGTTTAATTGGGTGGTTGCAACAATGCTAAAATCTTACCAAACCTACCACAATGAGAGCAATAGAACATAACATTAAAATTAAAATACTATAGGAGTATTTGGTGTTACTATAAGTACTTTATACTTGAGAACTAAAACGGGATCTTCATCACTAAGTTGATAGTTGCTAAGTGGATACACTAAGGCTATATGTAATTAGGATGTTATAGACTTAGAATCTGTGAAAATTTTACTTCACCCCTATTCTGTGTGAATACGGAGTTAAGGTCACTTATTCGAAGGTCTATCCTGTTAAATTACACATAGCTGGTATGCACTTCACAAATAGCGATGTAACTAATGAAGGTTTTCTAAATAATTATCTAGATAGTTCGTCTAATAATTATTCTCTTACCCTTAAATTCTCGCATAGAAAACATAGTTGGACTCCATCCCCACGGCAACCAATGTCTTCTGAACAAAGTCATAGCTGGTTGGTTTGGAGAAGAACCAGAGAATGATCATCCTATCCCTTTGAATGATCATCATGATGAAAACCTTTCAGACGATGCTAATTCCGAACCAGAGGTTGAGAACCTACCCCGAGCAATTCCTTTTCCAATTCCTAACCCTCGTCCGACTTTTCATGACCCGACGCCTGAGTCGGTGGAATGCTTGGAAACATGGAGCCAAGGACAAGATCAGCCCATGCCAGTTATTGGCGACCGAAAATTTTACGACCTGAGCAATGGGGGCTCAGCACGCAGAATCTTGCCAGTCTTGGTCCGCAGAGTGGCCCGAAATGAGATTCAAGGCAGGATAGCCCTACATCAGATTGTCGAAGTTGTCGCCGATGCAAGAATGCATACCCTCCGCACCATTCATCTAGAAGATGCTCACAAGAGATCAGAGAGAAACCATGAGAACATGCTGCAAGCACTAGCTGAAAAACCCGAGCCAAAGTCATAGAGCTCCAAGTACGCCAGAGAGTGTACGAGAGATACCTGCTTGATATGGAATGTCAACTAACCGAACTAAGGGTTCACCATGAGGGTGACTATCGCCAGTAAGAGATACCTTACTTCCTTCTTTGTTTTAAAGAACCGTGTTCCTGTCTATGTTTTGTGTAGTACTTTCTATGTGACTACCTTGTACTGTAAGTACTTTTGGTTAGTTCTTTATGATGTCAAGAACTATCTCCTATGGATATGATGTAAGGCCTTTTACAAGGTCATTTTCCCAAACTTTTACGTCATGAATATCAAAGGTATTGACAGTCGGCTAACTTCTGTGTCATTCTTTATTCAATTACTCTTATCATACTTCCATTGGAATCTATCTGGAACATGCTTTATTCAAGTCATTTGACCATAATAATTTAACTCCGGAAACATTTCCAAGTCTCTTTTAGTGGTTGGATCATGTTATTCACCAACCAACGATACCTCAGCTTGAACGACAAGCGTCTTGAGACCATTCTATGAAATTATTTCCACTCATTACTAGGACTACATCCTAGGGATATAGGTCAACCCTTCATAAACACACTTCCACTCAGTACTAGCACTGCATCATAGGGATGTAGGTCAAACTTCCGCAAACATACTTTCAAATCTGTACTAGGGCTGCATCATGGGGATGTACATCAAACTTTCGAGAACATAATTTTACTCTTTACTTCAACAATCAAAGTACACCTAGGGTCAACCAGAATCGCTCGCAAATTTATTTCTCTCCGTGAAACAGAATCATGTCGTCATCCAGAAACGATCAGCCGAGCACTGAAACCCCTATCCTCCATATCGACACCGCTACATTACTAGCTGTAGTAGCAGCTGCTGTGACAACTTTCCTTACACACATCAACTCAGGCAACACAATCAAGGCTGAAAAAGGAACCGTGAGTTCCGATGGTAGTACCAAACCGGGAAACCAACAAATGGCAACAGTCATGGAATTGCGAAGCCTAAAGACTGAAAGGAAGAGACGATATCGTAAAGTCCTAAGGAATCGTAAGAGAGCCCAAAGACTTGCCATGCCACAGCCACCAGTGGCAACTCCGGCAGGACGCTTTAGGAAGCAATTTCCAAGGTGGAGTAATGAGGAAGGCACTCGTGTCCACATAACATTGGCGAAGCACCGCAATCCCGTCACCAATGCAAGTACTAGCCAGTCATACCACCAATGCGGTGAAATGGGGCACTTCAAAAAGGATTGTCCTATAGCAAAGAACTCTAGCGCAGATGGGAAGATTCCCAGGATTCCAGCTTCAGGAGAGCCTACTCCGGAACCCTCATAAATGTAACGTAGGCGTGTCATTGTAACAGACTTATAAACCATCCAAAACTAGTGCAACCAGAGTCTTATCTTTTGCGGGATCCCGTCAGTATAGGGATGCTCGTGCTGCGTATACTTGCCTTTCGAAGCATACCTTATTCGCAGCAATAGTCTTGTAGAAGTCTAAAGTACCGTAACTCTGTTGATGGTTGCACGGTTGTGTTTTGTATGTAAACATCTTTTGTTCAAATCTAACGTCTTTAAGTTTCCTTATGATTCCGACATTATCATACCACTTGATTCAATTCTATCCTCACAAAAGCAGCTTCTTACGTACATCTCTTCCTCCGAAATCGCCTTTCTAGCAAAAACCATCATTCCAGAACAACAAAGTACTTGTACATAGAGCACCTCATGTTTCTCATCCTTTCCGGAGAAAAACTCAGTAAACCGCCCCGAAGTACCACTCGTTCAGTACGTCAAGTTCAATCCAAAGACCCATAATTTCAAGCTTATTTATATAGGACTCGTATACCTGAGACTGTGATTGGTGAACTTGGTATGGGTTCTACTATGAACTTCAGGACGGAGACTGCCCAAGACTACGAGTGATCATGCTACCGTGTGTATAAACTTAGAAGCCCAACACGTGCCCTTTCTGTCGATTGGGACAAGAAAGTCAAATAGAACAAAAGTACCTATCCTTTTTCCTTAATTCATGAGTAATCATACTTTATTTTAGATCTTCACGACATCTAATCAACCACAACTTCTGACTTCATAATCAGTATGAATTGGTTTTGTTCTTATACAAGAGGAAAGGTCACTGCCTATACCTTGAGACAGCTTAAGACGCAGGAAGTTAACTATACAACACATAATCTTGAGTCAGGGGCAGCGGTAATTGTTTGGAAGATTTGGAGGCACTACTTGTAGGATACAAGATGTACTATTCTCACAGTCAACAAAAATATTCAACATACGTTCGACCAAGCAGAGTTGTCATGCTAGTGAAGTCAAACGAAAGAAGCAAAGTCGTGTCCCGATAGTGAAAGGTTCGCTGGAATGCCAAGCGAGGGACCGAGTTCACTTAAGAACACAAGAAGCAAATAAAACTTCTAACCGTAGCATGTTTACTAATTCGGTTTAAACTCTAATTTCGAGACGAAATTCCCTCTAACGGGGGGATGATGTGACAACCCGATATTTCAAGACAATATGATGGAACGCAAGTCAAATTTAGGTCAAAATTTAACTTTCCTAAACTCTTATTTGGGTTAAATAAAGTAGTAGGAATCGTATCAAGGTTTTCATACATATAAAGAACCGAAAAATCCGAGTTATAACGAAGAAGTTATGACCAACCGAAGATTCTCGGAAAAACCGGCAATACTGATAGACGTAAAATGCGAAGTTTCAATACAATAGTTTTTAGCCTTAGGTATCTATATAAAAGTTTTAGATATCATTAAACCGTAAACGTGCATAAAAAGAACGTCCAAATCTGACTTCGTATGAGGAAGTTCTGATTTATCTAAGTTACAGATATAACAGTAGACAACTAAAAACTCGATATAGAGATCGAGAGACTTTTAGCCGACACAATCTAAATGAGAATCAAAGGGCTCAACAATACTAGCGCAACGGTAAAAAGTCTGACTAAAACGGACGTCGGATGAAGAAGTTATGGAACTTTAACGGACTTTTCCTGTCCCAACCTATTAAAAATATAATATTAAAAATATAATATTAAAAATAAACTCAAAACTAGCCGACGGAGTCTAAATGAAAGTTGTAGATCGTAGTCTCACCTTCGCGTGGATATAAAGAACGTCGAAAACAGAGTTCATATGAGGAAGATATGAATTTTTGAAGTTTACTAATTAATTAAAATATAAATTTAATTAAAACCCGGTATTATCCGAAGAGTGAGTCAGCGGTCCGATCCTTCGTACGCCCCGCGTACCCTCGTACGCCCAGTGTACTCGGATGCTAGGCTCCGGTTCGTCCACGTCGCTCCGATGCTTCGACCGAGGATGCGGTCATCCATGACGTCTCGTACACCCTACGTACAAGCGTACGCCCCGCGTACGCGAGGCTTCTAGACCCTATAAAAGGGATGCGAGGGTGCCGGCCAATTTTGCTCATTCCCTTCCTTTCTCGCGCCGAAGCTCTACGTTTCAACCCTCGGAGCCATCCCAAAGTCCCGGTTTTCGTATCCAAGTATGGGACCAAGTTTTACGCTCCCGAGATTCCCGAGATTCCCGAGAATCTCGAGAGATCCACTTTCTCGAGTAGAAGTTCTGCTCGGTTTTCGTCTCGCTTTCTTCAATCAATCAAGTGAGTTCATACCCCTCTAATCCACACTTTTACATGTTTTATAAATGTTTTTATAAGCTTTTAAGGGGGAGAATACGAGTAAAACACATGATGATTATTGTATGTTGTATAAAGTTTCATTATACACTTTTTATCAACGGAATCACATGTGATTTATAACTATTATAAGGAAGCTTTCATATGCAAAATGTATCACGATAACATCATATCTTTTGAAATGAAAAGTGTTGTTATTATTGTGTAAAACAAACACACTGCTTATACTGTATATATATGTGTCCATCTTAGGCACTACAAAAATTATACCTTTCATAACAAGCGAGCATTTCACTAGGGATTATTATACAAACGAGACACACTTTTACAAAACTATAATAAGTATAGTTTTGTGAGAACATCACGAACTTTTATATACTAGAAATACTATTGCAAGGAGATACATTCATATACAAGAATAAACGAATATTTTCATAGATACTTCAAATAGTTTTCACAAACGTTTTTACATGTTGAAGCACTTTTAGAAACCGTCTTACAAACTGTATGTTTCCTTTTTGAATCTGTTATAGTTGTGCTTCAAACAAAGGTTTTCTCACATTTAAATTGTCTTGTCAAACGGTTTTCGAATCGATTTATAAACTGACATCAAGTCATAAATTCTTATTACACTTTTCAAAAGTTCTACAAAACTTCTTTTATGCTTTTATATTATAAATTGCATGCCTCTATAGGTATAGTTATATAAGAAATGTTTAAAATACTTTGGAAGGCTATCTACCCTATTTCCTTTTCCTCGATTTGGATGTGGTCTGGTGGGATATCGGGTACTCTTCCAAAGGTCGTTTAAATATTAGTTATATATCATGTGTACATATATAGTCATAAATGTGATGGGTTTTGAGCATTCTAACACTTCCTAAGTGTACATGCAACCCTAATAACCTTGGATCTATGTTTGTCTAATTTGTCATGCAAAGTTGAACTCCAAGGTTATATCCTATCTAGCATACATGGGGAACAATTTTAACATAAAGTATAGATAGAATAACTTACCTTGTTGTTGCTTGTGTTCCTTGAAACCTTGTGAGCCTAGCACCTCAAGTGGTGATGCCTCAAATGCTTCACACAACACCAAATGCTCTTGGAAGAACTTATGAGAGAATACACACTCTTCAAAATCGGCCAAGCCCCCTTATTCCTTAGTGTAACCGATTTGGGAGGAGATCATATTACTTATATAGTGTTGACACATCTAGGGTTAAACCCTAATGTGTCATGACTCTTCATTTCCATGACCCATGGGTTTGTAACTCCCATGGAGCATCCATGGAGCATCCTATGGGTGGAACCCAACTTGATGATCCATGGAGCCTTTTAGCCCACTATACAAGATATGGATGATTTACTTAATCAACCCATATATTTAATTAGTTATCTTTTGATCACTTAATTAATTCTAATTTAATTCTTGATCAAACTAATCAAATAATATTATTAATATATTAGAACTTATAATATATTAATAATCTCCAAACATTATTTCTCTCATTTAGTTTATCCAATTGCATGGTGCCATGCAACCCAAATGGACCATGCCGGGTCGGGTCAAGTACATACCAGAAATAGTTATGGACTTAGACACCTTATCCAACAGTCTCCCACTTGGATAAGTCTAGTAACTATTACTGCAAGTATGACTTCAGGAACCGATCGGCAATCGTAGCTCTTTACAAGGTTTCTCGAAACTTGAGAAGACGATGGTACGCCATTTAAGATAAGTGATCATATAATCCTCTGTTCTAGATATCAGTCGGACAAATACATGGAACAATGTCTTACTTATTGTCCAACATTTGTTTCCCGATTTCCGATTTGTTTGACAAAGAACTTTATTGAACACATCAATCTAGTTCTGACCGGGCCCGGTACATAGGTCAAAACAAAATCATCGAGGGGCCCAGATATCAGCTTCTAATCCAAGAAGGAACAGATAAACTTCGACTCATATGTTTGTTCTACTACTCATTGAATTACACATAAGAGCACGATTTTATAACATCGAGTTACCAATGCGTTTTTCGTACAATTAATGCATAACCAACTCGTAAGTAACAAATCATATCTCTAGGTTTAAAGACTTATATGATATTACCGTCTCACGATCACTCGAGATAGAATTCCATGAAGTGATTCCAGTGAGCGTGGGTTGAGTCCAATGCTCAGAACTTATGAGCACTCATGATTGTCGTAGCCTTGTCCCAGACCTCTACAACCAAACATGACAGTCTTGATTCATACCTACTTCCGACATATGACCGACTGTGGAGGTTTGAATAATATGTTATACCAAACAAAATTATTCTGGAAGTCAAAACATGCAAAAGAAATATAGTAAACGATCGACAAGAGATAGCAACACTTTACTCATAAATAAAACACTTTTATTCATCATCAAATGTCAATCACACTTTACAAATTTCGAGATTATCTAACTATTAAATCTAATATCATCCTTCAGCCCTATGCTCCGAGCATGCTGGAGATGCTTAACCCGAGTCAGTCCCTTCGTGAGGGGATCTGCCGGATTCTCATCTGATGATATCCTCTTTGCCACGAGGAGTCCTTCTTCGATCCGATGTCTGATGAAATGGTATTTTCTGTCGATGTGTCTGGATCTCCCGTGATCCCTTGGTTCCTTGGCTAAGGCAACAGCACTTTCACTATCACAGAAAATTTCCATCGGCTCTTTAATAGCTGGTACAACTCCAAGGTCTCCAATGAAGTTCCTCAGCCATAACGCCTCCTTTGCCGCTTCGCTAGCTGCAATATACTCTGATTCACAAGTAGAATCTGCCACTGTCTCTTGCTTGGAACTCTTCCAAGAAATTGCTCCTCCATTTAGGGTAAAGACCCAGCCCGACTGAGAGCGGAAGTTATCCCTATCAGTCTGGAAGCTAGCATCACTATACCCTACAACTCTCAAGTCATCACTCCCACCGAGGGTAAGGACCCAGTCCTTAGTCCTTCGCAGGTACTTGAGAATATTCTTTACCGCAATCCAGTGTGCCTTGCCAGGGTTCCCCTGAAACCTGCTAACCATGCTCAAGGCAAAGGCTACATCAGGTCGAGTACACGTCATAGCATACATGATCGAACCTACAGCCGAAGCATAAGGTAATCGACTCATTTCTGCTATCTCAGCCTCAGTGCTAGGGCTTTGTGTCTTACTCAGCTTGGTGCTACTCTGGATGGGCAACTCTCCTTTCTTGGAGTTTTGCATTCTGAATCTCTTCAGAATCTTCTCCAAGTAGGTACTTTGACTAAGTCCAATTAATCTTTTACTCCGATCTCTCAAGATCCTTATCCCCAAAATATAGGTAGCTTCACCAAGGTCCTTCATAGCGAAACACTTTCCAAGCCAGGACTTTACTTCCTGCAAGGTTGGAATGTCGTTTCCTATGAGTAGTATGTCATCCACATACAATACCAAAAAGCTAACTATACTCCCACTAGCCTTGACATATACACAAGATTCATCTTCACTCCTAGAAAAGCCAAATTCCTTGACCTTTTCATCAAAGCAAAGATTCCATCTGCGAGGTGCTTGCTTTAATCCATAAATGGATTTCTCAAGCTTACACACTCTATTAGGGTACTCGTTACTGACAAAACCCTCTGGCTGACTCATGTAAACATCTTCAGCCAACTTTCCATTAAGGAAAGCGGTTTTGACATCCATTTGCCAAATTTCATAGTCATGAAATGCGGCTATAGCTAACAGAACCCGAATAGACTTAATCTTGGCTACCGGAGAAAAGGTCTCATCATAGTCCACTCCAGGAATTTGAGAGAAGCCCTTTGCAACCAGCCTAGCCTTATAAGTGTGTACTTTACCATCCATGTCGGTCTTCTTTTTGAAGACCCATTTGCACCCTACAGTCTTTCGACCTGGTACATTCTCAACCAAGTTCCAAACTTGATTGTCATACATGGATTGTATCTCGCTATCCATAGCCTCTTTCCATTTAGCAGACTCGGGGCCTGCCATGGCTTCCTCGTAGCTGTTAGGGTCATCTTGACTTACTAGTGTCTCATCACTAATAAGTGTCTCACCTTCTGCAGTAATATGGAATCCATAGTAATGCTCAGGTGCACTCCTAACTCTCGTGGAATGCCTCAGAGGTACAGATTCGTCAATTGGCTCAACAGGAGTTTCCTCCTCAAGTTGAGGGCTAGAGTTTGAAGTTCCTTCACCACTTGACTCTTGAATTTCTTCAAGATCAACTTGCCTCCCACTGTCTCCTTGGCTTATAAACTCTCTCTCTCGAAAGACTCCTCTTCTTGCTACAAAGACCACATTGTCACTAGGTCTGTAGAAGAGGTAACCAAAGGAATGCTGTGGGTAGCCGATGAAAATACACCTCTCGCTTCGGGGTTCGAGCTTATCATGAGTCTCGCGTCTCACGAAAGCCTCGCAGCCCCAAATCTTGATGTGGTCTAGTTTAGGTACTTTACCAGTCCACATCTCGTGAGGAGTTTTGGCAACTTTCTTTGTAGGGACTAGATTGAGGATATGGGCGGCAGTCTCTAAGGCATACCCCCAGAATGAGATTGGTAGCGAAGCTCGACTCATCATGGAACGAACCATGTCCAACAAGGTTCGATTACGCCTCTCAGCCACACCATTCAATTGCGGTGTCCTGGGAGGTGTCAATTGTGAGACAATCCCACATTCCTTTAGATAGTCGAGGAACTCTGAACTAAGATACTCACCACCTCGATCGGATCGAAGCATCTTAATGTTCCTGCCCAATTGATTCTCGACTTCCTGTTTAAATTCCTTAAACTTCTCGAAAGTCTCTGACTTATGCTTGATTAAGTAGACATATCCATATCTACTGTAATCATCGGTAAAAGTCAAATAATAACGATTAGCATCTCTAGTGGCATGTTTGAATGGTCCACACACATCCGTGTGTATAAGGTCCAACAAACCTTCACCCCTTTCACATGAGCCTGTGAAGGGTGACTTTGTCATTTTTCCAAGTAAGCATGATTCGCAACTATCATTTGACTTTAGGTCAAACGACTCCAAGACTCCATCCTTTTGGAGTTGGCCTATGCGTTTCTTGCTTATATGTCCAAGACGACAATGCCATAATGATGCTTTATCCAAGTTATTATTATTAGAATCAATACACAAAACATTATTTCCTAAGTTATCTACAATAGATACAGCTTCATACACACCATCACAAGGTAATGCTTTAAAATAAAGTACATTATTAAAGAAAGCATTAATCGAACCAACTTCATTATCAAACGAAAAGGTGAAACCTTGTTTGTACAATGCATGAAAGGAAATAATATTTCTTGCCATTTCTGGCGAATAACAACATTTATTCAAATCTAAATTTAACCCACTACTTAGCGATAAAGTATAAACTCCAATCTTGGTGACAGGTGTAACTTTCCTATTCCCCATGATTAAGTTTATTCTTCCTTGCTCCACATTCTCAATTCTTCCTAGTCCCTGCAAGTCACAACAAATATGAATTCCGCAACCTGTATCAAGGACCCAAGATTTCGAATGGGGTGAGTTATTAGAAATGATAGTGTAAATACCTGCATGGTTGGGTTTGACTTTCCCATCCTTTACATCTTGCTGGTACTTTGGGCAGTTCCGCTTCCAATGAGCTTTTTCGTGACAATAGAAGCATTCAGCCTCTTTTGGGTCAGAAGAAGGAGTAATGAAACCTTTCTTGGTTCCACTTGAAGAAGAGCCATCAAGGGTCCGAGCCTTGGTACCCTTTGAAGATCTCTTTCTCTTCCTCCCCCGACTCTTCCCGATTGCCAAGACCGGAGTTGTTTCTGGAGTAGGAGTGATAGCGACTGACTTCCCCTTAAGACCTGTTTCTGCGGTCTTGAGAAGTCCCTGAAGTTTGCTGAGGGTGACTTCTTCCTTGTTCATGTGATATGTCATGCGGAATTGATCATAGCACGATGGTAAGGAGTGCAAAATGATATCTATTGCAAGCTCCTCAGGGAAGTTCACATTGAGCTTCAGCAACCGATCCACATACCTTTGCATTTTCTGCATGTGGCTCGTGACGGACTCTCCGTCCTTCATCATGGTCGTTATCATGGAGCAAATGACTTCGTACCTCTCTTGTCGTGCACTTTGATGGTATCTTTCCATCAAATCTTGGTGCATTTCATAAGGGTAGAAGTCTTCATAAGACTTTTGGAGTTCAGCTGTCATGGTGGCTAACATGATGCAAGCCACCTTGGTTGCATCTCTTTCATGAGTATGAAAGTCAGCGATCTCCTGGGGAGTTGTAGTGGACTCGTCAATTTCCTTAAGCTCCTTGTCAAGGACATATTCTTTGTCCTCGTAGCGGGTAATCATCCTGATGTTTCTGATCCACTTATTGAAGTTGGATCCATCAAAGGTGACTTTCCCACACAGACTCATAAGAGTAAAGGAGCCATTAGGATTCGAGCCAGAAGCATTAGTTGAAGACATCTGAAAAGAAGAACAAGTTTAGTTAGATTTAAGAGAGTCCTTAATAAAACACCCAAATGTAATATTAAGGCTAGGATCCAATCACAATATAATATAACTTAGAAGAGGTATGCCGTAATCTAAGCTATACCATATTTGAAAGGTAGGTGAATGACGATTCACCAATTTCCACCACGCAAACCGAAATATTAAATATTTAGTTTTTTATTGGTTTTAGAAATTCCTAGATTCTTTGAGATCCAATGAACTTTTCAAAGGCATGTTTCAATCTCGGGAGTGCCCTCCAGGTTTTGTGACTGGGATGCCGAGGATCACAAAACGAGGTGTGAAGTAACCATGCAAATCACTTGGTACCCTTAAAGTTTATCACTCAATCGATGTGCCGGTAAACCACACACGCTCCACCGATACTATAATAAACCTTAAGTCACCCTTTACCTACCTTGTTAAGTGCAAGTTAGTGTGCCGGTTAACCACACACGCTCCACCAACGACTCAGACAAAGTGTAAAGTGTAATTTCATGGATTAGCACCTTATTCACATTTTTCCTAAAGTAACTAAGATTGGGAATTTAATAAACATTTAGTTACTTTATATATTCATCATACTTTGAATGAGAATTTATAAGTCCTTGTCTTACCCGTTCGGCTAACGACCCTCCACCAGTCAAGCAAGCGGTGGGTGAGAATATACACCCATTAAATCACCATTTTATAGGCAACAACCTTATACCCACCTTATAGACCGGCTTCGTGAATGAGGCGTACTAGCGGTAAGACGACTTTGTTCTTATACATATATATATAATTATTAAATCATAATAATATAAGTATAAGGGTTGAATTTTTAACTTTTAAAATTCTAGGGGTTGGAACTAAAGTTTTAACTTAACTTTACTTGTTCCAAAACTTGAGGGCAAGTTTTGTAAACTTTCAAAACTTTTCATTTCTTGTAACTTATGAGTTTAATAGAGTAATAAAATGAAGACTCTTCATTTTTCTAACTCTTATGTTCTTTTAATGGTTTTTTTAATCCAAGAGACTTTTGGTTTTTCCATAACTTGAGGACAAGTTATGGACTCCATTAAAACACATTATGATCAAGAATTAAACTACCAAATAGGTTACAAATAATTCCTATGATCATCTAAAACATCATAAGAACAAGAACATGAATATGAACATAATCAAAAATTACATAAAACTTTGTAATTTTGATAACTAGTTGTTGTAAATGAATTAGCAAAACATTACACCACCAAAAACAAGTTTATATTTACTAAAACAGTTTAGGGTAATGTTTCTAATTCATTTTCCAGCAACTGAATCGAAATTCTGCACTCATTCGACCCTACTCGCCGAGTGCATGAACATGACTCGCCGAGTTGGTTGAAGATACTCATGGACTCGACGAGTTCTCCTATGGACTCGACGAGTCCGATCGCAGACAGCAAATTTTCGATCCTTGTTTTCAACTTATAAGCACAAATAAGAACAAACAAGCCTAGGCTCTGATACCACTGATGGGTTTTGAGCATTCTAACACTTCCTAAGTGTACATGCAACCCTAATAACCTTGGATCTATGTTTGTCTAATTTGTCATGCAAATTTGAACTCCAAGGTTATATCCTATCTAGCATACATGGGGAACAATTTTAACATAAAGTATAGATAGAATAACTTACCTTGTTGTTGCTTGTGTTCCTTGAAACCTTGTGAGCCTAGCACCTCAAGTGGTGATGCCTCAAATGCTTCACACAACACCAAATGCTCTTGGAAGAACTTATGAGAGAATACACACTCTTCAAAATCGGCCAAGCCCCCTTATTCCTTAGTGTAACCGATTTGGGAGGAGATCATATTACTTATATAGTGTTGACACATCTAGGGTTAAACCCTAATGTGTCATGACTCTTCATTTCCATGACCCATGGGTTTGTAACTCCCATGGAGCATCCATGGAGCATCCTATGGGTGGAACCCAACTTGATGATCCATGGAGCCTTTTAGCCCACTATACAAGATATGGATGATTTACTTAATCAACCCATATATTTAATTAGTTATCTTTTGATCACTTAATTAATTCTAATTTAATTCTTGATCAAACTAATCAAATAATATTATTAATATATTAGAACTTATAATATATTAATAATCTCCAAACGTTATTTCTCTCATTTAGTTTATCCAATTGCATGGTGCCATGCAACCCAAATGGACCATGCCGGGTCGGGTCAAGTACATACCAGAAATAGTTATGGACTTAGACACCTTATCCAACAAAATGTTCCATCATTTAATTCAGTTCCGATACGCTTGGGTAACAAGGGTGTATAAACCTACTTGGACACTCATCAATTACATTCTAGTAAACTATTATAGGAATAGTTTAGGGTATACAAAACATTATCTCTATTACAAGAAATTACACCAGAGTCAGTTCATTCATGAGTCTAGACTACATGCTATATGAAAGGATACTCTTACAGAGATTCCGCTTACATGAATACGATTACATAGATACGCTTAGCTGAGTAGATTTACATAGATCATATATGACGAGTTACTACTACATATGATATGTGTAGATACTGTTATATAGATCACCTTCTTATCTTTACCTTGTGATGCAATCACATAATCGACGAGATGAATTGGACTTTATATCCTAGTACCAAAGGATACCTTGAGGGACTAACCATTCCTATAGCCACTGTTAGCTACAGAGGATGATGACATATCGACGGATGTCTACGGTTGATCAGTTTACGGCGAGTTTCCACGCCGTGTGTATCTTTACTTAAGGGACTAACTATTCCTAAACCCAGCTGTTAGCAACAGAGGTAAATGCACATCCACGGATGTCTACGGTTGATCAGTTTACGTCGAGTTTCCACGCCGTGTGTATCTTAGTACCAAAGGATACAACATAAGTTATTATATTATTACTTTTAGAGTTTTACAATATTAGTTAAACAGGGAAAAACCGTTACATTTTCAAGTGATGCGTACTTTCAAAACAGTCATGTCTTAGTAAAAGACTACTTTCAAAACATTCGGGTCTTGGTAGAAGACTACTTTTATACTAGTAGGAAATATGGGATTTTCTAGAGTTTTCATACTTATACTAAATGTTTCATCAATCATTCACCAGTCTTTCATATCAACTAATCAAAGCAATGACATTAAATACTTATGAACTCACCAGCTTAAATGCTGACCTAGACTTTCAAAATAACTTGTATTCTCAGGTTACAAATAGACAGGTGCCGATGCAAGGTTTATAGAAGACGGAGCAGTCAAGACTCGTCTTTTATTTTGATCAGTTATCATGTTGTCTTGTACTATGAAAGAAAGCACTTGTAACTAAAATTATACTATTAATGCAATGGATGATGTTGTTGCTTGTTTACTACTTTACATTTGATGTGATGCATACATGACGTCCTCCACCCCAGAACATTTCCGCCGTTCTCGGTTTTGGGGTGTGACAGTGAGAAGCTTGGTCGAATGAATCCCTTGCTGAGCAGTTCGTTTAGTTGGCTTGATAATTCCTGCATTTCCACTGGTGCTAGACGATATGGGGATTTGGCTACAGGGGTAGCTCTGGGGATCAGGTCGATTCGGAACTCGACTTGGCGTTCGGGAGGAATTCTTGGAAGATCTTTTGGGAAGATATCAGGAAAGTTGCAAACATCAAGGATGCTCTCGAGGTCTTTAACTTCTTTTTTTCATTAACTAAATGATCTAGGAATGCGTGACACTCCTTTTACAGGTATTTTTGGGCTTTGATGCACGAAATGATACGAAAGTTCATGCTGAGTTTATCACCATAGATAACGAGGGCTTTGCCGTTTGGCAGATTGAGGCGAATGGCTTTTTCATAACAAAGTTTATCAGCACGATTAGGGATTAGCCAATCCATGCTGATGATGACATCGAAGCTTTTTATGGAGACCAGCATAAGATCGATTGGAAATGAATAGTTGTTTAGGGTGACGGTACAACATATGAATACGTCGTTAGTACTCTCTTTCTCTCCGTTAGCCATATCGACAGCGAGCCTTTCGTTTAGTGGTTGGGATTTGTGTTTGAGTAAGTGTTTGAATTTATGACTGACAAAACTCCTCTCTGCACCACTATAAAAAGAATGCATGCATAAGAGTTGTCGAGGAGGAACGTACTCGTGACTACAGTAGGATCTGCAACTGCCTCCTCCTGGACCATGGCTAGTACTCTCCCTGTGTTGCCAACATTTTTTGATTTAGGGAAGTCCCTCTTGTAGTGCCCTGTATCGCCACATCCATAGCAAGCTTGGCTTACCCCTCCAGTAGTGGCTTGGTTGGTCGGTTGCACGGGCGTCCTATAGAAACGGGCGGTGTGCCCCTTTCTCTTGCCGTTCTCACAAAGCATCTCTCTGTAAGCTCCCGTGTGGTGGTAGTTAGATTTGTTACATAATGGAAGGTTTCTAGCATATCGGCTGGGAGTAGTCGGAGTAGTGGGAACAACAACAAGAATGGTAGCAGCATGGACTGCCACCGTTTGCTGTTTCTTGGAGGGCTCCTGCGAAGATGAACCCTTGGGTTTGATTCAGAACTTTTTCTTTTTACTACCTTCTTTCAATGGTTCGGGAGTGGCTGCTATGGGGTCGTGGCTATCCCTGTGATCCACTAAGGTTTGTGCTAGATGCTTGGCACTATTGAATATGAGTGGTTTAGTAGCTAAGACATTCCCTTGAGTTGGGAGTGTCAATCCCCATATATACCTCTCCACCTTCTTGCTCTCTGGGGTGACCATCCCAAGACACAGAAGAGCCTGGTCACTGAACCTAGTAGTGTAAGAAACTATGTCGGAACCTTTCATCTTTAGATTCCAGAGCTCCTACTCTTGTTTTTGCATTTCGCCTAGCGTGCAGTATTCGGTGAGCATCAGTTCCTTCAAATCATCCCAACCCATAACATTAGGTATTAGGAGAGTTAGAGATTTGACTTGGCTGTTCCACCAAAGTAGTGCTCTATCATTGAAGGTGCATGCTGCAAATTTTACTTTGCTCGCCTCAGGGCACGCACAGATCTCGAAGATCGATTCGGTCTTCTTGAACCAGCGAGTTAGGGCAATGACACCTCCAATGCCATCAAAAGACCGAGGTTTTGCATTGGAGAAGTCTTTATAGGAACACTCACTCGGGTGTCGACCGCTATCTCCTGGGTTAGATGGGTTGGCACCACTACTCGCCCCGCTTGTGTCACTTGCATTGATTTGTGACATAGCGGCAACCACTACAACTGTTACTACTGCTTGGAATACAAACAGATCATACTGAGGAGGTGGTGGCGGAGGTGGATTGTTGTTCTTTTTGTTGGACTTCTTCGGAGGCATCTAAAATAATTAAAGAGAAAAATGATGATAAGTCCTCTATGGTGGTTATGAGTCAGGTGATATTGAATAGGGTATATCTTATCCTGACAGTTACAGTGTTCTATTATTTGATTACAGTGGAAGTCTACTGATACAAGTAAGCAATCGCCATTAATTAATAGCAACACTTGAAATGAAATTATATGATGTGATTTGTGCCTGACCCCCCTATAACCACATAGTGTACGCCAATTATATATAACTAAGACCAAATAAACCTTCGATTAAGTGATCCAACTCTAAGTCCACAACCAAGCAAGGGACAAAAAGTAAAGTTAAATCACCTATTCTAAGTTTATGAAAGATTATTTATATATAACTTATATGTATACACTTAGCAATTATAGATCTATCAGTAATATTTATTTGTTTTCATGTGTTTGGCTCTAGTATTATTGTGCAATAAAATACTCCTATATTATTTTAATTCTATGTCCGGTTCTATTGTTCCCTTTGTATAGAGTTTGGTAAGTTTTAGAGTTGTTGCAACACCACTATCACTCCCACACACATTTTGGTCGTATCTCAAATAAATAAAGTCGACCAGGCTATATTTATCCCAGATATGATTACATAACTACCTAGGTTTAACAGTAATGTCTAACATCTAAATATTTTTGTTCTGTTTTTCTTGTGATATTGTTTCTGATATGTATGTATGCTTGTATACTTTTTATAAAATACTTAGATTTTAAAAGTATACTTTTAGTTCAGAGCTCTTCGGCCCCTTAGTGATTATAGTTAAATTGATGGGTTTTATCCATAAGAACATCCTATGTGCTCATACAAACCCTAATGCTTGGATCTAGGTTTCTCTATTGTACGTGCAATTTATCCAAGACTATAAGCCCTAGATCTAGCATATGATAATCAATGTAACATATAATTAGGGTTTAGATCCTACCTTGATTGTTATGTAGCAATAACAATCTCAAATCCTTCTTGTATTGACTCTAGAAAGCTTAGAGTCACAAATGTTACTCCTCTAATGGTTCACAAACACCAAGAGCAAGAGGATGAAGAGGAGGAGAGAAGGAGGCTCTCAAAAACGTGTGGAAACCCTAGACCATTAGTTCACCACGTTTTTGGAGCATAAGGGTTCTATATATAGTGAGGCTATTAGGGTTATCTAACAAGGAAACCCTAATTTGGATGCTTAAGCGCTAAGCAACCCATGGACTCCTTTCCTTAAAGGGATTGGACGATTTCCAATGGGTTTCCCCTTAGAATTCGTCCAACCTTATAATATAAGGCAATCCATAGCCCAATTGCAATTATCTTATAATTACAATTCTAGTCCCTTAAGTTTAATTAATCTCTTTTAGCCGCAAAATTAATTCTTATTAACGCTTGACTAATATTAATTAAACAATATGATTTCTTCTTTAATATATTATTCTTATAATCTATTAATAAATCATATTTAATCCTTTCTCTCCATAATTCATCCTATCAAGTTGCTTTGGTGAAGGAAACCCAAAAGGACCATGCACCATCGGGTCAAGTACATACCAAAATAGTTATGGACTTAGACACTAATCCAACAGTCTCCCACTTGGATAAGTCTAATAACTATTATGCGTATGACTTCAGATCCTGATCTGCAATCGTAGCTTTCCAAAGCCGTTGTCAACTCTGATCCTATCAGATACACGTGTCCTTTAGATAAGAGATCATATACTCCTCCATTCTAGATATCGTATGAGACATGATTTCTAATCATTCTCTCTGTACTATTTCTCGACTTCCGATTTATGACGACTGACTAATTGAACAAATCAAATTAGCCCTAGCCCGGCCGAGCATTTACGTTTGTCATCACTAAATCATCGAGGGGCCCAAAGATATCGCTTTTATACTACTTTGGATAAAAGGAACGGATAAACTTTGATTCAATGCTCACTTGCACTCACTCACCGAATCACACATAACTTTGATTCAATGCTCGCTTGTACTCACTCACCGAATCACACACAACAATATGTTTTATGACTCCAAGTTACTGGTATGTTTACATATTATTAATGTGCAACCGATTTGCAAGATACAACCCACACATCTCGGTTTCAAGAATATAAGATGTTATCGTCTCACCAATCACTCGCGATACAATTCATGGAGTGATCCAAGTAAGCGTGGTTTTAATCCAATGCTCAAATCATATTCATAAGCACTCATGAACGTTGCAACAAACATTTGCTTATGTCTAATACTCTTTAGACAATCCACACACCAATTCACGACAGTCTTCATTCATACCTACTTCCAACATATGAATGACTGTGGCCCGTTCGAATAATTTGACTGTTCTAAACCAATTAAATTATTCAGGAAGTCAAAACATGCAAAGTGAAACACAAGAATAATACTAATCCCATATTGGCTCAAACCTTTGAGCATAAATAAAACACCTTTTATTTATCACCATATCGATTACTCATTATTTGTTGTTTCGGGTAATCAACTTTTTAGTTGAATTATTACAACACTTGTCCCATGCTCTTAGCATGCACACAATGTTTACCTATGGTTCTTACTTTTTGAAATAGATCAAATGAACTCATTTCCAATCATACTCATTTCACAACTCCTAATCCTTTTTCATAAGTGAAAGAATATCAAATTCTTGCCACTTATGGAATACATTAGATTCTAACATTTTATGCAACGATCCTTTTGTAATGTCACTGCACTAAAGTCACAATGACTATTGCCAATGAAATTACAAAGTCCTCTATCGGATATTGTTACAATACAATTCCTTAGATGTGATGTCTCTCACTCAAAGTACATTCCTTTTAACATCCTTTTGCATAAAAGTTTCTAATCTAGACATTGATTCTCAATATCTAACTCCCAATATGGAAACATTTCCATATTTTCCATATGACAACTCATTATTAATAGAGTCTTATTTACTCATAATAATGTCGATATGGTCCATCCAATATCATGCTTCCAACTACTCACAAGCGACCAATCCTCGGCGAACTTTGGATTGTCCTTTGATAGTTGTTTAACTTATCTTAGTCAAAACCGATTTTTGTCCTTTTTCCCTCTAAATGTGCTAGACATTTGAAAAAATTTATAATGGTCAAATATTATAGCATTTGCAATGAATCCTATACCCGAAGCGTTTTGGACACGATGCATAATGTCTTACATAAAGATTTGATACTTTATCAATCTTCTGCCATAATATTTTATGTGCTAAGTTCTCAAAATTCGAACTATGAAGAGGAATGCCGTAATCATAATCGAAATTTGTGAACACACTATGTTTCCTTGACTAAATTATTAACATTCCACAACCTAAGCCTTTAGATTTGAAATGAAGCATAATATTCTCTCCCTTAATTATAGCAAAACAACTTTTCAACTATTGCGACTTTACAAAGTATAACTCTTGTTTTCTATAATTAATATTGCTAACTTGCAATACTTTCCTTAATAATCATACAATCATAACATTTATACTTCCACTATCATGATGATTATTATAAACATAACACTTATGCTCCCACTAGCTTTGACATGTATTTAGAAACCAGCTTAACTTCCAGAAAAACAATGCTTATTCAATTTCTTAAGTTCATGTTTCTAATACCTAATGCTTTGATAATCCTTTATCTAAGCTTATACACCTTTGCCTTGGAAAGCTCACATATGTGTCTAAACAATTCACACTAATTGCCAAATCTCACAATTCGAATCATGGAAAGGGATACCGTAACCATAATCGAATTTGAGAATAAAATTTCACAATCACTATCTTCTTAAAATCTCTTATTAGTGAAAGCATTTCCTCACAGTCATTTTTACGAAGGAGGGAATCTTATGACACTTAGATTTTAATGGTGTATGTGTTCCTATCTATGTGAATTTGTCAAAACAAAGTTCACGACAAATTCAAACTAATATGGACCGAACTTTCTTAATCTTGACTTCTTGCCATATGGTAACACAGTTGCCCACCATGTCTTCCAAGTAGTTAAGCAGCTCACCCTTTCCTATCAATGTACTTTCCTTTGATCAAGGTGCCTGCCTTTTATGCGTTGAAATGAGAACTCATAGAACTCACATGCATAATTAATTCAATTGAATGGCACAGAAACAAAATAGTGTCAACACGATAGGTTGTAAACCTCAACTCGTGTGCTAGTGATGATCGATAAGGTTTATTTGATTTGTTCTTGAAACCTTTCAAGACCATTAGGACTCCCACTGACTCCTCGACATATAAGATTCTCTTGTCAATAAACATTTCTTGACAAACAAATATTCAAGAGTTAGTGTAGTTTTTATCAAAACATTTCATAAATAGGTCCTAGTTGGTCTTTGTCTTATCCAAGACATCACAACTTTCCTCATTTGATGAATGTTATAAACCTTCTTAATACTTGTCATTCAATGTCACAATCTTAACTCTAAGACTTGTTTTTTGAACGAAGTATGATTGACTTCTTGATTTAACCATTTCATCAATTCTTGATTCCTCTTCTTAGACATACAATTGTACTAAGACTCACTTAGAGGATCAATTGAGATATGGTTCTTAATCATTAATACCTATCATAAAGCATAAAAGGTACTCTCCCTTCTTCTTAGAATAGAGAAACTTTTATCTTTCTGCCTACTTGATTCTTCTTATTCGTTATGCTATTGATTCAAACTTTTTCAATCAATTTAGAATTACACTTAATCTTATAAGTATAATCATATTTACTAAATCTATAGTAAATCATGACGAATATCTTGTTACTCTTACGGTGGACTTGATCAACACATAACTTTGTGTACTCGGTCTCCTAGTCCTTCACTTGACACTTTGTCAATGAATTAGTCTAATTTCCAAATATGAAATTTCTCATTCATCGTGAAACCATGTTGCATGATTCCAAGTTTCTGTCCAATTGAAACTTGGGCGATGAGAAACTCTCCCTATTTGTTAAATTCTTGACATTTCCACAAACAACATAATTAAGAATCAAATCCATTATTGCTAATATAAGAAACATTCTAACATCACTTTTTCATACACGCCATTGCAAGGATAAATAAATAATCAAAATTTATTTTATTGCGGAAAAATTTTGTCCTTGCAATGCAATTCATTGAAAACCATGCTAATACATCTTTCTTAGCAATCTATTTCTAACTCTAATTAGTAGCTCAAGAATCTAATCTTCAAGTAATGTGATCGAAATCCATTTCTTCACGGTTAAATTCTACTCACTTCTTCCCTTAAGCTTCCTCTATTTTCTTCGATCCTACAAAACATCAATTGTAATCTTATCACATTATGTATTAAGAATCTAGAATAGGAGCTTAAAAGAGTTAGTCAATGGATTTTACCTAAAGCAGAGCCATACGTTTTGACTCTCCCATCTCTTAGATCTTTTAGGTAAATAGGGCAGCTTCATATCCAATGCCCCTTCTCTTGGCAATAAAAGCAAGTTGACTCTTTTGGAACAGGACATGGAACTATTTCAGACATTTCCTTTCTCTTATGATCAAACTTTTCGATCATAGCATGTCTTTCGTTGCCATTGTCTATATCCATAGAGGTCTTGCAGGTAGATTCACCAATCAACTTTGCTTTTCTATTGCGCCAAACCATTGCTGATTCAGCAACAATAAGCATATATGTGAGATCTATAAGGGTCACATCGCAGTTCATCATATAACACTCTCTTACGAACTCACTATATGAGTTAGGAAGTGACTGAAGAACCCAATTAACAGCCATCTCCTCACAGACAACAGATCCCAACATTCTTAACCTATCAATGTGTGACTTCATCTCTAGGACGTGTGCACACACTGACTTCCCTTCTTTATGTTTACTTGCCAAAAGTGCTTGAGTGTGTTTGAACTTTTCAAGTCTTCGAACTTGTGGGTTAGGGAGAATAATTGGAGGAGGTGGAGGAAGTGAAGTATGATTTCTTGTTCCTCGATCAGATCGTGGAATACCATCTTCATGTGGAAAGCTTGTTCCACAAGATTTGGGAAGACCATAGTTGTCGTACTTTGACATCTACAAAACGGGAGAAAACGAATTCAAGTTAGTTGATTGATTGAGTCCTTAGTAAATCAGCCAAATGAGATACTAAGGCTAGGACCCAACACAATACGCTACAACCTAGAAAAGGGATGCCGTAATCTAGTTGCAGAATATTTGAAGGTAAGTGAATGACGATTCACTAATTTCCACCATGAAAAACGAAAAAGAAATTTAAGTTTTAAATCTATGAAAACTCCTAGATCCTTTGAGATTCATTGAACATTTCAATGGCATGTTTAAATCTCGATATGCCCCTCTAGTTTGTGACTGGGATGCCGAGGATCACAAAGCGGGTGTGAATAACCATGCAAACTTACATGGTGCCCTCACATGTTACAGTCACCTATTCGATGTGCCGGTAAACCACACACGCTCCACTAAACTATGACAAACATTGAGTCACCCTTTGCTACCTTTGGTTAGAACCATTTAGTGTGCCGGTTAACCACACACGCTCCACTAACGTCTTCGCAAGGGCACAAAGTGCAATTTCATGGAATTGCATCAATTCACTTTTTCCTAAGTAACTAAGATTGGGAATTTGTAAAACATTTAGTTACTTTTGTACTTCATTATACTTATAATGGAAGGTTTTGTCTTATCCTACCCGTTCGGCTAACGACCCTCCACTAGTCAAGAGCGCGGTGGGTAAGAGTGGATACCCATTCAATCGCCATTTTATAGGCAATTTCCTTAAACACCCTTTATAGACCAGCTTCATGAATGAGGCCTACTAACGGTAAGACTGACTTTACTCATACATATATATAATGTTAGACTTTTAATGCTATATATAGTATAGGGTGTATTTTACACTTTTAAAATACTAGGAGGTCTAATTTAACAATTATACTTTTAATTCAATTAAATTGTAAACCTAAAACTCTTATGGATTTATTAAACCTCTTTTAATCATACACCTTAATTAATTAATAAAACCATAAGGGTGTGATTTGAATCTTTTTCAAATCAATACTAGGGTTTTAGAATTTAACATTCCTAAATTAAACCTTTTAGTCAACTTTTAAATTCCAAAACTTGAGGGCAAGTTTTGAAACATTTCAAAACATTAGGTTTAGAATTTAAATATACATCAAAATTAAACTTTTAATCATAATTTAAATTCCAAAACTTGAGGACAAGTTTTGAAACCTTTTCAAAACATTAGGGTTTCAAATATTTAAATTTCAAAACTAAACTTTTGAGTTTAAATTTAAACTATAAAACCTAAAGGGGAAAAATTAAACTTTTCACAAGATAATTCAAATCTAAATTACAAATAATCAAATTTTATCTAATAAAACAAGTCATTATCTAAATTTTGACAATTATCTTCTATTTAGGTAAGGATAATCACCAAATATGGATAAAATTCGGATTTTATAACAAAAACATATCTAAGGTAATTATCCAAACCCAAAACAGGAAGAAAATCGCGAAAATTAGCTGTCAGACGTTTCAACTCGTCGAGTCTGGACTTGGACTCGTCGAGTACACCTGACTCGGCGAGTGCACCAAGTGACTCGACGAGTCAAACACTTAAAACCCAAAATTTTCGATTTTCAGTGCTGATTTCGATCAAATATGCATCAATACAGTAAAAACCAATAAAGGCTCTGATACCACTGATGGGTTTTATCCATAAGAACATCCTATGTGCTCATACAAACCCTAATGCTTGGATCTAGGTTTCTCTATTGTTCATGCAATTTATCCAAGACTATAAACCCTACATCTAGCATATGATAATCAATATAACATATAATTAGGGTTTAGATCATACCTTGATTGTTATGTAGCAATAACAATCTCAAATCCTTCTTGTATTGACTTTAGAAAGCTTAGAGTCATAAATGTCACTCCTCTAATGGTTCACAAACACCAAGAGCAAGAGGATGAAGAGGAGGAGAGAAGGAGGCTCTCAAAAACGTGTGGAAACCCTAGACCATTAGTTCACCACGTTTTTGGAGCATAAGGGTTCTATATATAGTGCGGCTATTAGGGTTATCTAACAAGGAAACCCTAATTTGGATGCTTAAGCCCTAAGCAACCCATGGACTCCTTTCCTTAAAGGGCTTGGGCGATTTCCAATGGGTTTCCCCATAGAATTCGTCCAACCTTATAATACAAGGCAATCCATAGCCCAATTACAATTATCTTATAATTACAATTCTAGTCCCTTAAGTTTAATTAATCTCTTTTAGCCGCAAAATTAATTCTTATTAACGCTTGACTAATATTAATTAAACAATATGATTTCTTCTTTAATATATTATTCTTATAATCTATTAATAAATCATATTTAATCCTTTATCTCCATAATTCATCCTATCAAGTTGCTTTGGTGAAGGCAAACCAAAAGGACCATGCACCATCGGGTCAAGTACATACCAAAATAGTTATGGACTTAGACACTATTCCAACATATATATCATGTAAGGTTTGATATACTTAGTTCACTATAAACAATGCTCTGATACCAATATATCACACCCCCAAACCGGAACAGCGGAGACATTCGGGGGGCGGAGGACGTCATGTATAGTATCCCAACAAATGTATAATAGGAATCAAAGAAAATACAACCATTACATTGATAAGGTTAAGTATTTACATATGTTCAATACATAGTTTGTATGACATCAAAATGTATAGCAAAAGTATTAAAAGACGCGACTCAAAAGCTCCATCTTCTCAAAACCTGCGGGTGTACCTGTCTTATCGGTTCCTTGAGAATACAAGTGATTTTGAAAGTGTATCAACATTTAAGTTGGTGAGTTCATAAGCATGTTTGTAATTGAAAACCATCAATTTGTTTCTTGAAAATGTTATTATGTTTTCCCAGAAAATCCTATATTTTCTGTTGTAATCTATTATACTCAAACCTAGAACGTTATTGTACTATTAAAAAAGGTAGTTTTAAATCGCATAAAACTATGAATATATGTTTTCTCTGTGTTGGAATAGTCTTCTATATTCGTACTTATGTTAAAACCCCCTGGATTCACTAGTGATACTTGTAAAATAATGTTATATAGCCTTATTATTTAAATAAACTATGTGAAGTTGTTATTTATTCATACACTAATCGTGTTGTTCGATACCAAATTGTTAATTCAGAAAACCATACTAATACGACTGATGGACTGACTCGATGTTCTTAAGGCGTCGCAATATCATTCATGACATTTGTCATCATATGCCTGCCTGCCTAGTTGTTGCAAGCAGCTCTGGTGTGGGATTGTCAGTCCCATATTGATCTATACACAAACCCCTAATCTCCCTCCAAGAGACTCTGGTTATTAAGTTCATGACTTTTGTTGGCACTTAAATAAGTAGTTGAAGACGTTATTTCACAAAGCTATATCGACGGTTAAGTTTAGAATATCTGAAAATCCTTTGAAATGAATGCCTGTTTATATGTTCCGTAAGCTATACACAATATAGTTTATATGTTCGTTACTGTAATAAAACCTATACTTAGTAAGATAATACTTATGTTCCATAAACTATACCAATTATATTTTATATGTTCTTTAGTTTTGTATCTCTGTATTTTTTAAATATGATGTCGGTGTTCCATAAACTATACCTATTATAGTTTATATGTTTGTTTGTTTTGTATCTCTGTATTTTCTAAATATGATGTTGGTGTTCGATAAACTATACATATTATAGTTTATACGTTCGTTTTTTTTTTTTTTTTTGTATTTCTATATTTTGTAAATATGATGTCGGTGTTCCATAAACTATACCTTTTATAGTTTATAAATATGATCCAACTGAAATGTGATTATTCTAAAAAGTTTTTCTTTGCCCATCATGTTACAAAGGATTAGAGGATTGTACTCGTATTTATATAGATAACAATATATATAAAAGTATGTTATTGTAAGAACAATGGTTGCAACAGATTGACATAGTTTAAAGTCATTTGAAATTGTTTGTAGCTGTTTGAAATCGTTGGAAATTGTTTGAAATCGTTTAAATGTTTACAAAAATTTAATTGTGTTCTAATTGTACTCCCCCCTGAAACATGAAAAAATATTGAAAACGTAAGGGTATGAACTCACCTTGAATGTGCGTTTTTGTTGGAATTTAACAAGCTGTAGAAACGATCCTCGGGCTAGCGCACGCACGAATAACATTATCATAAAAATAATTATATTCAACGTCGTATTTAAATTAAAAATATATTAATTTAAATAATGAGTTAAATATTAATTTAATTATATAAGGAAGATTTAAAAATTAATTTGAAATTATTTGGAAAGGTTGCAAAGTGTTTACGGTTGGCAAAAATGGGTTTACGGTTGAACAAATGAGTTCACGGTTGGATCTTGGGAACTTATGAAGATTTGAAGATATTATGAATGTTCTTGGTGAATTGGTTGAAGATTTGAAGATTCTGAGCGAAAACTCTTGAAGATTGAGAAAAAATGCGGTTGTTCACGGATGAAATTTGAGAGGATTTTGGAGGGATTCACGGTTAAAAAGTGGGGAAATGAATTGATTCACGGGTGAAAACATATTTATAGGGGGTGTTTACGGTCCAAGAGGTATTGGGCCTTGGTGTTTACGGTCCATTAAGAGGTGTTCACGGTCATTGCTTGGCCGTGAACCCTTGTTTTCACTTTAACTTTGGCCGTGAACTATATTTGGGAAGTTTTCTTGGACCGTGAACTCCTCTGGTGTTTACTCCTTGGACCATGAACCCTTTTGGGGTTTGTTTTATTGATTTAAACATTAAGCTATCCACCTATATTAAATTATAGTATCAAGATTCACTTAAGGCTTAAGCTATATTTAGTTATTAGCTTATAATTAAGCCCTTGGGATAATAGAGGATATAAATACACATAAGGATCGAAATGAAATTTTGACTCTTATTGAATTGAGAATGAAGGGTTGTTACATACTGTGTATGACGAGGGGACCAGGTCTGGATCAGTTTTCTGCTTTTCCGCCAGAGCAAGGTAGAGTTTACAACAGGGATGTATGGGATTTTTGCATATGTGATGGATACGAGAGTTGCCACTGAGAGGCAGGGTTCGATCTCTGATGTTTCGGTAGTATGTGTCTTCCAAGATGTTTCCCCTAAGGAGTTGCCTGGTGAGCCTCTCGTGAGGCAGCTGGAGTTCCAGATCGACTTGATTCTGGGTGTGGCGCGTATTGCCAAGGCACCTTATTGTCTTGCGCCACCCGAGATGCAGGAGTTATCCTCGCAGCTCCAGGAGCTGCTGGGGAAGGGTTTTATTAGACCAAGTAGCTCACTATGGGGAGCGTTGATCCTTTTTGTCAAGAAAAAGGATGGTTCACACTGGATGTGCATCGAATACCGGGAGTTGAAAAAAATGATGGTCAAGAACCATTATCCACTACTAAGGATTGACGATTTATTCGATCATCTGCAGGGGGCGTCTTGGTTTTACAAGATTGATTTGAGATCTGGGTATCATCAGATGAGAGTTTGCGAGGAGTATGTCGAGAAGACAGCCTTTAGGACTCGTTATGGGCACTACGAGTTTGTGGTGATGCCTTTCGGACTCACCAACGCACCGGAAACGTTCATGGACCTCATGAACCCAGTGTGCATGCCCTTGTTGGGCGGGTCAGTGATCGTGTTCATTGACGACATTTTGGTGTACTTGAGGTCTAGAGAGCAGCACAAGGAGCATTTTCGGGAGATTCTTGGAGTATTGAGGATGGAGAGGCTTTATGCCAAATTCTCCAAGTGTGATTTATGGTTACGAGAGGTCCAGTTCTTAGGACACCTCGTTAACTAGAATGTGATTTTGGTTGACCTGGCTAAGATTGAGGCAATTATGCGATGGGAGGTTCTGAGGTCCCCATCCGAGATCAGGAGTTTTCTGGGACTGGCAGGCTACTACTGGAGGTTGATCAAAGATTTCTCCAAGATTTCCGTCCCTCTGACCAGATTGACCAAGAAGGGTGTTACTTTTGTTTGGGGGTCCGAGCAGCAGGCATCATTCGAGACTCTTCGCTAGAGATTGTGCGAAGCTCTAGTGTTAGCCCTTCCTGAGGGAGTGGAGGACTTTGTAGTCTACTGTGATGCATATATATTAGGGATGGGTGTAGTGTTGATATAGAGGGGATATGTGATAGCATATGCATCAAGGCAGTTGAAGCATCACGAGACGAGGTATCCCACCCACAATTTGGAGTTGGGGGCGATTGTGTTCGCCCTCAAGATTTGGCGTCGCTACCTTTATGGTGTCCGGTGTACCATATATATAGACCATAAGAGTCTGAAGTATCTTATGGATCAGCCTAACCTGAATATGAAACAAAGGAGGTGGTTGGATATATTGAAAGACTATGACTTTGAGATTTTGTATCACCCTGACAAGGCTAATGTGGTAGTCGATGCCCTAAGTCGTAAAGCAGTGAGTGCTCCAATCCGAGACATATGCATGAGGATGATGGTGATGACTCCAGTCATAGATACCATTCGAGAGGTCCAGGTGGTGGCCGTGAGACTAGAGAACCGTAAGAGAGAGCGAGTGATCAGACATATTTTCTGAGTTTGAGACGGATAGTCGGGGGCTTATGACCTTCCGTGGGCAGATATGGGTGGCATATACAGGTGGAGCTCGACTTATTTTGATGGAGGAGGCCCATAGGTTGAGATTCTCGATCCATCCGGGGGCCACCAAGATGTATTTGGAATTGAAAAGGGATTATTGGTGGCCCTGCATGAAGAGAGATATTGCATGGGTAGTCGAGAGATGCTTGACCTATCGTTAGGTTAAGGCGGAGCACAAGCATCCTCATGGCCCATTGCAGCCTCTAATGATTCCCCTGTGGAAGTGGGAGCAGGTTTCCATGGATTTTATTACCAAATTACCGAGGACTGCGCGAGGTGTCGATGCGATATGGGTGATTGTATATCAGTTGACGAAGAGTGCTCAATTTCTGGACATGAGTGAGAGCTCTTCTACATACAAATTAGCCGAGATCTACATTCGAGAGGTGGTGGCACGACATGAGGTGCCAACATCGATAGTGTCAGATCAAGACGTGCGTTTCACTTCTAGGTTCTGGAAAAAAAAATTCATGAGGAGGTTGTTACCCGGTTGCATTTCTGTACCGCATATCACCCGCAGACAGACGGACATAGTGAGCAGACGACTCAGATGCTCGAGGACATGCTACGTGCATGTGTTATGGTCTTCGGTGGAAGTTGGGACACTTACTTTCCCTTGGCTGAATTTTCATATAACAACAACCATCACTACAGTATCAGTATGCAACCCTTTGAGCTTTTATACGAGAGGAGGTGCCGAACTCCCATCTGTTAGGGAGAGGTAGCGCAGAGAGAGATGGGGGGCACTGAGATAGTGCTCAAGATGACAGAGTAGATCCAGCAGGTCAGTCAGAGGTTAATGACTACCTAGATTCGCCAGAAGAGTTACGCAGAACGACGACGTTCAGAGTTAGAGTTTCAGGCCAGGGATTTTGTCCTCCTGAAGGTATCCCTATGGAAATGGTGATCCGATTCATGAAGCCAGGCAAGATGGTCCCTAGATACATTGGTCCTTTTAGGGTAATCGCCCAAGTGGGTAAGGTAGCTTATCGGTTGGAGCTGCCTGCAGAGTTGAGCCAGATTCATAACACCTTCCACATGTCCCAGCTGAGGAAGTGTCTAGCTGATGAGATGACAGTGGTCCCTTTAGAGGACATCCAAGTTGATGAACGCCTGAACTACATTGAGAATCTAACAGAGATCTTGGATAGGAAGGTAAAGGTCTTGAGGAATAAAGAGGTTCCCTTTGTTTAGGTTTAGTGGCAACATCAGAAGCGATCCAAGTGGAGTTGGGAGCCAGAGTCCGAGATGCGGGAGCATTACCCAGAGTTGTTTCCAGAGTATGAATTTAAGGGTGAATTCTGATTCTAGTGGGGGAGAATTGTAACATACCCACTCCTAGGTATACTATTTAGTTAATTTGTATTCATGATGTCAGAACAATTCGACGAGTTGTATTCCCCAACTCGTCGAGTAGAGGATTTAATGGCCATGTGATTTTTTGAGTCTACTCGACGAGTTGGAGGACCCTAAATCGACGAGTAGGAGCTGAGTGTGAAAACTCTAATTTTTAGGGTTTGTTTCCTATTTAAAGGACCTTAAGCCTTCATTTTCGCCTCCCTTATCACTTTAACACCCTGAGAGAAACCCTAAACGAGCTGTTATCATCTCTGTGTGTGTGAGAGAGAGAGAGAAAGAGAGAAAGAGAGAGAGAGAGACTAAAAGTGTGTAATTTAGTGCATTCTTGGAAGGGGATAGAAGAGCATAAGGCTTGGAATGAGAAAAAGCCTCTGGATTCGGTGTTCTTTCATTGCAGGCTGCTTTTTCGAGTTAAAAAGCTATCACCTTGATCATTTTTGGTTAGATCTCTTCTTTATGGAGTTTGTGGCCATTTCCATCCTCCTTTTTAGCATTTGATTCATTTGAGCTTGACATGGAGTTGAAACTTCAGATCTAGACAGTATGTGGTCCTTTGAGCATAAAGATCCAAGCTTTATCAAGCTATTAGCCAAGCTCCAAACACTAAACCTTCTATAGAGCTTTGTTTTGGCATTTTGAGCCAAAGATGACATGCATGGAGGTAAAGCTTGTAGCTTTACGTGGTATTTCAGCCTTGGGAGGCTAGATCTAGAGGTTGGGACCTTAGTTCTGCTTAGAATCATCTGAGTGAGAATTGGTCTAGAAGGACTCGACGAGTGCGTTAGCCAACTCGACGAGTCGACTAGGGTTTTCCCAGATAGTCTGGATGCGCTACAACTCGGCGAGTTGATGAGACAAGTCGATGAGTAGATTTGGATTTTCCCGATACTTCAGAGAAAACGAAGGAACTCGACGAGTCGCATAGATGCTTTCGATGAGTTAGGTCAACATGACTGTTGACTTGGGCGTTGAATTCCATTGACTTTTAGGGTTTGGTCAAGACATGAGTAAGGAGACCATGAAGGGGTAAAATAGTCTTTCACCCTTTCCGAGAGTAAGGAAGGAGGTTAGCCTAAATTTGTAAGAGTTGTGATTATAAAGTGTTAATTAGAGATGCTTACATTATGTAGGCGTAGTCTAGACTGTTCGTGGGGTACTAGATTTCCTTGCTTACTTACAAGGTGGGTCTTCTCACTATACTTACCTCAGTGGTAACCGGAGGGTCTTATTTGAGTTATCGATGGTCCTATGTGCTTATACTGAGTTATGTGATATTATGGATTTTCTCTTTGTTATATATGCTATATTATTATGTGCCTTACTGAGTACGACCGGAGGGTCTTCACTGAGACACATGACCGAAGGGTTCACACCGAGCCATGAGACCGGAGGGTCCTCACCGAGACGCATGACCAGAGGGTCCATGCCGAGCTATAGCCATGAGAGGCTTATTATTTGTGTATATAGTATTTTAGGGAACTCACTAAGCTTTGTGCTTATCGTGGTGTGTGATATGTGTTTCAGATACTTCTCAAGATCGCGAGAAGGCGCCGGCTTGATTATACACACCTATTAGAGATTATGTTTGAGGATTTTGGGAATTTATTAGTTATTTTGTTGAATTGTGTTTTGACAACTGATACATTTGTGGTTCTTGAGAAATGTGAAATTGAGTTTTATGTGGTTTAAAAATAAAAATTTTGTTTGAAAATTTAAAGTGTGACAGTCGTCTTATTTATCTTGTTGTGTTCATACATGTTTACTTATTATATGCATTATTTATATTACATATATATATATATATATATATATATATATATATATATATATATATATATATATATATATATATATATATAATCAGTGTGTTTTGTGAAGCCGAGTATTTGGGCCTAGTAACCACTAGGTACTAAGCTTATCCAAAGGGTGGCTAATAACAACTAGAGTGTCAGTGTTTCGTGGCAACTGGCTAGCGTAAATTTTGAGAGTAAAACTTGGAAGAACACTTGACCAAACGTTTGTGCCAGATAATAAGTTGTGGAATAAGTTAATCTCAAGGATCTTGTTAGATTAACAATAATAAAAGTTAGAAGAGTTAGATTATTGGATGAGGAAATGTAAAGGAAATATAAATGACAACAAGTTATATCAAGTATACACCAAGTTGTTTCGTAACAAGGTTTGTATTCAAACACATGTTAGTAAATGTGAAAAAATTAAGGTGAAGAGGAACTCGGGAATTCAGATAAGATATAAAGAGAATGATCTTTATATTTCAGTAATATTTCAGAAGATCTTGAAGGGGTAGTGTTACATGAAGGGGGAGTCTCTATTTATAGAGTCCCAAAAAGTTACATTTGAAATAAACTAGTACTAAATTATTGACTCCAATGACCATGCAAGGTTAATTGGACAAAACAAGGAAAACATGCTAAGTCAGAAAAGTATCATCAGGGTCTTCATGTTCAGATCATCTCTCCGGTAGTAGATTAGGTCTTCGGTTCACCAACAATATAATAAATCTTCGATACACATTCTCTCTGCAGTAGTAACAACAAGGCAGGTCTTCAGTTGCTAAGCTATAGAGGGTCACTTTAGGTTTTAACAATTTCCACCAAAGTGACCTCTTAGCTTCCTGCTTTAATTGTTCAATTTGAGGAACCCGATGATGATCCACTAAAACTTCCTTACTTGATTCAACCAGTGTATTCTTCAAGTTATTTCAAACTTAACTTCCTCCGTCGTATGATTTGATCACTGGACTAAAGCTAGAGTGGTGTCGAGTTGTTTCTTGGTCAACCGACGCATTGTGGTCACAGGTATGAAGTATTTTTCACCATCTAGACCTCTTTTATAGATAACACTTAACTATAGGAAGTTGGTTGCACCGAGAGACATATCTTGGTACCCTTCAGTGTAGGTTGGAGCGGGCTCCAAGTCAGGAAATTTGTACTTCTTGGCAAGGATTGGGTGAATTTTAGAGTCAATTTTCCCGAAATCGCATACGAATGTCTTTAGATATCACAAGATTTTCACATGCAATCTTCACGTTAGGATATTTATCAGCCTTAACTGAAAACACCCTTGAAATCAGAAATATTTCCTTCGGGTTCATTCAAACAAAATCCGCTTGGGCATGGATGTAGTCAACTCCTCTACGATTCAAGGTATACTCAAAAAAATTGGTTTTCATGAACTCTATCACTTTGAAATTCTTCACACTTTCCAGTCTATCATTTGACCAGATTTTCTCACACTCAGACCCATGATTGGTATGAAAAAGGCTCAAGCATTCAAATTCCATTGGCAGTCTTCTTGCATCAGGAAGATGGATATCAAGCGGTTCAAACACTGGAAAGTATTTCGAGTTGAGAGAGATGGGAATGTTCCAGTAGCCATTAGAAGGCGGTTCAACATAAGTGAGATGGGGAACATAGTTTGTATCCAGTAGCCTGTGGGTTGGATTCACCAATGAGTTTATCAACATTTCATCAAAGGAGTTATCGAACCCTTGCTCTTTCTAGATATCATCGACAAGTATTTGCCGCTCTCCAATCTCTTTTCCTCTGTGTGGTTGCCAGTGAGTCTTCTGTGTGATCTGATGACATCAATTCTTCTTCTTCATTGTGCTTGGAGTGATAAGAGATTGACTTTGTTGAAGATTGCTGTAAATATTTTTACAGTGAAGACCGAGGAGTTGGGTCTTTGCAGTGTTCAGGAGAAGATCGGAGAGTGGGTTCTTTGTGGTTCTCTTCGGTAGAAGGTGGATTTACTGGAGGAATTTGATGAACCGATGAAGTTTTGGAATGTGAAGCAACTTGTTCTAGATTGATCCTTGATTTATTTCACTTCCCCCTTTTGAGGAAGTAGGTTCTAGCTGCTCCTCAAACCGTTGCTTGAGACCGTCAATCTTTGAAAAGCTCTTGTTGAATTGAGACTTCATTCGATCACAGATTAGAAGATTGTTAGGGATGGCTTTGTTGAAGAGAAGTTGGTAGATTTCCTTGGTAAGCTGCAATATTTCATCAACAACAGATTTTGTGGTGAGCGATCGGCTTAACCCATTAATGGTAGTTTGAAGGACAGCAAGACTGTATTCATAGGCAGTATGTAACACCGTAAAAATTTAAACAATTTTTCACATTTCCAAAAGACTTTTCCAATCATAATTATTATAAGAATCTCAATGTATCACATCTCAATTTATAAAACATATCCAAAGATCAAAAGAACATATAAACTCCGCGTGTGTGTACGGATCATGCCGGCGCCGTCTCGCGATTGTCACTAGTACCTGGAACACATAACACATAACACTGTAAGCATAAATGCTTAGTGAGTTCCCCAAAATACCACATATAACACATATTAGACACTCGAGGCTATAAATCTGTGGGCCCTTAGGCCCTAACTCTGTAGACCCTCTGGTCCTAGCTCTATGGACCTTCCGGTCCTAACTCTAATATACACACAACATAAATCACATAGAAATAATGCAGTGCAACACATCACATAGATAGCATACAATAACTCCATCAAATGGATCTAATTACCACTCAATGCAAAGTATAGTGAGATGACTC
This sequence comes from Lactuca sativa, assembly GCF_002870075.4. Taxonomy (NCBI): domain Eukaryota; kingdom Viridiplantae; phylum Streptophyta; class Magnoliopsida; order Asterales; family Asteraceae; genus Lactuca; species Lactuca sativa. The sequence continues at coordinate 123,590,177 of NC_056630.2, read as the reverse complement.
ACCTCGGGTGTCTTGGTAAATCTATGACTCGGTAAAATCTGGTCTAGCCTCCGCCTAATCACATGGAATAAACACCCTAATCAATACTACTCTCAAATATTAGACTAAACTTTCTCTTGGCACTCTCAGATGGGTAAAAGACCATTATACCCCTCTCATGGCTCAACGACCCAAATATTAACCTAACCCTAAAAGTCAACAAAAGTCAACCCTCTCCGGTTTACGCTGGGCGTACCCGGCAAACTCACAGAAACGGGGGAAGGCGACCCCTACGCCCCGCGTACTGGGTTTACGCCCGGCATAACTCCGAGTTTCAATCTTCTTTGATTTTTGGGTCTTAATCAGTTAAGTCTTGCGTCAAAATTCCATATCTGACTTCTCTAATACGACTAAATCCATAAAGTCGGTGACTTTAAGCCTTTGCATGGCTGTGGAAGTCACCAACACCCAACCCACTCGATTTCCAACCTTTAAAGGTCCATATCTCATGCATGAACAACTTTTGACAAATAAGACTAGATTTTTATCACATATCAACCCTAAATGAGCTAGCATGGGACAAATCTCGACTTCCAAGAACTCAACAACTCATAAGGCCATAAACTTGGGGGACAAAAACCCTAAAACATCCTTCTTATGAAACAAACAGAAAAGATGGAAAGCATGAAGCTTTATACCTCAAACTGGAGCTTTTCCAACTGCTAAACTCAGATCTACAAGCTTGAGCTCTAACTCTTCCTCTTCCAAAGCTTTTTACTTTACTCTAATGGCTAAGAACACGCCAACAAGCTTTCCAAGGAACTTCCTTGCTATATGAACGAGATCTAGGGTTTTGAGAAGATAAGGCTCTGGAGAAAGGTGGCCAACAAAGGGCCATAAGGTTCTTTAAATAGGGAGGCTCAAAGGATAAGGGTTCCTTTTCTGGGTCGGGTATGCCCCGCGTACCTGGAAATCCTTCATGATCAGAACGCGGATAAGTACGCTGAGCGTACACCCCAGTACACCCCGCGTACCTGTCAACCAAGCATCTTCTTATCAAGGGCTGAATATGACAATTAATCAAAGAAGAAGGTTCACAAGGTATACCTGATTTTTGAGATGTTACGATTCTCCCCCACCAGAATCAGACTTCGCCCCCGAAGTCTCACGCCGCGAACAATTCAGGATGCTGCTCCCGCAACTCTGTCTCTGGCTCCCAAGTCAGCTAGGACCCTCTCCGATGCTGCCACTGAACCTGAACTAGCGACACCTCCTTGTTCCTCAAAACCTTAATCCTCCGATCCACTATCACAACTGTTCTCTCGACATAATTCAGGCTCGCATCCTCCTGAATATCCTCTAATGGCACCACCGCCGACTCGTCGGCTATACATTTTCTTAACTGAGACACATGGAAGGTATCGTGAATCTGGCCCAACTCCACATGTAGGTCCAATCGGTATGCTACCATGCCTACTCTCGCGATCACCCTGAATGGACCAATATATCAGGGCCCAACTTGCCCCTCTTCCTGAATCAGATCACTCCTTTCCAAGGAGATACCTTCAGGAGAACGAAATCTTCTACTTGGAACTCAAGCTTGGAATGACGCCTATCAGCATAACTCTTCTGGCGGCTTTGAGCCATCAGCAACCTCTGCCTAACCTGCTATATCTGATCAGTCATGTAAAGCACTGTCTCGGTGCTATCCAGCACACGTTGCCCTACCTCACCCCAACAAATGGGAGTCCGAAACCTCCTCCCATATAATAAGTCCAAGGGAGGCATACCAATGCTCGAATGGTGGCTGTTGTTATACGAAAACTCAGCCAAAGGTAAATACGTGTCTCAACTCCCTCTGAAATCCAAAAAACACGCCCGAAGCATATCATCGAGTGTCTGAATCGTTCGATCACTCTGTCCATCTGTCTGTGGGTGGTATGCGGTACTAAAATGCAGCCTCATACCCAACTCCTCATGGAATTTCTTTCAGAACCTGGAAGTGAAATGCACATCTCGATTTGATACAATCGAGATTGGTACTCCATGCCGCGATACCACCTCTCTCACATACAACTCTGCTAGCCTCTCCGTAGAGGAACTCTCACTAATGGCAAGATAGTGAGCGCTCTTCGTCAAACGGTCAACAATCACCGAAATTGCATCGACGCCCCTCGCTATTCTCGGCAATTTAGTGATAAAATCCATGGAAATCAGCTCCCGTTTCCACTCCGGAACCTCAGGTTGCTGCAACTTGCCATGTGGTCGTTGGTGCTCAGCCTTCACTCTGCGAGAGGTTAAGCACCTCTCTACAAACCATGCGACATCCCTCTTTATACAGGGCGACCAATACTCTTTCTTCAGATCTAAATACATCTTAGTGGCCCCCGGATGGATCGAGAACCTCGACCTATGCGCTTCCTCCATCAAGATGGTACGTTCCCCGCCCTCATACGGCACCCATATCCGACCCAGAAAGGTCATAAGCCCTCGAATACCGGTGATGAACTCCGATACCTGTCCGATAACCCGCTCTCTCTTGCGGTTCTCCGGTCTCACGGCCTTATCCTGGGCCCATCGAATGGTGTCCAACACCGGAGTCATCACAGTCAATCTCATAAAAACCTCTCGTATCAGGGTGCTCTCCGCCCTACGACTCAGGGCATCGGCTACAACGTTGGCCTTGCCCGGGTGGTACAGGATCTCACACTCATAATCCTTAACCACATCCAACCATCTCCTCTGGTGCATGTTCAGGTTGGGATGATACATCAGATACTTCAAACTCTTGTGGTCCGTGTATATGGTACACTAAACCCCATACAAATAGTGATGCTAGATCTTGAGGGCGAACACTACAGCCCCCAACTCCAGATCATGCGTAGGATGTCTTGTCTCATGAGGCTTTAGCTGCCTCGATGCATATGCTATAACATGCCCTCTCTGCATCAGCACCGCACCCAGACCTGATATCGACGCGTCACAATATAGCACAAAGTCCTCCATTCCCTCCGGAAGGGCCAACATTGGGGCTTCGCACAACCTCTGGCGAAGTGTCTCAAATGAGGCCTGCTGCTCCGGGCCCCAACTGAAAGTCACGCCCTTCCGGGTCAGCCTGCTGAGAGGAACCGCGATCCTGGAGAAATCCTAAATGAATCTCCGGTAAAATCCGGCCAACCCCAGGAAACTCCTGATCTCCGAAGGGGATCTCGGTACTTCCCAGATCATCACCGCCTCAATCTTGGCCGGATTGATTAATATCCCATTCTAGTTGACAAGGTGCCCTAGAAACTGGACCTCCCGTAACCAGAAATCACACTTGGAGAATTTGGCGTACAACCTCTCCGATCTCAGAACTCTGAGGATCTCCCTCAAATGCTCCTCATGCTGCTCTCTAGACCTCGAATACACCAATATATCATCAATGAACACGATCACCGAACGATCCAACATTGGCCTGCACACCCTGTTCATGAGATCCATGAACACCGCCGGCATTAGTGTGCCCGAAGAGCATCACCACGAACTCGTAATGCCAATAACGAGTCCTGAACGTTGTCTTCTGGATATCCTCATCACGCACCCTCATCTGATGATATCCAGACCTCAAATCAATCTTGGAGATCCAAGACGCTCCCTGCAACTGATCGAACAAATCGTCGATCCTCGATAAGGGGTAACGGTTCTTGACCGTCAGCTTGTTCAACTCCCGATAATTAATGCACACCCGGTGTGAACCATCCTTTTTCTTGACAAAAAGGATCTGTGCTCCCCACGGCAAGCTACTCAGCCGTATAGACCCCTTTCTCGGCAGCTCCTGGAGCTACGAGGATAACTCCTGCATCTCTGCAGGTGTAAGGCGATAGGGCGCCTTGGCGATAGGCGCTGCCCATGGAACCAAATCGATACAGAATCCAACTTGCCTCTCGGGAGGCACACCCGACAATTCTTCGGGGAAAACATCCGGGAATTCACGCACTATTGGAACCTCATCGAATGACCTCGGTCTCTCTGCACCTTCCCTCATATCCACCATATAAGCCACATACCCACTACAGCCCTGATGTAGCCTCTGCCTCGCCCTTACGGCTGAACAAAACGCCGACCCAGAACGGGTACCCTCGCCATAAACCGTAAGAACTCCCCCACTAGGGTCTCGTATGGTTACCAGCTGCCGCTCGCAGTCGATAACCACTCTAAATCTGCTCAACCAGTCCATGCCCATGATGACACAGACATCTCCCATAGAAATCGGGACCAAATCAATCGGAAACCCCACGCCGAAAATCTCGAGTACACATCCTCGAATCACATCAGTGGCATACACTGCTCTTTCATCAGCTAAGGAAACTCACAAAGGTCGACTCAACGCCCCACGACAAATACTGATGTGCTGACTAAAGGCTAACGACACAAAAGACCGACTCGCACCCGAGTCAAATAACACCAAAGCAGGCACAGAACACGCAAGAAATGTACCTACGCATATCACAATATAAGCATAACACCACAAACTCAGAATGAACATAAGAAAGAATACATACCAGCCACAACACCGGGTGCTACGCGGACCTCCTCCGCTGTCAACTGGAAGGCTTTCCCGTGATGCTTCGGCGCCTCGACCTTCATCGGCCGACTCTCTTCAGATCGAACAGTAACAGGGACAGACCTTTGAGAAGCTCCCTGAGTTGACCTTCGCAACTGCGGATACTCGTCCTTCCGGTGTCCGGTCTAGTTGTAGTGAAAACATACTACAAACCCCTTGGAGCAATCCTTAGCCATATTCCCCTCCTTGCTACACTTATAGCAAGACCCTGCCCTACAAACCCCATCATGACCCTTGCCACACTTGCCACAAGTGCGGCCCTTCTGGTTCCCAGTCTTCGGATTGGTGGGCTTGGCTTGCTTGGCTGCCGGCTGGGATTGTGCCGGTCGCCGATCCCTCCCTTGAGACTCCGCCTCCTCCCTGGCCTGAGTCTCCAACTCTATCTCTCTCTTCCGAGCATTTTCCTGAAGCTCGGAAAATTTTCGGTATGATGAGTTCGCCACGAACTCCTGTATGTCCCTCCTCAGAATACTCAAATATCGGCTTAGACGTGCCTGCTCGGTAGACACGTGCTCAGGGCAGAACATTTCCCTCTCGTGGGACATCCTGGTAATCACTGTAACGGACTCAGTACCCTGCTTGAGGGTCAGAAACTCTTGTGCCAAACACTCCCTCTGCACCGGGGGAACGTACTCCTAACGGAACATAGCGGTGAAACTCTCCCAGGTCACCGCAACAAGCTTAGCAGACGAAAAATGCACCGTCACAAACTTCCACCAGTCCTTCGCTCCCAAGCGAAGCTGGTTCAGCGTGAACCTGACCCTCAAATGCTCTGGACACGAACACATGTAGAAACACCCCTCAATATCAGAAACCCATCTCATCGCAGCAATCGGATCATGCGTTCCATAAAACTCTGGTGGCTTCGTGTTGCTGAACTCCCGGAACAGCAACGAGTCACCCCCTTGCGGCCTAGCAGCAGCGACGACTGCGGTGGCCACAGCAATAGCAACAGCAACATCAGAATGAGAAGCATAAAGCTTATCAAAAGTCTCGATCAGAGTGGTATTGATAGACCCAAACATCTCTGGTATCTCAGCTCGGATGGCCGCAGCCACCTCCTCATGAATCATCCTGTGGATCTCCTCATCACTAGTACCACTGCTCTCAGGTGTGTGGCGTGTCCCAACCATCATGTCTCTCTGAAATACAACACAACAAAATATCAGAGACCCGCTCGAGCATACTCGCACTTGATAACTCAACCCTACTTAATCTCTAGTACTCCAAATATTCTTACTTGGATTGCGCACCGCTCCGGTGTCTTCAGTAGCACGGGCCTAATACTACCAACCACACCGCATTGGTATACACCCCATGTCCTACTCCTAGGATCCCAAATTCTAAGTACTCTTCTCTCACTATGAATAGGCTACTCTCTAGCAGACCTCTCATAAGCTCCTCGCCGCTATCTATTCCCTCTCAAGCATCTCCTAGCAGCAATCTCCTAGACTAAGGCATCATAAACCATGCCACTCTAGTCCTAATGAGAATACCTAGTCTACTCTATCATGCATAATATACCACATCATATCTCATAATCACGTAAAATAAGGGTATTTTGGGAAATAACCGTTCGGGCGCTGGCTGATCGTACACACGGCTCTACTCTGCTCTTTTCAAAACCTTTTACTTCTTATGAAAATTTTTATTTTAATTCAGAAAATTCCTCAAATCCTCAGTTTTAGTTTAAATGCGCCCGAGGGTGTATCCGAATCCCTCAAACCAAGACTCTGATACCAACTTGTAACACCGTAAAAATTTAAACATTTTTTAACATTTCCAAAACATATTTCCATTCATAATTATTATAAGAGTCTCAATTTATCACATCTCAATTCATAAAACATATCCCAAGATCAAAAGAACATATAAACTCTGCATGTGTGTACGAATCATGCCGGCGCCTTCCCGCGATCTTCACTAATACTTGGGTCACATAACACAAAACACTGTAAGCATAAATGCTTAGTGAGTTCCCCAAACTACCACATATAACACATATTAGCCACTCGAGGCTATAACTCTGTGGGCCCTTGGGCCCTAACTCTATGGACCCTCTGGTCCTAGCTTTGTGGACCTTCCGGTCCTAACTCTGATATACACACAGCATAAATCACATACAAATAATGCAGTGCAACACATCACATAGATAGCATAGAATAACTCCATCACATGGCTCTAATTACCACTCAAGGCAAAGTATAGTGATAAGACTCACCTCGGGTGTGTCTCGGTAAATCTCTGACTCGGTAAAATCTGGTCTAGTCACCGCCTAATCACATGGAATAAACACCCTAATTAATACCACTCTCAAAGACTAGACTAAACTCTCTCTTGGCACTCTGTGAAGGGTAAAAGACCATTATACCCCACTCATGGATCAACGACCCAAATATTGACCAAACCCTAAAAGTCAAACAAAGTCAACCCTCTCTGGCTTACGCTGCGCGTACCAAACATGTGCGTTGGGCGTACCCGACAACCTCACAAAAACGGGGGAACACGACCCCTACGCCCCGCGTACTAGGATTACGCCCGGCGTAACTCCTAGTTTCAGTCTTCTTTGATTTTTGGGTCTTAATCAGTTAAGACTGGCGTCCAAATTCCAAATCTGACTTCTCTAATACGTCTTAATCCATAAATTCGGTGACTTTAAGCCTTTGCATGGCTGTGGAAGTCACCAACACCCAACCCACTCCATTTCCAACCTTTAAAGGTCCATATCTCATGCATGAACAACTTTTGACAACCAAGACAGGATTTTTATCACATATCAACCCTAAATGAGCTAGCATGGGACCGATCTCGGCTTCCAAGAACTCAAAAACTCATAAAGCCATAAACTTGGGGGATAAAAACCCTAAAACATCCTTCTAATGAAACAAACAGAAAAGATAGAAAGCATGAAGCTTTATACCTCAAACTGGAGCTTTTCCCACTGCTAAACTTGGATCTACAAGCTTGAGCTCTAACTCTTGCTCTTCAAAAGCTTTTCACTTTTCTCCAATGGCTAAGAACACACCAACAAGCTCTCCAAGGCACTTCCTTGCTATATGAACGAGATCTAGGGTTTTGAGAAGATAAATCTCTGGAGAAAGGTGGCCAACAAAGGGCCATAAGGTTCTTTAAATAGGGAGGCTCAAAGGATTAGGGTTCCTTTTCTAGGTCGGGTACGCCTCGCGTACCTGGCAATCCTTCACGATCAGAACGTGGACAAGTACGCTAAGTGTACACCCCAGTACGCCCCACGTACCTGTGAACCAAGCATCTTCTTATCAAGCGCAGAATATAAAAATTACTCAAAGAAGAAGGTTCACAAGGTATACCTGATTTTTGAGATGTTACACATTATGAGTTTCTTTGACCAGCTTGTTGTAGTGAGTGGCTTGCTTTTCAAGAGAAACTTTGAATTCATCCTTCAGTACAGTTTAGGGATGAGATTTAGAACCGAAAAACCGGAACGGAACCAGAACCGTTTGAACATGAATATATAGAACTGATTTTGGTTATGGGTTTAAAAATTTGCTTTATCCGGGTTAGGGTCGATCGGGTCCGGTAAAATGACCGAGGTCGTTGTCTCGGTCAAAAATAAAACCAACTAACCTAAGTAGATAAGGTAAGTCGGGTCGAATCCACAAGGAGTTCGTGGTCAAACTATCTGGTCAAAGTAGTCAACGAAAAATGTAATCCTAGTAATTGTCATGAAAAGTATTTAAACAAAGATCAAATAAAAAGCTTGGAAATTTATCAATTAAGACGAAAATTTGAATGAGAAAACTAGAGTACTGCCGGTTCATTTACGGACAATTTAGATTCACACACTTTCTTCCCTAGAATCGTAATTCAGTTACTTCCATGGAATTGGGTACATGATATGTTCATTCAACTACTTGTCTTACTCCTTATGTCTAAATGGACTAGGAATAATTAGTGAACTCACAATAAGGTGTCTTCCAACTACCTATTACTATATTAAGATTCAATATCATAAGTTGGAATAATATATGTTGATTCAATCACTTGTCTTTATTCCTAAACTATTTGAACTTGGAACAAATGATGAATTGACAATAGACTATCTTAATTATGACATCAAACAAATTCATACAACCCGATTTCAATTATCATTACCAAAGATCATCTCATGAAGCATAAAACAACAATTGAAATTAACTAGAATCAAGTAATAATCAAGTGTGTTCACCCAAAAGTCCTAAACCTCCCCGGAAGTAACCTAATGATTTAGCCTTCCATTAGGTTCATAAAACAAATAACTTGAATGAAATGAATAAAATGCATAATAATATCCAATAACAAACTTGAAATCATGAAACAATTATAACCTAATGATTATCAAAGTTTGAAACAATAAAACCTTGAGGAACAAGTAAGGAAATTTTGAAGTTATAGTTGTGATGATGAACATCCTTGGCTGAACAATCTTCTAATGTTGAATCCTTATGAACTTGATGATTTCTCGTTTTAAAAATGGATTGGAGTGATCAAAAATGTGTTTGGAGAAGGTTTGAATGTGTTTGGAACCCTCCAAAACTTGGCAAAATCATAGGGGAGAAGTCTAATTTCGATTACGCTTAAATCTCCTTTAAATAGGTGCTGAAAAAACTGATTTTCAGAGTTGTTTTCCGTGACGACGTCATAGCGGGCGTCTTAGACGTCCTAGGGAGCATCTTAGACACGTTCTAGGACATCCCTCATCTTTTTTGTCCCTTTTTGGTGATGAAAATGGTAGAATCCGTAAAAAACGCAAAATAAGAAAGTTATAGGAAATTTTGTCTAGTTTCTAGAATTTCTTTATTCATGTCAATTGAAGCTCTAGATATTGAGATATGATCAAAACATTGTAGAGTGGTCAAATTTCGCAGCACCATTTGTCTTCATTCTTTTAGGAAGTAGTATCCCATGCATGTTAGCTCCATTCTGCTCGTTTTTCTTGCAGGTTCCACCCATTATAGCACTAAGTAGTTTCCTGCACATAATGTTCAACATTTCATCCAAGTAGTCCCATTAATGGACAATTATGCATCAATTCAAAATATTTAGTACAATTTATTGTGCTATAAATATAGACCGATCAGTAAACCGAGTCTAAAAACCGGAACCGGTGTTTGGAACTGGAACTGGTTTTTGTGAAACGTTTAAAAGATGCATATCTCATTCGTTTTAACTCTGATTGACACGCGTTTTTTTCCAACATATATTTAGAGTTTGTACATGATTTTATACTATAAATTTTCCATTTTGAGGTTTATATTCATTGACTTACAGTCCCCTAAAGTCGAGATATCAAAGCTGGAAGTTTTTAGTTTTTCAGTTTTTTTGTATTCGGTGAAAGGTTTAAAACATGCATATCTAATTCGTTTGAAGTTGCGTTGATATGTGGTTTTTTCTAACTTGTAGTTTACAGTTTATACATGATTTTAGACTATAATTTTGTCATTTTTGATTTAATATTCAATGATTTACAGTCCTTCGAAGTTGGGATATCAAAACTGAAAATTTTCAACTTTTCAGCTATTTGTTTTTGTACTTTGTATTCTGTGAAAAAGTTAACACATGCATATCTCATTCGTTTAGAGTCGGATTGACATGCGGTTTTTTACATAGTGTATGTCAGAGTTTCTGCATGATTTTAGACTATAATTTTGTTAATTTTGGTTTCATATTCATGAGTTACAGTCCCCCAAAGTCTGGATATCAATATGAAAAATTTCAAATTTCAACCCACTAAGTGGTAAGTAATTACCAAAAAATTATGGTTTTTCAGGGTTTTCCGGTTCTAAAACCACTTTATCCGGTTCTAACCTACCCACTTTGATGTTTTCTTGGTTTTCCGGTTCTAGACCCGTTTTACCCGATACCATACCCGGAACTAGTTCCTATATACCGGTCTAGTTTCTGGCTCTAAAAAATCCCGTTAACTAGTTCTGGGTTTTCCGGGTCCGGGTCCATCCGGTCTAGGTTTGGACCTGTGACATCCCCAAAATCTCGGCCAGAAAAGACCGATTTTCATTTATGCTTTTAAATATTTTCAGAGTAAATCCTTTTGATTTGAAAGAGTTGCGGAATTTGTTCCCAAAAACAAAACATGATAAAACAATGTTTACCGAAGCATTTCATAAAAGAAATGTATTTTCATTATAATCAAAACTCGGGGTGTCATGTTCCGATACAGACCAATAAGCATAAACGAATACATTACAAGTCATTTAACAAATATAAACATATGCAGACTTGTAAACAAAACAACTTGATGGTTCATCCATCTCATGCCCTTCCGCCACTTCCTGTAATAAAATTTCAAACTGAGTGGGTCAAGCTTGGGAGCCTGGTGAGCATATAGGGTTTTCAACCCATAATAAATATCATATTTAATTTTCACCAACCAACAATAACCCAATTACCCATTCCCGTTATTCTCACTTTAATGTCCCTAATACAACTAATCATAAGGGACCTAGTCTAAGAATATTTCATCGGGGCGACAACACATGCTTCGGGGGTACCTCAACAATATAAGTCAAATAAGGCAACCATGAGGGGGATGGAGTGCAGCGAATGAACACCCAAGTTCATTAACACCTACAGGTGGCGAACCTGCTAATGTTTCCACAAGACTATCTAGAAAAGTATGTGGTCGTCATCTAAACTCCGCTAGATGACTAGATCAAACAACAACGATGCCTCTCATCTGTTTATTACACACCAACTATCTAGCCATGTTCTACCCAACATATTAGTAGGCAAAAATATACATTTGTATACATAGTTTAAAAACCTGTATAGCATGCTTTAATTCAACACATATATCACATAACAGATGAGGCACACACACACATAACACATATCTCATAGAGAATAAATCATATCTATGAGGTAGAAGAAAGTGAATACACATTCACACACATAACCACAAAATTATACACATAATACGTATTCCGTATAAAATACTTCATAATTATGCGATAGAAGAAAGTAACTACACACTCACCTGATCAGAAGATGATCAGACAGCACTACGACTTGCAGAAGTAGTAATCCTCAGCAGATCTGGAAGATCTCCTCAAAAATCAAACTTCTCGCGGGCAGAGCTTCGACTCGGAAACCGCACTTCTCGGGATCTTCGGGATCTCGGGACTTGCCTCGAGGCTAGAGTATGATACCGGGGCTTCGGGATATTTCTGGCACGCAAAACGATGCAAAACGGGAGAGAGAAGAGAGAAAATTGGCAATTTGGTCGGCTGCCCTCGCATCCTATTTATAGGAGGCTGGAGCCTCGGAGTACGCGGGGAGTACGCCAGTACGCGGGGCATACTGGTCCGAATACGTCACTGCTTATGTATCCGAAGACTCGAGTGCGGGTGTTGACATCCCTCGGAGTACGCGGGGTGTACTCGCTTACGCGGGGTGTAAGTCGGATCGGACCGGTGACTGGGCTTCAGATAATGCTTCCGAATTTCCATTTAAAAATAAATACAAAATATTTATCAAACTTCGGATATTCATAACTTCTTCACACGAACTCTGTTTTCGACGTTCTTTATATCCACACGAAGGTGAGACTACGCTCTACAACTTTCGTTTAGACTCCCTCGACTAATTTCAACTTTATTTTTATAATTTATTTTTAATAGGCCGCGACAGAAAAACTTCGTTATAAATTCATAACTTCTTCGTTTGACGTCCGTTCTCGCCTAACCTTTTATCGCTTCGATACCAACAATGAGATCTTCGATTCTCATTTAGATTGCTTCGGCTAAAAACCGGTCGATCTTAAATCGAGTAAAATAGGCTGCATACCGCTAAGCCGAAACTTCGATAAATCATAACTTCCTCATACGAAGTCAGATTTGGGCGTTCTATATATATTTGGAAACCTCGTTTCAACTACTACAACATTATTCAAAGACATTAAGTTTATTTTACACTTAAATTTTGACGCTTATTTTTATTCTTAATTAATCAAACCACATAATTAAACAATTAAGCACCAAAACACATAATACTCAAATAATACAATCTTATTATTTCAAAACGGGTTACAAAGGTTAACCTAGACTATTACATTGATAAAAGTGGCAAGCCCGGAAACACAGGCGTTACAATTCTCTCCACCTTAGAATGATTCCGTCCCCAGAATCACACATCAACAAACAAATGCGGATAGCGACTCAACATGTCACTCTCCGTCTCCCAGGTGAGATTCGGCCCATTCGTGTGTTTCCATCGGACAAGCACTAACCCAACCATTTTGCGTCGCAACTTCTTAGTCTTTCGGTCAACAATTGCCTCTGGTTCTTCAATCAACCTTTTGTTCTCATCAATTCTTAATTCAGAAATTGGAATTATATCGGGAACTTCTCCCATGAACTTCCTCAAATAACACACATGAAAAGTGTTGTGAATTCCATTCAGTTCTTCGGGTAATTCGAGCTTGTAAGCTTGGTTCCCAACCCTCTGAAGAACTTTAAACGGTCCAATAAACCTTGGACTCAACTTTCCCCTTTTACCAAATCTTATAAGTCCTTTCCACGGCGAGACTTTAAGCAAAACCGAATCTCCAACCTCAAAAGTTATCGGTCTTCGCTTCTTGTCAACATAGCTCTTTTGACGATCCTGAGCTGCTAACATTCTTTCCCTAATTATTTTCAACTTTTCAGCAGTTTGATGAACCATCTCCAGTCCCATAAACTGCTTTTCCCCAGCCTCAAGCCAACAAGACGGCGTACGACACTTCTGTCCATACAAAGCTTGATAAGGTGCCATCTTAATGCTCGAGTGAAAACTATTATTATAGGAAAATTCTACTAAAGGTAAATGTTCATCCCAATTACCTAGGAATTCCAAGGTACATGCTCTAAGCATATCTTCAAGTGTTTGTATCGTTCTTTCACTCTGAACCTCAGTCTGCGGATGGTAAGCTGTGCTTAAACATAACTTGGTACCCATTTCCTCTTGTAGACTTTTCCAAAACCTTGAGGTGAAACGGCTATCACGATCCGATACAATCGTTAACGGAACACCGTGAAGCCTCACAATTTCCTTCACGTAAGAATTCGCAAGCTTTTCCATAGACCATTTCTCCCTGGCCACTATGAAATGTGCACTCTTAGTGAATCGATCAACGACCACCCAAATCATGTCGTGACCATTCTTTGTTCTGGGCAGTTTAGTGACAAAATCCATGGCAATGTCTTCCCATTTACCCATAGGCACAGGCAATGGTTCTAAACTCCCGTAAGGTTTCTGATGTTGTGTCTTGACTCTCGCACAAGTCACACACTCGGCCACATACTTTGCAACATCAAGCTTCATCGTCGGCCACCAGTAGTAGGGTTTCAGGTCCCTATACATTTTAGTGCTACCCGGATGAATTGAGTACATGGTTTTGTGAGCTTCTTCCATCAGAAGATCCCTAATTCCTCCTGACTTAGGTACCCAAATACGATCTTGGAATACATTCACTCCATGACCGTTTGTACCAAACACCAATGTTTTACCCAAACGTTCCTCCTTTCGGTCATTTTTCTCAGAAGCTTCCTCTTGAGCATTCTTTATACTTTCCACAATGGTTGAGACAACTTCAATTCTCAACGCTCTTGGCCTCTTCCTTTCAAGATTGACTTTCCGACTGAGAGCATCAGCAACAACATTAGCTTTACCGGGGTGGTAAAGTATCTCGCAGTTGTAGTCTTTAAGTAATTCTAGCCAGCATCGTTGCCTCATATTCAATTCCTTCTGATTAAAGAGATATTGGAGACTCTTATGATTAGTGAAAAGTTTGCACTTCGTGCCATAGAGGTAATGCCTCCATATTTTCAGAGCGAAAACTACCGCTGCCAACTCCAAATCATGAGTCGGGTAATTCTTTTCGTGCTCTTTCAGCTGTCGAGACGCATATGCTATCACCTTTTCTCTTTGGGTCAAAACACAACCCAATCCAACCCCAGACATGTCACTATAAACAACAAAGTCTTCAACTCCATCGGGTAGAGAAAGTATCGATGCCTCGCATAGCTTCTTCTTTAACTTCTCGAATGCTTCTTTATGCTTATCACTCCAAGCATAAGTAGCTCCTTTGTGGGTCAAAGCTGTTAATGGAGTAGAAATCGAAGAAAAGCCTTGGATAAACCTTCGGTAATATCCGGCTAATCCTAAAAAGCTTTGAATCTCTGTGGGACTTTTCGGTTGTTCCCACTTCGTCACAGCTTCGATCTTTGCTGGATCAACCATTATCCCTTCTTGGTTGACCACGTGACCCAAGAATTGGACTTCACGAATCCAAAAATCACATTTGGAGAACCTTGCATATAGCTTCTCCTTCTTTAGAACTTCCAACACTTCTCGCAAGTGTCTGCCATGCTCCTCCTGCCTTTTCGAGTAAATCAGAATGTCGTCTATGAACACTATCACGGATTTATCAAGGAAAGGATTACAAACCCTATTCATCAAATCCATGAACGCTGTCGGAGCATTGGTTGGTCCAAACGACATAACCAAGAACTCGTAGTGTCCATATCTAGTTCTGAATGCAGTCTTCTCGATATCTTGCTCGCTTACTTTCAGCTGATGATATCCTAACCTAAGATCGATCTTCGAGAAATAGCTCGAACCTTTCAATTGATCAAACAGGTCATCAATCCTCGGCAACGAATATCTATTCTTTATTGTTGCGTTGTTCAGCTCTCTGTAATCGATGTACATTCTCATACTTCCATCTTTCTTCTTCACAAATAACACCGGAGCTCCCCAAGGCGATGAACTAGGTCTAATGAAACCTTTGTCCAACAACCTTTGTCTTCACAAATAACACCGGAGCTCCCCAGAGCTCCTTCATCTCCGTCGATGCTAATCGATAAGGTGCTTTTGCTATTGGCGTGGTTCCTAGTAAAAAGTCTATTCTGAACTCCACTTGTCTATCAGGTGGTAATCCAGGAAGATCCTCGGGGAATTCTTCCGGATAATCACACACCACTGGAATGCTCTGCATCACCTTCTTTTCTTTCTTAGCATCAATCACAAATGCTAAATATGATGTACATCCCTTGGTCAAACACTTTCTGGCTTTCATTAGAGAAATGATTCCAGAATTCACTCGCCGTTTGTCCCCATAAACCATAAACGAATCTTTTCCAGGCGGGTTTACTTTAACTATCTTCTTCTTGCATAAAATTTCAACATCATTGGCGCTAAGCCAATCCATTCCCAACACGATGTCGAAACCATTAAGTTCGATAGGCAATAATGCCTCGTGAAACTTATTCCCATTAAGGTCGATTAAGATGTCTTTCATACGATGGCTAACAGGTACAAACTTGCCACTAGCTACTTCAACTAATAAAACATTATCTAGTCTATCAACAGGCAAAGCTAGCTTCCTACCAAACTCATGCGAAATAAAGGAGTAGTTGGTTCCAGAATCAAACAATATATGAGCAGGTAATTCGTTTACGAGAAAGGTACCTGAAGCGACATCAGCTTCATCTTTCGCAGCCTCAAGTGTCATCTGGAAGGCTCTCGCCTTCAGTTTTGGTGGAATGTTGGGCTATGCTGCCTCCTTCTTCTTCAGACAGACTTTTAAAATGTGCCCCTTTTCATTACACCCAAAACACATCCTTTTGTTGTTCGGACATTCATTGGCAAAATGTCCGACCTTTCCACACTTGTAGCAGGTTACACCCTCGCTACATTTCCCAAAGTGCTTTTTCTTACACTTGTCACACCACTTTGCTTCGCCTCCTTTTCCTCCAAACTTTTTCGAATCAGATTTCGAAAATTTTCCTTTCTTACCGGGACCAGATGTTCCTTCAAACTTTCTTTTCTCACCAACATCAACCTTGTTGGTGGTTCTCCCCTTGATCATGTTCTCAACAGACTTGGCAGCCCAGATAGCTGCCTCTAGAGTAAGTACCTGACGTACTGGCACCTCGTACTCCCATGGGAGTCCCTCCGCATACCGGTCCACCTTCGTCAGCTCGTCTGGAACGATACGCAAGGCAAACTCCATCTTATCGGTGAATTTATTGGTGTATTCATCAACTGACATGCTACCCTTCGTCAATGTCAAAAACTTATTCTCCAAATCCAACAGATTTTGAGCCGAGCAGAACTTGCGCTTGAACTGCACCAAGAACTCTGCCCATGACAATTGCAGTGGCTCATTAGGGCTCGAAGTCTTCCTTAGAGTGTTCCACCAACGAACGGCTCCACCTCGGAATTGACGCACGACATAGATAGTCTGCAATTTACCTCTGCAGCCACAAGTCATGAAGGCTAGCTCCATTTCGGAGATCCAATCCATAACTCCAATCGGATCCTCCTTTCCATTGAAGGTCGATGGTTTGCAAGTTAGAAAGTCCTTCTACTTACATCCCATTCCATCATTCCTTCCTTCACGGTTATCTTGCCTAACTATCGGTGGGTTAGCTGGACCAACAGACCCACTGAAGTTTCCACCTTCCGAGTGCCCTTCATTTAATTCAGGCTCTTCCACACGAATCGACAGTTCTTCACGATTTTGTTGAAGCAACCGTCTAGTTTCATCCATCTGATGATCCAACATCGTCTGAATCATCAATTGCACACCAGCCATGGTTATTGGCTCAGGTGTTGCTGCTACGATAGGTATTGGCTCAATCACTGGTGGTTGATTCCTGTTTTCGTCAGCATTTCCAACTCCACTTCTTGTTCTCACCATTTTGATCTACACACCGAATAAGGTGAAATTAGATCCTCAATCACGATAGATAATCAAATCATCCTTATCACTCCGAAACGTTTACATGCTAGTTCTAATATCGTAGACGTATGCTTAGAATCCTACACACATAAGGTTTCTAGATCCGGTCGGCAACAGACCATAGATCCGAACAAATAATATCATATATGGCAACATATAACATTTAGCACATAAAGCATTTTAGGCAACTTTTCTAAAATAAACTAGTGCTCGTGTCTAAAACACAACAGACACACATCTCAAAATTCCACTTAGCATTCTAAGTTTAAGTCTAGAAATCCTACAAATTCCTAGTTCGCTTAAACTAATGCTCTGATACCAACTGTGACATCCCCAAAATCCCGGCCAGAAAAGACCGATTTTCATTTATGCTTTTAAATATTTTCAGAGTAAATCCTTTTGATTTGAAAGAGTTGCGGAATTTGTTCCCAAAAACAAAACATGATAAAACAATGTTTACCGAAGGATTTCATAAAAGAAATGTATTTTCATTATAATCAAAACTCGGGGTGTCATGTTCCGATACAGACCAATAAGCATAAACGAATACATTACAAGTCATTTAACAAATATAAACATATGCAGACTTGTAAACAAAACAACTTGATGGTTCATCCATCTCATGCCCTTCCGCCACTTCCTGTAATACAATTTAAAACTGAGTGGGTTAGGCTTGGGAGCCTGGTGAGCATATAGGGTTTTCAACCCATAATAAATATCATATTTAATTTTCACCAACCAACAATAACCCAATTACCCATTCCCGTTATTCTCACTTTAATGTCCCTAATACAACTAATCATAAGGGACCTAGTCTAAGAATATTTCATCGGGGCAACAACACATGCTTCGGGGGTACCTCAGCAATATAAGTCAAATAAGGCAACCATGAGGGGGATGGAGTGCAGCGAATGAACACCCAAGTTCATTAACACCTACAGGTGGCGAACCTGCTAATGTTTCCACAAGACTATCTAGAAAAGTATGTGGTCGTCATCTAAACTCCGCTAGATGACTAGATCAAACAACAACGAGGCCTCTCATCTGTTTATTACACACCAACTATCTACCCATGTTCTACCCAACATACTAGTAGATAAAAATATACATTTGTATACATAGTTTAAAAACCTGTATAGCATGCTTTAATTCAACACATATATCACATAACAGACGAGGCACACACACACATCACACATATCTCATAGAGAATAAATCATATCTATGAGGTAGAAGAAAGTGAATACACATTCACACACATAACCACAAAATTATACACATAATACGTATTCCGTATAAAATACTTCATAATTATGCGATAGAAGAAAGTAACTACACACTCACCTGATCAGAAGATGATCGGACAGCACTACGACTTGCAGAAGTAGTAATCATCAGCAGATCTGGAAGATCTCCTCAAAAATCGAACTTCTCGCGGGCAGAGCTTCGACTCGGAAACCGCACTTCTCGGGAACTTCGAGATCTCGGGACTTGCCTCGGGGCTAGAGTATGATACCGGGGCTTCGGGATATTTCTAGCACGCAAAACGATGCAAAACGGGAGAGAGAAGAGAGAAAATTGGCAATTTGGTCGGCTGCCCTCGCATCCTATTTATAGGAGGCTGGAGCCTCAGAGTACGCGGGGCGTACTGGTCCGAATACGTCACTGCTTATGTATCCGAAGACTCGAGTGCGAGTGTCGACATCCTTCGGAGTACGCGGGGCGTACTCGCTTACGCGGGGCGTAAGTCGGATCGGACCGGTGACTGGGCTTCGGATAATGCTTCTGAATTTCTATTTAAAAATAAATACAAAATATTTATCAAACTTCGGAAATTCATAACTTCTTCATACGAACTCTGTTTTCGATGTTCTGTATATCCACGCGAAGGTGAGACTACGCTCTACAACTTTCGTTTAGACTCCGTCGGCTAATTTCAACTTTATTTTTATTATTTATTTTTAACAGGCCGCGACAGAAAAACTTCGTTATAAATTCATAACTTCTTCGTTTGACGTCCGTTCTCGCCTAACCTTTTATCGCTTCGATACCAACAATGAGATCTTTGATTCTCATTTAGATTGCTTTGGCTAAAAACTGCTCGATCTCAAATCGAGTAAAACAGGCTGCATACCGCTAAGCCGAAACTTCGATAAATCATGACTTCCTCATACGAAGTCAGATTTGGGCGTTCTATATATATATATATATATATATATATATATATATATATATATATATATATATATATATATATATTTGGAAACCTCGTTTCAACTACTACAACATTATTCAAAGATATTAAGTTTATTTTACGCTTAAATTTTGACGCTTATTTTTATTCTTAATTAATCAAACCACATAATTAAGCAATTAAGCACCAAAACACATATTACTCAAATAATACAATCTTATTATTTCAAAACGTGTTACAAAGGTTAACCTAGACTATTACATTGCTAAAAGTGGCAAGCCCGGAAACACAGGCGTTATAGGACCCACTTTTATCCAACTGTGTAGTCATATCCTTACCTTAAACAGTTCATCAGGGAGATAACTCTCCCTGGAAATCACGGACTGAGATCTATGAGAATTGAATAGGTATGGATATGTTTGGTTAAAAGGCCTTAAAGATATTTAAATTGAGCTATATATGTATTGTTTGGTAACAATTGGTTTTGTAGTTTTGATAATTAAGGAATACTATCATAAAAGTATTATAGGATTGAATTCCCTATGTATCTCATTATTTTTCCCCAAACATGACCCATTCAGTTTGTATACATCACAGGTATCAATATTAAGCTATTGGAACTTGATTAGGATGTTGAGTGATTAAGAGACAGTTTGCAATATAGTTCAAGACCATTCAGTATTTAAGTTGTAACTTATGTATATTATGATATCCTTAGGATTTTATTAAATTGAGACAATCACTTGTACTCAAAATCTTTCAAATATATTGAGATTTTACTCAAGAATGACAAAATGAAATTGAAAGTGTAAAGAAAAAGTTTTAATTGGTTCTAAAAGTTATAAAATGTCACATGTCAGTTCCCATCCATATTTTTTATCTTCTTGAAGATCCACTAACATTTTTGGTTTGAATGCCAGGTGTTTAATCAACCATGTTTTAAAACATTCATATACCGAATCTCGCTCTCCATATCCTTCTTCCATTTTTCAACTTTATAGGGCCTGCCATGACATACTCTGATTATTGTTTGAGAGTAACTAAATATATACAACTAGGTATATGGTGTCCTCTATCAAACCTATTATGTAGAGTTGGAGTTATGTCAATTTCCTTAATAGCTCTTTCAACCTTGAATTGAAAGCTATGACCAACGTTAGGTTCTTCGTTGGTTAACTCTTGAATCTTATCAAGATCAATGTGGCCCCACTTACTCTTTTGGATATCAGCTCCCTCTTTTGAAAGACTACCTTTTCAGAAGCAAAAATTTTGTTTTCAAAAGCTTTGTAAAACAGTTATACAAAAAACTTGATGGGATATCTAATGAGACAACACATCTCTAATATATGTTATAGATTGTCGAGCACTATGCGGAGATTGAAAACCTCATAATCGTAGACTTCCAAATGTACTTATTGAGGAATGAACCCTTACTCCAAATTTCATAGGGTGTTTCAAAATCTTCTAAATTAGTGTAAGACCAAGGACTCTTGCAACACTATTCATGGTACAATCCATGAACCCATTTGTTAAACATAAATCGACTCATCATGCAACAAATCAACAATGGTTTGTTTCTATTTCCAATAACACTACTAGTGACAATGTTAGATACAATTTATTAAACCTTTTCATTATTACTTAGATGATTGATATGATTTTGACTAAGATGCTCACCGATCTTATTGAATATAAATATCTAATTCTTTTGCGATGTGTAGAGGATTGTCATCAACAAACCACGCAGTTATTTAGGTATGTAATGCACTATACTAATTTATGTCACTATGAAACTCCTAGATCTTTTGAGATCCGTTAAAACTATTTAATGCTTGTGTATCAATCAGATCCAATTGATGGTGCGGAATCCCAATCAATTGGATGATGTCAGATCAATATAGAAGAGAAGGAGAAGAAGAATAACTTGAATCTAATGTATTGATGATATGATTGATGCTCCTTACGATAGATTCTCTCACACACACACTTCTTCTCTCTAACTTTCTGTCTCTTCTCTAGCCTTCTCTCTCTTCTGTTGCCTTGGATTTACACTCCTCACCCACCTAACATCTATTTATTTGAACACTAATTGTCCACGAGTGTACAACCGCACACACCTTTCTAACCGTACACAGCCACACAAAATTACATATTACATTATAGAAAAATATATTTTCCTAGAAAAGCAAAGTATAAACCATATTTTTGACCAAACAATCTCCCCCTTGGTGTATAGCTTTCTTTTCTAATTGGCCCAACAAACCCCCCCTAAAAAGTAGCTGGCTTTTCTTGTTAATCTTCATTGGGAGCTTGGCTTCAGCATTAATCTTCAAATTTCTTCACAGCATCAAGATGAACATATGAATCTTGAGTGAATGACTTCATCTCGAGCGGTTGGGTATTTCTTCAAAATTTGACATTGGGTGAGGAGGCTTTTTATAGAGATTCACAAAAGATGGCACTTTCAGCTTCAGAATCTTCAGAGAGAACAACAAAAATGAATCTTCTGGATCACTTCAGCAGGTTCATAAATAGCAGCAAATTGATTGAGGAGGCTTCAATGCAATCTGTCACATAATCTTCAAGTACAACTTCACCATGCTTCTGGGGTTGACAAATTAAATTTTGAAAGAATAATCTTCATTCCTTGTTCCTTCGGATGAGAATTCTTTTATGCTCACTGATGAAGCCTTGGCTCAGAAGATCTTCAGTACAGTCTCCACGAGTCTCATCTACGCCTGAAATCACTTTTCAAGACAAAACAAAACTAAAAGAAAAATTAGCACACAAAAAAATTGGACTTTTGATATTTTCTGGAAAAATAAAAACAGAAACAAAAATATTTTTGGATTTTTTGATTTTTCTGAACAAGAAATAACACTATTTTTGGATTTTTAATTTTCTGATTTTTGTTTGATTTTTGAATTATTTTTAATTCTCCCCCTAAAATTTGTGCATAGAGGAAAACTATGAAAAAATTTAACAAAAATAAATTGATATCTAACTTTTAGAATGATTTGGGATCAAAGTTTTTAGACAACCTTTATCCGCTTGTCGGTACCTTCCATCTTCACGTCTTTGTCGGGTCGATCGCCGGTATTGTTGTCCACTTAAACATGAAAATTTGTGACAATTTTAGGACATACTAAAAGTGACAAGACAATGTGATCCTAAGTTCCTAGATATTATATCTAATCCTAAGTTTCTAGATACTATATCTTAAGGACCATTCAGCTGACGACGACTGGGGATATTGTTGTCCACCTAAATTGAGCAGCGAGATCTATAGACAATCTTTGAGTGTTTAATTTTAATTGTACTGGAACATGTTTCCCGCTTCCAGATATGCCCCGGTAATCAAGGACTTCTAGAGTACTCCTTACATCAGATGAGCAGACCATCATTAGGGGAGAAGATAGATTCAGAGTATTATCACTTATAGTGCTTATGCTGTGTACCAGGTCGGATTGTTAGTCACGCAAAGGAGACAACATATGGCTAACAGATAAAAGGAATTTCATATATATATATATATATATATATATATATATATATATATATATATATATATATATATATGCAGAGAAATAGAGTTGCATATGTTACAGTCCAGGTTGGATCACTTCCAATCACGCAGAGGAGGTAACATATGACTAACAGACAGAAAGAAAGAAAATGATTTTCTACAGACCTAATTTATCGGAATTTACTAGTTGCCCCATCAATACTGAAATTAAGGACAGAATCCGCACATGGAGGAAAAGTTGAACCACGGTTCCAGATACGGGTTCATTTAATGTGACGAGTAGATTCACATATATATCTCCCTGATCAACCTATCGAAGCGTCGTATTGTCAGGCTAAACAGATCTAACTAGGTTAAGATTTGTCAAGTCTCTAGATTTCCTAAGTTCAGTTCTACCTAGTCATGTCCATTTAAAATTTTTCGTGCCTACCGACGCATTAAACCAGAGCATAGACCCTTCAACTTTGGGTACGTTATGCAGACTCGGATTTCCTGTTATCACATGATCATATCACTTCCCAAAACATCTCCCTCAGGCACATTCTATAACCAACATAATTTTTTTTTCTGATTTTCTAATGTTTTTGGATTTTCTGATTTTCTATGCTTTTTGGATTTTCTAATTTTATTATGTTTTTGGATTTTATAATTTTTTATGTTTTTGGATTTTCTAATTTTTTTATGTTTTTGGATTTTCTAATTTTCTCCCCCCTAAATTTGTGCATAAAAAAAATAAAAAGAAGAAAAAAAATGCGCAAATTTATCCTAAGGTAGATATAAAAATTAATCCTCAAAACGGATAATTTTTAGAAAATTAACCAGCACATCGAATCGAGCTTTGTTAAACGGCTTGGTGAACAGATCTGCTAAATTATTATCAGAGCGGACCTGTTCTAGCCGAATGAGCGAACGCTCATAACATTCTCTGATAAAATGAATCTTGATGTCGATGTGCTTGGTTTTTGAGTGCTGGATTGGGTTTTTGGCAATTTGGATCGCAGCCTCATTATCACAAAAAAGCGGGGTTTCTTGAAAATTCAAACCGTAGTCCAACAGCTGATGTTGGATCCAGATGACTTGTGAACAACAAGCAGATGCACGACATACTCCGCCTCTGCTGTTGAGGTGGAAACGGTATGCTGCTTCTTACACTGCCATGAAACCAATCTATCGCCCAGAAATTGGCATCCTCCTAAAGTCGATTTTCTGTCAAGCTCACACCCGCCATAGTTGCTGTCTGCAAAAGCGTAAAGGTCAAATTCTGGATTTTTCGAATACCAAAGACCCAGTTTTGGGCACCCTTTGAGATACCGAAAAATCCATTTAACAGCAAGTAAATGAGAGAGTTTAGGATTAGCTTGGTAGCGAGAACATTGACAGACCGCAAATATTATGTCTGGTCGACTGGTAGTCAGATACACGAGTGATCCAATCATTGATCGATAATGTGTCTAATCTACGGATTCACCCTCAAGATCAGGGGTCAGAAGAGGTCTTTCTGCCATGGGTGTAAGAGCAGGTTTCGCGTCTCGGAACCCGAACTTCTTCAGTATATCATCCACATACTTTGCTTGATGAATAAGGATTCTGGTTGAAGATTGTTGGACCTAAAGCCCCAGAAACATGGTCATCTCCTCAAGCGAACTCATCTCGAACCGCTTCTTCATCACTGCTTCGAAGTCTTTGCAAAGCTGTTGGCTTGTCGACCCGAAAATAATGTCGTGTACATAAATTTGAACAAGAATTTGATCTGGACCGACATGTCTGAGAAATAAGGTTTGATCAATGGTGCCTCGGGAATAGCCGTGGTTGAGCAAATGCTGAGTCAGGGTAGCATACCAAGCTCTAGGAGCTTGATGCAGTCCATACAGAGCTTTGTCTAACTTGTAAACATGGTTGGGAAGTTTTGAGTTAACGAATCCAGGAGGTTGGCCAACGTAAATCTCCTCCTTGACCTTGCCATACAAGAAAGACGTCTTGACATCCATTTAGTATACGGTGAAGTTCATATAGGAAGCATAAGCAAGGAAGATACGAATGGCTTCCAAACGAGCGAGCAGAGCATAAACTTCCGTATAATCAAGACCCTCAACTTGCCGAAACCCTCGAACCAATAATCTCGCCTTGTTGCGCACAATTACACCGGAGTCGTCTTGTTTATTCCGAAAGACCCATCGGGTGTCAAGAGATTTCTTTCCTTTTGGCAGCTCCAACAACGTCCATACCCCGAGCTTCTCAAATTGATTAAGTTCATCATGCATGGCTTCAACCCAGCTGGGCTCATTCAGATCCATTTCAACATTTTTGGGCTCAATTTGAGAAATAAAGCAAGAATAGATACACCTATTAACATCTCCACTTTGACTTCTAGTTTGAACACCGGCGCCCAGCTAGCCAATGACATTCTCTATAGGATGGTCGCGCTGAATGCATGTAGGGATCTCGTAGCTGATATCGTTGACAGAGACTGGAAGAGTATGAATGTTAACCGCTCCATCATTTGGTGTGTGATTCACAGAAGATGAATAAAGTTCGTTCGGAGGATCTGCTACAAACTCTTCAGCAATACTTTCTAGAAAGAGAAGTTCCATTTGATTTGAAGTTATAGCGGAAGTCTCGTGGTTCATGAACTCTCTTTCCACTGGAGTTAGAGGAGTAGCAAAAGCATCAGGAAAAGGTTGTTGAGGAGAAGACTCAGAAGATTCAGTGTGAACAGAGGGCACCATTGGATGATCAGAAGAAATCAGTGGTGGTCGGTAGACAACTTCGTCTTCTTCATCTTCAATAATGATCTTTGAATTTGACGTAGATCCTTCTTGATTATCTGAGAACACATTGAATGATTTGAAAAGATATGTGTAATCAAATAACCAATCAGGACCCACTCTTGCATCTGTCTCATTTTCTTCGAGCCAACGAACATCGAAAGATTCTACAATCTGTTTTTCCACACTTTATTTTCAAAGCGTCAAGTTCTTCAGTTACAGCAGCAAGTTTTTTCTTAATGTGATCATAATTTTCACACTTGTTGCTATAATCTTCTTGGAGTTTTCAGAAATCCTTGATTTTGGTTTCTAATTGAGCTTTTAACGGTTTTTGTTGTTTCCTAATGGTGTATCTTTCATATTTTAGGTCCTCATTCTCTCTCTTGATTAGTTCTATTGATTCTCGTAAAAATTTAATAGTTTTAACACATGATGAAGTACATGAAACTTCCTTTACCGAGATGTTTGAGGAACTCATTTTTTTTAAATGCCCTTTGAGTAAAAAAAACTCAAGAGTCAACCTTAAAAGTCAAATTTAAAAAGTCAAACTTAAAATTCAAACCGAAAAGCTAAATTTGAAAATTTAAAAGTTAAACGAGAATGTCAAAATTTAAAGTCAAAGGTCAACTTTTAAAAGTCAAAGTCAAAATTTTAAGTAAAAAGTCAAAAATAAAAGTTAAACTTTAAAAACTAAAATTTTTGGTTGAAAATGGAATTTAAAACTAAAAGAAATTGAATTTTTGGGTTGAAATTGTCAATTTCCGAAATTATAAACCGAGAAGGACAGCTTACGACTTAAGTTTCGAAGGGATGACACAAAGGGTGTGCTACACGAGTTGGTAAGGCGCGCTGACTGATCAACCAAAGGTCGTACTTTCGATCCCTGGCACCCCCAAATCCGCCTAATAATTTTTCTAATGGAAGCTGTTGTGCGAGGTTGCTTCTTGCGAGGTGAGCCAAATGCAAGCCGAACACGCTATTGAGACGAGAGAGAGGCAGCTGAGCCGAGAATCCGAGGCGAGACCGAGCCGCACACTCCGAGGCGTACACCGAGACCGCACACGTCCGAGCCGCACACTGAGATGACCGCACACACCGAGGCGCATACTCCGAGCCGCACACCGAGCCGGCCGCACACCTTCAACAGATTCGCGAAAAAAAACGTCGTTTTTCACCATTTTTCCTCCAAAACTCGATCAAAAACTCATTTTTATGAAAAATGGAAAGAAGAAACCCCCCTTAATTTTCCAAGATCTATACAAAAACGCAATTATCTTTTCAAAATAAGATCAAATAAGCTCTAGATCTGGCAAAATTGACTGATACAACCTTGCTCTGATACCAATTGTTGGGTCAAAAATATGGTTTATACTTTGCTTTTCTAGGAAAATATATTTTTCTATAATGTAATATGTAATTTTGTATGGCTGTGTACGGTTAGATAGGTGTGTGCGGCCACACACCTTGTGTGCGGCTGTACACTCATGGACAGTTAGTGTTCATATAAAGAGATGTTAGGTGGGTGAGGAGTGGAAATCCAAGGCAAGAGAAGAGAGAGAAGGCTAGAGAAGAGAGAGAAAGTTAGAGAGAAGAAGTGCGTGTGAGACAGAATCTATTGTAAGGAGCATGAATCATATCATCAATACATTAGATTCAAGTTATTCTTCTTCTCCTTGTCTTCTATATTGATCTGACATCATCCAATTGATTGGGATTCCACACCATCAATTGGATTTGATTGATGCACAAGCATTTTGGGGACTAACAATCGGTATCAGAGCCAATTTGGTATCAATTGAAGTATTTTAGTGTGTGAGGTTGTCAAATTCCACTGTTTTTGAAGTACATTTGTCTAAGTTGATCGAAGAACTGCTGTTTGATTCCTGTTTTAAATAGTTTTTAAATTGTTTGCAGTCAAGTTTCATAAAAAATCTGAGAAAATCGTGTGTTGTTCAATGTTTTGGAGTGTGCGGTCAACTGTTTGAAGGTGTGCGGCTCACTGTTGAAGGTGTGCGGTTCACTGTTTGAAGGATTGCTGCCAAGTGTGTGCGGTGGAGCGTATTGTTTGAAGTGTGTACGGTTGCATTCTAAAATTGTTTGTTGTTGAGAGTGTGCGGCTGAGTGTGCTGTTAAGGGTGTACGGTTGGGTGTGTGGTTGAATTTGCTGTTAAATCTTGTTTGTTGTTAGTGTGTGCGGTTACAATTATTTTGTGGTTGTGTGTGCGGTTGAAGTTGAGTGTGCGGTTGAAGTTGAGTGTGCTGCTGCGGTTGTGATTGTGTGTGCGGTTAAGTAAAACCTTGTGTGCGGTTAAACATTGTGTGTTCAGTAACAATCACTAAGCTTGTCAAAATGGAATCTCAAAGCATGATTGCTCATCACTATTTGGATGCAATCATGGGAACCACTACTCGTATTCCCAGATTGTTGTCAGTTGAAGGATTTCCTGAATGGAAATATCGAATTGAAAAATATATCAAGATGAAAGATTTCAAAATTTGGAGAAGTATTTTAAGAGGATCGATTCGGATTACATCCACTCTAGAAGATGGCACTGTAATTGATAAACAGATTGAAAATTACACTAGTGATGACTTTGAAAGAGTTGAGGAACAAGAAAAGGCACTCGCTACACTCACCATGGCGTTGTCTCCTGAGATTGCACAAGGATTTCGTGAATACACGTCAGCAAAAGCATTGTGGGAAGCGCTTATAGAACTCTACGATGGAAATGAAGACATGAAGCAAAGTCGACAAGACATGCTCCGACAAAAATTCAACATGTTTAGTTACGTATTGGGAGAAACTTTGGAAAATCAACTGCAAAGATTTATCACACTAACCACTGAAATGAGCTCCACAGGTGTGATGGTTACTAGGTCCGAAATCAACAAAAAGCTGCTAAATTCTCTTCCAAAATCATGGGACATGAATGTCTCAGTGATTAAAAAGACAAAAGACCTGAACCAATTGAGATTAGCCAAAACAATGGAAATCATCAAAGATTGCGATCTTGATGATAAACAAAGAGAAATCAACCATGTCAACTCGTACTCTACAGCTAATCTTGGAATTCAAAACAACAACACTGCTTTCTCAAGCTTTACCACTCATGAAAATTCTCAAGTTCATGTTCCCCAAGTTCAACCTTATGCAGCCCATCAAACCACACCATAAAACATACCTCAAATGCAACAAACTCAAGTCCCTATATCTCAAAACATACCTCAAGTCGGTTCTAGTGTTGGTTCTTCCACAGGAGTTTCAGTTCAATCTCACAGAATTGGTTCCCAAAGTTCATCTGCAAGTAAAAAGGAGGAAAATATGGCTCTAGCTACTGGATTAGTGAATTGTTACAATGCCTTTGTTGCTGGAGATCTCTCTCCACAACTCTCATTTGCTGATCTTTACCAAATCCACCTTGAAGATGTGGAAGAGATGGATATTACTTGGCAAATGGCAATGGCAGTATTCAGGGCAAAACAATTCTCAAAGAAGACTGGAAAGAACAACTGCGGTGTAAATTCTGCCAATAAGATGGGGATTTAGTAAAGGAAAGTTACGTTGTTATAGTTGTCATGAACCAGGACACTTTGCAAGGGAATGCCCAAAACCCAATCGACGAGAGAACTCTGAAAGAACCATGGTTCCAGTAACTTATGTTCACAACAACAACAAAGGATCATCTTCAAACAATCAGTCTACAAACATGGCAATGGTGGCCCAATCGTTTAGCTGGGAAGATGAAGTTCAGGCCCTAAACATTTCGGGACCTGAAAAGGCAAATCTTGCTCAAGTCAAGGATGAAGATGAAGAAATGGAAGCAAATCCAGAAGAGGAGATGATGAATCTGCAATTTGCATTCATGGTGCAGACCACTCCTGAACCGGTCAAATCTGAGGTTAGTGAATTCGGTTGTTCTCAATCCTGTATTAAAACTGTTAAGTTTTTGAGAGATCAAATTGAGATAATCAAAAGAGAGAACGAGGACTTGAAATATGAGGGATATACTCTTAGGAAAAATCAAAAGCCCTTAAAAACTCAATTAGAAAATCAAACAAAATATTTTAAAAAGTTGCAAGAGGATTACAGCAACAAATGTGAGATCTATGATCATCTTAAAAGAAAATTTGCTGCTGTAACCGTGGAACTTGACACATTAAAAATTTGTTTTGAAAAAGCTGAATTTAATTTCAAAAAATACGATGGGTCAAGTGAAAAGATTGCAAAATTAATCGAAGGACAATCACATTGGAGAGAGATCACTCATGGAAATCAAATAAAAGTTGGACTAGGATTTGAGAGTGTCCCTCCTCCCTTTAATCACAATTACACTGCTATTCCCCTGTCTCAAGAAAAAATTGACAGAGAACCTCGCATGGTATACGGAAAGTCAGCTTCTAAGCAGGCAATACAGTCTAATAATGAGAGTTTGCATACTAACGTTTCTACTTTAAGTGCATATATATCAATAGTTTAGGGGGAGCATAAGCTTAAAATTTTGAGTCAAATAATCGTGTGTCTAAGTCTGGTGTTAATTCTTGTGATGAGTCTGTGTCAAAAACAAATGCTAATGTTTTTGTGTCTGGTGGTGTTTTATTTCAGTATGATATTTCTGTGAATGATGATGTTGTTTCTGATCAAACTGATAAATCTGATTTGAATGTCTCTACACCTTCCACATCTGCTTTAAAATCCTGTGATGAATCTTGCAAGTGTACAGCAGTGCCAAAACCATTGATAATAAACAAATTTGTTTTAACTGTGGCACTGCTGGACATATTACAAGAAATTGTATGAACTGGATGTTTGTTTCTCATACAACAAAAAGAGGAGAGAATGAATTTCAGGGACGATCTTTAACTAGAAAAAACCCCCAGAACTCGTTCTCGAAATGGTGACTTGAACACAACATTAAACAAGAAAATGAAAAAGTCTCAAAAGAATAAACATGTTTTTCGTAAAAATAACAGGAGTTTGCCAAAATCAACTCAGGCTAAGCCTAAGTTGAATTTGCCAAAGAGCAGGACCGGATCTTCAAACTCTTCAAGTAGAAAATCCACCAGCTCGAAACAAACTAACAAATTTTCAAAACCTAACTTTCAGTGGATACCAAAATCAACTTCAGATCAGACACCATTCACCTCTAAATCAAAAGAAAAGAAAGAATCAAATGAAAAATCTGTGAAAGGAAAGGGTCAACCCAGGATTGTAATGACCTGGGTCCCCAAAACTAAATGATTCCGCTCATCGTGCAGGGACAGTTGCGGAGGAATGTCGCCAGAACTTGGTATGTCGATAGCGGCTGCTCCCGACACACGACTGGATACATATCGCAACTGCATGACATTCAAACTTTTAATGGAGGATATGTTTCCTTTGCGGGCGGAGAGGGCGGAAAAATTACTCAAAAAGGATTTGTTTCAAATGGAGTGCTGAATTTTGAGAATGTTAACTTTGCTCCTGAACTAAAGCACAGCTTGTTGAGTGTAACCCAGATATGCGACAAGGGCTACTCCACTCATTTCACAGATAAGGAGTGTCTGATTTTAAAGCCTGGTGTTGTCATTCCTGAAGATTGGATTTTTGTAAGATCTAAGCGGGATGGAAATGCCTACATTATAGACATGAATAGCAATTTCCCTAACGATGTCACTTGTCTCTTCTCCAAAGCTTCTGAACAAAATGTGATGTTGTGGCATCGTCGTCTCGGTCATGCGAATGCAAAGAACTTGAATCGACTTGCGAAGAACGAACTGGTTTGAGGGTTACCTGTCAATGATTTCATTACTTTTGAAAAATGTGTTTCCTACGCTCAGGGAAAACATCATCGGAACCCACACTTTCCAAAGAAGATAAAATCCATAAGTCAAGTGCTCGAGTTGTTACATATGGATTTATTTGGTCTGGTTAATGTTCTCAACATAAATCGTAACTCATATTGCCTTGTTGTGATAGACGATTACTCTCGATTCACTTGGGTTTTCTTTTTGTCCAACAAAGCTGGGATCCCTGATCTCATCAAAAGATTCATTGTGATGATTGAAAATCAGACCAACAATCGAGTGAAAGCGTTACGTACTGATAGTGGAACAGAATTCAAAAACGCTACTCTTGACCATTTCTACGCTGAGAAAGGGATTGTGCGTCAGTTCAGTTCCGTTTGAACATCTCAACAAAACGGGGTTGCCGAACGCTGGAATCGAACTCTAAAAGACACTGCAAGGACGATGCTCTGTGAGTCCAAGCTTCCTGTGTTCTTCTGGGCAGAGGCGATTAACACTGCGTGCTACTTTCAGAATCATGTGCTGATCAACAAAGCCAGAATGAAAAGACCCTACAGAATTCTATACGGACACAAGCCATCTGTCAACCTTTTCCGAGTATTTGGCTTCCCTTGCACCCTTCTTCACTTGGATTCCAACCCCAAATTCAATGCAAAAGCCGATGACTATTACTTTGGTGGTTATGCTGCTCGAACTGCTTACAGGGTTTACAACAAGAAGACAAAACAAATTGTACTTTTTGGCTAAACACTGCAGTGATTGTACTTTCTCAAGGTGTACTTGACATTTATTCGTAATAGAAGTGTGCATGCTTGATCTTATTTCTACTTCTTCTACATCTAACTTTGATTGGAATTAACTTCATTGATTACTAAATTGGATCCATAATTTTTGGGACTAACATATATTTATTCCAGGAGTATTGTGGTCTCGTAAAGGTGAACCAACCATGAAAGAATCTGTGACCCTTGATTATGTCATAGCTCTCAAATTGATGTTTCAGTTGACCACATACGCTCTATCAATAAGCCACAATCACAAGTCTACATCATTTTCCTTTTACGTCTGAAATTTATATGTCGGTTAACCACACACGCTCTATAAATAGGTTAGTAACAAATAATGTGCATTAATCATGGATTTGAAACTATTCGCCTTTTTCCTAAAATAACTAAGAATGAGAATTTTTTTAGTACTTTATATGTTATATTTTTAATGAGAAAACGTCCTATCGAATGCTTTCAGCTAACAACAATCCACCACACAAAGAATCGGTGGGTGAAAATGACACTCATTCAACGATCATTTTATAGGCCATTTTCTAATACCTCTCTTAGAGTATGACTTCATGAATGAGGCATAGTCTTGATTCGAATAACGCTCATTAATTAAACATGTGAGGGCACATGTTATAATTTTAATTTTACATAAAGTAAAATATTACATATATATAAAATTCATGTTCCTTTATTAACTTTTGTAATTTTATGAGGGGTGTGTTTTAAACAATTTAAATTGATATTATTTAATCTAATTATCTTTAACTAACTTATAATTAATTAATATTTAAATCAACATCATTATATTTAAATCAGTTAGGCATATTTATCTTTTTATTCTTATTAATCGGAGTTAAATAGATTCAGACATTAACCTAAACTAAAGATAAACACTAAATTTGAAAATATTTCAAAAAATTCCAAAATCACAACAAATTAAGTAGGGCGAGTTGTTCCAAGGTTAGGATGCGCCGCGTCCTGCGACAACATGTTTCTTTCTACATTTTTTGTTAGTTTTAAATCTTGTGCATATAACAAAAACCTGGCTCGGATATCACTTATGGGCATGGAATCATAAAAATGTAATCTTGATTCTTTCTTCTCATTCATGCATGAGTTATGGAACTTAAGACCTTGTGATAAGTTAGGGTTTTGGTTTTGGGCACTTTTTGGCCATGCAAAATCCTAAAGTTGGAAAGTTTATGATTTCGGATGTTCTTTGGGAATTAGATCTGAGTTTAGGTGAAAGGTCTTTATGGAATAAGTGCTTAATCAAGAGTGTTGTAACGACCAAAAAATTTCAACCAATTTAAACTTTTCAAAACAACCTGATTTCATTAAATTATTACAAAAAGGTTTTCAATACAATTTATTTAGAGTATTCTTAGAATCACATCACAACATAAACATTAGAAGCGGTACGATCACGCCTTCGCCTTGCCACGGTCTCCTGAAGAACCTGAAAAACATTAAACCACAACTGTAAGCCCGAAAGCTTAGTGAGATATCCCCAAAATACCAACCACACATACGCCCTTCTGGGCTACGACCTTCCGGTCCAAATCATAATGCCTTCCGGCCCATAACATAATGTCTTCCGGCCCATATCATAAATAACATACATAACATATCAGAACACAGAACAACCATGCACTTCGGGTCTACTGTGAGACTAGTCCGCCGCACCGGCCAACAGTCCACCTGGTCCACCCTCCGAATCTAGCCATATACATCGAGTCTGCAGTGTGATTGGTCCGCCCGCACCAGGCCTTCAATCCACCTGGTCCACTCTCTGAGTCTACAGTATGACTGGTTCGCCCGCACCGGGCCTTCAGTCGGCTTGGTCCACTCTTCGAGCCTCGACACGTCTGGTCCTCCCTCTTGGGGCCTACAGCCTATCCGGACCGCTAGCTGGGCCTTCGGGACAACCGGTCCGCCCTGGGTATCTTGGCCTACAACACAAAGCAGGACCCGCCTCAACCTAACTCCAGTCCAAACAACCATGTGCACATAAACATACAATCATATAAGCATTCATAGTCAACAAGCCGATCAAACAGATCACATAACATATCATCATCCTAACCAGGATACCGACCTAACCGGTCACTAGCATAGCATCACCCAACATATCAGGGAACCAACCTTAACCAGGTCTCTAACATATACCATCCTAGCTACCAAGATGCAAACATATCAAAGCAATGACATAACAACAAATACCCGGATCTCAATCCGATAAAGGGCCGGCCTTGGTGCCTTAGACCCTGTCGATATAGTGAGGATAACTCACCTCGCACTGCCGAAACTCTGAACTGAATAGCAGATTCTCGAATCACCAACTCACCGCAAATCCCGAACTGGCCAACATTGCACAAATAAACATTAGGCCAAGCACAATACTCTTCTAAGGGTAAATTGACCATTTTACCCCTAACTCAATCCGACCCAACAATAGGTAAGCTCCCAAGCCCACTAATGGCCCAAAGTCCAGATGTGCAAAACAAATCCCATTATTGGCCCAATTTACTAAATTGGGCCCACCTCACCAAACGGGCCTAAACTCATGATCCTTAACAACCAATGGGCCCAAAATACTCTAACCATAATATCCAGTCACGGCCCAAAATCCAGCAGCCCAAATAATAGCCCAAACCCTAAGGCCCCAAATGAAAACCCAACAGAGGGAGTACGCTCGGTGTACACGCTGATTCACAACAGGGGATTGGGGCACTGA
This sequence comes from Lactuca sativa, assembly GCF_002870075.4. Taxonomy (NCBI): domain Eukaryota; kingdom Viridiplantae; phylum Streptophyta; class Magnoliopsida; order Asterales; family Asteraceae; genus Lactuca; species Lactuca sativa. The sequence goes on along the minus strand of NC_056630.2, from coordinate 123,555,047 downwards.
CTCGCTAAGCGGGGCGTACTCATATGTTACGCAGGGCGTAACTTCGCTACTCATTAAGTCCTTATAACTTCTTAATGGCTTAAGCTCTTAAGCCCAAACTTCAAATCCCTAGGCGAAACATGCCTAAGATTGATAAAGTCTCAACCTTTATCACTTGGGACGTCCAAAAGCTCTTAATCTAAGGTCTTAATCCATTAAGACCTATATATCTCACACATGGAACAACTACAGCCCTTGGGACCTCATTTTTCTCACTCAAGACCTCTCCAAAGGTCTAAAAGGACAGATAATCTCGGCCAACACCAAGCATGAATAAAGATGAGAACTTTGGAACAAGAAAGATGCTAAAACTTCACAACCCTTAGTTCTATGCAAAATAAATGGCAAGCAAGAAGCTTTATACCTCAAATAAGCTCCAAAGGATGATATCTCTTCAGATCTACAAGCTCCAATCGATCCTTTCCTTCTTTGATAACTTCTCCTTTCTTCTTCTAGATTTTCTTTTGCCAAAATGAGCTTCCAAGGCTAAACACACCCAACAATGGAGGAAATAGGGGTTCTAGGGTTTCTGAGGTTAAGGGTGAGCTTAAAGAGGCTAGGGTATGCACCAACATGTTCCTTATATAGTGGCTGACCCTAAATTTAGGGTTTTAGAACTCTGAGAGTACGCTGGGCGTACTCAGCCTTGCACCCACGTCCATATACGCCTTACGCTGGGCGTAATCCCAGCTTACGCTGGGCGTACTCGGCGAGTCCCCAAATTTCATATTTGCCCCTCATTTTCCACTTCTCCCACAAGATGACCAAAATATCATTTCTCTTAAATCCCGGGGACTCACAATTAGGTATTCTTAGGAACGGGGTGTTACAATTCTCCCCCACTTAAATTAGGCTTCGCCCTCGAAGCCTTCGGCACCTCTACTCCAGAAATTTTCCCGCCACGCACCACCTGGCATTAACCTAACCAGGTTCCTCAAGATGCAACCATTGAAACCCGAAACTCACTTGGCTCTTACGAGCTAGATATAACCCTAAACCATCGGGTTCCCGATCCGGGTCCAACTCTAACCATCTCATGCTGACAGAACAACACATTCTTCAGCCTCAGAGCAACTCCCATGAGTTCTACTCTTGCAATCGCATGTACATGCTGCACTAGCTCTAACACCCTCGGGTTAGGAAAAACCCGCCACACTAACAACATCTCCAAACATCCCACAGGATGAATCACCACTACATACACAATTCCTCGATCAGAATCAAACTGGAAATCCAAGACTCCCTCCCAACATCCTTTCCGAGCCTCTTGGCTCTACCCTCGCGAAAATCCTTCTGCAACCTCAGCAGACATCCCATCCGAATGTATTTCCATACCACTGCCGCAATCATGCTGCTCAAAGACCCTAATTGGATCAATCCAATCACAACTCTGCGCTGCTGCTTTCACTTCCGTGAAATTACACTCCCTCTCGGCACTACATTCCTCTCTCTTTCCTTACCCAGGAAACCCACTTGGCCGCCTCGTCACTACGACAAGTGCCACGGTGCTCGCCCGATGCTACACCACTCCCTTATAGCATAACCGTTATCCATGCTACACATGTGCTCTGAATCTGCTCGCAAGGACTCTTGAGTCCATGCACCATCTCCACTAATCGAGATCAATACACGGGGCCAGACCTTCCAATGCTAACATATCGCGACATACTCAATCCATTTCCTCGAACCGATCTATCAATACCCACAGAGTCTTCAGCATGACTGGACTGCCTTACCAGGCCTTCAGCCAATCTGGACCGCCCTCCAGGGCCTTCAGCCTGGCTGGACTGTTCTCCAAGCCTTCGGCCTGACTGGTACGGCTACCAACCTTCAGTCTATCTGGACCGCTCAACTAGCATTCATCATTCTGTGTTACCCCTCCGGGAAACCCTCCCATGTATACTGTTCTAGCCATCTAGGGGTTCCGAACTCTATCTCCATCATACAAACTCGATCCCGGCCTGATCCCAGGCCCTCCACAATCAAATACCCTTGGTCTGTATTCCGCCCCGCACGCTTGTCACTTACTCATACCAGCCTACGCTCTTGGCTGACAGAACACTGCTGAATCCCAAACAGCTAAACAACCTCACATGCTCATCGATGTTCTGGAGAATTTTCCAAATTCTCCCTCACTTAGGGCACTGACTATCAACCACGGGTCGCTATCATCGACCTACCTCAACAACCTTACATAACACAATCACTTACACGCGAACCGCATCCCGCAAGCGCAAACAAACTTCACAAAACACATATCAACGCTGATCGACCCGAGCTCAAAAGAACTTCAATCTGCAGCTAACCACTCTTCAGAATGCAGATGCTACTCGACATTCAGACCAACGCCAGATTTCCACTAATAGCCATCATGAAAGATAACCAACGAAATTCCCAACATTGATCCATAACCAAACCATAACCCTCAAAGAACAACAAATACCACACCGAAAATCACACAATACTCCACAGAATCACAAGATAAACAGGACATCAAGAAAGAAACATACCCACGGCTGCATCCGACACTGTTTTGACCTCCTCTGCTGAAAGCTGAAAAGCACGACCCTGAGCCCTTGGGGGCTCCGCTCCACCCGTGATCCTCAAAGTGGTCGGTGCTGGAGCCTGCACCGGTCCTGCAGCGAGCTGTGGATAGTTGACCCTCAAATGTCCAACCTGATGACAATGATAACAAATCCTCAAATCCCGAACCGGCACTGACTGCCGACAATCCCTCGCATAGTGCCCCTCCTTTCCGCACTTGCGGCATGCACCACCGGACCTAAAAACTCCGGTGTGACTCCTCCCACACTTCCCACAAGTGTGGCTACTCAGATCTCCCACTCTAGAATCAACGGTCTTGGACCGTTTTGGCGCCGGCTGCGACTGCACCGGAGCCTGCCTCAGCTCACGCAACTGAAACTCAATCTCTAACTCACGCCGCCTGGCGGCCTCCTGTAACTCCAACAATGTCTCGCACCTCTACGTAGACACAAACTGTCTTGTATCCCTCTTGAGCATGCTCAGATATCGAGACATCTGAGCCTGCTCCGAAGCGAACTCAGGGCAGAACATTGCCCTCTCAATGAACATCCTGGTGATCTCAGTCACCGACTCCGAACCCTGCTTCAGCTCAAGGAACTCCTGAGCCAATCTCTCTCTCTCAACTCGCGGAACATAACGAGCGCTGAACATCTCTCTGAACTGATCCCATGAAACCACAGCCCTCTATGCATCCGAATATGACCTTGTGGTCAATCTCCACCAATCCTTCGCCCCGAGCCTCAACAGGTTCAGAGCGCACCTCACCCTCTGATCAGCAGGGCATGAACACGTGAAGAAACACCCCTCCACGTCCGATAACCATCTCATAGCAACAATCGGGTCCTGAACTCCATCAAAGGTGGGAGGCTTCGTTTTATCGAAATCCCGATACTGAAAACCCCTACCAGCTCCTCCCCCTGCCGTTGCTACAGCCGCTGTAGCCGCCACGGTAGCCGTCTATGTGAGAGATGCATAGCGCTCATCAAAATACTCAACCATGGCGGTCTTGATCGACCCAAATAGTTTCAGCAACTCAGCCCGGAACAAACACAACAATCTCATCACGCAGGATCTCACGAATCCTCGCATCCAACTCGCATGTGCTCATCTGACCAATAATCTCGGGCGATACTGACCCGCCCGAAACTCCCTCTCCTGCTCTCGATCCTGACCCGGATCCACTCCTAGCATAGCCTCAGAATCTCCATACTGAAAAACACCACAAAATCGCAGACACTTCCCACTAACCCGGGAACCAACTCTCAACCCAACCCTAGAGGTCATGGTTTCCCTGATACGCGTATGGGTCCTGTGCTTTCAGTAATACGGGCCCATACTACTTTCCACACCTACCCATATTTGTATGAAGTACTACCACAACACCCTAGTGAAAACATGCATAACAAACGCTCAACCCTCACTATTAGAGGAACACTGGAAATCTCCCACAAGGAAACCCTAGGCTAACAGGCATAAAAAATCAGGCAACATTATCATGAAATCCTGAAGATCCCTAGCCTAGCACTAGCATGCTGTTCTATCAAAGCTTAAAAACAAATATCATGTATGGTATTTTTGGGGTTACTTACTGGCTCCGGCTGATCGTACCTCCGCGTCCTCCTTTACTCATTTTGAAAACCATTTTAAATTCTCTTTTGAAAACTCTCCTCGATTTGAGACTGGAGTCACACGAGTGTTCCTCCAATTCACTCAAACTAAGGCTCTGATACCAACTTGTAACGACCGAAAAATTTCAACCAATTTAAACTTTTCAAAACAACCTGATTTCGTTAAATTATTACAAAAAGGTTTTCAATACAATTTATTTAGAGTATTAGAATCACATCACAACATAAACATGAGGAGCTGTACGATCACGCCTTCGCCTTGCCACGGTCTCCTGAAGAACCTGAAAAGCATTAAACCACAACTGTAAGCCCGAAAGCTTAGTGGGATATCCCCAAAATACCAACCACACATACGCCCTTCCAGGCTACGACCTTCCGGTCCAAATCATTATGCCTTTCGGCCCATAACATAATGCCTTCCGGCCCATATCATACATAGCATACATAACATATCAGAACACAGAACAACCATGCACTTCAAGAATACAGTGAGACTGGTCCGCCGCACCGGCCAACAGTCCACCTGGTCCACCCTTCGAATCTAGCCATATACATCGAGTCTGCAGTGTGATTGGTCCGCCCGCACCGGGCCTTCAATCCACCTGGTCCACTCTCTGAGTGTACAGTATGACTGGTCCGCCCGCACTGAGCCTTCTGTCGGCCTGGTCCACTCTCCGAGCCTCGACACATGTGGTCCTCCCTCTTGGGGCCTACAGCCTATCCGGACCGCTCGCTGGGCCTTCGGGACAACCTGTCCGCCCTGGGTATCTTGGCCTATAGCACAAAGCAGGACCCGCCTCAACCCAACTCTAGTCCAAACAACCATGTGCACATAAACATACAATCATATAAGCATTCATAGTCAAGAAGCCAATCAAATAGATCACATAACATATCATCATCCTAACCAGGATACCGACCTAACCGGTCACTAGCATAGCATCACCCTACATATAAGGGAACCAACCTTAACCAGGTCTCTAACATATACCATCCTAGCTACCAGGATGCAAACATATCAAAGCAATGACATAACAACAAATACCCAGATCTCAATCCGATAAAGGGCCGGCCTTGGTGCCTTAGACCCTGTCGATATAGTGAGGATAACTCACCTCGCACTGCCGAAACTCTGAACTGAAGAGCAGATTCTCGAATCACGAACTCACCGCAAATCCCGAACTGGCCAACATAGCACAAATAAACATTAGGCCAAGCACAATACTCTTCTAAGGGTAAATTGACCATTTTACCCCTAACTCAATCCGACCCAACAATAGGTAAGCTCCCAAGCCCACCAATGGCCCAAAGTCCAGATATCCAAAACAAATCCCATTATTGGCCCAATTTACTAAATTGGGCCCACCTCACCAAACGGGCCTAAACTCATGATCCTTAACAACCAATGGGCCCAAAATACTCTAACCATAATATCCAGTCAGGGCCCAAAATCCAACAGCCCAAATAATAGCCCAAACCCTAAGGCCCAAAATGAAAACCCAACAGAGGGAGTACGCTGGGCGTACCCTCCTTGGTACGCTGGGCGTACACGCTGATTCGCAACAGGGGATCGGGCACTGACTCGCTACGCGGGGCGTAACTTTGCTACTCATTAAGTCCTTATAACTTCTTAATCGCTTAAGCTCTTAAGCCCAAACTTCAGATCCCTAGGCCAAACATGCCTAAGATTCATAAAGTCTCAACCTTTATCACTTGGGACGTCCAAAAGCTCTTAATCTAAGGTCTTAATCCATTAAGACCTATATATCTCACACATGGAACAACTACAGCCCTTGGGACCTCATTTTTCTCACTCAAGACCTCTCCAAAGGTCTGAAAGGACAAATAATCTCGGCCAACACCAAGCATGAATCAAGATGAGAACTTTGGGACAAGAAAGAGGCTAAAACTTCACAACCCTTAGATCTATGCAAAATAAATGGCAAGCAAGAAGCTTTATACCTCAAATAAGCTCCAAAGGATGATATCTCTTCAGATCTACAAGCTCCAATCGATCCTTTCCTTCTTTGATAACTTCTCCTTTCTTCTTCTAGCTTTTCTTTTGACAAAATGAGCTTCCAAGGCCAAACACACCCAACAATGGAGGTAATACGGGTTTCTAGGGTTTTTGAGATTAAGGGTGAGCTTAAGGAGGCTAGGGTATGCACCAACATGTTCCTTATATAGTGGCTGACCCTAAATTTAGAGTTTTAGAACTCTGAGAGTATGTTGGGCGTACCTCTAGTATGCTGGGAGTACTCAGCCTTGCACCCGCATCCATATACGCCTTATGTTAGGCGTAATCCCAGCTTACGCTGGGCGTACTCGGCGAGTCCCTAAATTTCATATTTGCCCCTCATTTTCCACTTCTCCCACAAGATGACCAAAATATCATTTCTCTTAAATCCTGGGGACTCACAATTAGGTATTCTTATGAACGGGGCGTTACAGGTGTAAATCCAGCTCGAGTACATAGAGCATACATAAGGGGTACGCAAGGCATACTAGGTCTAAGTCTCGTATGCAATGCATAAAAATAGAGTACGCAGGGCGTACTCAGCCTAATGTGGAATTTGACTTTCCTTGACTGTTGACCATTGACTTTTGTACCAAGTTTGACTTTGGGTCAAAATTAGGGTTTTGGATTGCTGTTTAAGATTCTACCTGGTTTTGGTGTTAGTGGATTTACGGGAGCAAGTTGTGCAGAAAAGGAAGTGCATCACAGTGTTTTTGGGTTCTTCGATTAAGGTAAGTTTTCCTCAATTTGCTCGTGGGTCGAAGGCACCAATTGTAAGGTCCTAAAACGGATATTACCAGTGATCAAACAAACAAAACAATCAATAATAATAAAAATGAAGTAGAAACAGAAATCAGAACAGGCTTGCACAAACTTCTATTAATTGAAAGACGTCTGGTACAACTTGTGTTAACCGTGAACTCTGTGGCATCAACAACCATTAAATGACCTACATAGCCTCTATGTATAGTGGACTTGGGCCGACTTTGGGTTTATGGCCGTAAACAGGCTTACGGCCATAAACTCCTAATATGGCCGTAAACTACCATTAACACTACCAAAAGAACATATCGAGACAAAAGAATCTATTACAACGAAAGCCTAGACCAAACCATTAATTGGACCCTTCAATCTCCCCCTTGGTTTGGTGCTAGCTTGAAGTTAATCTTTATCGACCACCATCATATCTGCCTGCACCATTGCCCCGTTCCACATACGTTTATTGATGATCTCAGCAACCATGGATGTGTACTCTTTCGCTGCTTGCTCAGAAATCTCCTCAGCAACTATAATTTGATGAAGACTCAGATGATGAATATCCCACTTCCTGAACTGGAACAAATCCTTTCGATCATAAAGACGGATGCATCCATTTTTAAGCTTGATAACAGCAGACGCTGTAGTCTCGTCGAAAACCCATTACTCCATGGAGCTCAGAGATCCATCTGGGTAACTTTGAAGGACATGAATTTGTTTAACCTGATTGGTTGCAGGCCACATCACCATCTGAAGAGGATGACCAGTCTTGGGATCTATGACGCATGGATAATGCTTTAAAAAATTCTCAGCAGTCTTCATCGAAGGAAAACCCTTTTTCACCTGGTCTTCTAGAAAATGTTTGAACTGAGTTGCCTGTTGATTGTCTTAGGGATTTCAAAAAGGAGATTGCGATAGCTTTGATAGATCTACTCTAGTCCACGAATTGAAATCGTGACAATCATTGTAGAGCTCCGTGTTGCCACTCTTTCTCCGCACTAACCACATGTTTAGGGTATCATGAAATCCCCAAGAAATAATCCTAGACCTATCACCATACGTATCTCTAAAGCGTACAACCCCAAGGTCCATAACGGTGAGTGTTGGTTGATCTCCAGGTGGATTCTTGTCAGAACTCCTCTTGAACAAGAGTTGTCCCTTTTCAGCAGCTTCAGCTTGTCTATCACATATAATTGTTGCAACATATGGAGCATGAGCGGGCTCTTCTTCAAAACAATTAATGACCCGTGAAGTCTGAACGGTTGGCATGGCAACAGGAAAAGCTTGAGTATGTAGATTGATCATGTACTCGTCTGCAGATGTTTGGTATTTGTCACCAAGACCTCCTTCAAGCTTCTTCTTCAACTCAAAATAACTAGAGGTAAGGAGATTAAAATGGTCTGGAAGATCATAGATTTGCTTTGTTTTTTCGCTCGATCATCCCGAAGATCAGAAACTTGAGATTTCAGTTCGGCATTCTCATTCAATAACTCATTGACTTGAATATCATGTTTAATGTTCTTCTGATCCAGGACACTGATCTTCTTTTGAAGCTCATCAACTGACGGTTTAGCTGCTCCTTGGTGACCTTCTTCGAAAGAAATTCCTTTGCCACGAGAAGAAGAATATACATTTTCGTTCTGAGCGAGATGCATAGCTAATCGCACAGAGGCATCATCGAGATCTATCCTAGGAGGATAGAATCCTGGTGGAGCAGAAGAGCCACCAACTTCAAAAGTGGTGCTAGGACCTTCATGAAATGGTTCTATTGATACGATGGCAGGTGTAGTAGTTGGCTTAATCGGCATGTCGTGAGACAAGTCAAAATTCAAAGGCCCAAACCTAGGATCACGTCTTCTTCTCTTATAAGGAGGCTATAGGGTTTTGCTCTGTTGTATCATCACCCTGAAGTGGTTCAATAGTAGGTGAAGCAACGTCAAGGGGAGGAACCCCTGACACTATCACCATCGGAGATGTAGAATCAACCACTTGATCTGTAGACATGGGTGTCGACTCGAGAACGTCTTCTGGATCCCTTGTCTCCATTGATGTATGAGCAACATCACTGATACTATCAAGCAATGAGCTGAGGTTGACATTCGACAGAAAGTCATCATTGCTTCCAAAGATGGTTGGAATCTCATCTCTATCAAAACCTGTAAGATGAAGGTCTTCATACTGATTAGAATCAGTTGCATTCTTGGAAGACCCTTCATTGTAATCACCTTCAACTTGGACTGATCGTAGGTCATGCTCCTCAACTACGGATACATTAGGAGCAACTGTCTCTTCCCCTTCTTGATCTGATACCATGATCACATCTCCTTCCAAGATCACCCTTTCTGACGAAGTAGGCTTCGAAGATATCTTATCAGAAGATCCGTGGGACTCAGTTGCTTCATTCGGCTTAGCAAATCGTCCGAATTTAACCAATGGATATAGTCCTTGAATGATAACTTTCCCTTTGTGATTTTGTTTAATGAGCCCAATATTGTGAGGGCCCAAGGACTTCATATCAAGTGTCTCTCCCTCCTTTACCATGTTAGGAAATTGTTTGTTGATGAAGAGCTGAATGAATCGAGGATACATCAAGAAGGTATCCCGAGTGATGGCATTGATATTGACTACAAACTCGTCCAGTATAAACCTTGAAAAGTTGAAGCCAATCCCCGCAACAAGAGAAACAATAGCTCCAGTGTTTCTCAGGGATATTTCATCCGCACTAGACCTCCTGCTGGAGATGCAACTCACGAAAACATGGGCTAGGAATCTCCAATAGGGAGGCAGAAGATTTTTCACTGTAGCAAGAGAATCACCTTCATATCCCATCTTCTTTAAAATCTTCTAAGCATCTTCAATACCAATTTTAGAGGGAAAGCTCAGTAGGTCATTGATCAACAATGTCTCTCTTACGGACTATTCATCGATCACAATTTTGCATCCTTTTACGACTGCATCTACTGTCACTGCTCCATCATCGTTTCTTCTCATTTTGGCAGTCTGCCAGAACTCTCTGAGAATTTTCTGATAAACGACGGTGTTCATGGTGATGGCGGAGGCCAGACAGCATTCCTTCAGTCCATGAATCATTGATTTAAATTCTCCATTTGCCACCGGAGGATCTGCAGTACCATTGCCAGATTATGCATGTATGCGAACTTTAAAGCTGCCATTTGATCTGCACTAAAACATACCAAATATGAAACGAAAGATATTTGAGCAATGAATATTTTTTTTAAATTTAATTAAATCAATTTCAAATTAAGCCCAAAATAATGAATTATTTTGACCAAAATCAAGTTAACAGTCAACACAGGGTTTACGGTCAAACTGGAGTTTGCGGCCGTAAACCCATGGCCGTAAGCTAAAGGCAGTAAACTGAGTTTACGACCGTCAACTCTTGGCCGTAAGCTTGGGTCGTAAACTCCGACAGTTAGTTTCGTTGATTTTGGTCTCAAAACTTATCGATTTCACAAAGAAGATGCATATCCTTGGTCGGAATCTTCTTACCTATGAGATGAACGGAGCAATTTCACAAAAACACACAATTTTTTTTTGAAGTTGAGAGAGAATGGAAGGAGTTTGCGGCCGGAATCAGAGAAGTGAGGGGTTTTTGGCTATAAACCCCTTTAAATACCTTTGACCTTTTACCTGCTGTGCACACTGTGTAAGGCACAATCCAATATTTTCAAAAATAACACTTTGAGGATTTAAAAATTGAGCAGGGATATTGTTGTCCACCTAAATTGAGCAGCGAGATCTACAGACAATCTGTATGTGTTCGATTTTAATTGTACTAGAACATGTTTCCCGTTTCCTGATATGCTTCAGTAATCAAGAATTTCTAGAATACTCCTTACACCAGGTGAGCAGACAATTATTAAGAGAGAAGATAGATTTAGAATGCATATGCTATACACCCAAGTCGGATCTCTTCCAATCACGCAGAGGAAGAAGCATATGACTAACTGAATTTTTAGAGGGATTGAGAAAAAGAATGATGCATATATTGTGTACCAGGTCGGATTGTGAGTCACGCAGATGAGACAGTATATGGCTAAAAGATAGAAAGAATTGCATAAAAAGAAGATGCATAGAGATAGAATTGCATATGTTACATTCGAGTTCGGATCTCTCAATCACGTAGAGGAGGCAACATATGGCTAACAGATAGAAAGAAAGAAAATAATCTTCATTTCTTGCTCCTTCGAATGAAAATTCTTCGATGATCACGGATGAAGCCTTGGCTCAGAAATCTTCGACATATTCTCCATGAGTCTCATCTACATCTGGATTCACTTTTCAAGACAAAACAAAACTAAAAGAAAACTTAGCACACAAAAAATATATTTGGATTTTTAGTTTTTTTTTGAATTTTGTTTGATTTTTGAATTTTTCTGATTTTTCTTTGATTTTTGAATATATATATATATATATATATATATATATATATATATATATATATATATATATATATATATATATATATATTAATTCCTTTTTTTAATTCTCCCCCTAAATTTGTGCATAGAGGAAAACTATGAACAAATTTAACAAAACAAAAATATTTGGGATCAAGGTGAAGCTGCACTTGAAGTTATTTGACAGATTGCATTGAAGCCCAATTGTAAACCCATTCAGGGCCCATGTTCACCAAGCCCATGTTTCTCATGTATAAATATAGGTGTAAGGGGTGAGGAGTAGATTGATGAATAGAAGAGAATAGGAGCTTAAGTGCGTGTGTGTAAATCTTGTATCCGGATCTTCATTCATATTAATACATACAATATGCATCATCATCATCTTCTTATTCTTCTCTTCTATTTTATCTAACATCATTCGTTTGATTGGGATTCCGCACCATCAAACGGATCTGATTGATACACAAGCAGATTGCGGACTTACAATTTGTATCAGAGCTGAAACGGATTGCTTATGGGATTCAACATTAATCCAATTGTATGGTCTTGAAACGGATCTTACCAGTGATCAAACAAACAAAACAATCAATAATAATAAGAATGAAGTAGAAACAGAAATCAGAACAAGCTTGCACACACTTCTATTAATTAAAAGACGCCTGGTACAACTTGTCTATGTCAACTGTGAACTCTGTGGCATCAACAACCATTAAATGACCTACATAGCCTCTATATATATTGGACTTGGGCCGACTCTGGGTTTACGGCCCTAAACAGTCTTACGGCCGTAAACTCATAATATGGCCGTAAACTACCATTAACACTACCAAAACAACATATCCACACAAAAGAATCTATTACAACGAAAGCCTAAACCAAACCATTAATTGGACCCTTCACCAATTCCGGCCAATTAGTTTTGGTTATAATTAAGTAGAGGGATGCCTAGGGACTATATGTAGTCATTTAGGATAGCATGAGAGCTCTTGATCTAGGCTTTCTTGTTTGTTCCTTGTTTGGTTGTGGCTCTAGAGTAGGATCATTTGTTCTGGTGGCCATGTCACCTCTGGTTACTTATGGTTATGGATTCTTTGAAATGTTGGTTATGCATCCTTATGTATAGGATGTTATTGTGATGTAGTGATCTGCTAGATTTATGTATATATCCTTGTATGGTAGGATGCAACAGTAGTGGTATGTTAGTTAGAATACCAATACGATAGTTATGTTCTAGTAAAGGGCCCAAGGGGTTGTATATGGTCATGTAGGATAGCCTGAGAACTCTTGATCTAATATTTCTTTCATTTTCATTGTTTGGTTGTTGCTCTAGAGTAGGATCATCTTTTTGAGTGGCTACCTTACCTCTAGTTACTTATGGTTATGTATTACATGGAGGTTAACTGGTAGCGGAGCAGTGTGCAGTGAGGGTTTATTAGGCAGTAGTGAGATGTATGATTGATAATGTCCTGTATTATGTGCCTACTTGATACACGATTATTTATATGTTCACATATGGTGGCGGATGAGGTTGAAGTGGTTTCTGGGTTCTTTGATTAAGGTGAGTTTTCCTCACTATACCTATGGGTCGAGGGCACTAATGCCGGCCCATTAGTTTTGGTTATCATTTAGTAGAAGGATGCCTAGGGGTTGTATGTAGTCACGTAGGATAGCTTGAGAAATCTTGATCTAGGATTTCTTGCTTGTTCCTTGTTTGGTTGTGGCTCTAGAGTAGGATCATCTGTTCGGGTGGCTATCTCACCTCTGGTTACTTATGGTTATGCATTATTTGGATTGTTGTTTATGTATCCTTGTGTATAGGATGCTGTTGTGTTGTAGTGATCTTCTAGATTTATGTATATATCCTTGTATGATAGCATGCAACATTAGTGGTATGTTGGTTAGAATACAGTAGGCTGGTTATCGTCTAGTGGGGTGCCCTAGGGCTATATGTAGTAATGTAGGATAGCCTGAGAACTCTTGATCTAGGCTTTCTTGCTTGTTTCTTGTTTGGTTATGGCTCTAGAGTAGGATCATCTATTCCGTGGAGGTTAGCTAGTAGCGGAGCAATGTGATATGAGGGGTTTTGTAGGTGGTAGTGAGATGTATACTTGATAATTGTCTGTATTATGTGCCTACTTGATCCATGATTGTTTATATGTTGACATATAGTGGCACATGGGGTTGTGGTAGTCTTGCTGTGTACTATAGGCCAAGATACCAGGTGCAAACATGTTGGTTGTAAGCCATAGGCATAGAGGGTTAGTGAGAGCGGTTGGGTTGAGGTATCAGGCCAACATACATGGGGTAATCCAATCTGATGATTGTGGACCCGATATGCATGCTAGTATGTTTGTTGTATGGGGTATCTTAGGGAAACTCACTAGGCTTTGTGCTTACCCAGTTGTTTATGTTTTTCCCTTCTTTTGGTGATCGTGGGAATGTGAAGGCGAGACTGTACACACTCATTAGTAGCATTGAGAATGGTTTTCTGACAAATGGATTTATAGTTAAGTCCTTGTTTGAGTGATTTGGACGAATGCTTGTGAGAACCCAAACTCAAAGCTAGGATCTGAGAATTTTCACAAAAGATTTTTGAGAAAGAAATTTATAATAAAAGAGTTGGGTTATGGACATGGGCTCGGTCTCTTGTCATGTTCTTGTTTGATTGTTGTCTTGGGATCGGGAACCTGGACCTTTAACTTAACCATGGTTTTTTTATAGAAAGATGTGGTGTGTACAGTCAGCCAGAGCCCGAATAGGAGAGTGATTCCCAAAATACCCATACTGGTTATTTGTGCTGAATTTGAACTTGCTGATATGTGAATTGTTAGAAAAGCTTTGTGACATCCCCAAATTCACGATCATTTTAAAATTTGTATTTATGCTTATTTGAAAATCAGAGTATTCATTTTAAAGATAATATTGCAGAATTTGCTCCTGGAAAACATGATAAATATTTTATCAAAGAATTTTCGAAGAAATGTGTTTTGATTATATTAAAACTTTGGGATGTCATCGTCAATACAGAAACATAAGCATAAACAGACCTTACATTCATTTACACTAGTGATTTACATCTCCTTTAATCGCTTAGTGTAATGTAGCTTCATATCGACACCTGTGATACAAATAAACTGAGTGGGCCAAGTTAGGAAACCTGGTGAGTACATAGGTTTTTCAACCTACAATAATATAATTATTATGTTTAACCGTCAAACAATTAACCCAACTTCCCATCCTGATTATCTTCTTTATTCTTAGGGATCTACCTAAGAATCATTTATTCATCACTTATTCATTCCTAAGGATTCTCCTAAGGAATATGCATGAAGTCCATTGCTACTAGGGTTCATCCAACAGACACTAAGTCTATAGCGGACGATGTTATCTGTTAAGCACTAAGTCCATAGTTGCCAACATTCATTTGTAAGGCACTAAGTGCATAGCTGCCAATGTTCATTTGTAATAAACTAAGTCCATAGTTTCCGGGGTTTGTCTATTTGGCACCAAGCCCATAGCTGGTAGGGTTTACCTATTTGGCACTAAGTCCATAGCTACCAGGGTTTCTCTATCAGACACTAAGTCCATAGCTGCCAATGTGCATCTATGTCATCTTTCATCTCTCATCATTCATCTACCCATCTTTACCCAATATTTTTATAGGTATAAAATACATATACAGTTTAAATCAAATAAAACATGTATTTTTTGTACATCTAGCATAGATATGAAGAACACTGATAATATGCACACATAGCACACTGTTTATATTAAATACTTCATATCTATGTGTTACACGAAAGTAACTATACAATCGCTTGTTAAAGTGATGACTCGAAACTTGGACAATGCTTCGTTCTAATAGTCGTCTTTTCCTTCAACGAAACCTAGTATCATTATCGCTAGATTTTAATCTAATATTTATTATGACTATTTATGAGCGATATTTTTTTAAGTGTTAAACAATAATTTTCAACCACTATCTATAGCCAAGGGTCAGACATGAAACACCGGTGGGTAGGACCATTTTGGCATTATAGCACTTTTGAAATCCAACAACCCTATGTGGCTCTTCAAACTAGATTCCCCGTACTGCGAGCAGTTAAAAGATATTATAATAACACTTTATATATATATATATATATATATATATATATATATATATATATATATATTATATTTTATAATATATATTGTTTATAATTTCATAATAACGATATCGAACTTAAACATAAGCTATACTTAAAGTAGGGTAAGCATAACTCACTTACGAGGAGGTTTGGCTAGGAACCGGGCTCTGCTGGAGCAGAACCTCCGAGCCGAAAGATCTTCATGTCAGAGCCTTCTGGCACTCCGGGATTTGCCTCTTAGCACATGGGAAGTACTAACACTTGGGACGGATTTAGAGAGATGTTTGAGAGAGAAAGAATAGGAGAGGTGTGAAGGAAACGAAAGATTTGCGCCTCTATTTATAGGCTAGGAAATGGCCCAACTCAGTGAGTTTTGAGCCTCCTACTCATTGAGTTGAGTGAAAAGTGTCAATATCTGGTGGAAGGGTGTGGGGAAGAAGCAATGGTCAGGATTGTGCCACGTGTCACTCGAAGATTACTCCAAAAACTAATTATCTTCTAAAATCTGTAAGTTCGCATACGAGCTCTGCTTTTGATGTTCTTTATGTCCACACGTAGGCGGAAACATGATCTACAACTTTCTTATAGAATACGTTGGCTAATTTTGACTTTATTTTTAAAGTTACATTTTAAAAGGCTTAGACAGATAAAGTCCATTAAAAATTCATAACTTTGTCATCCGACACCCATTTTCGTTTGTCTTTATATCGTTGACCTCATATTAGTGAGATCTTCAATTATCATTTAGGATGTGTTGACTAGAAATCAATTGATCCAAAATTCAAATTTTGGGCTGTCCACTGGACTCATCATTATCAAAAACCATCATAAATTCTTCTGACGGGGGTGGTTGTTAAACATCTTCCATATCTTCTTCATTGAAACAAAACATTGGTGTTGAGCTTATTTCAATTGTGGTTCCATCTGCATTAGAATCATGCACTTCTTCATGTTGAAGGGGCTTCGAAGGTGTAACAGCCCAAAATCTCAAGTATTGTTAAGTTGCTTTTTGGGGGTGTTTTAAAAGGGAGACTCGACGAGTTGGAGCCAGACTCGCCGAGTAGGGTCGGAGGTTTGGTCGCGGGTTCACGACTGGACTCGACGAGTCCAGATATGGACTCGGCGAGTCGACGCTGTTCAGCGGAAACCCTAGCCGTTCAGTATTGGGTCGTATATAAGGGTTATTATGCCGTCATTTCACGACTTTGGATCGATTGGGAAGAACCCTAGGCGACTGGGGCGGCTAGAGCAAGCTTGAAGGCCATTGGTGACCTTGAAGGAATTGTTGTGCAAGGAGGAGAAGGGTTTTGGCTAAAGGAACTGTAGGGAGTTCGAGTTCTGAAGTTTGGGGACATGGAAGGTACATCATTCAGGTAATAACTCGGATTACATTCTCCTGTGATTGATGTGTATATAGATTTAGGGTTTATGGAACCATTTGGAGTCTAGATGGATTGTTGTGTTGTTATCCAACGTTCATAACCCTGTATTGGTACCCTTAGGGGTCCAGAAGGTCCTATGATTGTATATTCGGAAAATATGTATCTCAGGAAGCAGTTTGATGGACTGCATGGCGTGGACTCGCCGAGTCGGATGATCAGACTCGGCGAGTAGCTTGAAGATTTACTGGGACTCGCCGAGTTGTTCTTCAGACTCGGCGAGTGGAGTCGGGGTGGCCCCGCGATTCTTCCAGGAGTGACTCGTCGAGTCAAAGAGGATACTCGACGAGTAGAAGGGGAATCTAAGAGGATTGAAGGACGACCAGACTCGCCGAGTCGCCAGGGAACTCGCCGAGTCCAGTCGAGCTGACAATGGACTGTTGACCAGAGTTGACTGGTGTGATTTCTTAGGGTCAGTTAACGTGGAAGATAGAAGTATTAAAAAGAGATATATGATGAGACAGGGAGCTTGTAGCTCGGAGGATCAAGTGCAAGAGATTTCAGGAGTTGCTATCTTCCAGTGTCCGCGAGGTGAGTCTTCTCACTATACTGTACCCGGAAGGGTTTGACTGTGTGACCGGAAGGTCGGATATGATATGTGATATGTATGCTATATGTGGTATGTTATATGTTATATGTGCTATGTGTGTTATGGGCCGGAAGGCGATTATATTATGGGCCGGAAGGCAATATGTTATGGGCCAGAAGGCGATATGATGTGTGATGGACCGGAAGGTCGGCGTGGGTAAGGCCGGAAGGTTTACCCAGCAGGGATGGAAGTCCCCTGAGACACATGGACCGGAAGGTCGGGCCTGGAAAGGCGTATGTGCGTAAGTTGTATATTGGGGAACTCACTAAGCTTCGTGCTTACGTTGTTTATGTTATGTTGTTTCAGGTCCTTACAGTAACGCGGGATGGCAACGGTTCGATTGTACACACCGAAGAAAGAGTTGTGTTTTGGAGGATCCTGGTCTTCTATTATAATGAAAATGAAACTTTGTTTTGTAATTCGAATGTGAATAAGATTTTAAAAACAAGTGTTTTTAATATTAAATTGATTATTTAAATGAAAATTTTGTTTTTGGAAATCACGGTGTTACAAATTGGTATCAGAGCCTTGGTTTGAGGGATTCAGACGCGCCTACGGGTGAGTCTGGACTCAAACTGAGGAATTAAGAAAAGGTTTTCAAATAAATAGCTTTCTAAAAGTGAATAAGAGTTCAAAGAGAAAGCAAGAAAGAGCAGTGTGTACAATCAGCCAGAGCCAAACGGTGATTTCCCAAAATACCCTTACTTTTGTAATATGAAATATCTATTATGCACTTTATGAGATATTATTGCATGCAAGAGACAGACTAGGTATTTCATATCTTAGGACTAGAGTGGCCTGATTTGTGATGCCTTAGTCTAGGGTTTGCTGTTATATGTGCGTTATGCTTTTGTGTGTATGTGATGAGTGAGAGTATCTAGTTAGAACGCACAAGGGGTAAAGCTACGGGGTACAGAGGTACTTCCGAGGATGAGCCGAGAAGGTGGAGCTACCACAGATGGGGAGTCCTATGTATGCTTCAATGCTCGAATGCTGCTTGCTTTGTGCTTTGTGGAGTTGTCGATGATGGGAGTCAGCTACTAAGTGAGTATGACGATACTCAGGAGGTAGAGGGCTGGCATCATTAGGAACTCTTCAGCAGCTGATAGCAAAGAAGTGGGAGGACGGCGGAAGGGACTAGGGAGTAAACCTAGCCAGATGAGTGCGCTGGTAGAGTAGAGGATTTCGCTGGAAAGCGAGCACGCGCGATGAGATGGGTGAAAGAGCAGGTTTATCAGCTACTTAGGAACTCTGGGATGGTCCGTGTGGAAAGTATGGGTAGATGTGGCAGGTAGTATGGGCCGTACTACTGAAAGCAGAGGACCCATACTGGATACAGGGGGCATTCTGAAGGTCCTAAGGAACAGATTGATGGGTGATGTTATGGTTCGGATACCATACATCGGAGCGGATACAGAGTGATGTTATGGTCCGGGCACCATACATCGGAACAGATTGAGATAGATGTGTGGTCCGAGTGCTATACATTGGAGCAGATTGAGGAGTGGTGCTATGGTTCAGGTACCATACACCGAAGCATGTTGAGGAGGGATGTCATGGGATGAGTACCATGGTTCGTAGTGGATGATGCTTGTGGCTATTTTGTTATCCGGTTATGACCGATGAGGTAGAGATTGGACGCTATGGGTTTCAGGCCTGTAGACCATGATTGAGTACGGAGAGGCGTTCCTCGAGGGGAAAGGCGAGTGCCTATCAGAGTATTTTGGTAAGAGTCAAAGACAGGGGAGAATTTCAGTTGAGTCGAGCAATCAGACGACAGAGGAGAGGTCACCTTTTGGGTGGGTAGTGTCATTTATGCTCGTGTGCAAGACGCGAGAGGTCTGGTGTTTCAGTTCTGGATTTGGGAGTACACCTTGCAGGTAGTTATCGATAATGACTTCCCTCAGAGCATCAGGTAGCGGGTGTACCGCGAGACAGAGATTTACCGTGAACAGACAGTCAGTTGGGGCTGAGGTAGTCGAGAACCACACCACACCTAATTGAGAATAACAGGTTGGGTTATAGTGGTAGCAGTGAAGAGTTCAGACGAGTTTTGCAGTGCGGAGAGTTGTCGTCTATGTTGAGAGTAAGTCCCTGTTCTTGGGACAAATCCGGCGTTGGATACGGGGTGATGAGCTGAGATGAGAGGAACGATGATGCTGCGGTGCAGTCTGCGAGCCAGATATGTTATCGAGCAGTGCAGGTGCTTAGTATTAGATCAGTATGGGATTTGGAACGATTAGAGGCAGCCGTGATGAGAAGTTCTTGGAGAGTTAGCTAGAGGTTCAGAGTATAGGGGATTGATTGACTTCATAAGGGGAGGGACTATCGGGTGTTGCACAGCACTTTTCTGGGGCAGGTACGATTTCGCTGGTAAAAGATAGTCGTGGGTTGATTGTATACTGATTGGTGTTGGTTCGAACCTTAGTGGGGGAGAACCGGGTGCAGTATGTAAGAAAGCAAAAATTGTCAGGAGTAGTAATAAGTGGAGTATAGAGATGCAGTAGGAAATCATGAGACCATAGGTGTCGATGGTCGAGTAAAAAGGGGTTACATCGGAGCTTGCGGGTCCGGTGGTGCATGCCGCAAGTGCGGAAAGGAGGGGCACTGTGCACGGGATTGTTGACAGTCAGTGCCAATTCGGGATTTGAGGACGACAGGATGAAGCGGAGCCCCAGAGGGCTCAGGGTCGCGTTTATCTGCGTGCGACCGAGGGAGACGGAGCAGTGTCGGAGACAGCTGCGGGTATGATGCTTTCATGATGTCTTAATTGTCTTGCATTGATTTGGCGTACTGTTTGTGCTGGTATCTTGTATGGATTTCGATGCGGTATTCGTTGTTTCGCGGGTCTGGCATGGTTATGGATTGGTGCTTCAGGTTTTCGCTTTGGCATCCGTTATTCCCTGATGGTTGGGTATGGTTATAATTGGTGTTTTAGTGTCAGTAGTCTTGTGCGGTTTTCGATGTGGTGTTCATCCTTTGGGCAGATTGTGAGTTTGGTTATGGGTTATTGTTAAGGATTCCTTTGGTTATCGTTCGTGGGGGTTGTTAGGGGAGATGCGGCGCTGGGTTGATTGTCGGGTAGCATCTACAGTCGTGGAGTGGATGATTGAAGGACTAGATTCTTGTGAGTGGGTTGATCAGGGAGGAGGTGTGTTTTGCTGAGGGTTGCTTGTGCTTGTGGGAAGCAGTCAGTGTGTAATTGTTCTCTTTGTACAGGATTGTTCTGTAAGGTCGTTAATGACGATCGGTGGCAGTTAGTCAGTGCTTTAGTGGGGGGAGAATTAGAAAATTTTCCGGGAGATCGATGAGTATATGAGGGTGCTTAGCTGCCGGGATTCAGCAGTGTTTGTCAGCGCAGAGTATAGGCCGACGAGAGCGAGTGTCGGGTATGCGGGGCGGGATACAGACCTAGGGCATTCGATTGTGGAGGCCTGAGAGAAGGCCGGGATCAATCTTGAGTAAGTAACCGGGGTTATGTGATCAGAGTATTAGTATGTTTGAGGTACGTGATGGGTTGTACTGCGTTAATCCCACGGGATTATGTTGTGCATGTTTCTAGAGCTGGAACCAGAAGGTTCCAGAGTTCGAACCTGAGGGTTCGCAGAGTTGGGTGTACGGACCCACAAAGATATAGCCTCGAGTGGCTGGTATGTGTTATGAGAGTCGGTCCAGTCATGCTGGAGACTCTGTTGGTATTGCTGGATCAGTTTGAGATTACGGATGATGTATGTGCAGTGTGATTACATTGGAAGGTCTGGCCCCGGGTTATTGATCTTGTTTAGCGAAGGCAGTGATTTTGATGAGTGGAGAGAGTACATGAGATTGAGAGCCCCTGCAATGAGAACCAGAGTATGTGGATAGCGGTTATGCAAAAAGGGTGGTGTCGCTTGGGGCGAGCACCGTGGCACCGGTTGGAGTGGCATTATGGCCAAGAGGGTTCCTTGGAAAAAGGAAAAGAGGAAGGCGTGTAACTCCGAAGGGGTGCAAGTTCACGAAAGTGAAAGTTGCAGAGCAGAGTTATGGTTAGAGTATTTCAAGTATGGTTTCGAGCATCGTGTTTGCGGCAGTGAAGTAGGAACCCATCCGGGTTGGGATGACTGACGAGACTCAGAAAGGATGCAGGGGAATAGAGAATCTTGAATTCTCAGTGTGATTCTGATCAGGGTATAGGACGGATATTAGTGGTTCGTCTTGGGAGATGTTCGAGGATATCATCAGTGAATCGGGTTTTTTCAACCTGCGAGTGTTAGGACTAGTTCAGTATGTGTATGTGATGGCAAGAGGGAACTTGTGAGAGTTGATCTGAGAGGGAGAATGGATCTCTCAGTCGGTCCGGAATGGGCAAAGTGGGCTTTGGATCGGGGATCCGGTGGTTCAGGGTTTCCTAACCCTTATGGGTTGAGTGATCGTTGAGATTTGGAGCAGAGTGCATCTTGGGTAATTTCCGATTACAGAGAGTGATGAGCAGTTCAGAGTTCGTGCTTTAGTTGACAGAGCAGACTCAGCAGGTTAAAGGGAGTTAGTGATCGTCTAGAGTTAACAGGAAAGTTATGCAGGCAGACGCCGTTGCGAGCATGTGATTCAGGTCGGCGGCTTCGTATTTCTGACGGGGTGTTTCGATTTAGGAAGAGGGGTAAATGGGGGGCCCCGGTATGTTGGGTCTTTTCGTGAAGGTGCGAAGGCAGGAAGGGTGGCCTACCGTTTGGAGCTGCCAACGAAATTGGGACGGATCCATGACGCTTGTATGTGTCGCAATTGCAGAGGTGTATAGCAGATGAGTCAGCAGTGGTTCTACTAGAGAACGATTAGGTGGATGCGAGCCTGTGTTACGCCAAGAGGCCAGTGGCCGTCGGAGATTGGAAGATCCAGGTTCTGAGGAACAAGGAGGTACCTCTGGTATTGGTTCAGTGGCGGCCTCGGAAGAGATCGGTAGTGTCTAGGGAAGCCGAAACGTGAGATGCGGGAGCAGCAGCCAGAACTATTTTCAGAGTGAGACTTCGAGGGCGAAGTCTAATTCTAGTGGGGGAGAATTGTAACAGCCCAAAATCTCAGGTATTGTTAAGTTGCTTTTTGGGGGTGTTTTAAAAGGGAGACTCGACGAGTTGGAGCCAGACTCGCCGAGTAGGGTCGCAGGTTTGGTCGCGGGTTCACGATTGGACTCGACGAGTCCAGATATGGACTCGGCGAGTCGACGCTGTTCAGCGGAAACCCTAGCCGTTCAGTATTGGGTCGTATATAAGGGTTATTATGCCGTCATTTCACGACTTTGGATCGATTGGGAAGAACCCTAGGCGACTGGGGCGGCTAGAGCAAGCTTGAAGGCCATTGGTGACCTTGAAGGAATTGTTGTGCAAGGAGGAGAAGGGTTTTGGCTAAAGGAACTGTAGGGAGTTCGAGTTCTGAAGTTTGGGGACATGGAAGGTACATCATTCAGGTAATAACTCATATTACATTCTCCTGTGATTGATGTGTATATAGATTTAGGGTTTATGGAACCATTTGGAGTCTAGATGGATTGTTGTGTTGTTATCCAACGTTCATAACCCTGTATTGGTACCCTTAGGGGTCCAGAAGGTCCTATGTTTGTATATTCGGAAAATATGTATCTCAGGAAGCAGTTTGATCGACTGCATGGCGTGGACTCGCCGAGTCGGATGATCAGACTCGGCGAGTAGCTTGAAGATTTACTGGGACTCGCCGAGTTGTTCTTCAGACTCGGCGAGTGGAGTCGGGGTGGCCCCGCGATTCTTCCAGGAGTGACTCGTCGAGTCAAAGAGGATACTCGACGAGTAGAAGGGGAATCTAAGAGGATTGAAGGACGACCAGACTCGCCGAGTCGCCAGGGAACTCGCCGAGTCCAGTCGAGCTGATAATGGACTGTTGACCAGAGTTGACTGGTGTGATTTCTTAGGGTCAGTTAACGTGGAAGATAGAAGTATTAAAAAGAGATATATGATGAGACAGGGAGCTTGTAGCTCGGAGGATCAAGTGCAAGAGATTTCAGGAGTTGCTATCTTCCAGTGTCCGCGAGGTGAGTCTTCTCACTATACTGTACCCGGAAGGGTTTGACTGTGTGACCGGAAGGTTGGATATGATATGTGATATGTATGCTATATGTGGTATGTTATATGTTATATGTGCTATGTGTGTTATGGGCCGGAAGGCGATTATATTATGGGCCAGAAGGCAATATGTTATGGGCCGGAAGGCGATATGATGTGTGATGGACCGGAAGGTCGGCGTGGGTAAGGCCGGAAGGTTTACCCAGCAGGGACGGAAGTCCCCTGAGACACATGGACCGGAAGGTCGGGCCTGGAAAGGCGTATGTGCGTAAGTTGTATATTGGGGAACTCACTAAGCTTCGTGCTTACGTTGTTTATGTTATGTTGTTTCAGGTCCTTACAGTAACGCGGGATGGCAACGGTTCGATTGTACACACCGAAGAAAGAGTTGTGTTTTGGAGGATCCTGGTCTTCTATTATAATGAAAATGAAACTTTGTTTTGTAATTCGAATGTGAATAAGATTTTAAAAACAAGTGTTTTTAATATTAAATTGATTATTTAAATGAAAATTTTGTTTTTGGAAATCACGGTGTTACAGAAGGACCAGTACCACCTAACATGACTTGAGCTTGTTGCACTGTTGCTTCCATTTGGGACATCCATTGCTGAATCGTTAGGATGTCATAAACCATTTTTGCATTGCTAAATGTGTCAGCCGAATACTTTTCCACAGATTGAATGGATGCATCCTTTTGCTGTTGTTGTTGGACTTGTTATGCTTTTCTTGCTTGCTTTTCCCTTTTAAAAGCTTTGAACTTTCTGATGCCATATTCTGTACTTGGACGATATTTGGACCATGAATCATCTAACGCGTAGCCGTCAAATCCTTGATTTGCCCAGATGTCCCTCGGGTTCTTGGTTCCTTGCATATTTTTGCTCCCCACGCCTAAACCACTTGATCATAATGTCGATGGAATAGGATTTCCTGAGCTTCCTCAGTCTCCTTGACCTAAAGTCAAGTCTGGCCTCAATCCAGTTCCGGCTAGGGCAGAGAAAGAAGTGCCCTGTTGTGCAACATGTCTATCGAGTATTTTTGTGACATGAAGCAAAATGGAGTTCGACTCCTCATGACCAAATATATGCAAGTGTGATGGCCTGTAGACCTTAGGGCGGCTTATCATAATTGGGTCCACTTAGGATCTAGTTAGAGGTGTGTCTCCATGATGAGATGAAACCGATACACTTATTGTATATGAGTGGTGAGGTGGGGTGTGAACAGGTGAGTTTGCGGTGACTTGAGGGACTATCAGAGTCTTTTGAGAGACTGCGATATTTTGTCATGGTTCGCATATGTCTGTGACTTGGGGTGAGTTTGAGTTTCTTCCTTCTAAAGACATCTTCGGAACTTGAAGACTCATGATGAGTGTCATCAAGGAAATTCACCAAGGGTTCAAGAATCTTCGATGGATATTTATGAATCGCAGTAGAAGAGCTTGCGGTCTTATATTTTTGTTTCTTAGAAAACAAGCTCCTTTTATGAAAATGTTGACCGGGGCTTTCTTGGAGATTGCAGGATACTTGACTCGTTTGGTGTTAGGCTAAGCAACTTGGTCTTCGGTAGTTTGGGGGACCTGTGTTGCGGTAGGCTAACTGGGTCTAGGTGGGGAAGAGAGATATGCGTCAATATCACTCGTACCCTGTATGTGGTCAACTACCTCTACGGTAGTGAGTCCAATGGAATCTAGTATGTACATCGGTAATCCTCTAAGTGGTCCAAAAATAGTTTGATATTTAGAAGTAGTGTACCTTTTGAGATCGAAACTTGAAAATAGTTTCGTGTCATTGCCTAAACTTAGCTTAGCATCCTTGTGAAGATTGAAGATGCACAACGACCAAATCGAGCAAAAGTTAGTTCAATCATTTCTTCTTTTGGGGTATTCTTTGAGACATATTGAAGAAAATTGTCCCAAAGGATTTGACCATAAGTGACTGCATTTCCCATATTGGCTATCCCTCTAGTTTGTCCTGAGAGACATCTCATCATGAAATGGAAAATGAACTGCCAAACAGCTGGAAGTTGATTTTTCTTGAACTTTCCAACGCCTTTGAGCTTCTTCTAGTAACCCATTTGATACAGAGTGGTGAACACATCAGTGGTACTTGGGGTGTAGAACTTGGTAGATAGATGAACTCGTAAGTTGGTTGCTGAGAGGAATTTCTCCTTAGTAGGACCACAAAAGAGTTGACAACAAGATTTAGATGAATCTCTTGGTAGTTGTGGCTAGGTCGGAATGCTGAGAAGGCACATTTGAACATAATCGCCATTGGAAACGCTTCAGTGAAAGAATCGAACGCACCATACAAGGCATGTTTGGGGAGGAATGTGGTCATCAATTTAATGGCTTCGTTGTATGATAGATGATCTTCAAAGATTACTCGGTAATTACTTTGAGCAATGGAAGGAGATTGATCCCTGATGGTGGATTCAAAACCAGTGGGATGAGCAGAGCCTGAAGCCTTTGATTGCTTCTTGTAAATTTCAGACTTCACCATTGTTATCAAAAAGCTTTTGAGAACTTGCAGAAAAGTATCTGAGCAAGAAGATGAAGAAGAGAGAGAGAGAGAGTTCATCGTAAGGATTCAGATAGCGTAGAAGCTATCTTGGGAAGAATTGAGGAATTTATACCTCTAGATTTCAAAAATTATTGTATTTAATTGAATTACAGCTGTTAAAGTTAAAAAACCTTTGCGGTTTTTACCATTATCAATTGAAATTAAAATAAATCAAAAATAAGTTATTTTCGGGAATAACGGAGCATTAAATGCATTTGTAGGGTCATGATCACGTGCCGACTAAACGTGGGGGTGATGACAGTTTATCCGTTGTGAAAAATGGGGAAGTGGAAACAGATTGGACTTTCAACGGTTGTGAGACATGACTAGCAAAGGAAAAATATTTCTTAAAAGATTTTCTTTATGGAAAAATGATTTATTTGAATTTTAGCCAAAAATAGACCTGATCGAGAAAATTCATTTGAGAAGAAACTGAAATGTCATGTACAACAAAACGAATGTTTTTTTTTTATTTTTTTAATTAAAGACCATTAAATAGCACACAACATTAATTGAAGAATTTATGAAGCTATGATTGCAGATTCAATTATTGCAACTGCGGTGGGATTCAGATGATTGTTGTAGCATATAATATGACTACGGTGGCTTGCAGTATGAATGCGGTAGCATTTAGTTGAAAGAAAACTTGATCATGAAGGTTAGAAATAAAATATATAAAGGACATGAAGAATATATTGATCATATGTGTTTTCAGTATACAATGTACACTGAGAAATAAATATGAGAAATATATTATTCTATGGAGAAGAACTGCAGTGAATGAAATTCTTCAAGAGTTTTTTTATTGAAACTAAAAAAAAATAGTTCATACACCTCTAAAGACTTGAAATAGTTTGTAGTACCTACAAATTCAAAAAGAATTACGGGTTTGGGTTCATCATTCCTAGCATTTCAAAAAAGCCATTTAATTTTGTGGAATCAAGTGCCTTAGTAAGAACATTAGCTATTTCTTCGTGAGTGGGCACAAAAATGAGTTCAATGTTACCTTTGAGGATGTGGTCCTTAATGAAGTGGTACCGTAGTTCAATCTGCTTCATATTTGAGGGATGAATATGATTGTGACAAATTGCTATTGCACTCTCTGAATCACAATAAATGGGCACTCGCAACATTCTCTAACTGTAGTCCATGAATTGTGTCTTCATCCAAAGGACTTGGGAATAACAACTGGCCGTGGCCACATATTCCGCCTTTACGGTAGACAAAGAAACACAATTCTATTTTCTTGAAGACCAACTAACTAATCTTCCACCTAAGAAATGGCATCCACCTAAAGTGCTTTTGTTATCTAATCTGCATCCTGCATGATCCGCATCAGTGAACGCTTGAAGGTTGAAGTCATTGCCCGTAGTGTACCAGAGGGCTAATGCTTTACTTCCCTTTAGATATCTGAAGATTTGCTTGACTGCGATCAAGTGAGATATTTTAGGGTCAGCTTGCTACCGAGCACAAAAACACGTGGCAAATACAATGTCCGGTCAACAAGCAGTGAGGTATATTAACGACCCAATCATTCCTCAGTAGATTTTGTGGTCAACTGACTCTCCGGTAATGTCAACTGAGATCTTGTACCCAAATGCCATAGGAACCTTTGTCGAAGAATAGTTGTCCATCGAGGATTTTTTCAACAACTCAGGGTGTACTTTTCTTGATGAATGAATATCCCTTGAGTGACTCATTTAACTTGAAGCCCTATAAGGAAATTAATCTCTATATTCATGCTCATTTGAAAATTGTTAGTCATGAGCCTTGCACATTCATCCACCATACCTTGATATGTTGATCCGAAGATGATATCATTCTTATATATATGAACAAGCATTAAATGATTACCATTTGCTCGTCTGAACAACGTGGGATTAGTCACTCCTCTTTTGTAACCATAGGTGACAAAAAACTCAGGGATAGTCTCATACCACGCCCTTGGTGCCTGCTTAAGACAGTAAACTGCTTTCTCGAACTTGTAGCAGTGATTTGGGGATTCCAGACTTTCAATGGTTGGAGGTTGTTGTAAGTAGACTTCTTCTTTTAGTTCTCCATTTAGAAAGGCAACTTTTTACATCCATTTGATGTACTTTGATGTTTTTGTGTGCCACATGCGCTAAGAAAATGTGTATTGCTTACGGCCTACGGGGGCATACGTTTCATCGTAGTCAACACCTTCAAGTTGACTGTACCGCTTAGCTACTAACCGAGCTTTATTTCTTACCACGGCACCTGATTCATCCAACTTGTTTTTGAATACCCATCTAATACTGATAAATGTGTGATTCGTCGGTTGCAGTACCAGTTTCCATACTTTGTTCCGTTCAAATTCTGCTAGCTCTTCTTGCATTGTAATGATCCAGTCGGGTTCCATTAGTGGTTCTTTAATTGTTCTAGGCTCAACGGAGGACATAAATGCTGCATAATGGCAGTGTTGATTCAAGTCAGAAGAGGATCTAGTCTGAATGCCTAATGATGGGTTGCCGATGATTTGTCCTGGTGGGTGATCTCTTGTCCAAACATGTAGCCTGGATTGTTGATGATCTACGACTGTAGTTGATGGAATGTCCTCTAAGTGTGATGACTCTGCGGTAGGAGAAGGACGTTCCCGCTCGATTTGAGAACAACCGATAGACGAGTCTTGGTTCATTAGAATGGGGTCTGTGGTAGGTAAAGGAAGTTCCCCTAGATTGGTGATGGGAGTTACCCCTGAACCATGGATGGTTCCCCCTGGACAAGTGATATTGGTTCCCCCCGAATTGTTGAAAGATGATTAATCATTAGGTCACTTTGTGTATCTATGTTTTCAATCTGTTCACCAGAGTCTTCAGAAGTGGTTGATTGAGTGATTGGTTTGTAGTAGGGTACTGGAGCATTATCTTCAGGTATTGGAACCTCAGCAGTTGTTACTTCCAAAGGAACCGATCTTTCCCCCTCAACTGAAAAGGTGGAAATATTGATTGATGTTCCTTTGGAAAAAATCATACCAGATACTTTAGCATGTGGTTGTGCTACCGGAGACACTAAGATTTCTGAAAGGTGAGTTGTCTCTGGAGGACCGAAGAGATCATCAAAGTTAACTTCAACTATGTTTAAAGAACCTGAGTATGTGGGGATATCACTTTCCATGATGTATTTGGTTTCGGTGGAAGGAACGGTGTTGCGGACGTAATAGTCGTCAAACTTAACATCAAAACTTTCAACTATTAGTCTGGTATGTCTCACAAAAACCCTGTATGCGACTTTATTGGTAGAATAATCCAGGACTATCCCTTCATCAGACTTTGGTGCAAATTTTTTAAGATTATATTTTTTGTTGATCACAAAACATCTACAACCAAATATGAAAAAAGTGAACATTGGGTTTGCGATTATTGAGACCTTCATATGGATTCTGGTTGAGTTGTTTGCAAATGATGCTTCTATTTTTAACGAAGCATGCAGTTGCCACTGCTTCTGCCCATAAGTAAAAAGGAAGATTGGAAAAGTTCAACATTGACCTGGCAGCTTCGACCAATGTGCAATTCCTTTGCTCTACTGTCACACCCCGAAAACCAAAGGCGGAAACGTTCCCGGGGTTGACTCCATGTTGTGTATCAAATCCAATGTACATAGTAATCACAGTAAACAACCATTACATTACATATATATGAAAGTTTACATTTGGTTCAAAAGTAAATTGTACAAAAGTTATACATATATCATATGAACAAAAAGAGACGAGTCTTCGGAGCACTCCATCATCACCAAAAGATATCGCCGGGTACCTGTCTAACTTGGACCTGAGAATACAAGCAGTTTGAAAATCAGCATAAAGCTGGTGAGTTCATAAGCGGTTTTGTTTTGTGAAAATGTATCGATTTCCTTTAGTTTTCTGAAAAGATTTGATATCCAAGAAAATCCCATATTTTCTTATGTAAAGTAGTTAAGTTATCTTTCGTTACAGTTCTGTTACAGATATAATGTTAACCCCAGGAAAATCCCATATTTTCCTAATTGTAAGATTGATTAGATAGCACATAGTATAGTTTAATACACAAAACTATAATTTAGACGAACTGTAAATAGAAAGTATTTTGAAAACCTTGGGACTACATCCCGAACCCGTTATAAGATAATTCGATAAAACCATGGGATTACTATCCCGAAAGTAGATATAAGATAGTTCGATAAACCATGGGATCACTATCCCGAAACTAGATATATGATAGATTGATAAAATCATGGGATTATCATCCCGTATAAGATTTAGTTTCAAAACCATGGGATTGTCATCCGGAACGAAATATAGACACAAGATCATGGGATTATCATCCTGAACGAGATATAGACATAAAACCATGGGAATACCATCCCGAATGAGATATCGATACAAGACCATGGGATTACCATCCCGAACAAGATATAAATTCTAAACAAACCCTAGCTGTGAATAAGTTATATTAATACGTATTGTGAGTCGGCTAACCATGCTGACATGACAACGAGACCTCCTTGACGTTAGTCAGACGTCGAATGATATCCAGAATTTGTCACCCCAGGCGTGCCCGCCTAACTGTAGCTAGCAGTTAAGGTGTGGGATTGTCAGTCCCGAATAGATCTATTCACAAACTCTTCGCTCTCCCTCCAGGAGACTCTGGTTACACTTCCGGAGAGGATTTACTTGATCATCCATAAAGGGTAGTGACTATCTCACAAACTAGTATTTAACTATTCACAGGATTCTTATACGATTACAAACATACATAGACTTTAAGACATGATACAGTGAAAAATAGATACATACAATGAAATTATCTGGCAAAAACATTCGAATAATACGGAGATAAACTGAACCAGACATAGTTTATCTAGTAACTTAATACAGATATCAGTAAGTGATATAATGAGAAACATAGGACCCCAAATTATTCCCATAATAATTTGATTAGTTTGGTTATTTTCTTAACTAAAATCCATTTAGTTGTAATTGATAAATCATTCCTTATGCTCAACATAATACATAAGGAGTAAAAGAGTTTATAAGATTGCCAGATATTATTTGAAACACATAAATGTTATGATTTAGAAACAGTTTTGGTTTGCTTGTATTCCCCCCTGAAAACAGTTAAAAACAGTGAAAAAGGCGTAGGGGTATGAACTCACCAGACGAGAAGTATGACGATTTGGATGCTAAGAGTTGATCCGGGGCTTGTAAATACACGAGGTTCCTAATTATAATGTAAAGATACACATTTGTATCTAATTAGGACTTAGATTGATTGTTGGATAGGGACAATTGCTTCAAGTCGTGAAAACACTCCGATACGAGTGTTTGGAGGGACCCGGGTGGCGTTTAAAGATGTGAAATGACACTAGGGACTTGGGACTTGAGTTTACTCCCCATGAGTAAACTTATACAAGAGTTTTAGGTCCAAAACACCCATTCCACATGAGTTTACGGCCGTAAACTCATGGTAGGGTGGTTTAGAGTGAAATTTTGGGTTATAAATGGATATGGACACTTGGAAATGCTTGGATTAATTTTTCTTAAGGCTTGGAT
The DNA here is from genome assembly GCF_002870075.4 of Lactuca sativa. NCBI lineage: Eukaryota > Viridiplantae > Streptophyta > Magnoliopsida > Asterales > Asteraceae > Lactuca > Lactuca sativa. Next base: position 123,523,316 of record NC_056630.2, on the reverse strand, counting down.
TAATTTAAAAACATCATTTACAACACATAAGGGAGTTTACGGCCTAGGCATGGGTTCTTTGGCCGTAAACTCTCAATTCTCCAAGGTTTAGTGTTTTTAAGTTGTTAAAATCAATCACATGTGATTCTAAAAATTCCCACAAGCCTAGAAATGAGTTTATATGGAACATATGAGGCTTTCATGGAGTTTACGGCCTATGAGAACCCCCTCTTGGCCGTAAACTCTATTATATGGTGCTACAAGGTGTTTCAAGGCCTAAAACTTGCATGAATGGACTTCTAAAATTCATCTAAGGGCCTTAGGGGTGTGTAGTTTGCATTCTAACACCAAAAATTTTGGAGTTTACGGCCCAAGAACATGTCTTGGCCGTAAACTCTTAGAAACCCCATAAAATATGTGTTTAAGGCCTTCAAAGTATTTTTGGTTGGTCCCTTGATTTATTCCAAGGCTTTTGGTGGTGTTGGATGGCTTTCTAACACCTTAGAATGAGATTTATGCCAAGATTTGTGGAGTTTACGGCCCAAGAACTCTCCTTGGCCGTAAACTCATCTAAGTCCCTCAAAATTAATGTTTCAAGTGTCCAAATGCAAGAATCAAAGTCCTATAATTCATATCTAAGTTGTAGGGGTGATTTGGAAGGGTTTAAAGACATGAAAAACACCATTTTCATGAGTTTACGGCCCAAGCTTATGCCTTGGCCGTAAACTCCTTCAAAGTCCACAAAATTATAGTTTTAGGTGTTCTAAGTCCATATCTTGAAGTCCCTTAGCCATATCTAAAGTCCAAACAAGTCTAGGAAGGAGTTTAAGGGCTAAAAACCCTTCTAAATGGTGTTTACGGCCTAGGCTGCTTCTTGGGCCGTAAACTCACATATATGGTCCATTTTTATGTTTAAGTGACTAATTTGGAAGCTAAACATGCTATAGATTAAGGCTAGGAAGGTACCTTAAGGATTTGAGGCCTTAAAATTGAGTTTTGGACACTTAATCTTTGGATTTAGGAGAGAGGTTAGAGAGAGAGTAGAGAGAGAAGGAAAAAGCTTCAAATGAGTGTTAAAACATGTTTATATAGTCCCTAAAACTTGGACACGGTGGAATTCTACCCGATACCGGTCTTAAACGATGCTTTGGGTCGCACCCGATTGAGTTTTCGTCACCCGACGAGGATATTTCTAAACTTAAGAAATAAATGTTTTGGGCTAAATTCATGAGTTCCTAGATGATTTGGACCCTCATTGAATGAAAATAAATATAAAATTTTAGTTAACTAAGCCCAAAAACGATAACGGGACATTTCGATTTCCGACGAGTTATTCGGGTAGAACGGGTTTTCGGCGATGAACAACTTCGGGTTGTTACATCTACTACACCAATTTGTTGTCAGGTGTAGGGTGCTAAAAAATAATGACTGATACCCTTTGAGATCAAGAAGCTATTTAATACCCGATTTGTGAATTCAGTTCCGTTGTCACTTCTTATTCTTCTAACTCGTAGCTTGATCTTGAGCTCTATTTCCTTGATGAAGTTGGTCATGATCTATGGTATGTCTAATTTGAGTCTTAAGAAGAAGACCCAAGTGAAGCGGGTAAAGTCATCAACTATAACCATAATGTATTTTTTGTGGTGAAGACTGACTACGATAGATGGACCGCAGAGATCTATATGTAAATGCTCTAGGGGTTCAGCAATTGAAGAGTCGATGATCAAAGGATGAGTACTCTAAGTCTATTTGCCACATTCTCAGGCAGGGTATAGAGTATCATTGTTGTACTTGAGAATTGGTAACCCATGAACCAACTCTTCGGTGACCAGGTTATTGATGTATCTGAAGTTAAGGTGGGCAAGTTTGTTTTGCCACAACCAACTTACTTCATACACTGCTTTGGAGAGAAAGCACAATTATGGTTTCCCAATGATTATAGAAACACCCAAAGGGTACATTGTGACCTCAGCCTTGGATTTGATGATACATGTGCTCCGGTCACTTTTCATTATGTAACAATACTCATTATCGAATTCGAATCAATGGCCTGCTTTACACAACTGTCCAACACTTATCAAATTGTGTTTTAATCCTTCAGCGAAAGCAACTCGTTGAATTGAAAAGTTCCCCATAGTTAGTACACCGTAATCCCTGATAGTTCCATTTGCATTGTTCCCAAAGGTGACGTATTTGCCACCACAGATTATCCTGAAGTCTCGAAGGTTTTCTAACCTTCCATTCATGTGCAAGGAGTAGGCACGATCGATTAACCATTCTTCTTCTTCTTCCTCCTTACACATTGCCTACAAATAAGAGTGTTAGTTTGGGCACCTAAACAAGTTTGGAGCCCAGGGACATATGATAAATTTTTTTAAAGGATGAATGCATGTGGGACTTGTGGACAGGTTGCTTTTAAGAATTTCAACCTAGTCCACGGTATTTCACAACTTTTTTGGTGTTACGAGGTTTGATTGGACGTGATGTTTCCAATGGGTAAAATCCAAAAGAGAGATTTTTATCATCGATCCAGACACCAAATTTTGTCAATGGTCCGGAAGGTGTGATTGAGGACTTGTGACCGGTCCTTGGACGTTGTTTGATTATAGTGCCTTTGTGTTGAAACATGAAGTGACTCTCTTAGCTTAGTCTACCGCAACCCACAAGGATCCGCAGTCAAGCTCTCATCAGCAGTCTCATCCGAAGTCATCTATCCAACCGCAGTCTTACTTAGTTTAATTTTATCCATCTTGTCTGTAATACTCTCTATTGTCCAGTATGCCTTGCATGGCTACTCTTAGAGAGTGGATCAAATGTAATTCTTGAGTCTCTATATCTATAGCTCATTCTTTCACAGTTTATTATAAATCTTTCACATCTATCAATCTGAACTATCTTCAAGTATATCAATTACATTTCTCTTACGCATCTCATATCTTTCTTACTCTCTAAATCCTCTCGAACCTAAGTGATAATTACTTCTCTTCGAAACAAGTCATTCGTGACTTTATCACTAAGCTTGATCTCACTCACTAACTTGGTTTGAATGCATTCCATGTTATGAATCAACTTATATGTTTACTTGATATATCACCTGCTGTCATTTATGCTTCCCTACATTTCCGCAACTAACTATCCAACTATCTAACACGTTAACTTATTTTTGTTCAGCTTTTAGATCCTTTTAGATTAACTAATTCCGTAACTATACTTGTTCTAACGTTTGTTCAAGTGTGTCTCAAGTTTTTCTCTCAACAATTGGTATCAGAGCCATAGTGGTTGCTTTTTGAAAAACAAAACACTAATTTTCAAAGGGCCTTCTATACCACTGAAGCTCATTTATTAAAACAAAAAAAAACAAAATACAAGGAAGAATGGCACAATCACTTTCTCTAAATGTTTCCAACAGTGTTGGTGGTTCAAATCGAGCTCCAATATTTGTGGCAAATGAATACCATCATTGGTATCAAAGAATGGAAAGATAGTTAAGGAGACTTGGTAGAGATGTATGGCGATCTGTTGAAGAAGGACCACTTGCCCCTGTTCTTACACCTGTTCAAACTGATGGCGCCACAACCAGACTAGGAGGAGGACAACCAGTCGTGAACCGTCCCACTAAAGATGATCTTGATAAAATTGAAAATGATGCTGTTTCTTTTTATGAAATCTCTTGTGGATTTGCTCCTAACAACTTTGACATTATCATAAATTGTAAATCAGCAAAAGAGATCTGGGGTGTTCTTGAGAACTTATATGAAGGCTCAGAACAAGCTCAATATAAGAAGCTTACAACTACACTCAATGAATTCAATAACTTCAAAGCTCATACTAGAGAAAGTTGTTGGAATAGTGTCTAAGTCCATAACTATTTTGGTATGTACTTGACCCGATTATGAGCATGGTCCTTTTGGGTTGCCTTCGCAATAGCAGTATGTAGGATGAATTAAGGAGAGAAAGATTTAATTATGATTTATTAATATATTATGAGAATAATATATTAAAGGAGAAATCATATTGTTTAATTAATATTAGTCAAGAATTAATTAATAATTAATTTTGTGGCTAAAAGAGATTAATTAAACTTAAGGGACTGGAATTGTAATTATAAGATAATTGCAAGAGTGGGCTAATGGACTCCATAGAGTGGAGTGGACGAAATTTATGGGGAAGCCCATAAGATTTCGTCCATGACTCTAAAAAAATTGATCCATGGGCTGCTTAGGGCCTAACCAGTCAATTTAGTGTTTCCTGGTTGAAAACCCTAATAGCCTACATGTATATAAAGGACCCTTAAGACCAAAAAACGTGGACAAGTCTTCCTTTAGGGTTTCCAGCCGTTTTTGGTGTCTACTCTCTGCTCCCTCTTCATCCAAGTTGCTTAGTGGTGTTTGTGACTTCGTTAGAGGTGCAACACTTGATGCACTAAGCTTTCTGAAGCCAATCAAAGCAAGGAATTGATTGTTATTGCAATATAACAATCAAAGGTAATTCTCTAAACCCTAATTCAGTTTATTATATGTTAGATCTAAGGTTTTTAGCTTTGGATATTCAATTGCATGTTCATTAGACAAACTAGATCAAAAAGCTATTAGGGTTTGCATGTACACCATAGGATTGATGTATTGCTCAAAAAACCATCAGTGGTATCAGAGAATAGGGCTGTTTGTTAGTGAATTTGATGCTTGTTTGATCTGAAAAATCGAATTTTTGGTTGACTGTTTGATGAACTCGCCGAGTTTTTTCTAAGAACTCAATGAGTAGCATAAACTTGACGATTTCCAAGGAGGACTCGACGAGTTACCTGTTCGTTTGTCGGGATTTTCGATTTTCTGGCAAGATTTTGATGGGGATAATTACCAAAACTCGTTTTTATTTACTAAACTCGATTTTTTATGTTTGGAATGTTTATCCTAATCAAAATTAATGGATTTGGTTAAATATGGATAATATATGATTATTATTAGACAAATATTTGACCTAGTAAGTTTGAAAAGTTTCAATTTGTCCCCTTTAGGTTTTATAGTTTAAATTTGAACTTAAAAAGTTTTTGTTTTTGAAATTTAAATAGTTAAACCTTAATGTTTTGAAAGGTTTCAAAACTTGTACTCAAGTTTTGGAATTTAAATTTTGATTAATAGTTTAATTTTGAAATATTTAAATTCTAAACCCTAAGTTTGAAAAAGTTTCAAAACTTGCCCTTAAGTTTTGGAATTTAAAAGTTTATTAAAAGTTTAATTTTGAAATGTTAAATTCCAAAACCCTAGTAATTTGAAAAGTTCAAATCACACCCTTATGGTTTTATTAATTAATTAAAGTGTATAATTAAAAGAGATTTGATAAACATTAAGTTTTGGTTTACATTTAAATAAATTAAAGGTATAATTTACTAAACTGAACCGCCTAATATTTTAAAAGTTTAAAATACACCCTATACTATATATAACATTAAAAGTCTAATATTATATATATATATATATATATATATATATGTAAGAGTAAACAGTCAGTCTTACCGTTAGTAGGCCTCATTCACGAAGCTGATCTATAAGGGGTGTTTAAGGAAATTGCCTATAAAATGGCGATTGAATGGGTATCCACTCTTACCCACAACACTCTTGAGTAGTGGAGGGTCGTTAGACGAACAGGTAGGATACGACAGAAACCTTCCATTATAAGTATAATAAAGTTCAAAGTAACTAAATGCTTTTACAAATTCTCAAACCATAGTTACTTTAGGCAAAATGTGAAATTATATGCTAATCTGTGGAATTACACTTTGTACCCTTGTCAAACGTTAGTGGAACGTGTGTGGTTAACCGGCACACTAATTTGGGGATGACATTGGTAGCAAAGGGTGAATCGATGTTTATCATAGATCAATGGAGCGTGTGTGGCTAACCGGCACATTGATTAGGTGATAGTAGCATTGGGTGTACCACGTGATTCGTATGGTTATTCACACCTTGTTTGTGATCCTCGGCATCGCAGTCACAAATAGTAGGGCATAATTGAGATTAAACATGCCATTGAAAAGTTCAATGAATCTCAAAAGATCTAGGAGTTTCAATTCATTTAAAACTTAAACTTCTTTTTTGTTTTTCATGGTGGAAATTGGTAAATCGTCATTTACCTACCTTCAAATATTCTGCAACTAGATTATGGCATTCCTCTTCTAGGTTATAGAATATTGTGTTGGGTCCTAGCCTTAATAACTCATTTGGGTGTTTTATTAAGGACTCAATCAAATTAACTTGAATTTTCTCCCGTTTTGTAGACGTCTGAATCTTACAATGGTCTTCCCAAATCCTTTGGAACAAGCATTCCAAATGAAGATGACGTTCCGAGATACGATCAAGGAAACGAGAGTCATACTTCACTTCCTCCACCTCCTCCAATTGTTCTCCCTGACCCACAATTTCAAAGGTTTGAAAAGCTCAAGCTCACTCAAGCCCTTTTGGCAAGTAAACAGGAAGATGGGAAACCTGTGTGTGCACACGTCTTAGAGATGAAGTCACACATTGATAGGTTAAGCATGTTGGGTGTCGAGATTTCACGTGAGTTAGCTTTAGACTGGGTTCTTCAGTCACCTCCTGAATCATATAGTGAGTTCGTTAGAGAGTACTATATGATGGATCACGACATGACCTTCATTGATCTAACGCATTTGCTTATAGCTGTTGAATCATCAATGATTTGGCATGCTGGTCAAGCAAATTTGTCTGGTGAATCAAACTCCCGAACTTCAACGGAAACTAGCAACATTGGAAGACCAGAAAGAACTAAGTTTGTGATTGTCCGATGTGTTGTGCCAAAGGAGTCCATTTGCTTTTATTGCCAAGAGAAGGGGCATTGGAGACGAATCTGCCCAAACTACCTGAGAGATCTAAGAGATGGGAGAGTCAAGACGGATGGCTCTGCTTCAGGTAAAAATCCGTTAACTAACTCTTTTAAGTTCCTATTCTAGATTCTTAATACATGATGTGATAAGATTACATTTTGATGTTTTCTAGGATCGAAGAAAAGAGAGGAAGCTTAAGGGAACAAGTGAGTTGAATCTAATCATGAATAAATAGATTTCGATCACATCACTTGAAGATTGGATTATTGAGCTGCTAGTTGGAGTTAGAATAGATTGCTGAAAAATATGTAATAACATAGTTTTTCAATTGAATTGCATTGTAAGGACAAAAATTTTCCGCAATAAAATGAATTTTGATTTTATCTTATTTATTTATCCTTGCAATGGAATCTTTGAAAAATTGATGTTTGAAGGTTCTATTATTAGCAATAATGGATTTGATTCTTAATTATGTTATTTGTGGAGATGTCAAGAATTTACCAAATACAAAGAGTTTCTCATCGCCCAAGTTTCAATTGGACAGAAACTTGGAATCATACAACTTGGTTGTGTGATGAATGAGAAAATTCATATTTGGAAATTAGACTAATTCTTTGACAAAGTGTCAAGTGAAGGACTAGGAGATCGAGTAAACTAGGTTGTGCGTTGATCAAGTCCACCACAAAGAGAGATAAAGATCTTCATCATGATTTACTAAAGTTTAGTAAATATGATTATATTTATAAGATTAAGTGTAATTCTAAGTTGATTGGAAAGGTTTCAATAAATAGCAGAATGAAAAAGAAGAATCAAATAAGCAGAAAGATAAAAGTTTCTCTATTCTAAGAAGAAGGGATAGTACCTTTTATTGTGTTTTATGATAAGTCTTAATGATTAAGAACCATATCTCAATTGATTCTCTAAGTGAGTCTTAGTACATTTGTATGTCTAAGAAGAGGAGTCGGGAATTGTGGAATTGGTTAAATCAAAAAGTCAATCATACTTCGTTCCAATATCGAATCTTTGAGTCATACTCCAAGATTGCGAATTGAGTGACAAGTCTTAAGTAGGTTTATAACACTTATCAAATGTGGAATTTGGAAAAGGTTATCTTATTCTTGCACATTTGAAATTGGTAAGTTGTGATGTCTTGGATAAGACAAAGACCAACTAGGACCAATTTGTGAGGTGTTTTGTCTTGATAAAAGCTACACTAGCTCTTGAATATTTGTTTGTCAAGAAATGCTTCTTGATAAGAGAATCATAAATGTCAAGAGGTTAGTAGGAGTTTTAATGATCTTGAAAAAAGGTTTCACGAACAAATCAAGAATAAACCTTATCATCACTAGCACACAACTTGAGGTTTACAACCTATGGTGTTGACATTATTTTGTTTCTGTGCCATTCTAGTTGAGTTAATTATGTATGTGAGTTCTATGAGTTCTCATTTGAATGCATAAAGACAAAGGGCCTTGATCGATGGAAAGTACATTGATATGTAAGGATAAGTTGCTAAACTACTTGGAAGACATGGTGGGCACTCATGTTACCATAAGGCTAGAAATCAAGAAAGTTCAATCCATATGAGTTTGGATTTGTCGCAAACTTGGTTTTGGAAAATTCACATGGATAGGAACTCATACACCATAAAAATCTAAGTGTCATAAGATTCCCTCCTTCATGAAAATGACTGTGAGGAAATGCTTTCACAAAGAGAGATTTTAAGAAGATAGCGATTGTGAAAATTGTATTCTCAAATTCGATTATGGTTACGACATCCCTTTCCATAGTTCGAATTGTGAGATTTGGCAATTAGTCTAACATTTGGAACTTATTGATATAAGTTCTGAATTGTTTAGACACACATATGAGCTATCTAAGGCAAAGGTGTATATGTTTAAGAAGCTTAGATAAAGGCTTATCAAAGCATCTGGTATTAGAAATATGAATTTCAAAAATTCAATAGGCATTGTTTTTTGGAAGTTTAATTGTTTTCTGGAAGTTCAGTTGTTTTCTGAATACATGTCAAAGCTAGTGGGAGCATAAGTGTTATGCTTATATGATAATAATCATCATGATAGTGGGAGCATAAGTGTTATGCTTGTATGATTATTATGGTAAGTATTGCAAGTTAGCAATATTAATTATAGAAATACAAAGATTCAATTTGCAAAGTTGCATGGGTTGAAAAGTTGTTTTGCTATAATTAAGGGAGAGAATATTATACTTTGTTTCAAAATCCAAAAGCTTAGATTGAGAAATTTTAATAAATTTAGTCAAAGGATACATAGTGTGTTCTTAAATTTCGATTATGATTACGGCATCCCTCTTCATAGTTCGAATTGTGAGAACGTGACACATAAAATATTATGACAAAAGATTGGTAAATTATCGTATCTTTATGTAAAACATTATGCATCGTGTCCGATATGCTTCGTGTATAGGATCGATTGCAAATACTATAATATTTAACCATTCTTAAATTTTCCAAATGTCTAGCGCATTAAGAGGGAAAAAGAACTAAAATCGGTTTTGACTAAAATAATAAAACAACTATCAAAGAACGATCCAAAGTTCGCTGAGGATTGGTTGCTTGTGAGTAGTTGGAAATATGGTATTGGATGGACCATATCGAAATTATTATGAATAGATAAGATTCTATTAAGAAAGAGTTGTCATATGGAAAATATGGAAATGTTTCCATATTAAGGTTGGATATTGAGAGTCTATGTCTAGATCAGAAAATTTTATGCAAGAAGGATGTTCAAAGGAATGTACTTTGAATGTGATACTTCACGTCTATGGAATTGTCTTGTAACAATTTCCGATAGAATACTTTGTAATTTCATTGGTCAAGTCTTGGTGAATTTTTTGCTATGACTTTGCGAAAGGATCGTTGCATAAAATATTAGAATCTATCATATTCTAGTAGTGGCAAGAACCTTGTGTTCTAACACAAATGATAAGGATTGGGAATTATGAAATGAGCTTCATTGGAAAAGTTTTTCAATTGATCTATTTCACAAAGTAAGGACCATAGGAAACATAGTGTGCAAGCTTTATGCATGGGACAACTATTGTTTCAATTTGAGTAATAAGTTGATTTCTTGAAACAGTAAACGATGAATAATGAGTAATCAATATGGTGTTTAAATAGAAGTATTTTATTTACTCCCTCAAGTTTGGTGCCACATAGGATTAAGTATTATTGTTGTGTTTCATTTTGCATGTATTGACTTCCAGAATAACTAGGTTATCCGAACATCCACAGTCGGTTATACTTTGGAAGTAAGTATGAAGGACTACTGTCATGAAGAGTCTGTAGATTGTCTGAAGAGTTTAGACAGAGCACAAGTTTGTTGCAGGGTTCATGAGTGCTTTGATAAGATTAGAGTATTGGATGAAACCCACGCTCACTTGGATCATGTCATGGATTTATCACGGGTGATTAGTGAGACGATAACATTGTATATTCTTGAAACCGAGACGTGTGAGTTGTTATTTGTTAGTCGGTTGCGCATTGATAATAAGTAAACGCACCAGTAACTTGGTGTCATAAATCTTATTGTTGTGTGTGATTCGATGAGTGAATGCAAGCGAGCATATGAGTCAAAGTTTATCCATTCCTTTTACCCAAAGTGGGATAAATGCGATATCTGTGGGCCTCTCGATGATTTAGTGATGACACCTAAGTGCTTGGCCAAGCCGAGACTAAGTTGATGTGTTTAATTGTAGTCTGTTGTCTGTCGTCATAAATCGGAAGTCGGGAAACAGTATAGAGAGAATGATTAAAATTCATGTCTTATGTCTATATGATATCTTGAGAATGGAGGAATATATAATCCCTTATCTAAAGGACACGCTATCTGATAAGATCAGAGTTGACAATGGCTTTTGAAAGCTACGATTGCTGATCAGGTTCTGAAATCATACGGAAAATAGATATTAGACTTATCCAAGTGGGAGACTGTTGGATTAGTGTCTAAGTCCATAACTATTTTGGTGTGTACTTGACTCGATTATGAGCATGGTCCTTTTGGGTTGCCTTCACCATAGCAATATGTAAGGTTAATTAAGGAGAGAAAGGTTTAATTATGATTTATTAATATACTATGAGAATAATATATTAAATGAGAAATCATATTATTCAGTTAATATTAGTCAAGAATTAATTAAGAATTAATATTGTGGCTAAAAGAGATTTATTAAACTTAAGGGACTGGAATTGTTAATATAAGATAATTGCAAGAGTGGGCTAATGGACTCCATAGAGTGGATTTGATGAAATTTATAGGGAAGCCCATAAGATTTCGTCCATGACTCTAAAGAAAGGGATCCATGGGCTGCTTAGGGCCTAAGTAGTCAATTTAGTGTTTCCTGGTTGAAAACCCTAATAGCCTACATGTATATAAAGGACCCTTAAGCCCCAAAAATGTTGACAAGTCATCCTTTAGGGTTTCCAGCCATTTTTGGTGTCTCCTCTCTCCTCCGTCTTCATCCAAGTTGCTTAGTGGTGTTTATGACTCCGTTAGAGGTGCAACACTTAAGGTACTAACCTTTCTGAAGCCATTCAAAGCAAGGAATTGATTGTTATTGCAATATAACAATCAAAGGTAATTCTCTAAACCCTAATTCAGTTTATTATATGTTAGATCTAGGGTTTATAGCTTTGGATATTCAATTGCATGTTCATTAGAAAAACTAGATCAAAAAGCTATTTGGGTTTGCATGTACACCATAGGATTGATGTATTGCTCAAAACCCATAAAAATTTTAGAAGACTCTTTCAAAAGGTTCAATCTGATAGTCACTAAGTTATCAAATGCTGGCACCATCCGTAGTAACCATGAAACAAACCTTTAATTTCTCAACGGTTTGGGAAGACATTGGACTACTGCTAAAATGATAGTTCAAGGAGATAGAAAGATTCATTCCCAGTCTCTCTAAAAGCTCTATGGGGAACTACAAGCACAAGAATCCACTGTACTCAAAGACTGTGCTGACTTCGGAGAACCACTTGCTCTTGTAGCACAAGCTCCTCATAATCAATCTTACTCTCCCTCGTATGATACTACACCGCAGTCGTACGAAGCCGACTCAGAGTATGACGATGAAGAAGAATTTCAGAAGGCTATTGCTCTTGTTAGTAAGCAGTTCATCCGGCTACCGCCTCCCTCCTTTTGCAAGAATCAACAATTCAACAAACCTCCTTTCAACCGTAACTTCAAACTACAAAACAATCACTCTCATTATACTAAAAGTTCTCACCCACCACCGCAATCTCAAAACACTCAACCAAAGGAGGCACCACAGTCCATTCAAACCTCTGACTGCGGTACTCCTTCTAAAGACAAAAATGATGTTGTAATATGTCACAAGTGCAATAAAGAGAATCATTTTGCAAAGGATTGCAAAGCTAATGTGGTGAAAGACAGAGCATTCTAACTTAGAATGGATCATGTGACATCCCCAAAATCACGGCCAGAAAAGACCGATTTTCATTTATGCTTTTAAATAATTTCAGAGTAAATCCTTTTGATTTGAAGGAGTTGCGGAATTTGTTCCCAAAACAAAACATGATAAAATAATATTTATCAAAGCATTTCATCAAGAGATGCATTTTCATTATATAATCAAAACTCGGGATGTCATGTTCGGATGCAGACCATAAAGCATAAACGATAACATTACAAGTCATTCAATAAATATACACATATACAGACTTGTAAACAAAACAACTTGATGATTCAACCATCTTATGCCCTCGTGCCACTACCTATAATACAATTAAAACTGAGTGGGTCAGGCTTGGGAGCCTGGTGAGCATATAGGGTTTTCAACCCACAATAAATAAATTATATTTAATTTCACCAACCAATCACTATCCCGATTACCCATTCCCGTTATCCTCACTTTACGTCCCTAAAACAACATCTATCTCAAGGGACCTAATCTAGGATTTCATCGGGACGAACATCACTGCTAAGGGGTTTCCTCAACAATAGATATCCTAAAGGCAACCATGAGGGGGATAGAGTACACCGGTGAACACATCGTTCACAACACCTACAGGTTATGAACTTGCTAGCGTTCCACTGGACTGTCTAGAAAGAGTCCGTGGTCGTTATCCATACTCCGCTAAATAACTAGATCAACAACAACAACAACATCGAGGCCTCTCATCTGTTTATTACACACCAACTATCTACCCATGTTCTACCCAACATATTAGCAGATAAAAATATATATTTTCATACATTGTTTAAAACCTGTATATCATTTTCATTCAATATATATTCCACATAACAGATGAGGCATACCACATAACACGTATTTCATAGAAAACAAATCAGATCTATGAGATAGAATAAAGTGAATATCCATTCACGCATATAACCACAAAATATACACATAACAAGTATATCGTATAAAATACTTCATAGTTACGTGTTAGAAGAAAGTAACTACACACTCACACATATAAACCACAATTTACTTAATACACTCAAACCATACTTGTATTATTATCGTGTTTATGAAAGGTAGTATACACTCACTTGATCAGAAGTTGATCGGACAGCACTACGACTTGCAGAAGTAGTAATCCTCAGCAGATCTGGAAGATCTCCACAAAAATAGAACTTCTCGCGGGCAGAGCTTTGACTCGGGAACCACACTTCTCGGCATCTTCGGGATCTCGGGGCTTGCCTCGGGGCTCGAGAATAATACCAGGGCTTCAGGGTATTTCTGGCACGCAAATCGATGAAAAACGGGAGAGAGAAGAGAGAAAATGAACAAAACAACCGGCTGCCCATGCTACCTATTTATTGGAGGTTGGAGCCTCGGAGTACGCGGGGCGTACTGCTTCCGAAACGTCACTGCATGCGTCATCCGAAGCCACTTGCTGCGAGTGTCGACATCTTCGGTGTACGCGGGGCGTACTTCGGATCGGATTGCTGACTCCTCTTCAGATAATGCCGGATTTAAAGATTTAATTTAAATACAAAATATTTAATAAACTTCGGAAATTCATATCTTTTTCATACGAACTCCGTTTTCGACGTTCTTTATATCCACGCGAAGGTGAGACTACGCTCTACATCTTTCGTTTAGACTCCATCGGCTAATTTTGAATTTATTTTTATTATTAATTATTAATAGGCCGGGACAGAAACTTTCGTTATAAATTCATAACTTCTTCGTTTGACGTCCGTTCTCGCCTAACTTTTTATCGCTTTGATACCAACAACGAGACCTTCGATCCTCGTTTAGATTGCTTCAGCTAAAAGCTGCTCGATCTCAAATCGAGTATTTCAGGCTGCATACCGCTAAGTCAAAACTTCGATAAATCATAACTTCCTCATACGAAGTCAGATTTGGGCGTTTTATATATATTCGGAAACCTCGTTTCAACTACTACAACATTATCCAAAGATATTAGGTTTATTTTACACTTAAATTTTGATGCTTATTTTTTTATTCTTAATTAATCAAACCACATAATTAAGCAATTAAGCACAAAACACATAATACTCAAATAATACACTTCTATTATATCAAAAAGGGTTACAAAGGTTAACCTAGACTATTACATTGCTAAAAATGGAAAGCCCAGAAACACACGCATTACAATTCTCCTTTGAATGATTCCGTCCCCGGAATCACGCATCAACAAAAAAATGCGGATAGTGACCCATCATGTCACTCTCCGTCTCCCAGGTGAGATTCGGCCGATTCGTGCGTTTCCATCAGACAAGCACTAACCCAACCATCTTGCGTCGCAACTTCTTAGTCTTTTGGTCAACAATTGCCTCTGGTTCCTCAATCAACCTTTTGTTTTCATCAATTCTCAATTCAGAAATTGGAATTATGTCGGGAACTTCTCCCGTGAACTTCCTCAAATAACACACATGAAAAGTGTTATGAATTCCATTCAGTTCTTCTGGTAGTTCGAGCTTGTATGCTTGGTTCCCAATCCTCTGAAGAACTTTAAACGGTCCAATAAACCTTGGACTCAAATTTCCCATTTTACCAAATCTTATAAGTCCCTTCCATGGCGAGACTTTAAGCAAAACCGAATCCCCAACCTCAAAAGTCATCGGTCTTCGCTTCTTGTCAGCATAGCTCTTTTGACGATCCTGAGCTGCTAACATTTTTTCCCTAATTATTTTCAACTTTTCAGCAGTTTGATGAACCAACTCCGGTCCCATAAAATGCTTTTCCCCAGCCTCAAGCCAACAAGACGGCGTACGACACTTCTGTCCGTACAAATCTTGGTAAGGTGCCATCTTAATGCTCGAGTGGAAACTATTATTGTAGGAAAATTCTACCAATGGTAAATGTTCATCCCAATTACCTAGGAATTCCAAGGTACATGCTCTCAACATATCTTCAAGTGTTTGTATCGTTCTTTCACTCTGACCATCAGTCTGCGGATGGTAAGCTGTACTTAAACACAACTTGGTACCCAATTCCTCTTGTAGACTTTTCCAAAATCGTGAGGTGAAACGGCTATCACGATCCGACACAATCGTTAACGGAACACCGTGAAGCCTCACAATTTCCTTCATGTAAGAATTCGCAAGCTTTTCCATAGACCATTTCTCTTTGGCCGCTATGAAATGCGCACTCTTAGTGAATCGATCAACGACCACCCAAATCATGTCGTGACCATTCTTTGTTCTGGGCAGTTTAGTGACAAAATCCATAGCAATGTCTTCCCACTTACCCATTGGCACGGGCAAAGGTTCTAAACTCTCGTACGGTTTCTGATGTTGTGTCTTTACTCTCGCACAAGTCACACACTCAGCCACATACTTTGCAACATCAAGCTTCATCGTCGGCCACCAGTAGTAGGGTTTCAGGTCCCTATACATTTTAGTGCTACCCGGATGAATCGAGTGCATGGTCTTGTGAGCTTCTTCCATCAAAAGATCTCTAATTCGTCCAGACTCATGTATCCAAATCCGATCTTGGAACACCTTCAGTCCATGACTGTTTACACCGAACACCAACGTTTTGCCCAAACGTTCCTCCTTTCGGTCATTCTTCTCAGAAGCTTCGCTTTGAGCTTTCTTTATACTTTCCAAAATAGTCGAGACAATTTCAATTCTCAACGCTCTTGGCCTTTTCCTTTCAAGATTGACTTTCCGACTGAGAGCATCAGCAACAACATTAGCTTTATCGGGGTGGTAAAGTATCTCGCAGTCGTAGTCCTTAAGTAACTCTAGCCAGCGTCGTTGCCTCATATTCAATTCCTTCTGATTAAAGAGATACTGGAGACTCTTATGATCAGTGAAAAGTTTGCACTTCGTGCCATAGAGGTAATGCCTCCATATTTTCAGAGCGAAAACTACCGCTGTCAACTCCAAATCATGAGCCGGGTAGTTCTTTTCATGCTCTTTCAGCTGTCGAGACGCATATGATATCACCTTTTCTGTTTGGGTCAAAACACAACCTAATCCAACCCCAGACGCATCGCTATAAACGGCGAAGTCTTCAACTCCATCGGGTAGAGAAAGTATCGGTGCCTCGCATAGTTTCTTCTTTAGCTTCTCGAATGCTTCTTTATGCTTATCACTCCAAGCATAAGTAGCTCCTTTGTGGGTCAAAGCTGTCAATGGAGTAGCAATCGAAGAAAAGCCTTGGATAAACCTTCGGTAATATCCGGCTAATCCTAAAAAGCTTCGAATCTCCGTGGGACTTTTCGGTTGTTCCCACTTCATCACAGCTTCAATCTTTGTTGGATCAACCATTATCCCTTCTTGGTTAACCACGTGACCCAAGAATTGGACTTCACGAATCCAAATATCACATTTGGAGAACTTAGCATACAGTTTCTCCTTCTTCAAAACTTCCAACAATTCTCGCAAGTGTCTACCATGCTCCTCCTGGCTTTTCGAGTAAATCAGAATGTCATCTATGAACACTATCACGGATTTATCAAGGAAAGGATTACAAACCCTATTCATTAAATCCATGAATGTTGCCGGAGCATTGGTTAGTCCAAACGACATAACCAAGAACTCGTAGTGTCCATATCTAGTTCTGAATGCAGTCTTCTCAATATCCTGCTCCCTTACTTTCAGCTGATGATATCCTGACCTTTGATCGATCTTCGAGAAATAGCTCGAACCTTGCAATTGATAAAACAAGTCATCAATTCTTGGCAACGGATATCTATTCTTTATTTTTGCCTTGTTCAGCTCTCTATAATCAATGCACATTCTCATACTTCGATCTTTCTTCTTTACAAATAACACCGGAGCTCCCCAGGGTGATGAACTAGGTCTAATGAAACCTTTGTCCAATAACTCCTGAAGTTGCATCATTAGCTCCTTCATCTCCGTCGGTGCTAATCAATAAGGTGCTTTCGCAATTGGCGTTGTTCCTAGCAACAAGTCAATACGTAATTCCACTTGTCGATCAGGCGGTAATCCAGGAAGATCTTCGGGAAATACTTCCAGATAATCACACACTACTGGAATATTCTGCATCACCTTCTTTTCCTTCTTAGCATCAATCACGAATGCCAGATATGATGTACACCCCTTGGTCAAACATTTTCTGGCTTTCATCAATGAAATGATTCCAGAATTCACTCTGCGTTTGTCCCCATACACCATAAACAAATCTTTCCCAGGCGGGTTTACTTTGACTATTTTCTTCTTGCATAAAATTTCGGCGTCATTGGCGCTAAGCCAATCCATTCCCAATACGATGTCGAAATCATTAAGTTCGATAGGCAATAGTTCCTCGTGGAACTTATTCCCATTCAGATCAATTAAGATGTTTTTCATACGATGGCTAACAGGTACAAACTTGCCACTAGCAACTTCGACTAATAAGGCATCATCTAGTCTAACAACAGGCAAAGCTAACTTTCTACCAAATTCATGTGATATAAAGGAGTAGTTGGCTCCAGAATCAAATAAAATTTGGGCAGGCAATTCGTTAACAAGAAAGGTACCTGAAGCGACATCAGCTTCATCTTTAGCAACTTCCAGTGTCATCTGGAATGCTCTCTCCTTTGGCTTTGGTGGAATGTTGGATCTAGCTGCCTCCTTCTTCTTCAGGCAGTCCCTCGACATGTGTCCCTCCTCACCACAACCATAGCAAACTTTCTTAGTGAGGGTACATTCATTGGCATAGTGCCCTGACTTTCCACACTTGTAGCATGTGTTCGCCACCTCACATCTTCCATGATGCTTCTTCTTACATTTGTCGCACCATTTCGCTTCACCTCCACTTCCCCTCGAACCAGACTTCGATAACTTGTTTTTCTTGTTGGACCCTGAAGTTCCATCGAACTGTTGGATTAATGTCTAAGTCCATAACTATAATTGGTAAGACTTGACCCGACCCGGCATGGTCCATTTGGGTTGCATACCATCATGCACTTGAATGAGAGAAATAAGACACTTATGGTTATTAATATATTATAAGTTCTAGTATATTAATAATAAGAATAATAAGATTATTTAATTAGTATTGATCAAGAATTAATCTAGGATTAATTAAGTGATCAAAAGAAGACTAATTAAATATATGGGTTGATTGTGTAAATCATCCATACTTGTATAGTGGGCTAATGGATAATCAAGTTGGGCTAAAACCCATAGGATGGTCCATGGATGCTCCATGGTGTATTTGAACCCATGGATCCAAGGAAATGGAAAGTCATGACAATTAGGATTTACCCTAATTGTATAACTATATAAGCATCTTATTATTGAGGAAAAATCGGCCACTAGTATTATTCTAGAGAGGGCTAGCCGATTTCATGAAGTGTAGAATTCTCTCAAGCTATTCTAAGTGTTTTGATGATTGTGATTCCATTTGAGGTGTCACACTTGGGGCACTAGGCACTCAAGCTTCATGAAGACTTACTACACCAAAAAGGTATGTATTCTATCCTACTATATCCATTGTTTTATATGCTAGATTAGGATAATACCTTGGAAGTTCTTATTTGCATGTATAATAGAGAAAACATAGATCCAAGGTATTTAGGGTTGCATGTACACTTAGGAGTGTTAGAATGCTCAAAACCCAACAGTGGTATCAGCGCCACGGGTTGTTTTCTGTTATATTGATGCAAATATTTTATTTTCAAAGTTGAAAAAAAAAAGAAAAAAAAACATGAAGTTCGTCAAATTTTAAGATAATTACTTGTTCTTGTGAAAAACTAATTATTTGTAAAATTTGAATAATTTGCTTCATGAGTTGAATTAGGTCAAAATTTAATAAAACATAAAATAATATGATTATTTTATTAGTTTTAAAAGTTTGATCTAAAGAGTTTTATTTTTTTGAAACCTCCATAAGTTATGGATATGAAAAGGTTTTAAAAAAAAATTGATTCAAAGTTTTTTTTTTGGAGTTACAAAATTTGGTGTTAATGTTTTAAAGGATTCCATAACTTAAGAATAAGTTATGGATCACCAAAAGTTTTTTGTGTTACCTTGTTTTATGAGTAAATTTAGATTAATGAATAAAATTATGTGATAGTTGGTTTTAATCCAAATTAATCTAAGAATTGATTCTAAAATGTGTTTTTGTAACTTGTCCTCAAGTTATATGAAAAGTCACATTTAAGAATCATAAAACTCATAAAAATTGGCAAAGGTTACAAAAATGAAGAGTCTAGTTCTAATTAAATGGTTTTATGACTCCATAACTTGTCCTCAAGTTATGGAGGACCAAGAGTCTCTTCATTTAATAAAATAAAAATAAAATAAAAAAAGGTGTAACCTTAATTAATTCCATAAGTTATAAAATAAAGAAAAGTTAATTCTTTTATTAGTTTAAAGTCTTCCATAACTTGTCCTCAAGTTATGGAACTTGAAGAGTTTTTGGATTAAAACTACTTTAAACACATAAGTTATGGAATTAATTAGTTTTGAATAGTTTCAAAACTTGCCCTCAAGTTTTGGAATTTGTAAAGTTTTCACTTATGAATACTTTAATTCCAAGTTAGCCCTTAGAATTTTAAAAGTTAAAATTCAACCCTTATACTTTATAATATTATAAGTTAATAATATATATATGTATAAGAGTAAAGTCAGTCTTACCGCTAGTACGCCTCATTCACGAAGCCGGTCTATAAGGTGGGTATAAGGTTGTTGCCTATAAAATGGCAACTTAATGGGTGTCCACTCTCACCCACCGCTTGCTTGACTGGTGGAGGGTCGTTAGCCGAACGGGTTTGACAGGACTAGAATTCTCCCTTCATTAAAAGTATTAATGATAATACTAAGTAACTAAACTCTTAATAATACCCAATCTTAGTTACTTAGGAAAAATGTGAATAAGGTGCTAATCCATGAAATTACACTTTACACTTTGTCTAAGTCGTTAGTGGAGCGTGTGTGGTTAACCGGCACACTAACTTGGACTTAACAAGGTAGGTAAAGGGTGACTTAATATTTATCATAGTATCGATGGAGCGTGTGTGGTTAACCGGCACATCGATTGAGGGGTAATTTATTAAGGGTACCAAGTGATTTGCATGGTTACTTCACACCTTGTTTTGTGATCCTCGGCATCCCAGTCACAAAACCTGAAGGGCACACTCGAGATTGAAACATGCCTTTGAAAAGTTCAATGAATCTCAAAGATCTAGGAGTTTCAAAACCAATTAAAACCTAATAATTCATTTCGTTTATCTTGGTGGAAATTGGTGAATCGTCATTCACCTACCTTCAAATATTTTATTGCTTGGATTACGGCATACCTCTTCTAAGTTATAAAATAGTTTGTTGGGTCCTAGCCTTAATATTTCATATTGGGTGTCATATTAAGGACTTAAGATCAACTATCTTGAATATCTCCCAAAAGATGTCTGGTTTAGACACTTATGATCTTCCCAAATCTCTTGAAACAAGGTTTCCTAATGAAGATGATGTCCCATGGATATCATACTTCTTTCTCCTCCTCCAATTATTCTCCCTAACCCACAAGTTCTTGAAAAGTTTAAGGTCACTCAAGCCCTATTGGCAAGGCAAGGTCTAGGTGTGAGCACATCTTGGAGATGTAGTCACATATTGACAAGCCAGGAGAGTTGGGTGTCAAAGTCTTGAGAAAGTTGGTGGTTCAATCACTTTCTAAGTCACATAGTGAGTTCCTTTGGGACACCTATGAAACAGACTATGACAAGACCCTTAATGATCTTATCTATTTGCTAAGATCAACTTCCTAAAACTTTATGGACATTGACAATGATGACATTGGATATCCAGTAAAGCATTCTCTTCCCAATGGAAAGGGATCGGCTATAGTCAACTCGGTTGACCAAATGGTAAAGAGAAAAGCTAAGTCTGTGATAGTCCTGTGTACCATTATCAAAGGGTCCATATGTTTGTATTGCCAAAGAAAGGGCATTGGTTGCGAAGCTGCCAAATTTACCTAAGGATGTTAAAGTCAATAAGTTTGACTCTACTTCAGGTAAATTCCACTATCTAACTCTGTTAAGTTTCTATTATGAGATTCTTGATACATGATGTGACTGGGTCACATGGTGATGTTTTAAGAATGAAAGAAAGGTGAAGAAACTTAAAGAAAGAATATGCTGAATCTGATCGCATAGATGGATTTCTATCGCGTAGTTTGAAAAATCGGATTCTTGAGCTACTTCTTAGGAGTTATGAGATATTGCTTAGGAATAGATAACAACAAGTTTTCATATGGAT
The DNA here is from genome assembly GCF_002870075.4 of Lactuca sativa. Lineage (NCBI taxonomy): Eukaryota > Viridiplantae > Streptophyta > Magnoliopsida > Asterales > Asteraceae > Lactuca > Lactuca sativa. Next base: position 123,501,809 of record NC_056630.2, on the reverse strand, counting down.
TGTAAGGATAGTTTTTCCGCAAAGTTTTAAAATAAAAGAAAATTTTTTGATTTTATTTATTTTAAAATATCCTTACAATGGCATTTGAGGAAAAATTGTTGCTTATATAATTCCGTTAAGAGCAAGAGTGGAAATATGAAATTGATTCTTTCATTTGTGGTAATGTCTAAATTTACCAAATAAGGAAAGATTCTCATCATCCAAGGTTCAATTGGACCGGAACTTGGAATCATGCAAGTTGTATAGCATGATGAATGAGAACTTTCAAGTTTTGGAAAATTAAGACTAATTACTTGTTCACATGGATGTGTGAGTCAAGTAAAGGACTTAGGGATCGAGTACACATTCTTGTGCACTGATTAAGTCCACCACTAAAGATCGATAAGAAGAATCAAATAAGGCAGAAGGATAAAAGTTTCTCAAATCTGAAAAGATGGGAGAGTACTTTAGTATCAGTTTTGTGATCATCTTAATGATTAAGAAACCATATCAAAATTAGTTCTCTAAGGAAATCTTAGTGCATTCTTATGACTAAGAAGAGGAACTTGAATTGTTGAAATGGTTAAATCAAGAAGATGAGTCATACTTCGTTCCAATACAAGTCTTAGAGTCATACTCCAAGATTGTCATTTGAGTGACATGTCTTAAAGAAGGTTTAAAACACTTGTCAAATGTAAGAGTAAAAGTTTTCTACTCTTGTACATTTGAAATTGGTAAGTTGTGATGTTTTGGATAAAACAAAGACCAACTTAGGCCAATTGGGTAAAGTGTTTTTCTTGATTAGAATCCGCACTATCTCTTGGATGTTTGACAAGGGAGTCTTATATGTCAAGAGGACAGTGGGAGTCTTAAAGGTCTTGAAAGTCTCAAGAAATAATCAAGAATAAAACCTGAAGTTCTTCGCTAGCACACGACTTGAGGTTTATAACCTATCGTGTTGACATATCTGTGCCCATTCCAGTTAAAGTTGGCTTTGCATATGAGTTCTTAGAGTTCTCAATTTGTTGCACAACAACTTGGAAGCAATGGCAGGCCCTTGAGCTGCCAGGTGGCAAGAAATTAAGATTGAGTTCGGTCCATATGAGTTTGGATTTGTCATTATCCTTGTCTTGTGACTATGATTTTGACATTTCACATGGATAAGAACACATACACCATTAAATCTAAGTGTCATAAGGTTTCTCTCCGATTCATGAAAATGATGGTGAGGAAACACTTTCACTAAGTAGATTTTAGCTAGATAGCAATTGTGATATTTGCATTCTCAAAGTCGTTAGTGGAGCGTGTGTGGTTTACCGGCACACTAACCTGGACTTGTGAGAAATGGAAAAAAGGTCTAACCATTATGATTACGGCATACCTCTTCATAATTGTTTAGACACACAAGTGTGCTATCTAAGGGAAGGTGTATGATTTTGATAAAGTCTTATCAAAACAATGAAGTATCAGAAGTCTGAACTTTGGTAAGAAAGTCAATGAAGTATTGATTTCTAGAAGTCCAGCTGATTTCTGAGTACATGTCAAAGCTAGTGGGAGCATAAGTGTTATGCTATTAATCATCATGTTAGTGGGAGCATGATAATTATGATAAGTATTGCAAGTTAGCAATGTTAATTATAGAAAACAAAAGTTTCAATTGGGAAAGAGTTGTTTTGCTATAATTAAGGGAGAGGAAATTATACTTCATATCAAATCTATAAGGTTTAGATTTGAGGTTTTAATCATTTAGTCAAGGAAATATATGAATTTCATGTTGGAATGGCTCAACATAAGGAAATTCTGTATATGGGTCCATTATTTGCGTTCTAAAATTCGATTATGATTACGGCATCCCTTTTCATAATCTGAATTATGAGAACTTGGCAAATTGAAATGGAAATGTTATAGCAAAAGACTGGTTTAGTCTTTATGTGAGACATCATGAATCGTGTCCCATATGCTTCGGATATAGGATCGATTACATGTGCTATAATCATCTGTTCTAAAATTTTCCAAATGTCTGGGGCATTAAGAAGGGAAAAGGTTTAGAACTAGATATGACTAAAAGGATTAAACAATTGTCGAGGACAATCTAAGGTTTACCAAAGATTGGTTGCTCAAGGACAGTTGGAAGTATAGTGATAATTCTGGAAGGACCATATTGACATAATCTGTAAGGAGGCAACTCTTGTTCAGAAGTGATAGTCAAAATGGAATCTGGAAATGTTTCAAAGTTAGAATTTTCAATCTGTGTAAGATTAAGGAAACTTAATGCAAGAAGGATATTTCCAAGGAGTTGATCTCCTTTGGAATACTCTGTAATGATTGTTGCCAATTCTTTGTGAGTTTGTGCATAATCGTTACAAGAGGTTCAATGCATATAAGTTTCGAATCTAACAGATTTCCGTAAATGACATGAATTTGGAATTCTTGCATTTGCAGTATAGATTTGGGAGTGTGAAAAGAGAATCATTGAAGTTATGTTCAATGGATCTAGTTCACAAAGTAAAGATCACAGACAAACATAGTATGCATACTTGGTGTATGGCATGACTAGTGTTTAGAAAACATAGTGTACATGCTTGGAGCATGGGACAACTATTGTTTTAAATTCAAGAATAAAGTTGATAGCTGAAACAGTATACAATGAATAATGTGTAATCATATGGTGATAAATAAAAGGTGTTTTATTTATGTTCAAAGAGTTGATACCATATTGGATTCAATTATTATTGTGTTTCACTTTGCATGTTTTGACTTCCCGAATAAACTAGGTTATTCTTCCGGAATGACTAAGTTATTCAAACCATCCACAGTCGGTCATATGTTGGAAGTAGATATGAATTAAGACTGTCATGGGTTGGCTTGTAGAGGTCTAAGGTGTTGGACAAAGGGCTACAACAATCATGAGTGCTCATAAGTTCTGAGTATTGGATTCAACCCGCGCTCATTGGAATCACTTCATGGATTTTATCACGAGTGATCATGAGACGATAATATCTTATATTCTTCAAACCTAGAGATATGAGTTGTTACTATGAGTTGATAGTACATTGATTGCACGAAACCGCATTTGGTAACTCTGTGCTATAAAACGTGCCTTTGTGTATGATTCAACAAGTAGTAGAACAAGCCATATGAGTCGAAGTTTATCCGTTCCTTTTACCTTCGGGATAAAAGCGATATCTGTGGGCCCCTCGATGATTTGATGATGACAAATGGAAGTGCTCGGCCGGGCCAGGACTGATTTGATTTGTTCAATTAGTCAGTTGTCATAAATCGGAAATCGGGAAACAACAAATGGACAGAGAGAATGATTATAATCCATGTCTCAGTCCATATGATATCTAGAATGGAGGAATATATGATCCCTTATCTAATGGACAAGTCACTGACAAAGGTCAGAGTTCATCTACAAGGTCAGAGTTTGACAGAAGCTTTTGAGAGCTACGATTGCCAGTTGGTTCCTGAAGTCATACGCAATAGTAGTTTTAGACTTATCCAAGTGGGAGACTGTTGGATTAATGTCTAAGTCCATAACTATAATTGGTAAGACTTGACCCGACCCGGCATGGTCCATTTGGGTTGCATACCATCATGCACTTGAATGAGAGAAATAAGACACTTATGGTTATTAATATATTATAAGTTCTAGTATATTAATAATAAGAATAATAAGATTATTTAATTAGTATTGATCAAGAATTAATCTAGGATTAATTAAGTGATCAAAAGAAGACTAATTAAATATATGGGTTGATTGTGTAAATCATCCATACTTGTATAGTGGGCTAATGGATAATCAAGTTGGGCTAAAACCCATAGGATGGTCCATGGATGCTCCATGGTGTATTTGAACCCATGGATCCAAGGAAATGGAAAGTCATGACAATTAGGATTTACCCTAATTGTATAACTATATAAGCATCTTATTATTGAGGAAAAATCGGCCACTAGTATTATTCTAGAGAGGGCTAGCCGATTTCATGAAGTGTAGAATTCTCTCAAGCTATTCTAAGTGTTTTGATGATTGTGATTCCATTTGAGGTGTCACACTTGGGGCACTAGGCACTCAAGCTTCATGAAGACTTACTACACCAAAAAGGTATGTATTCTATCCTACTATATCCATTGTTTTATATGCTAGATTAGGATAATACCTTGGAAGTTCTTATTTGCATGTATAATAGAGAAAACATAGATCCAAGGTATTTAGGGTTGCATGTACACTTAGGAGTGTTAGAATGCTCAAAACCCAACACGAACTTCCTCTTTTCTCTAACATCTACCCTTTCCAGACCCTTTTCCTTCTGCTGGGCCTCCACATTCTTAGCTGCACGAACAACCGTTTTCAGAGTAGTTGCCATCTTGACTGTCGGACCGAAGTCGGCAGGCAGTCCATTAGCAAACCTCTCAATCTTGGAGAGTTCCGTTGGCACTAGGTACGGAAACAACTTCATTTTCTCAGTAAATGCAGTAGCATAGTCGTCTATGCTCATCTTCCCCTTCTTCAAGTTTTGGAACTCACTGTTCAGATCAATCAGATCTATCTATGAACAATACTGCACCCTTAGTTGTTCCAAGAACTCCTCCCATGACATTTTCAGGGCTTCTCCTCGTGGCATAGTATCTGCCTACAACTTCCACCAACACAAGACTCCAGTCTTCAGTTGTCTAACCACAAAGACGGTCCTCTGTTTGTTGCTACAGTCGCAACTTTCAAATACCATCTCCATTTCGGAGATCCAATCCATTATCTCAACAGGCTTTGGGCTTCCAGAAAGACTTGGCGGTTTGGCGCCCAAGAAGTTCTTGTACATTCGCCCATCCTTGTTGTTTCTCCTTTCTGGATCGTTCCTTCGTTCTCCTTGAGTCCCAACTTGACTCATAATGCGACTATTGTTCCCTTCCTCCGATTGCTCGGGAATCAATTCGGGTTCCTCAATAGGTATGATAGATTCGTCCCTATTATCATGCAACATTTGTCGCATCTCCTCCCTTTGTTCAGCTAGCATAGCCTGAATCATGGCTTGCACCGCAATCATTGTTATTGGTTCTGGTGCTGCTGCTACAACAGGCATTTGCTCAATAACTGGCGGTTGATTCCTATTTTCATTCGCATTTCCAACGCTACTCCTTGTTCTCACCATTTTTGATCTACACACCGAATAAGGTGAAATTAGATCCTCATTCACGATAGATATTCAATTCATCCTTATTACTCCGAAATGTTTACATGCTAGTTCTAATAACGTAGGCATATGCTTAGAATCCTACACACATAAGGTTTCCAGATCCGGTCGGCAACAGACCATAGATCCGAACAATTAATATCATATATGGCAACATATAACATTTAGCACATCAAGCATCTTAGGCAACTTTCCTAAAATAAACTAGTGCTCGTGTCTAAAATCCAACAGACACACATCTCAATATTCCACTTAGCATTCTAAGTTTAAGTCTAGAAATCCTACAAATTCCTAGTTCGCTTAAACTAATGCTTTGATACCAACTGTGACATCCCCAAAATCACGGCCAGAAAAGACCGATTTTCATTTATGCTTTTAAATAATTTCAGAGTAAATCCTTTTGATTTGAAGGAGTTGCGGAATTTGTTCCCAAAACAAAACATGATAAAATAATATTTATCAAAGCATTTCATCAAGAGATGCATTTTCATTATATAATCAAAACTCGGGATGTCATGTTCCGATACAGACCATAAAGCATAAACGATAACATTACAAGTCATTCAACAAATATATACATATACAGACTTGTAAACAAAACAACTTGATGATTCAACCATCTTATGCCCTCGTGCCACTACCTGTAATACAATTAAAACTGAGTGGGTCAGGCTTGGGAGCCTGGTGAGCATATAGGGTTTTCAACCCACAATAAATAAATTATATTTAATTTCACCAACCAATCACTATCCCGATTACCCATTCCCGTTATCCTCACTTTACGTCCCTAAAACAACATCTATCTCAAGGGACCTAATCTAGGATTTTCATCGGGACGGACATCACTGCTAAGGGGTTTCCTCAACAATAGATATCCTAAAGGCAACCATGAGGGGGATAGAGTACACCGGTGAACACATCGTTCACAACACCTACAGGTTATGAACCTGCTAGCGTTCCACTGGACTGTCTAGAAAGAGTCCGTGGTCGTTATCCATACTCCGCTAAATAACTAGATCAACAACAACAACAACATCGAGGCCTCTCATCTGTTTATTAAACACCAGCTATCTACCCATGTTCTACCCAACATATTAGTAGATAAAAATATATATTTTCATACATAGTTTAAAACCTGTATATCATTTTCATTCAATATATATTCCACATAACAGATGAGGCATACCACATAACACGTATTTCATAGAAAACAAATCAGATCTATCAGATAGAATAAAGTGAATATCCATTCACGCATATAACCACAAAATATACACATAACAAGTATATCGTATAAAATACTTCATAGTTATGTGTTAGAAGAAAGTAACTACACACTCACACATATAAACCACAATTTACTTAATACACTCAAACCATACTTGTATTATTATCGTGTTTATGAAAGGTAGTATACACTCACTTGATCAGAAGATGATCAGACAACACTACGACTTGCAGAAGTAGTAATCCTCAACAGATCTGGAAGATCTCCACAAAAATCGAACTTCTCGCGGGCAGAGCTTCGACTCGGGAACCGCACTTCTCGGGATCTTCGGGATCTCGGGACTTGCCTAGGGGCTCAAGAATAATATCGGGGCTTCGGGGTATTTCTGGCACACAAATCGATGCAAAACGGGAGAGAGAAGAGAGAAAATGAACAAAAGAACCGGCTGCCCTCGCATCCTATTTATAGGAGGTTGGAGCCTCGGAGTACGCGGGGCGTACTGCTTCCGAAACGTCACTGCATGCGTCATCCGAAGCCACTTGCTGCGAGTGTCGACATCTTCGGTGTACGCGGGGCATACTTCGGATCGGATTGCTGACTCCTCTTCGGATAATGCCGGATTTAAAGATTTAATTTAAATACAAAATATTTAATAAACTTCGGAAATTCATATCTTCTTCATACGAACTCCGTTTTCGACGTTCTTTATATCCACGCGAAGGTGAGACTACGTTCTACAACTTTCGTTTAGACTCCGTCGGCTAATTTTAAATTTATTTTTATTATTAATTATTAATAGGCCGGGACAGAAACTTTCGTTATAAATTCATAACTTCTTCGTTTGACGTCCGTTCTCGCCTAACTTTTTATCGCTTCGATACCAACAACGAGACCTTCAATCCTCGTTTAGATTGCTTCGGCTAAAAGCCGCTCGATCTCAAATCGTGTATTTCAGGCTGTATACCGCTAAGTCGAAACTTCGATAAATCATAACTTCCTCATACGAAGTCAGATTTGGGCGTTCTATATATATTCGGAAACCTCGTTTCAACTACCACAACATTATCCAAAGATATGAAGTTTATTTTACAATTAAATTTTGACGCTTATTTTTTTTATTGTTAATTAATCAAACCACATAATTAAGCAATTAAGCACAAAACACATAATACTCAAATAATACACTTCTATTATTTCAAAACGGGTTACAAAGGTTAACCTAGACTATTACATTGCTAAAAATGGGAAGCCCGGAAACACAGGCGTTACAGCTCAAGAATTGGAGGAAAAGGAAAAGGCTAGGACATATGTGGCCCATGTCAAAAGAGACCATCAAGTTTGGTCATCTGGAGATGAAGATGAAACCATCAGCAATATCAAAGTAAAATGCAAAATCTGCATCCTAGCAACTGCTGATGATGATGGGTCTAGAAAGCTGGAAAGGAACTACTGCTACATGTCAAAGGATGGAACTCTAAGCATCGTCGAACAGGTAAAACTCATGATCCAAACTCTAAAATATAACATGCATGACTGTCAACCTTTCATAGACAATCTTAATGACACATGTGATGTTGTCCTTACAGACTACAACAAAGCCTTAGATGAGAAGAACATAGCATCCCAAGAGATGTTTCATGTGAGAGGATGACTGGACAACATAAGACTCAAAATGGCCATGTTAGAAAGAGATTTAGCATTAGAAAAAGATGCAAGAATGTTGAGTGAAACACAACTAGAGATAGCTTTGAACAAAAGAGATCTAGCTTAGAGTGAGATTGTACGCTTAAGTCTATTAATAGAAAAATTGTTCAATGAAAGTGAAGCTATTGAAAATTTGGTTAAAAATGGAACTATGGACAACACATACAATTCAGTTTGGTTTAATGCATATCCTACCGCAAAGGATTCCTCACCCCGATTTAACAAAGATCGACTTTATGTCCCTCCGGACCAGAATTTCATTTTCCAGTCAATGACAAGACTTTTCCCGAAGATATCAGAACCCACTTCGGTACACTTCATAATCTAAGTAATAATTGTGTCATCAAGGAAATTGTGCCTAAGGTTTTGGATCACACATGTGATCAAACTCCTATCTGTGGCACAATCAACTCAAATTCTCAGACCTCATTTGTTGTTGATGAAGAAATTATCATAGAAAGTCCTGAAGTCTTACAGGAATTTCCACCTCTGTCCTCAGACCGAAGTGCCCCTCACTGCAGTCATGATCCTCGGAAAAATCCCACTCCAGTAACAACTCAGACTTACGCTACGGTAGCTAAGTCTTCCTTACCAAAGTCCACAATAAAAATTTTCGTGACTCTTCAACCAATTCATCATGAACTACCCATAGAAAAGTTTGATGTAGGTCAATGCTATCAAAACCCTGAATCTTCAAGTTCTTATGAGTCAAGCCCTCGTTGTCAAATTTTTTCAAAGGTTTCCAAGAAACCGCAATTGAATACTAATGACTGCGGTTATCCAAAACCTTTAGCAAAAAAGGCTTTCAAAGAGGATAGTCGATCTCGAGGCACAAATCGACAAACCTTTTCTAAAAATAAAAGACATATCAAATTTCCAAAATGTAAGACTCCAGAAAAGTTTGTTTTTGCTCACTATTTTTCGAAAAACTCTCCCATCAAGAAAACATGCAAAAAGGAATGTGCAGTTTCAACATCCAGTCCTAACTCATCTGACAAAACCCAAAAGAAAGAAAGGTATTTTCGAAGCAATGGTTTTCAAATGTATTCCTGATATGATCCAAAATGGAAGGGTATCTTACCCAATCTAACACTTTTAAAATCACATCAAAATTTTAACATGTGGAAGGGTGTTTGACCAAATCCTGGAAAAAGGTCCAAGGTATCTACATGTGCTAAATCTTTTTCGAAACAAACTTTTTCAAATTCCAACAACACACATGGAAGATCTTACCAACCTCAGACCAGTTACAAATCTACCACATCCTTCCGACCGCTGACCAAACAAAGTGCCAAAACAAAAGACAAAAATATCAGCTTGTCAATGTCAATGTAGTTGTCAGAAAAGGTTATCTCATGTCAAAACTGATCTTTTTCAGAAACCTCATAACTTTTCAAAAAGGCACAACACTCCAAAAACTCACAAACACCTAGGACTAGGATTAAAAGTTGACACGAAACTAGTCCCTGCAACCTCGTTTCATGCATCAATCAGAAACTCATCTGTTGTCCCAGGCTCCAAACTAGTTTGGATGCCTAAACTAACCGTGTAATTTTTAGGCCTCGTGCAAGGAGGAACAAGAAGAAGAATGGTTAATCGATAGTGCTTTCTCCTTGCACATGACTGGAAGGTTAGAATACCTTCGAGATTTCAGGCCAATTTGCAACGGTGGAAATGTCACATTCGGGAATAATGCGAGTGGGATAATTCGAGGTTATGGTGTTCTTACTACGGGAAACTTCTCTATTCAAAAATTTGCTTATGTAGAAGGCCTTAAACACAATCTCATTAGTGTTGGTGAACTATGTAAAGTAGGCCATGGTGTTGAATTTGATGACTAATATTGCTATGTAATGACAAGCGATAGGAGCACTTTTCTGATCAAGTCCAGATTCGAAGGTACTATGTACCCTCTGGATGTATCTTTGATCATAGGAAAACCGCAATTATGCTTCCTATCTAAAGCCGTATCCAAAGTCAGCTGGCTATGGCACCGCACGCTCGCTCATCTCAAATTCAGACACATCAACAATTTGGTCACCGGAGAACTAGTCAAAGGTCTTCCAATCCTCAAGTTCAGCAATGATACTTTCTGTCCTGCATGTGAGTGGGGAAAACAATTCAAGGCAAGTCACCCCACGATGATTGACTCCTCAGTTTGTGATCCATTGGAACTCTGACACATTGATCTCTACGGTCCATCTACTGTAGCCAATCTTCATCACAAAAAATACATATTGGTTATAGTGGATGACTTCATACGTTTCACATGGGTCTTCTTTCTTCGACTCAAGTCAGACACACCACATGTTTTGTTCAACTTCATCAAGGAAATTGAACTTCAGATCAAGTTTCCAGTGAGACGTATCCGTAGTGATAATGGAACCGAGTTTACTAACCATCTCCTAAATAGTTTCTTGGTTTCCAAAGGGATTACTCGCAACTTCTCAGCTCCCTACACGCCACAACAAAATTGGGTAGTAGAACGAAGGAACCGCACTATAGTAGAAGCTGCCAGATCTATGCTCAACTTTGCACACCTTCCTCTCTATTTTTGGGCCGAAGCAGTGGCCACAACCTGTTTTGTACAAAATCAAATCATTGTGTGGAAACGTCTCAACAAAACACCATATGAGGGCCTTTAACAACCGCAAGCCAAATGTCCGATTCTTTCATATATTTGGGTGTAGATGCTTCGTAATCAACAACAGATATCACCTCAACAAATTTGCACCAAAGTCTGATGAAGGCATCTTCCTTGGCTACTCCACTAACAAGGTTGCTTATCGAGTGCTCGTTAGACACACAAGGTTGATAATTGATATCTTCGATGTGAAATTTGATGACTATCACATCCGCAACACCGCTCCATCAACCGAAACCACAACAATTCTAGAAAGTTATATTCCTGCCTCTTCAGGTCCATTAAATCCAGTTGAAGTAAACTATGATGATCTATTTGATCCGGTAGATACAACCAAGTTATCCGAAGTTCTTGTGTCTTTAGAACCTCGACAGCAGCATTTTGATGTATCTGGTCCAACATTGTCTGAAGAAGTATCACTAAATACTTCCACCTTGTCGGTTGAGGGGGAAAACTCAACTCCGGACCATACAACAACCATCGAGATTCCAGTACTAGAAGATTAAGCTCCAATTCGCAGAGAGTTTCAACTATCAAACGTCTCTTCAGATTGGGATGATGAAAATATAGAAAACATTGACACAAGAACAGATTCAAGGATTATCACACTTCCATCCATAATCCAGGGGGAACCTTCGCAGGTTCAAGGCGAACTCCCTTCTACACTTCAGGGGGAACCTTCGCCATCTTCCCAAGAAAACTCTGATCCCTCCTTCCCACATCAAGACAATTCAGCAGGATGTTCTCAAGTCCAGGGGGAACTGTCGTCTCCAACCGCAGAGTCTTCTAATATTGAAGACATTCCCTCCACTGCAGCTATTGATCATCTGCAACCTCGTCTAAACATATGGACGAGAGATCACTCACCAGGTCAAATCATCGGCAACCCATCCGTAGGAATCCAAACTCAATCATCCAAGGACTTATTCGATCATTGTCACTATGCAGCGTTTTTGTCCTCGGTCGAACCCCGGACGATCAAAGAAGCATTACTTGAACCAGATTGGAAATCTGCAATGCAAGAAGAGCTAGAAGAATTCAAAAGGAACAAGGTATGGCAGCTCATTCCAAAACCGCAAGGCCACCCCATTGTTGGAACTAGATGGGTGTACAAGACTAAGTTGGACGAATCTGGTGCGGTCGTCAGAAACAAGGCAAGACTAATTGCCAAAGGATATAGTCAATTTGAAGGGATTGACTATGATGTAACATATGCACTGGTAGCATAAATGGAAGCCATGCAGATCTTCTTAGCATACACAGCACACATGAACATCAAGGTTCATCAAATGGATGTGAAAAGTGCTTTTCTCAATGGCGAATTAAAAGAGGAGGTATATCTTCAGCAACCTCCGGGCTTCGAAAGTCTTGAAATCCTAGACCACTGCTACACGCTTGAAAAAGCAGTTTACAGTCTAAAACAAGCCGCAAGAGCATGGTACGAGACTCTCTCTGAATTTCTTGTCTCGTCTGGATACAAACGAGGAGTGATTGATCCTACTTTATTTAGAAAAACAAATGGTGATCATCTAATGCTTGTATAAATATATGTGGCTGATATCATTTTCGGCTCAACTGATCAAAAGATGGTGAATGAATTTGCTAAGCTCATGACCAACAAGTTCCAAATGAGCATGAATAGAGAGATTATGTTCTTTCTAGGACTTCAAGTGAAACAAGTCCCTCAAGGGATATTCATTCATCAAGAAAAATACACCTCCGAACTGTTAAAGAAATATTCAATGGACAAGTGTTATTCGGTTAAGGTCCCCATGGCCTTCGGATATAAGATATCTGCTGATCCCTCAGGCGAATCTGTTGATCACAAGATTTATAGAGGTATTATTGGCTCTTTGATGTACCTCACCGCAAGACGACCATATATAGTCTTTGCAATGGGTGTATACGCAAGGTACCAGGCTGACCCAAAAATGTCACACATGACCGCAGCCCAGCAAATTTTACAGTACTTAAAAGGTAGCAAAACTCTTGGATTATGGTACCCCGCAGGAAACGATTTCAGCCTTCAAGAATTCACAGATGCGGATCATGCCAGATGTAAACTTGATCGCAAAAGCACCTCAGGTGGATGTCAATTTTTGGGTGGAAGACTCGTCAGTTGGTCATCATGGAAACGAAATTGTGTATCATTGTCTACCGCAGAAGCTGAATATATGGCCGCAGCCAGCTGTTGTGCACAAGTCTTATGGATGAAAACACAACTATTGGACTATAGATACAGAATGTTGCGGATACCAATCTATTGTGACTCTGAAAGTGCTATAGCGATTTCTCACAATCCTATTCAACACTCCAAGACTAAGCATATTGAACTACGGTATCACTTCATCAAAGACCACATCCTGAAAGGTAACATTGAACTAATTGTTGACCATACTCATGAAGAGATTGCCGATGTATGCACAAAGGCACTTGATTCTTCAAAACTTAATGTTAGGTCCAAAAGGTGTTGCGTCTTGGGCTCGCTATTTATTCCATTTAGTCTCCGGTATAGGCCTGTCCATCCGCGAGTTATTTTATAGGGTTTTGTATTTATAGGTGCTTGCATGCATCCTAGGAGGTAAGATTTAGAAATTATTTTGTCAAGTATTTTGATCTTTATCTTTTGTAACCCTACTATCCTCTACAGTGGAAGTTCTTAGTCGAGCTCTACTGAGGATTGAATCAATTGAATCATTCGACATATTCAGATTCATTCTTGTGTTTTATATTGTTGTTTTTCGCTTTCGTGATTTACCTGTTATAAGATCTAAACGATCAAAGAGTTTCTTAAACTCATCAATTGGTATCAGAGCAGGAGGCTGTGTAATGCATACACATCTCTTCTGTGAAAGAAGTGATTAGGCTGTGTAATGCATACACGATTTTGAATCCAATCCTATCAACATCTCGAACAGTATCGGATCTACAACCAAGATTCCAATTCTGTACACTCAAGATTACGGGGTTTGGGTGCATCATTTCGTAGACTACGTCATTGGGTCTGAAGATAATGGGTATCTGATATGGGAAGCCATTGTGTCCGGACCATTTGCTCATTCAGGAACATCCAGGATTATTAAAACTCAAAAGGAGTATAATGATTTGTTAAAAGATGTGAAAGATGTTGCTTAGGACGAAAAGGAGAAGTTTCAGTGCAACATCAAATCATTGAGACTGATTCGATTCGCTCTTCAATCTGACACGTTTAGATTGGTAAGTTCATGCAGTACTGCTAAAGAAATTTGGGATCAGCTGCGAGAGCTGTATTCTACAGATGAAAATCTGGAGCACTCAATTCAGATGTCACACCCCCAAACCAGAACGGCGGAAACGTTCGGGGGCGGAGGACAACATATTCAGTATCATAACAGTTCATAGAAAGGAAAGTACACACCACCATACATATATAAAGGTTTTAAAAATGTTTACATCATTGTATTCATTACATGCTCAAAAGATAAATGCATAAACATCTTTCAAAAGAAGTAATTAACGCCAACGCGTTAATCCCCAAAAGTTGATTTCCAAACCTGCTTAGCGGTTCCCTGAGAATACAAGTTATTTCAAAGAGAAAGTGTCAACAATTAAGTTGGTGAGTTCATAAGTGATTTAGAAACATTGAATGCCATTCCAAAATGAGTGTATATTTTCCAAGAAAATCCCTTATTTTCTTATAAAAGTATGTAGTGCATGAGAGTATTTGTGTTGAAAAATGTAGATAGTTGAACCAAGAAAATCCCTTATTTTCCTAATAGTTGTTTGGTTTGTATACGGGAAAATCCCATATTTTCCTAAAATAGTAGTTTGTTTAATGTCCAAGACTAGAAATTGGAAGCAATCCACATGCTTTAGAAGATTTTAAACATAGATTTATATAATAAACCTATCAGAAGATTTCAGTTTGTTAGATAAGGAATAACTTTAGTAGCTACTCATTCATCAATCAGAAGTACTATAATAGTTGTGTATCCGATGACTTTTATAACCATACTAAACATAATATGCCTGTAGCGACGTTCTTCAGGCGTCGTAGCGTTATGACAAACTGTCACCCCAAAGGAAGGACTGTAGCTAACAGTCAGGGCGCGGGATCATGACTTCCCGTATAGATCTATACACATTTGACACGTTCTTCGAACAGGAGACTCTGGTTATAGACAGGACTTGTAGCAATACCTTCTAACAAAAAGGCAGTATTTGAAGATGTACACATCTCATGGATTCTCAACTAAGTCTGTATTACAGTAATAGTTTTGTATGCAAAGTTTATCCTTTTTCACAATGTTTAACAAAGCATAAATCATAAGTTTTTAGAATGTATAAAACGACTTAGCAACGAAAGGTGCTTTGAACTCACTATATACTTTGTATAAGTCTAATGCATGCAAAGTATGACAGGATTTTTCCATAGTAGTAAGGAATTCTAAGTGAGTTATTCGATAAAAGCAAGTGAAGTGAAACTTTATAAAATACACGATAATAACCGTATGTTTACTTGTATTCCCACCCCCCCCCCTAAAAGAGTATAAAAGCATTTAAAATGTATTTAAAGTGTGTTTGAAGGGGGTTTGAACTCACTTGATAGATTGAAGAAGGTGTGACGAAAACCGAGCAGAACTTTGGCTTGAAAGAGCGGATTTTCTCGGGATTCTCGGGAATCTCAGGAGTACAAACGATCTTCGGGACTTGGGCAAAATGACAAGGGCTTCGGGTTTGCACGGGCACGGAAAACGAGGTAAAACGTAAGAAAAATGAGAGGAAATGAGCAAGTTTTCCGGAAACCCTCGCATCCCTTTTATAGGGGATGAGAGGCCTCGATACGCGGGGCGTACCCGTGCGTCATGCATGAGCGAGTCCTCGACTGCCCCGGAGTTCGGATCGGACGGGGCGTAGCTCGCATAGGGGACGACGTGGACGAACCGGAGCCCTTGATTTGAGTACGCGGAGCGTACGACGGTACGCAGGGCGTACCTCGGTCCTATCTGCTGACTCCTCTTCGGATAACACCAAGAGTTTATATTTAAATTTATATTTATTTTAAATAAACTTCTAAAATTCATATCTCCTTTACACGAACTCCGTTTTTGACGTTCTTTATATCCACGCGTAGGTGAGGCTAAGATCTACAACTTTCGTTTAAATTCCGTCGGCAAATTCCGAAATTATTTTTATTATTTATTTTTAAAAGTTTGGGGTAAGAAAATTCGTTAAAAATTCATAACTTTTTCATACGATGTCCGATTTGAGCGTTCTTTTTATGTACGTTTGTATTTTAATGATATCTATGACTTTCATTTCAACACCTAAGGTCAAAAAGTGTTTTATTGAAACTTTGCGTTTTTACGTAACTTCGTATTGCCGGTTTTTGTCGGAAAACTTAGAATGGTCATAACTTCTTCGTTATAACTCGGATTTTAGTGTTGTTTATATGCTTGGAAACCTTCAGATGATATTTAATACATAGTGAACTCCAAACAGAGCTTTAGAACACTTCATTTTTCGATGATATTCTAATTACTTTTTCGAAGAGGTTACAAGACTCGATTTTCAATGACCTGAAATGACGGGTTGTTAAATCATCCCCCCGTTAGAGGGAATTTCGTCCCGAAATTTTAATACAAAAGAGAAGTCTTAGAGGCTGAGGAAGAGGTGTGGATCCATCTGTTGCATTTGGTCTTCCCGTTCCCATGTGAACTCGGGTCCTCTCTTAGCATTCCATCGGACCTTTACTATTGGAATGCGACTCTGTTTAGTTTGTTTAACTCCCCTATCCATGATCTCGACGGGTTCTTCCACAAAGTTAAGATTTTCATTTAGTTCGATTTTATGGAGTGGAATTACAAGTGTTTCGTCGGACAAACACTTTTTCAGGTTCGATACGTGGAATACTGGATGTACTTTGTTAAGCTCGATTGGAAGTTGGAGTTTGTAGGCCACTGGACCAACTCTTGAAATGATTTTGAAGGGTCCAATGTACCTAGGATTTAGCTTCCCACGCTTTCCAAAGCGTATCATGCCCTTCCAGGGTGAGACCTTTAGTAGTACACGGTCGCCAATCTAAAATTCCAAGGGTTTACGTCTTTTGTCGGCATAGCTCTTTTGCCTATCCCTTGAGGACTTCAGTCGTTCTCGTATTTGCACGATATTTTCAGTCGTTTCTCTGATGATCTCCAGACCAGTGAGGGTGCTATTAGGGACTAGTCCTTTTGCCAATTGCGTGTCGCCCACTTCCGTCCAGCACAGAGGTGATCTGCACTTACGGTCGTAAAGGGCTTCAAACGGAACAGTCTTGATACTAGTATGATAACTATTGTTATAAGAGAACTCGACCAAAGGTAAGTGAACATCCCATGCCTTAACAAAGTCGATTACACATGATTGCAACATGTCTTCCAAGGTTTGGATCGTCCTCTCACTCTGTCCGTCAGTTTGGGGGTGATAGGCTGTACTCATGTCCAATCTTGTTCCCATGGATTTTTGCAATGATTTCCAGAATCTGGAAGTGAATCTGCTGTCTCTATCTGAGATGATAGACATTGGCACTCCATGAAGTCGTACGATCTCTCGGATGTAGGTTCTCGATAGTTTTTCCATTTTATCAGTTTCCTTGATTGGTAAGAAATGAGCTGACTTGGTTAATCTGTCGATGATTACCCAAATAGTATCTTGGCCACTCTGAGTTTTGGGCAGTTTTGTTATCAAGTCCATGGAAATCTGCTCCCATTTCCACTCAAGTATTTCAGGTTGTTGGAGTAGACCTGAGGGTTTCTGGTGTTCTATTTTTATCTTGGTGCAAGTCAAACACTTTCTCACATAGGTAGCAATCTCCGATTTCATGTTTGGCCACCAGTAGAGTTGCTTGAGATCTAGATACATCTTATCTGACCCTTGGTGTACGGAGTATGGAGTCTTGTGTGCCTCGCTCATAACTACCTCTCTGAATCCACCAAACTTGGGTGTCTAGATTCGGTTCATGAGGTAGCGTGCTCCGTCACTTTTGTCTTCTAAGTTCTTGTCAATTCCCCTAAGGGTCTCACCTGTCACGTTTTCGGGTTTCAAGGCCTCCATTTGAGCTTCCTTGACTAGTGCTGACAGGTGCGAATGTATCGACATGGCTAACGACTTCACTCTTCGGCCAGAGTACTCCTTACGACTAAGGGCATCGGCCACGACGTTTGCCTTTCCTGGATGATAGCGAATCTCACATTCGTAGTCGTTGAGCAATTCGACCCAACGTCTCTGTCTCATGTTTAACTCCTTCTGGTCGAAGATGTGTTGGAGACTCTTGTGGTCTGTAAATATAGTGCACTTGGTACCGTATAGGTAGTGCCTCCAGATTTTAAGAGCGAAGACCACCGCTCCAAGTTCTATGTCATGTAGTTGACCTCATGCGTTTTCAGTTGTCGTGAGGCATATGCAACAACCTTTCCCCTCTGCATTAGCACACAGCCCAGTCCTTGCTTCGAAGCGTCGCAATACACCACAAAATCTTCGGTCCCCTCTAGAAGAGAAAGGATGGGTGCACTGCAAAGGGCCTGTTTCAAAGTCTGAAATGCAGCATCTTGCTTTTCTCCCCAGTTGTAGGTCACACCTTTCTGGGTTAAAGCGGTAAGAGGCTTTGCGATGCTGGATAAATGCTGGATGAACCTTCGATAATAACTAGCAAGACCTAGAAATTGGCGAGTTTCTATTGGTGTAGTTGGTGCAGACCAGTTTTCGATAGCCTTTATTTTTTAGGGGTCCACGTGGATTCCTTCCTTGCTGACCACGTGACCGAGGAAGTCCACCTTTCTAATCCAAAACTCACATTTTGAGAATTTTGCATAAAGTCTCTCAGTCTGTAACGTCTCTAATACTTGTCTCAGATGTTGACTATGTTCTTCTTTATTCTTTGAATAAATGAGTATGTCGTCTATGAATACTATCACAAATTTATCCAAGAATAGACGACATACCCGATTCATTAGATCCATGAATACGGTCGGGGCATTGGTTAGTTCGAACGGCATCACTACGAATTCGTAATGTCCGTATCTCGTTCGGAAGGCCGTCTTGGGAACATCACCCTCCAGGACTCGCAGCTGGTGATATCCCGACCTCAGATCGATCTTGGAGAAGTAATTGGCTCCTTGGAGTTGGTCGAATAAGTCGTCGATTCGGGGTAGGGGGTATCGGTTCTTGATGGTAAGTTTGTTGAGTTCTCGGTAGTCGATGCACATCCTGAATGATCCATCCTTCTTTTTCACGAACAACACGGGTGCTCCCCATGGCGAGAAGCTCCGCCTGATGAATCCTTTTCCAAGTAGCTCATTCAGTTGGCTGGATAGCTCCTACATCTCTGTCGGGGCTAATCGATAGGGTGCTTTGGCTACTGGGGTAGCTCTGGGAACCAGATCGATTCTGAACTCGACTAGTCTTGCGGGTGGTATTCCCGGAAGATCCTGGGGAAAAACGTCGGGAAAATCGCATACGTCGGGCACATTCTTGACGTCCTGGACTTCGCGCTTCACATCTACAACATGTGCTAAAAACGCGTGACACTCCTTGCGTAGGCACTTCTGAGCTTGGATACTTGAGATGATATGAAGAGTGGTACTAGGTTTGTCGCCCAAGACAAAGAAGGTTTTGCCGGTTGGCAGATTAAGGCGAACGACCTTATCGTAACATAAAATGTCCGCATGATGTGAACTCAGCCAATCCATGCCAATGATGACATCGAAACTCTTAATCGAGACTGGCATGAGGTTGATTGGAAAAGGATTATCGTTTAGAGTTAGGGTGTAGTTTAAGTATATCTCCTTACTGCCTTCGGTTTTCCCATTGGCCATTTCTACTATGAATGGTTCACTTAATGATTATGCTATTGGTTTTAGCATGCCTTTAAAGTCGTGACTCACAAAACTCCTTTCCGCTCCGCTATCAAACAAAATGCATGCATACGAGTTATCGAGAAGAAACGTACCCGTAACAACAGTAGGGTCCGCAACGGCTTCATCTTGTCCCATTGCGAAAACTCGGCCCCTTCCGCCGGTATTCCTGTTGTTTGCCTTCGGGCAGTCCCTACGGTAGTGCCCCGTGTCTCCGCACTCAAAGCAGGCGCGGCTTACTCCGGTATTAGTAGTGGGGGTGGATTTTTGGGTTGGCTCTTTGTATTAGCGGGCTGTATGTCCCTTCTTATTGCACCTGGTGCATTGAAGATCACGGCAAGGACCGTGGTGGTGGAAGCTGCATTGGTTGCACTTTGGAAGTTTCCCATTGTATGAGCTTGTGGGGGCAGAGTTGGTAGGTATAGTAATCGCATGGGTCGCTACTACTTGTTGTTTCTTGGGGTTCTCCTGGAGAGTTTGTCCCCTCCTCTTGTTCCAAGGCCTACTCTGGCCCTGAGCCTCCTTAGGTGGATTTTCGGTTGCTGCAATGGTACCCTGTTTTACTCCGTGGTCGATAAGTCGTTGAGCCAGGCGTTTAGCGCTGTTGTAGGTAATAGGGTTGGAAGCTAGGACATGCCCTTGAATCTGGGGTGACAACCCCCAAATGTACCTTTCGACCTTCTTTGATTCTGGGTTGACCATGGTAGGGCACAAAGCAGCGAGGTCGTTGAACCTAGCTGTGTAGGCGACTAGATCAGACCCAGTCATTTTCAGATTCCAGAGCTCCTGCTCAAGCTTTTGCACTTCGCCTCTTGGGCAATATTCTTCCAGTAGAAGAACCTTCAGATCTTCCCAACTCATGGCGTTAGCGATAGTGAGCGTCACTAAATTCACATGGCTTTTCCACCAAGTGAGGGCTCGATCTATGAAGGTGCAAGCAGCGAACTTAACCTTGCTTGTTTCTTGACATGAGCAGATCTCGAAGACTGTTTCGGTCTTTTCGAACCATTGCATTAGTGCAATGACTCCTCCAATGCCATTAAAAGTCTTTGGCTTTGAGTTGGAGAACTCCATGTAGGTACACTCCCTTAATTGACCATGGCCGGTGCCATGATTTGAATGATTTGTGCTGCTTCCTGTACCTCCATTTGCATTAGAATTTATTTGAGAGAGAGCTGCTGTTACTGCTGCTGTGATAGCAGCCTGGACCATTTCCGGATCATAAGTTAGTGGTGGAGGTGGTGGTGGGGTTGCGTTTGTACGTGCTGATCTACGAGGAGGCATCGCGCTGACAAAAGAAAAGAATGAGAGATTATAAGTTTTGGTGGTTGCGAGTTGAATGATATTGAGTTAAATTCCTTTAATAGTTTAAGAATTTGGTTTGGCCAACACAGGGCTTTGAGCTTGATTCATAAATAACGTTTGAATAGATGTACTTATGAATTGAACAGACTACACATAATTAAAACAAGAAAGAGATATGCCCTATATATATTAAACATATAGTTGTGTTACATCCGAGTTTAGACAAAAAAATTTGACCTTTCTAAAGGTCTCCGATTACAGAAAGTTTTAAAGAAAATTATATTCTTATCCGAAGTCCTAATTTATAACAAAATTTGAAATCCTAGGAAGCACTACTTGCGACGTAGGTGCGCCTGGAGCTTGACTCCGCATCTGATTGCTTCGATTCCATTAGACGCCTATCAAAAGCGGCTTGTTGTTCCCTTAACTCGGCTAGGGCTGCAATCATTTGTGCCTGAAATGCCTCAGTTTGGATTTGGGCATGGTCCTAAATCCCATCCAGCACACGGATGTCAGAAGTGTGAACCTGTACTTCTACGTTGATCTGCCGATCCCCCGCCTCTGACATCATAAAAGTCTCGGCACATGCCGTAGGGAGGGCGTAAGCTTTGTTGTCGGCTCCAATGGTGGAGGTGACTTCCCCACACATGAGTGGGTCCTTGGAAGTTCCTCACATGGACAGGAGGTTGTGGGGCCGGTGGATTGATAACCTCTGGCTCTGAATCTGTACCAAAGTCATCTCCCTCATCCAATTCTATCGGCTCTTCGTCTTCTTCGGGATCTTCTTCGATCCATCCTCCATTACCTTGGTTGGGGTACTAGGGGTCATTGGGGTGATGGAATCCAGCCATTGAGTCTGTACGGGAATAGGGTTAAGAATTTACTATAAGCTAGAGCACATGAAATTTACCCTTAAGTTTAATGGCTGATGACAACACAAAAACTCCCTTAGTATTATGTAATGATGTGTTTTTGGTAAGTTTTAAAATTGTTGATCAAGCTGTCCCAAGGCGTACCTGTACTGCACAACTTATTTATAATACTTCTAAAATTATCCGATATGAAATTGTTATTAGTATGAAATGAGTGCATGCCTACTTTAAAAACAAATTAAATTTAATTTCATAAGTATGACTCTTCTCAGAGTGTTTTTGCCCAGTTGAGTTCATAGTTGTATACCAAAAAGAAATGGTTTTGATATACTTAATTCCCTATAAATAAAGCTCTGATACCAATCTGTCACACCCCCAAACCAGAACGGCGGAAACGTTCGGGGGCGGAGGACGTGATATTCAGTATCATAACAGTTCATAGAAAGGAAAGTACACACCATCATAAATATATAAAGGTTTTTAAAATGTTTACATCATTGTATTCATTACATGCTCAAGAGATAAATGCATAAACGTCTTTCAAAAGAAGTAATTAACGCTAGCGCGTTAATCCCCAAAAGTTGATTTCCAAACTTGCTTAGCGGTTCCCTGAGAATACAAGTTATTTCAAAGAGAAAGTGTCAACAATTAAGTTGGTGAGTTCATAAGTGATTTAGAAACATTGAATGCCATTCCAAAATGAGTGTATATTTTCCAAGAAAATCCCTTATTTTCTTATAAAAGTATGTAGTGCATGAGAGTATTTGTGTTGAAAAATGTAGATAGTTGAACCAAGAAAATCCCTTATTTTCCTAATAGTTGTTTGGTTTGTATACGGGAAAATCCCATATTTTCCTAAAATAGTAGTTTGTTTAATGTCCAAGACTAGAAATTGGAAGTAATCCACATGCTTTAGAAGATTTTAAACATAGATTTATATAATAAACCTATCAGAAGATTTCAGTTTGTTAGATAAGGAATAACTTTAGTAGCTACTCATTCATCAATCAGAAGTACTATAATAGTTGTGTATCCGATGACTTTTATAACCATACTAAACATAATATGCCTGTAGCGACATTCTTCAGGCGTCGTAGCGTTATGACAAACTGTCACCCCAAAGGAAGGACTGTAGCTAACAGTCAGGGCGCGGGATCATGACTTCCCGTATAGATCTATACACATTTGACACGTTCTTCGAACAGGAGACTCTGGTTATAGACAGGACTTGTAGCAATACCTTCTAACAAAAAGGCAGTATTTGAAGATGTACACATCTCATGGATTCTCAACTAAGTCTGTATTACAGTAATAGTTTTGTATGCAAAGTTTATCCTTTTTCATAATGTTTAACAAAGCATAAATCATAAGTTTTTAGAATGTATAAAACGACTTAGCAACGAAAGGTGCTTTGAACTCACTATATACTTTGTATAAGTCTAATGCATGCAAAGTATGACAGGAGTTTTCCATAGTAGTAAGGAATTCTAAGTGAGTTATTCGATAAAAGCAAGTGAAGTGAAACTTTATAAAATACACGATAATAACCGTATGTTTACTCGTATCCCCCTCCCCCCTAAAAGAGTATAAAAGCATTTAAAATGTATTTAAAGTGTGTTTGAAGAGGGTATGAACTCACTTGATAAATTGAAGAAGGTGTGACGAAAACCGAGCAGAACTTTGGCTTGAAAGAGCGGATTTTCTCGGGATTCTCAGGAATCTCGGGAGTACAAACGATCTTCAGGACTTGGGCAAAATGACAAGGGCTTCGGGTTTGCACGGGCACGGAAAACGAGGCAAAACGTAAGAAAAATGAGAGGAAATGAGCAAGTTTTCCGGAAACCCTCGCATCCCTTTTATAGGGGCTAAGAGGCCTCGGTACGCGGGGCGTACGGGCGTACGCGGGGCGTACCCGTGCGTCATGCATGAGCGAGTCCTCGACTGCCCCGGAGTTCGGATGGGACGGGGTGTAGCTCGCATAGGGGGCGACGTGGATGAACCGGAGCCCTTGATTTGAGTACGCGGGGCGTAAGAGGGTACGCAGGGTGTACCTCGGTCCTATCTGCTGACTCCTCTTCGGATAACACCAAGAGTTTATATTTAAATTTATATTTATTTTAAATAAACTTCTAAAATTCATATCTCCTTCACACGAACTCCATTTTCGACATTCTTTATATCCACGCATAGGTGAGACTAAGATCTACAACTTTCGTTTAGATTCCGTCGGCAAATTCTGAAATTATTTTTATTATTTATTTTTAAAAGGTCGGGGTAAGAAAATTCGTTAAAAATTCATAAGTTTTTCATACGATGTCCGATTTGAGCTTTCTTTTTATGTACATTTGTAGTTTAATGATATCTATGACTTTCATTTAGACACCTAAGGTCAAAAAGTGTTTTATTGAAACTTTGCGTTTTTACGTAACTTCGTATTGCCGGTTTTTGTCGAAAAACTTAGAATGGTCATAACTTATTCGTTATAACTCGGATTTTAGTGTTCTTTATATGCTTGGAAACCTTAAGACGATATTTACTACATAGTGTACTCCAAACAGAGCTTTAGAACACTTCATTTTTCAATGATATTCTAATTACTTTTTCAAAGAGGTTACAAGACTCGATTTTCAATGACCTGAAATGACGGGTTGTTACATCAGACCTTACTCCTGTCTGAATTTGGAGAGTTCAAGCAAAGCCCTGATGAATCTGCTACACAAACGTTTGATCGCTTCAATCATCTTCTCAGCAAGATGATCAAACATGATATTGAAAGGAAGCTTATTGAACAGAAGGTCACTTTTCTGAATGGTCTATGATCCGAATGGAGAGCTGTTGTTTCAACAATCAAAGCACACAAATAGTTCAAATCTTACTCGCTGGCGAAACTGGTGGGAATTCTGAAATCCCAAGAAAAGATAGTGTTGCAAGAGAAGAGCGTGGTATCTAGTCTGCGGTCTCTGGCGCTCTTGTCCATGGGTAAAAGTGTAGAAGAAGATGAAGAGGATCTTAATCTGGGAGATCACTATCTGACAGCCGAAGATTATGCTTTAATGGTGTCAAATCCCAGAAGGTTTATCAAGAAAAAGTTTCCTTCCAACAAAAATCATAATTGGCAAGGAAGCTATAGTTCCGAAAGAGTAAAAGATGAACCGAAAGTTGAGGAGTCAAAAAAGGAAGCTAAGGGTGAAGCTGACTCTGGTGTCAGTTGCTTCTACTGGGGGAGAAAGAATCACTATGCAAAGGATTGTGTGCTGAAGAAGATGGCTGAGAAAGATGAGGAGAAAGATGAAGAGGCAATTCTTATGAAAAAGCCGGAGGAGATTAAAAGGAAGAAAGTTGCTACTAATCCTTCTATGAATGCTCTTATTATGCAGGGTTCAACAGAGGATGACGAGTTCGGTAGTGTACAGGTGTGGTCGACCGACTCAGAAGATGATGAGGTGAGAAAGCCTTCTCATGGAAAGGCTTATGTCGCAAGAGGTGGTGAAAGTAGTGGAAAATGTCTGATGGTGACTGACGTATCTCAGATGAGGGGATATAATACTGATGGTGGAAATGACGAGGCCAAGGAGCGAGAGGACTTATGCTTCACAGCAAAACCTCTCAGTGTGCAGATCAGTGAACTTGATGAACTGATCAAGAAGGTACAATTTGTTTTTGTTTCATTTAAAATTCCAAAAAAATCATATGAAAAGGAATTAAATTACTTGAATTCAAGACTTTCAAATCTAGATAGTTGTTTAACTCAAAATCGAGTCACAAATTCTAATCTGACTGACCAAATAAGCATGGTGTCATCCAAGAGTGAGGAGCGAAGGATGTGGATTGAGCAGAAGGAGTCGGAGCTAATTAAGTCTAGGGATGAAAACATTTATTTGCAAAGAGACAATTTGAAATTGTTAACACAAAGGAATGTTTTTTGTTTGATCACTAAAAGACTTTATGCTAACATTACTCAACTACATCTAAATTGTGAAATATGGCAGAAGATACATCGCATGATTCTACCCTTCCTTAAGTTTAAGGAGGATGAAATCTATGCCAAAGCATACAACTGTGAAAGTGTTGTATCTTCCAATGATGTTAATCCCACTTATATGTATGGTCTGGACAAAATAGAATCTTTTATAAAGTACAAAGACCATAAGGACATGCTTAAAAATCTTTTGGATGAAAACGATAAGCTGAAACTCAGGACCGAAACCATACAAAAATTTGACTCATTTAGTGCCAATTTAAGTTCAGAAAACAAAATTGATGTTGAAAACGCATCTGAACTTGATGAGGACGATGATATGAGTGAAATTTCTGTAGAGGTTGAAGTCGACTGTTCTGAGTTTGTCAAGAGCGAACCCGAAAACCACAAAAATCTGATTTCTGAAAATTCTGTGGAATTTGCTCGTTTGTCCAAAACTAAGTCCCCAGCTCTTAAAGAAAAGGCCGTTGTGTTTCAGGAGGTTAGAACTACTCCCAATCAGGTGTATAAGGTCACAGGAGTAACCGAACATCAAACAGCCGAACTCACTGCCATAGTGAACGAAGACATTGCATATGGCTGTGATGAGTTTTTCTGGTCAGCTCCCATAGACAATGCAGACGAAACGGTTGGTCTGTTGGAGCGAACATCCTGGAAGACCAAAGGTAGATATGTCCCCAAGCCGCTGAATGAGCCTACCAACTTCGATGTACCAAGTACAAGTGGCACAAAAGGAATTCCTGTAGAAGAAGTCACCTCCACAAGCGAATCCTCATCTATGAAAAGTGAACCGGCTGCCAAGAAGCTGAAACAAAAAGCCAATATCCACAGACAACCGAAACAGGTGAAAAATCAAAAGCAGCAGAGAAATCTTAGATACAAGAAAAATCTCTCAGAGCGAAAGCAGTTTTGGCGCTCTCAAAATCCTCATTACTCTTACCATGATAAAGATTCTAAGTCAGAGAGAAAGACTTTCGGGCCACACGAAACACAGAACCGAAAGGATAGGTTCGGTCCCGAAAGCAGCAGCAACCGAAAAGCTAGTTTCGGTCCGCCAAGTAATAACAGGAAAAGACCTGATTTCAGTCCATCAAGCTTTTATAATAAAAGACCAAGTTTCGGACCACCAGCCAACAACAACCAAAACTCTAACTTCAGCTCATCATCGAGCAGCTACCGAAGGTCCAGGTTCGGTTCCTCTAATGACCACAAACGGAAGGGTCATTTTGAACCTCAAGTCAGGAAAGACACTCATTCTAATTTCTTTTCCTCTAATTCTTCTCGTTCTCAATCTTCTTTTAAACCCAATTCTGTTCCTACACAAAATTCAAAATCATCAACGATCTTGAAAGAAAAAAGGAAGATTTCCTCAGCCAAGGAAGACCGAAAGCAGTCTAAAGTCCATACCCCAGAATCTGAATCCAAAACACCTGCAACTAATTCTAACAAAATCAAAGTGTTCACTGTTAAAAGAAAAGATGAAACAACCTTAATAAAACGAACATATCTTGTTGATGTTTCTCTTACAATTCCTGTTCCTATGAAAGGTGTCACACCCCCAAACCAAGGATGGCGGAAACGTCCGGGGGTGGAGGACTTCATGTAGAGTATCACAACAACGAGTATAATAGTGCTCAAAGTAAATACAACCATCATAAATATAATTGAAAAAGTTACACCAAAGTATATGTTTACATGATTGGAATCAATTACATTATGAAACAAAATGAACTGTTTGACGATTTATCGTCCCATCCTCAAAACGTTGTTGATTTCCTGTTTTCACTGAATTCCTGAGAACACAAGTAGTTTTGAAAAGTGTCAACACAAAGGTTGGTGAGTTCATAAGTTTTTGTATATAATTCTGAAAAAGCTCGTCATGTAATTGTATAGTTATTCCAGAAAAATCCGATATTTTCCTTAAAATGAATAATGTAGTCTTGTATCCAAAGACGGAAATGTATGAGTAATCTTCCTTATTTGCAGAAAATAATGTGTGTTTATTTCAATACAAACGCGTACGATATTAGTGAAACTCTCGTAAATTCTTAAGTTTGTTAATACTTTCTGTGAGCTATTATAACCATACTATGACCTAGGTGGCCTGAAAACGACGTTCTTCGGGCGTCGTAGAACTGAAATGACACTTGTCACCACAGACCTGCCGGTCTAGCTGTTGCGAGCAGCTCTGGTGTGGGTTGTCAAGCCCAATATAGATCTACATACAACTATCACGCTCTCCTTCCAAGAGACTCTGGTTACAATACAGGACTTATGATTTATGTGAAGAGGATGTCTATTATAACCATACTATGACCTAGGTGGCCTGAAAACGACGTTCTTCGGGTGTAGTAGAACTGAAATGACACTTGTCACCATAGACCTGCCGGTCTAGCTGTTGCGAGCAGCTCTGGTGTGGGTTGTCAAGCCCAATATAGATCTACATACAACTATCACGCTCTCCTTCCAGGAGACTCTGGTTACAATACAGGACTTATGATTTATGTGAAGAGGATGTCTCACAAAGTTATTAATGAATTTACACTTAATCATAATGAAAGTTTCCTTTTTGTAATGTATGCATTTTGAAATCCATCGTAAACTATACCTATTATATCTTATCAAAACGAAGGTAGTAACAGTAAAGTACGTAATTTTTACTTAACATAGTTTATTTAACGTTTGTGTGTAATGGGTATACTTCAATGATAACGCTTTGTGTAATCTATGCTTTATCTAGTAAAAATCCATTTGTTAACAGGTTTATGTCTAGATACTAACACAAGAATGTCATATATTGCAAATATGCATGAACACGTAATAATATACACCTTGCTCAACATGTTACAAGGTGTTATGAAAATTATATGATGTTAACTAAATTAGACCTTCCTGCACTGTTTTAGAAAAGCCATAGAAAAATCATACGAAGTCGAAAACTAAATCCGTAAATTCTGAGAGTTCCCAAAATGTGTTTAGTTTACTCATAATTTTTATTATGATTTTTAATGACCTCCAACTTGGGTGAAAAAGTCCATAATCACAGACTGGTCCGGATTGGTGCTTGAAATGATAGGCAGTTTTGTAAAAATCACCATAAATTGTAGAAAAATCGTATGGAGATGTGCAAGTAGTCATTTTAAAGCTAAGAACTGGAACTACTTACACCTAAAACAGTTTTGAAAACTAAAATGTTTAAGATGTCCAAAACAGTCCGTGAATGGAGTTGAACTTTTCTGATGAAGGCTGTTAGAAAAGTGTAGTTATGTTCTTGGTGTTTTAACTTGTATTCCTCCCCCTAAAAACTTGAGAAAACATGAAAATGTAGGGGTATGAACTCACCTTGTGTGATTTCAGTAGATAAGTGTTGAAGAAGAGAAGTGTTCAACCCAAGAACACTTGCAGAATCCCTTGAAGATTCGAAGTTCTAACACAAATATAATGGAGTTTGTGTAAGATATCCATGATTTGAGTGGAAATAATTGGGATAATCATAAAGCAAATGGATTATGCTTACCAAATGTGGAAGAAAAACTCAAGATCAGCCCTTGAATCTCGAATTTCTAGAGAGAGAAAGTGAGAGAGAAAAGAGTTTGATCTTCTTGTGAAATGAGAGCAAATGAGAGAAAATGAGGAGAGAGGATGAATATCCAGCTCTCAAAAACGTGGGAAGGAGTGATGATTGAGTGGAAAGGACATTGATGTGACCTAGGTAAGGTGGGGAGGTATGGCTGGTCATAGAGTGGGTGTGGGAGTGGTTGCTTGTGTCATAAAGTAAAGCAAAGTCAACACTCCACCTATTTGTACTTTTACCCACTTGCTTTTATTATTTAAATAGAGATTTTTATGAATTTATGATTAAATTATGAATGTTTAGGGTTTATTATGTTAAAATATGATTTTGGGTGAAAATTCCGCGTTAAAACAATTAAAAACGGGCTTAAAACGCAAATTTGGTTGAAAACCGGGAGAAAAGTGCTTCCCAGCGAGGCCTCTCGGTCCTAGGCCGAGGTTCGGTCCCTAGGCCGAGGTTCGGTCAGGAGAATGCTGATTCGGAGGCGAGAGGCTCGAGCCAGAGGCGAGAAGCGAAGGGACGAGGGTTCGGTCTGAAGGCTAGGTCCGAAGGCTCGGTCCGAAGTCAGAAGAGAAGCTTCGGTCCTCGGTCTGGAGATAAGAGGCTAGAATGTCAAAACCGAACGAACTGTAGTGAACAGTAATGAACAGTACCTTCGGTTCGGTTAGTGAACAGTACCTTCGGTTCGGATCAGCAGCCTTCTTCATCAGGAGGGTTCGGTTCCTAAGAGGGGTTTCGGTTCCTAAGAGGAGTTTCGGTTCCTAAGAGGGGTTTCGGTTCCTAAGGTCCGTTTTTCGCGTAGACTTCCGTTTTTGGGCTGATTTCGCCAAATTCGAGGGTCGGGATGCCCCGAGTGATTATAGAAAGTTGGGAGAGATTTCGAGAGAGATTTGAGAGAGATTCCACATACTTAGAGAGATTTGGGAGAGATTTGACATACTTGGGGAGATTTCACATACAAAGAGATATTTGGAAGAGATTTCACATTCTTAGAGAGATTTGGGAGAGATTTGACATTCTTGGAGAGATTTCACATACAGAGAGACATGTGGGAGAGATTTCTTATACTTAGAGAGATTTGGGAGAGATTTGACATTCTTGGAGAGACTTCACATACAGAGAGATATGTGGGAGAGATTTCTCATACTTAGAGAGATTTGGGAGAGATTTGACATTCTTGGAGAGATTTCTCATACAAAGAGATATGTGGGAGAGATTTCACATACTTAGAGAGATTTGGGAGAGATTTGACATTCTTGGAGAGATTTCTCATACAAAGAGATATGTGGGAGAGATTTCACATACTTAGAGAGATTTGGGAGAGATTTGACATTCTTGGAGAGATTTCTCATACAAAGAGATACGTGGGAGAGATTTCACATACTTAGAGAGATTTGGGGAGAGATTTCTGATACGAAGAGATGGAGTGAAAACGATTGAGAGAGGTTTCATTGGTGACCTTTTTGAGTGTCCGGCTACGCACTGCAAGGTCCGTAAACCCCGTTAAGCCTTGTTTGAGGATCTTGCATACTCTCGATGAGTATGTAACATTGTTTTATCGGTTTGGCTCTCCACGTACCACCGCTTTAGGTTAAGGAGATCTAGTTGTACACACTTTTCGACTTATGATCTCTCATTAGAATAGAGAGTTGTTTAGAAAGTACATAACGTAAACTCTAGTACTCACGGCAAATTGAGTTGACCGGTTTGACTTGTTGACTTTAGTTGACTTCGACTTGACTGAAAATTGACGGTTGTCACAAAAGGCTCACGTGGACCCAAGAAAGTTTGGGTTCCTAAATCTGCTTAATTTTTGCAGGTTATTTGTGACGAGCAGTTTGACGAAGAATGGTATATTGACAGTGGCTGCTCACGTCACATGAAAGGAAGGAAGGAAGAGCTCAAGGAGTTTCAATCGCTTCAAAATGGTGGCAATGTTAAGTTTGGTAACAACTCCTATGGAACAATAAAAGGGTTATGGGATGATAACCAATGGAGACTTCACGATAAGAAAGGTGGCATATGTAGAAGGATTGCAGCATAATCTTATCAGTGTATCTCAACTGGTGGGTGGTACCGGTCTCAAAGTATCATTCAACGACGAAGGTTCAGAGATTATAGAGAAGAAATCCAACAAGGTCATTCTCAAATCAGATCGAAAAGGCGAAATGTTTCCTCTAAATCTCAGACCAATCAAAGGAAATCCTGCCATATGTCTTTTGTCCAAAGCTCATTCTGACGAAAGCTGGTTGTGGCACCGAAGGCTCTCTTATCTCAACTTCAAAGACATCAACAAGCTTGTCACCGAAGGTCATGTTTGGGGTATTCCATTGCTCAAGTTTTATCATGAACACTTGTGCGCTGCATGCAAAATGGGGAAACAAAGTCGTCAAAGTCACCCATCCATTATAAACACAAAAGTTGTTGAACCACTTGAGTTGCTTCACATTGACTTGTGTGGTCCATCATCAATCGAGAGCATTGGCGGTAGCAAGAACATTCTTGTTGTTGTTGATGATTTCTCATGTTTTACACGGGTATTCTTTTTGAAGCACAAATCTGAGGCCACTTCTAAGCTAAAGATGTTTATCAAGAAGGTTGAAGTGCAACTGAGAAAAGTCATTCGAAACATTAGGAGCGACAATGGACTGGAATTCAAGAACAAAGAATTTGAAAACTTTTTAGCAGAAAAAGGAACCAGTCATAACTTCTCAGCCCCTTACACGCCTCAACATAATGGTATTGTCGAAAGGCGAAACCGATCCTTGTGTGAGGCGGCCCAAACTATGCTAAGTTTTGCTTATCTTCCTTTATATTTCTGGGCTGAGGCTATTGCTGCAGCTTGTTTTACGCAGAACAGGTATTATCTCAACAAGCGTTTCTCACTCACTCCCTATGAGATCATTAATAACAGGAAGCCGAATGTAAAAATTCTTCCATGCATTCAGTTCAAGGTGCTTCATCTTCAACTCCCAAGAACATCGTAAGAAGTTCGATGTTAAAGCTGACGAAGGAATCTTTCTGGGATATTCTCTTACTTCAAAAGCATACCGGGTTTTAAATAAGCATTCTAGAAAGATTGAAGAAACATATTATGTGACTTTCGATGACAGCTACGTCAAGAAGCTAAAGACTACTAAAGAAGCAATTGGAGAGATTTTCTCTCAAACAGGTCAAGTCACAGCCATGATTGCTAATTTATTTGATCAGTTCGTAGACCTGTTCAATGAACCTGAGAAAGCCACTCTCTCGAAAGCCAAGGTGGCAGACAACAAAATCGATCATCTGAAGCAGATTGTCGAAGATGCAGCCAAACAAATAGGAGAAGGAGAACAAGTTCAAAACGAACCCCCTCAGCACGGTACTTCAAATGAGGGGGAGAATCTATTTTCTTCAAATCAACCGAACTCACACTTTCAGGGGGAGAATTCCATTCTTGTAGTATCCGAAAGCCCAATGACACCCGAAAGTCCTGTAGCACCCGAAAGCCCTGCTACACCCGAAAGTCTAGTAGCACCCGACAATCCGGCTACACCTGAGAGTTCTGTTGCACCCGAAGGTCTAAACCAACCTGAAAATCCAAATGATTCATCATCAGTCGAGGGGGAGAATTCCGATATGCTCTATGATGACGATAGTCAATCTGAATTGGAAGAAATGGTCAACGCCGAATTGGATCCATCCTATGATCCAAACTATCCTCCCCTCATTAAATAGACCAGAGATCATCCTGTATCTCAGATAGTGGGTAATGTATCTAAAAAGGTCCTGACCCGATCCCAAGTGAAGGCAAAGAAAACCTCCCTATTCTCCAAAGTAGAGTTCTGCATGTATAGTTCCTTCGTATCCAAAGTTGAGCCGAAGACCGTCAATTCTGCTCTTGACCATTTTGATTGGGTTCAGGCTTTGCAAGATGAACTCAATGAATTTGAAAGAAACAAGGTATGGCGCCTCATTCCAACAACTAAAGATGCCTCAGTCGTTGGTCTCAAATGGGTATTCAGAAACAAAATGGACAAGGAGGGTAATGTGATTCGAAATAAAGCTCGTCTTGTGGTGAAAGGATACTGCCATGAAGAAGGAATTGATTACGAAGAAACATTTACTCCGGTAGCAAGGCTGAAATCTGTTTGAATATTTCTTGCGTACGCTGCACACAAGAACTTCGAGGTCTACCAAATGGATGTGAAATGTGCCTTTCTGAATGGAGAACTTGAAGAAACGGTTTACGTGGAGCAACCTCCAGGTTTTGTGAATGAAAAGCATCCAAATCACTGCTACATTCTAGACAAGGCAGTTTATGGTCTGAAACAAGCGCCTAGGGCATGGTATGAAACACTAACTAAGTTCTTAAAGATGTCTAAATTCAAACAAGGTTCGGTTGACCCAACCTTCTTTCGAAAGAAGGAAGGTAACCACCTTATGATAGTTCAAATCTATGTCGATGATATCATCTTTGGCTCAACGAATCCTAGCTTAACAGCTGAATTCAGAAAGCTGATGGAGACTAAATTTGAAATGAGCTCAATGGGTCCGATTAACTTTTTCCTTGGTTTAAACATTAGATAGGGACCCGAAGGCATCTTTATCAACCAGGAAGCATATACCAAGACTCTTCTTGCTAAATTCGGGAAGATGGGAGATTCAAAGGTCAAAGTTCCAATGGCGTTCGGCACCAAACTCACTCCTTCCTTGGAAAAACTGGCAGTTGATATAACACTATATCGACAAATGATTGGATCCCTGATGTACCTCACAGCTAGCAGGCCCGATATAATGTTTTCTTTGTGTTATTGTGCTAGGTTTCAGGCGAATCCTCGTGAACCACACATGCTAGCAGTGAAAAACATACTCCGATATCTGAAGCGAACCACCTCTCTCGGTCTCTGGTATCCCTCAAACTCAGGGTTCTTTGTTCAAGCCTACTCAGATGCAGACCTTGGAGGATGTGGTTTAGACAGGAAAAGCACCACAGGAGGATGTCAATTCCACGACGGGAAGTTGGTAAGCTAGCAATCTAAGAAACAAACATGTATTTCACTGTCTACAGCTGAAGCAGAATATATTGCAGCCGCTTCTTGCACATCTCAAGTGATTTGGATCCAAAGTCAACTCTGGGATTATGGACTCAATATGAAAAAGATCCCACTATATTGTGACTTAAAAAGTGCAATTAGGATCTGTCATAACCCAGTGCAACATTCCAAAACCAAACATATTGCATTGAGGTATCATTTCATTAAAGATCACGTAGCAGACGGAAACGTAGAAATTCATTTTGTTCGAACTACTGATCAGCTGGCTGACATCTTCACCAAAGCTCTTCTGGAAGCAAGTTTCAATAAAATTATACAAGGGCTAGGTTTGATGGAATCGGAATCAGTACCAAAAACTACTTCTCAAAACTAAAAGTTGGAAGCGAAATGAATCGAACGTTCGGGTTCGGTTCCCGTGAGTGCCGAAAGGAACCGAGCACTCGGGTTTGGTCCTATTCTCTTATCTTCGCTTATCTCTTAATGGTAGTTTCTTTGGTTGTAAGTTTTTCTCATTTCTTTCTTTCTTTTTCAAAGTTTTTTTTAACCGAAATGAACCAAGCGTTCGGTCTATTTCGGGTTCGGTTCCAAAGTTTTTTTTATTTTTTTAAATCAAAAACTCCAAAAATATTTTTGTTTGTTTTTCTCTTTAAATCAAAAACTCCAAAAACATTTTTTTGGTTGTGTTCGTTAATTTTTTTTGTGGATAATTGTGGAGCAATTCTTATTCTCACATTTTTAATAGTTAAGCATCCCTAGAAGCATGCTGCTGTATGTGTCCAAAGCCTCATCTGATTCTGAATAATAGCCTTATTGACTTGGTATATACAACCCTTGTCTTCCCAATTAGGCTTTTATATTTATTCTAATCATGAGCTACCTTACTCTGTTCTCACATGAGATAAGAGTTTTCTTCTTGGTCCTTATTTTAACAGCAGAGGTACTCTGGTTTCTTTACACCATCTCCAATACTTTTCTCCATCCTATTCGCTTCATACACGTAACCCTTGAGACTCTCAGTAATTACCACTGAGGTTTATGGTTACACAATTTCTGTGTTTATGATCTTAGCTTCGTGCCACTACGTGCTAAGTGAAACCCACAATTCAATACCTACTATGCATTGACGGTGAACAATTAAATTTGCTCTAGTTTTCACTAATGAATTAACGAAGTCACCCATGGGGTTGTACCTTGAAATCTCTAAATTTTCTTTTTGTGTGATTCTTATGAAATTGTTAAATCCCATAACATTTCTTCCCTTAGAATCCAGTTTTTTTTTTTTTTTTTTTTTTTTTTTTTTTTTTTTTTGAGATTTCACCTAAAAGTATTTTACACATGCCACTTAAATTCTCTTCACACCTAATTGTTCAACAGACTTCATTGGTCTCACAAGTACTTCAGTCGATTTCTGTCTTATGTCAAGATCAGGAATTCTGAACTGAAGCGAAAGCCACCCACATTAGCCTTATTAAAAGATGCCTTTCAACACTTCTTAATAAGTGTTTGATCATAATTCAACGGGAAACCACACAAACACTTTAAGGTCTCTCTTGACTTTGAAGGAAGATATTCGTGCCCAGGATCTGTTGTTTCGTGTCTTTATTGACATCACAATTTCCCACATATGTATTGCTTTATTTCTTTTCTTTTACACTCTATGCACGAAAATCTTTTTGATTTTCCGTAATTTTGGTTTCATTACTTACAAGCAATTTTTGGCTATGGGATTTAACGTTATAAAAGAGATGTGGCTCACAATGTTACACGTGGTTATTTTGCTTTATGACGACAGCTCACTCTAAAGGGATAAGTTGCTGACTCAGCCGAATGTCCAATTGGTTTGATATTTCAAACGACGCTTGATGGGAAGGCGTGTGAAGTGGAACCGTTTTTGACATTTCAAACGGCGCCTGATGGGAAGGCGTGTGAAATGGGAAAGTTTTTCTCTCTCCTGCATAATCATCGGGGCTCTAAACTGTCACGCGTCAATCACCTAAGGAAACTCTTCGCATTTCCCTTGAAGATTTGGGAACATATTTTTCTCTCTCTTCTCACCACGGTATAAAAGGTCATTTCTACCATAATTTAACTCTTTACTGCACCAAACCTTCAGAGAGCAAGAAAAGCTTTGATTCATCTACTGTTCATCATCCCTCCCAAATTATTCTCTTCAATGGGGGACTCATCATCAGTTCATGATACTTCTCACATTCTGCCAATCCGTCCTCAACAAAGTTTGATTATCGACCTCACTCCTCAAGTTTACGATGCATTCATGTTTCCAATCATGGAATGTCTCAAATATTCGCCGCTGGTTCCAGCTCTCACCAAGGTCGAAACAGTTCCAATGGAGTGTCTCTCGCAAATATTCTCCACAGCCCACTATAACAAGTCTGTCGCTTGAATCTTCTTCGACATTCTTGATCACAAGGCCTCCATCTCCAAGCAGCAATTAAGTTCGCTTTTAGGGTTTGAACCCGATGAATCTAGGGTTAACCCTGAATCCATCCCGGTGGGACAATTGTTTTCCATGTTTTATAACATGGGATACACTGAAATTCTGACGACGGTGACCAAATTCAAGAAATCTTGCCTACCTCCTCAGTGGAACGGCTTCTTTACCGTCTTGTTCAAGGGGCTATCAGAACGAAGTGCAGGTTCAGACGGGGCGAGTCGTCTGTTTATGACCATTCTTTATGGTCTGTACCACGGCATCAAGCTTGACTATGGGTCGGTTCTGAAGGGTTTTGAGCATTCTAACACTTCCTAAGTGAACATGCAACCCTAATAACCTTGGATCTATGTTTGTCTAATTGTCATGCAAAGTTGAATTCCAAGGTTATATCCTATCTAGCATACATGGGGAACAATTTTAACATAAAGTATAGATAGAATAACTTACCTTGTTGTTGCTTGTGTTCCTTGAAACCTTGTGAGCCTAGCACCTCAAGTGGTGATGCCTCAAATGCTTCACACAACACCAAATGCTCTTGGAAGAACTTATGAGAGAATACACACTCTTCAAAATCGGCCAAGCCCCCTTATTCCTTAGTGTAACCGATTTGGGAGGAGATCATATTACTTATATAGTGTTGACACATCTAGGGTTAAACCCTAATGTGTCATGACTCTTCATTTCCATGACCCATGGGTTTGTAACTCCCATGGAGCATCCATGGAGCATCCTATGGGTGGAACCCAACTTGATGATCCATGGAGCCTTTTAGCCCACTATACAAGATATGGATGATTTACTTAATCAACCCATATATTTAATTAGTTATCTTTTGATCACTTAATTAATTCTAATTTAATTCTTGATCAAACTAATCAAATAATATTATTAATATATTAGAACTTATAATATATTAATAATCTCCAAACGTTATTTCTCTCATTTAGTTTATCCAATTGCATGGTGCCATGCAACCCAAATGGACCATGCCGGGTCGGGTCAAGTACATACCAGAAATAGTTATGGACTTAGACACCTTATCCAACAGTCTCCCACTTGGATAAGTCTAGTAACTATTACTGCAAGTATGACTTCAGGAACCGATCGGCAATCGTAGCTCTTTACAAGGTTTCTCGAAACTTGAGAAGACGATGGTACGCCATTTAAGATAAGTGATCATATAATCCTCTGTTCTAGATATCAGTCGGACAAATACATGGAACAATGTCTTACTTATTGTCCAACATTTGTTTCCCGATTTCCGATTTGTTTGACAAAGAACTTTATTGAACACATCAATCTAGTTCTGACCGGGCCCGGTACATAGGTCAAAACAAAATCATCGAGAGGCCCAGATATCAGCTTCTAATCCAAGAAGGAACAGATAAACTTCGACTCATATGTTTGTTCTACTACTCATTGAATTACACATAAGAGCACGATTTTATAACATCGAGTTACCAATGCGTTTTTCGTACAATTAATGCATAACCAACTCGTAAGTAACAAATCATATCTCTAGGTTTAAAGACTTATATGATATTACCGTCTCACGATCACTCGAGATAGAATTCCATGAAGTGATTCCAGTGAGCGTGGGTTGAGTCCAATGCTCAGAACTTATGAGCACTCATGATTGTCGTAGCCTTGTCCCAGACCTCTACAACCAAACATGACAGTCTTGATTCATACCTACTTCCGACATATGACCGACTGTGGAGGTTTGAATAA
The DNA here is from genome assembly GCF_002870075.4 of Lactuca sativa. Classification (NCBI taxonomy): domain Eukaryota; kingdom Viridiplantae; phylum Streptophyta; class Magnoliopsida; order Asterales; family Asteraceae; genus Lactuca; species Lactuca sativa. The sequence goes on along the minus strand of NC_056630.2, from coordinate 123,463,240 downwards.
TATGTTATACCAAACAAAATTATTCTGGAAGTCAAAACATGCAAAAGAAATATAGTAAACGATCGACAAGAGATAGCAACACTTTACTCATAAATAAAACACTTTTATTCATCATCAAATGTCAATTACACTTTACAAATTTCGAGATTATCTAACTATTAAATCTAATATCATCCTTCAGCCCTATGCTCCGAGCATGCTGGAGATGCTTAACCCGAGTCAGTCCCTTCGTGAGGGGATCTGCCGGATTCTCATCTGATGATATCCTCTTTGCCACGAGGAGTCCTTCTTCGATCCGATGTCTGATGAAATGGTATTTTCTGTCGATGTGTCTGGATCTCCCGTGATCCCTTGGTTCCTTGGCTAAGGCAACAGCACTTTCACTATCACAGAAAATTTCCATCGGCTCTTTAATAGCTGGTACAACTCCAAGGTCTCCAATGAAGTTCCTCAGCCATAACGCCTCCTTTGCCGCTTCGCTAGCTGCAATATACTCTGATTCACAAGTAGAATCTGCCACTGTCTCTTGCTTGGAACTCTTCCAAGAAATTGCTCCTCCATTTAGGGTAAAGACCCAGCCCGACTGAGAGCGGAAGTTATCCCTATCAGTCTGGAAGCTAGCATCACTATACCCTACAACTCTCAAGTCATCACTCCCACCGAGGGTAAGGACCCAGTCCTTAGTCCTTCGCAGGTACTTGAGAATATTCTTTACCGCAATCCAGTGTGCCTTGCCAGGGTTCCCCTGAAACCTGCTAACCATGCTCAAGGCAAAGGCTACATCAGGTCGAGTACACGTCATAGCATACATGATCGAACCTACAGCCGAAGCATAAGGTAATCGACTCATTTCTGCTATCTCAGCCTCAGTGCTAGGGCTTTGTGTCTTACTCAGCTTGGTGCTACTCTGGATGGGCAACTCTCCTTTCTTGGAGTTTTGCATTCTGAATCTCTTCAGAATCTTCTCCAAGTAGGTACTTTGACTAAGTCCAATTAATCTTTTACTCCGATCTCTCAAGATCCTTATCCCCAAAATATAGGCAGCTTCACCAAGGTCCTTCATAGCGAAACACTTTCCAAGCCAGGACTTTACTTCCTGCAAGGTTGGAATGTCGTTTCCTATGAGTAGTATGTCATCCACATACAATACCAAAAAGCTAACTATACTCCCACTAGCCTTGACATATACACAAGATTCATCTTCACTCCTAGAAAAGCCAAATTCCTTGACCTTTTCATCAAAGCAAAGATTCCATCTGCGAGGTGCTTGCTTTAATCCATAAATGGATTTCTCAAGCTTACACACTCTATTAGGGTACTCGTTACTGACAAAACCCTCTGGCTGACTCATGTAAACATCTTCAGCCAACTTTCCATTAAGGAAAGCGGTTTTGACATCCATTTGCCAAATTTCATAGTCATGAAATGCGGCTATAGCTAACAGAACCCGAATAGACTTAATCTTGGCTACCGGAGAAAAGGTCTCATCATAGTCCACTCCAGGAATTTGAGAGAAGCCCTTTGCAACCAGCCTAGCCTTATAAGTGTGTACTTTACCATCCATGTCGGTCTTCTTTTTGAAGACCCATTTGCACCCTACAGTCTTTCGACCTGGTACATTCTCAACCAAGTTCCAAACTTGATTGTCATACATGGATTGTATCTCGCTATCCATAGCCTCTTTCCATTTAGCAGACTCGGGGCCTGCCATGGCTTCCTCGTAGCTGTTAGGGTCATCTTGACTTACTAGTGTCTCATCACTAATAAGTGTCTCACCTTCTGTAGTAATATGGAATCCATAGTAATGCTCAGGTGCACTCCTAACTCTCGTGGAACGCCTCAGAGGTACAGATTCGTCAATTGGCTCAACAGGAGTTTCCTCCTCAAGTTGAGGGCTAGAGTTTGAAGTTCCTTCACCACTTGACTCTTGAATTTCTTCAAGATCAACTTGCCTCCCACTGTCTCCTTGGCTTATAAACTCTCTCTCTCGAAAGACTCCTCTTCTTGCTACAAAGACCACATTGTCACTAGGTCTGTAGAAGAGGTAACCAAAGGAATGCTGTGGGTAGCCGATGAAAATACACCTCTCGCTTCGGGGTTCGAGCTTATCATGAGTCTCGCGTCTCACGAAAGCCTCGCAGCCCCAAATCTTGATGTGGTCTAGTTTAGGTACTTTACCAGTCCACATCTCGTGAGGAGTTTTGGCAACTTTCTTTGTAGGGACTAGATTGAGGATATGGGCGGCAGTCTCTAAGGCATACCCCCAGAATGAGATTGGTAGCGAAGCTCGACTCATCATGGAACGAACCATGTCCAACAAGGTTCGATTACGCCTCTCAGCCACACCATTCAATTGCGGTGTCCTGGGAGGTGTCAATTGTGAGACAATCCCACATTCCTTTAGATAGTCGAGGAACTCTGAACTAAGATACTCACCACCTCGATCGGATCGAAGCATCTTAATGTTCCTGCCCAATTGATTCTCGACTTCCTGTTTAAATTCCTTAAACTTCTCGAAAGTCTCTGACTTATGCTTGATTAAGTAGACATATCCATATCTACTGTAATCATCGGTAAAAGTCAAATAATAACGATTAGCATCTCTAGTGGCATGTTTGAATGGTCCACACACATCCGTGTGTATAAGGTCCAACAAACCTTCACCCCTTTCACATGTGCCTGTGAAGGGTGACTTTGTCATTTTTCCAAGTAAGCATGATTCGCAACTATCATTTGACTTTAGGTCAAACGACTCCAAGACTCCATCCTTTTGGAGTTGGCCTATGCGTTTCTTGCTTATATGTCCAAGACGACAATGCCATAATGATGCTTTATCCAAGTTATTATTATTAGAATCAATACACAAAACATTATTTCCTAAGTTATCTACAATAGATACAGCTTCATACACACCATCACAAGGTAATGCTTTAAAATAAAGTACATTATTAAAGAAAGCATTAATCGAACCAACTTCATTATCAAACGAAAAGGTGAAATCTTGTTTGTACAATGCATGAAAGGAAATAATATTTCTTGCCAATTCTGGCGAATAACAACATTTATTCAAATCTAAATTTAACCCACTACTTAGCGATAAAGTATAAACTCCAATCTTGGTGACAGGTGTAACTTTCCTATTCCCCATGATTAAGTTTATTCTTCCTTGCTCCACATTCTCAATTCTTCCTAGTCCCTGCAAGTCACAACAAATATGAATTCCGCAACCTGTATTAAGGACCCAAGATTTCGAATGGGGTGAGTTATTGTAAATACCTGCATGGTTGGGTTTGACTTTCCCATCCTTTACATCTTGCTGGTACTTTGGGCAGTTCCGCTTCCAATGAGCTTTTTCGTGACAATAGAAGCATTCAGCCTCTTTTGGGTCAGAAGAAGGAGTAATGAAACCTTTCTTGGTTCCACTTGAAGAAGAGCCATCAAGGGTCCGAGCCTTGGTACCCTTTGAAGATCTCTTTCTCTTCCTCCCCCGACTCTTCCCGATTGCCAAGACCGGAGTTGTTTCTGGAGTAGGAGTGATAGCGACTGACTTCCCCTTAAGACCTGTTTCTGCGGTCTTGAGAAGTCCCTGAAGTTTGCTGAGGGTGACCTCTTCCTTGTTCATGTGATATGTCATGCGGAATTGATCATAGCACGATGGTAAGGAGTGCAAAATGATATCTATTGCAAGCTCCTCAGGGAAGTTCACATTGAGCTTCAGCAACCGATCCACATACCTTTGCATTTTCTGCATGTGGCTCGTGACGGACTCTCCGTCCTTCATCATGGTCGTTATCATGGAGCAAATGACTTCGTACCTCTCTTGTCGTGCACTTTGATGGTATCTTTCCATCAAATCTTGGTGCATTTCATAAGGGTAGAAGTCTTCATAAGAATTTTGGAGTTCAGCTGTCATGGTGGCTAACATGATGCAAGCCACCTTGGTTGCATCTCTTTCATGAGTATGAAAGTCAGCGATCTCCTGGGGAGTTGCAGTGGACTCGTCAATTTCCTTAAGCTCCTTGTCAAGGACATATTCTTTGTCCTCGTAGCGGGTAATCATCCTGATGTTTCTGATCCACTTATTGAAGTTGGATCCATCAAAGGTGACTTTCCCACACAGACTCATAAGAGTAAAGGAGCCATTAGGATTCGAGCCAGAAGCATTAGTTGAAGACATCTGAAAAGAAGAACAAGTTTAGTTAGATTTAAGAGAGTCCTTAATAAAACACCCAAATGTAATATTAAGGCTAGGATCCAATCACAATATAATATAACTTAGAAGAGGTATGCCGTAATCTAAGCTATACCATATTTGAAAGGTAGGTGAATGACGATTCACCAATTTCCACCACGCAAACCGAAATATTAAATATTTAGTTTTTTATTGGTTTTAGAAATTCCTAGAATCTTTGAGATCCAATGAACTTTTCAAAGGCATGTTTCAATCTCGGGAGTGCCCTCCAGGTTTTGTGACTGGGATGCCGAGGATCACAAAACAAGGTGTGAAGTAACCATGCAAATCACTTGGTACCCTTAAAGTTTATCACTCAATCGATGTGCCGGTAAACCACACACGCTCCACCGATACTATAATAAACCTTAAGTCACCCTTTACCTACCTTGTTAAGTGCAAGTTAGTGTGCCGGTTAACCACACACGCTCCACCAACGACTCAGACAAAGTGTAAAGTGTAATTTCATGGATTAGCACCTTATTCACATTTTTCCTAAAGTAACTAAGATTGGGAATTTAATAAACATTTAGTTACTTTATATATTCATCATACTTTGAATGAGAATTTATAAGTCCTTGTCTTACCCGTTCGGCTAACGACCCTCCACCAGTCAAGCAAGCGGTGGGTGAGAATATACACCCATTAAGTCACCATTTTATAGGCAACAACCTTATACCCACCTTATAGACCGGCTTCGTGAATGAGGCGTACTAGCGGTAAGACGACTTTGTTCTTATACATATATATATAATTATTAAATCATAATAATATAAGTATAAGGGTTGAATTTTAACTTTTAAAATTCTAGGGGTTGGAACTAAAGTTTTAACTTAACTTTACTTGTTCCAAAACTTGAGGGCAAGTTTTGTAAACTTTCAAAACTTTTCATTTCTTGTAACTTATGAGTTTAATAGAGTAATAAAATGAAGACTCTTCATTTTTCTAACTCTTATGTTCTTTTAATGGTTTTTTTAATCCAAGAGACTTTTGGTTTTTCCATAACTTGAGGACAAGTTATGGACTCCATTAAAACACATTATGATCAAGAATTAAACTACCAAATAGGTTACAAATAATTCCTATGATCATCTAAAACATCATAAGAACAAGAACATGAATATGAACATAATCAAAAATTACATAAAACTTTGTAATTTTGATAACTAGTTGTTGTAAATGAATTAGCAAAACATTACACCACCAAAAACAAGTCTATATTTACTAAAACAGTTTAGGGTAATGTTTCTAATTCATTTTTCCAGCAACTGAATCGAAATTCTGCACTCATTCGACCCTACTCGCCGAGTGCATGAACATGACTCGCCGAGTTGGTTGAAGATACTCATGGACTCGACGAGTTCTCCTATGGACTCGACGAGTCCGATCGCAGACAGCAAATTTTCGATCCTTGTTTTCAACTTATAAGCACAAATAAGAACAAACAAGCCTAGGCTCTGATACCACTGAAGGGTTTTGAGCATTCTAACACTTCCTAAGTGAACATGCAACCCTAATAACCTTGGATCTATGTTTGTCTAATTGTCATGCAAAGTTGAATTCCAAGGTTATATCCTATCTAGCATACATGGGGAACAATTTTAACATAAAGTATAGATAGAATAACTTACCTTGTTGTTGCTTGTGTTCCTTGAAACCTTGTGAGCCTAGCACCTCAAGTGGTGATGCCTCAAATGCTTCACACAACACCAAATGCTCTTGGAAGAACTTATGAGAGAATACACACTCTTCAAAATCGGCCAATCCCCCTTATTCCTTAGTGTAACCGATTTGGGAGGAGATCATATTACTTATATAGTGTTGACACATCTAGGGTTAAACCCTAATGTGTCATGACTCTTCATTTCCATGACCCATGGGTTTGTAACTCCCATGGAGCATCCATGGAGCATCCTATGGGTGGAACCCAACTTGATGATCCATGGAGCCTTTTAGCCCACTATACAAGATATGGATGATTTACTTAATCAACCCATATATTTAATTAGTTATCTTTTGATCACTTAATTAATTCTAATTTAATTCTTGATCAAACTAATCAAATAATATTATTAATATATTAGAACTTATAATATATTAATAATCTCCAAACGTTATTTCTCTCATTTAGTTTATCCAATTGCATGGTGCCATGCAACCTAAATGGACCATGCCGGGTCGGGTCAAGTACATACCAGAAATAGTTATGGACTTAGACACCTTATCCAACAGGTTCTATGGCAGCAGCTGATTCAGAGTCTAGCGTCTACATCTCGCCATTCAGAGATCTCCTATGCCAGATTCTAGACGCTGGTCGCAAAGTAGGTGATGGACAAGTATCATGTTCCAATTGTTGCTGATTCTCCACTTTCTTCGATAGGTACTTTTCACACAACGAAGATAATTGTCTCTGATTCCTCTAAGTTTCAGTTTATTGGCTCAATCCCTGAGTCAATGTATGGGGATGTTCCAAGCGACATCTGGATCATCAGGACTTACAAGGAGTTTCGTCGCTCTGGTCCTAGAGAGCTCACTTCTTACATGATTCAATCAATTCATGATGTTGATCGGCCTGCTCCTAGGGGAAAGAAGAATGACAAGGGAAAAGACAAGAAGGTTGTCAAAGGAGCGAAAGGTCCTTCTCCAAAGAAACGCAAACCCTCCAAAGCAGCTCAATCTCCTCAACCAAAGAAGAGGAAGACTCAACCTAGGCGAAAGCTTTTTCTTGCCTCCTCCTCCAGTGAATCTGAGGAAGAGAGTTTAGACTCCGAAGAGTCCTTCCATGGTAACACTCCTCCACGTTCGCCTACCCTTGAGGTACATGTTTCCACTAGACCTGTCTCTCCTCCCCCAATCTCCATCTCCATTTCCATTCCCCCCATAACCTCCACTACTCAAATACCACCCACTTCTATCCCTGTACAACCTCCCATTTTCATTGAAGCTACCACCACAACCACCACTGGAGTTACAACCAACGTATCTGATACGGGGTCTCCTACTTCAGCACTCGCACCCACTCCCACTACCGAACATACTGTTGGGTTTTGAGCATTCTAACACTCCTAAGTGTACATGTGTCACACCCCCGAACCAGACGGCGGAAACGTCCGGGGGCTGTCGTGACTCAATTGAATACCATAACATTGAATATATATGAAACAAAACAACATTCGTCACCATTCATCAACATATTACAACCAGTAGTGTTTACATGTCATACATTGTTTTAACATTACATTCCCCAAAAATTAATTTGTTCAATTCATACAAAAATAAACTGCAACCGTCACTGAGTATGATTTTCCTTGATTCACTGGTTCCCTGAGAATACAAGTATTTTGAAAAACGTCAACATATGAAATGTTGGTGAGTTCATAAGTAATGTTTGAAATCGAATGTTTATATTGCTTGAAAAACCACCAGAAAATCCGATATTTTCTGAAAAGAAAAGCTTTCGAAAACGTTTGTGAAGATCCATAGGTATGCTTGTTTGTTTCTATACTTAAAAAAATGTTCATTGAAGATGTATGCGTTTCAAATCTGTATGTAATAAAAACCCTAGGGAAACCCGATGTTCCCCTAGCTCTTTTGAAATCCATTAAGTTGCGTTGAAACCATTACGAAAATAGTAGTGTCTGTCCCAGGCGACGTTGGATGGTTCTCGAGCATTGATTATTTACTACAAACCCGCATTACACAAACGCCCAGTTTATAGTTATACTAACGAACCCGAAGGCGTCGTCCGTACTAATCACGTTATCCAATCGCCCGGACTAAGTGTAGTCCCACATCCGTAGAGAAAGAGGTCACGAAGACCCCGGTGACTCCATTAACCGGTTGGGGAAAATATGCGTGCGAGGGGTCCCCGACCCGCCTCGTAAAATAAGCAGACTCTTCTAGCAATACCATGGACCCTTGGGGACCAGTGGTACAAGCCATTGAAAGTCACTCTACGTTGTGCCGAGTCGGTAAAACTCAACACTCCGTAGAAAATATGTGTCTTCGGGCCTTAAGATCAGGTCATTGGGCTAGCTAGGCCCAACAAGCAAGATTTTACACTTTTGGGGCCCGGAGATGGTGCGTAGACGTCTGTGCACACTCGTATGTATATGTATTACCAATCGTTAATTGTATGTATCGAAGAGTTAGTAGTTGTAGATTTCCATTGGCTCGAGACCGAGCCAATTCGTTTCACAACGACTTTTGGTATTGTAATGAGTTGTATTTCGTTGATAGTCGAGGTATCATTATTTGATCAAATTGTACATAATGAATCAGCCTTGAGATATTTCAGTTTTCAGCCCCTCATTATTTGTAAAATTTACATTTTCAACCCTTTTATTTCAATATTTCCCGGTTTGGTCCTTAAACTATTTTTTCTTGACATTTTAACACCAAAAAGTATTGAAATTAACATTTTCCAGCATATTTTTCATAGAAAACAGTTTAAGCCCCTGAAAATGCAGTTTTTCTCGGTTTTAGCCCTTCTTTTCGCAATTTTGACAATTTTGGCCCAAATTGGAAAATTTTTGCATCTTTGGTCCTTTTTAAATTTAAAAAGCATTTTAAACCTTTGAAAAGGATTTGGGACACTTATAGTCCACTGTTTTACAGAAAGTTACAGTTTTAGCCCTCCAAAACAGAAAAATTCGCATAATGGGCCTTATTGGGCCGAAATTTTCATTTTTAGCCCAATAAGCTTGAAATTTATGTTTTTAATCCTCTAATTGAATAAAATTCCAGAAATAGTTTTATTGAAACTGTTTTGGCACATTTCAACCATCAGAATCTGTAAAATGTCATTTTGGGCCCTTAATTTTGTATTTTTCGCATTTTAGGCCCAAAATTTGTGTTTTTAACCTAAAGAAAATTATTACTAAACCACTTAGCCATTTTTCTTGAAGCACTTTGTGTTTAGAAATATATTTGAAGCTAAAATCATTTAACACAAGATATTTCTCGGTTTTGATGGGTTTTAAGGCTAGATCTATCATAAAAACACATAAAAGCATACATATAAGCATGGAAATCATACAAGGCATACAAACACATATAGATCTACACTTTCACTTGTATTCCCCCCCCACAAAACTTCATAAAGACAGAAAATAGGGGTATGAATCTCACCTTGGGGTGTTGACTCGGTTTTTGGAAGAAAAGATGGAAGAAAAATGAAGTGTTTTTGGCCTTGGCTCCCTTTGATGAAGATCTTGTGTTTTGAGATGATTCTAGGGTGTAAGATCACGATTTTTATATAGATTAGGAAAGGATTTTGATAACAAAAGAATTTAAACCATAGATCTATGCATAATCTTACCTTAGATGATGATTTACTTGCAAAATCCTCTTGGAAAGTCCCTAAATTTCGAGATTTTTGGAGAGGGAAGAAGAGAGTTTTCTTGAGTGAACTAGAGAGAATTTGTGAGAGATTTTTGGTGTGTGGGTGTGTATGGCCGAGAGTGAGAGAGAGGAGAGAAGTGAGGTGATTTTGAAGTGATGCTTGCATGGGAAAAGGGAATATCTTGCATGGAGATCCTATGGACAATAATGAGGTGGCATGGGAAAGTCAAACCCTCCTCTTGGGCTTGATGTGGGCCGAAAACATGGAAGGAAAAGGAAATTTTTGGGCTTTTTGCTCCTAAGCCCAATATTAGTGGTAATTAGGGTGTGTTTTAAGTCTAAGGAGTGTAGTAGGATTTTTATGTTTTTCTTGAACTAGTTTTAGGTTATTCATGTATCAAGGCTCTTAATCCATTTCATTCATGACCTAAAATGTTGGAAATAAATAAATATGGGTCCAATTAGAGCCCAATTAGGGTTCTAAGCCCATGATAGTCTAATTGGAAGCTTATTGGCCCATTTGGATCCAATAAGGAAGTTCTAGCCTAAATTAGACTTAATAAGAACTTCTAGGGTCTCCAATTTTTTTTGATGACTATTTGTAGTTCTAGCACGTTGTATTTGATTGAAGTTTTTGATTCACATTAACTTGAATGTATAGATTACATAGCTTAAAATTTACAGTTGTGACATCATCCCCCCGTTAGAGGGAATTTCGTCCCGAAATTCTGTTTGAAAGCTAGATTTGAGAAAACTAGAATAGGTGAGGGTACTTCTGCTTCATTTGATCTTCGCGTTCCCACGTGAATTCTGGCCCACGCTTTGCGTTCCACCGTACTTTCACGATCGGGATGCGACTTTGTTTAGTACGCTTCACCTCCCTGTCCATGATTTCGATTGGTTCTTCGACGAACAGGAGATTCTCATTGATCTCGATTTCGTCCAGAGGAATGACAAGGGTTTCATCTGATAGGCACTTTTTCAGATTAGAAACATGAAACACGGGGTGCACGCCGTTTAGCTCCGTGGGTAGTTGTAGTCTGTAGGCTACCGGACCTATTCGGGCGACGATTTCGAAAGGTCCAATGTATCGCGGGTTTAGCTTTCCTCGTTTTCCGAAACGTATAACTCCTTTCCAGGGTGAAACCTTCAACAATACTCGATCACCGACCTGGAATTCTAAGGGCTTTCGCCGTTTATCAGCGTAGCTCTTTTGCCGGTCACGCGATGCTTGTAATCGAGCTTTGATCTGGACAATCTTTTCTGTGGTCTCGCGAATGATTTCCGGTCCTGTCATTGCCCTATCCGACGTATGTGTTCTTGCTAGCTGGGTGTCACCTACTTCAGCCCAACATAACGGTGATCTACATTTACGCCCGTACAGTGCTTCGAAAGGGGCCACCTTGATGCTCGAATGATAACTATTGTTATATGAGAATTCGATCAACGGCAGGTGGGTATCCCAAGACTTTCCGAAGTCTATCACACATGCACGAAGCATGTCCTCGAGCGTCTGGATGGTTCGTTCGCTCTGACCGTCCGTTTGTGGGTGATACGCGGTGCTCATATCGAGATGAGTTCCCATGGCCTTGTGGAGCGACTGCCAAAAGCGTGACGTGAACCTACTGTCCCTATCCGAAATGATAGATTTTGGCACTCCATGAAGTCTTACAATCTCTCGTAGGTACAAACGCGTCAGTCTCTCCATCTTGTAGGACTCTTTGATTGGCAGGAAATGGGCAGATTTCGTCAGTCGGTCGATTATTACCCATATGGTGTCTAATCCGTCCGACGTCTTGGGCAGCTTGGTCACGAAATCCATAGAAATCCCTTCCCATTTCCACTCAGGGATTGCCGGTTGCTGTAACAATCCGGAAGGTTTCTGGTATTCCACTTTTACTTTGGCACACGTAAGGCACTTACTAACATAAGTTGCGATTTCCGCCTTCATGTTAGGCCACCAATAGTGCTGCTTGATGTCCAAATACATCTTGTCCGAACCAGGATGAATGGAGTATCGTGTCTTGTGGGCTTCCTGCATAACGGTCTCTCTGAATCCTCCGATTTTTGGAACCCAAATGCGGTTCATGAAGTAGTATACCCCATTCTCTTTGACTTCCAGGTTCTTCTCCATTCCGCGCAACGTCTCGCTAGTTCTATTTTCCGCTTTCATAGCCTCTGCCTGGACTGACGCAATTTGAGTGGTCAGATGAGACTGAATGGTTATCGAGTGCGTTTTCGTACGGCGATTTGTGTATTCCTTCCGACTTAATGCGTCAGCCACCACATTGGCCTTGCCTGGATGGTACTTGATCTCGCATTCGTAGTCATTTAACAACTCCACCCATCTTCGTTGTCTCATGTGTCAGCTCCTTCTGATTCAAGATGTGCTGGAGGCTCTTGTGGTCTGTGAAGATGGTGCACTTAGTACCGTACCGGTAGTGCCTCCAAATTTTTAGGGCGAAGACCACGGCTCCCAGTTCTAGGTCATGGGTCGTGTAATTTACTTCTTGCGTCTTTAGTTGACGGGACGCATATGCTATCACTCTTCCACGTTGCATGAGAACGCAACCTAAGCCTTGATTTGACGCGTCACAGTAAACTACAAAATCTTCCGTTCCTTCAGGTAGAGATAGTACAGGAGCGCTGCAAAGAGCTTGTTTCAAAGCTCGAAACGCAATCTCTTGTCGGTCTGTCCACTCGAATGGCACGCCCTTCTGCGTAAGCAAGGTAAGCGGCTTGGCAATCTTAGAGAAGTTTTGGATGAATCTCCTATAGTACCCTGCTAGGCCTAAGAACTGACGAATTTCTGTGGGCGTAGTCGGAGTTGCCCAACCTTCCACAGCTTTGACCTTAGAGGGATCCACATGAATTCCATCTTGGCTAACTACGTGGCCTAAGAAATTCACACTCCGAAGCCAGAACTCGCACTTGGAGAGTTTGGCGTAAAGCTTTTCCGTGCGCAGAGTCTCTAAAATTTGTCGGAGATGACGGCCATGCTCCTCTTTGCTTCGAGAATAGACGAGGATGTCATCGATAAACACAATGACGAAGTTGTCCAGGAACGGTCGACAGATTCGATTCATTAGGTCCATAAATGCGGCAGGTGCATTTGTTAGACCGAAGGGCATTACAACGAATTCATAATGTCCATAGCGGGTTCGAAAAGCGGTTTTTGGAATATCCTCTTCTCGGACTTTGAGTTGGTGGTATCCGGACCGTAAGTCTATTTTAGAGAAATAGCTAGCTCCTTGGAGCTGGTCGAATAGATCATCGATTCGCGGGAGTGGGTAGCGGTTTTTGACAGTGAGTTTGTTTAACTCTCTGTAGTCGATGCACATCCTGAAAGATCCATCCTTCTTTTTGACAAAGAGCACCGGAGCTCCCCATGGCGAGTAGCTAGGTCGGATAAATCCCTTGTCCAGAAGCTCACTGAGTTGGCTGGACAATTCCTGCATTTCAGCAGGTGCCAACCGATATGGTGATTTAGCGAGAGGAGTTGCTCCTGGAACGAGGTCGATTCGGAATTCAACCTGTCTCTCTGGGGGTACTCCTGGAAGATCTTCGGGAAACACGTCCGGAAATTCACACGCTACCGGAATGTCTTGGATGTTAGTTTCTTCTTTGGTCTTGTCCACTATGTGAGCCAAGAACGCCAAATTGTTCTTTCGCAAGTGCTTTTGTGCTTTGATGCACGAGATGAGGCGGAGATTCGTACTGGGTTTGTCTCCGTAAATTACTAGGGTTTCGTGATTTGGGAGACGAAGGCGAACGGCCTTCTCGTGGCACAAAATCTCAGCATGGTGGGGGCTTAACCAATCCATGCCGATAATCACATCGAAACTCCTAATTGACACTGGCATCAGATCTATTCGTAAGACGTGCTGGTTAAGGGTTAGGGTACATCCGATGTAGATCTCCCTAGTGGATTCGGTTTTCCCATTGGCCATTTCCACCGTATAGGTTTCATTTAGCTTCTGGGGTTGTTGTTTTAGTAAATGTTTAAACTTCTCGCTTACGAAACTTCGCTCCGCTCCGGTATCAAATAAGATGCATGCATAAGTGTGGTTTAGGAGAAACGTACCGGTCACAACTGCGGGATCTTGAACTGCATCACTCTGACCCATAGTCAGCATTCTTCCTGTTCCTCTGTTTCCTGAGTTGTTGTTGTTGTTAGGGCAATCTCGACAGAAATGTCCCGTCCTTCCACACCCAAAACAGGTGTGGCTAGGCCCTGCGTTGTTGCCGCCGGCATTGGTGTTGTTGATGTTGCGGTGATTGTTGTTGTTGTTCTGGTTGTTTCCCTGACTCTGGTTCTGAGAAGGATAAGTCCTGCAGAACTTTGCAGTGTGTCCCCTTCGGTTGCAACTGGTGCAATGGAACTCCTTACATTCTCCATGATGATGGAAACTGCACTTATTGCACTTGGGAGCGCTACCAGAATAGGGTCTTGAAGTATTTGAAGCAGCTGAGGCTGGAGCATGTGAGGTGACTGGAACCGGCGCAGTAACAGCGTTAACTGCCACTGTTTGTTGCCTTTTTGAGGTCTCGGGGCCCTGACGCCCCTTTCTTTTCTGGTTCCATCCCTTCTTACCATCCCCTTCCTTCTTCTTCTCAGTCTCCACTGGTTTCTCGCCCTTTTTGTGGTTATGATCATATAGCCTCTTTGCTAATCTCTTCGCGCTGTCAAACGTTTCAGGGTTAGCAGCTATCACATTCCCTTGAATGGGGGATGTCAGTCCCCAGATGAATCGTTCAATCTTCTTTCCCTCTGATGTGATCATACCCGGGCACAGCAGGGATAGCTCGCTGAATCTCGATATGTAAGCATCGATGTTCCCATTCTGCACCGTGAGATTCCAAAGCTCCTGCTCCATCTTCTGTATTTCACCTCGGGGGCAGTACTCAGCCGTCAACATCTCTTTCATTTCCGTCCAGGGTATAGAGTTGGCAACAGGGAGTGTCATAGCTTCTATGTGACCATTCCACCAAGTGAGTGCTTGGTCCACGAAAGTGCAGGCCGCGAACTTCACTTTCATCTGCTCGGGGCACTCGCATATCTCGAATACCGACTCTACCTTCTTGATCCATCGCTTTAGGGCGATCACTCCCCCAGTGCCGTTGAAAGTTCGGGGTTTCGCGTTCGCAAAATCCTTGTAGGTGCACGTTTTAGTGAGTCCTTGGTTCGTTCCGTTGTTCGAACTTCCGGAGCCTTGACCATTGCCTCCTCCATTGTTTCCTCGGTGAAGTTGTGCCATAGCTGCCGTGACCGCAGCAGACACGGCTGCCTGGAAAGCAGTGGAGTCAACTTCCGGCGGGGTTGGTTCGGGATTTCCGCGAGTAGCTGGACGAGGCATCTTTCTGTCATGAAACGGAAAGATGTTGAGTGTACGTGGTTTCGGGTAAGGTTATGATCCTACTAACTAGGTGTAGGGTACGAACCTAAACATTACTATCATCAAGCATACAATCATAACGCTTCAACATATAACAACTGAGAATATCATAGCAAAACACACAAAATTTTATTGATATTATCCGCATTTAGTACAAGAAAATTTGCTCGTAGGAGCATACATAAGTAACACTAATCCGACAGCATAACGGCTCCATGAGTAGTGTAGTCACTTAAACATAGAGCCGGAGTACATAACATAGTTACTAATATCCTACTACGATAGGTCTATCCCTAACCGCGATGAGCTGCGTCAGGAGGTGGTGTCGAAGATGTGGACGCTCCCTGAAGACGAGCCACCAAGCGTTCTGCATCCTGGAGTCGAGATTCCCACCTCACCTGCCTCATGTGAAACTCCCGGAGGACGTCACGCGTCTCCTGTTCCGCACGCTCGACCCTAGTCCACAGCTGGCGTACCTGATCAGCAGTGTCCTGAGCAAGGTCGCCGGTGTCCCGTAACCGTCTCACCATGACTGGTAGGGCTCGGTCGGCCGGTCCTCCGTCCCTTAAGTCAAAGAACTCACGTGACATGCCAAACGGGGGTCGCTGTCCCTGATGTCTGCTCCATCTCCAAAGATCCATGCCCCAAGGAGGGGTAGGTCCAGTGGGTCCCACACGATAAGCAGGCACCCTGATCGGGTAAGGGGGATCGATGACCTCGGACTCTGCGTCCGAATCACCCCCTTCGCTGTCATCAAGCTCCTCTCCGAAAGGTTCTTCGTCTTCTTCGGGTTCGACAGGCTCGCCCTCGACTTCTGCCTCCGGTTCCCCATCTGATTCCTCTTCGGGGTCCTCCTCAGGTTCTTCTTCAGGCTCTTCCTCAGGCTCCTCCTCCTCCTCTAGCCACCCGTTGTTTCCCTGATTAGGGAAGTAGGGGTCTCCAGGGTGATGAAAACCAGCCATGCTGTCTGCGCGAGTACGTAATTATGCTACATTATTCCTAGGGTACTATGACTATTACACAGACTAAGCAAATATTCTCTTTTTGGGTGATAAGGGTATAGTTTTAGGTTCCCTGGCTATTCCGATCTCATCAAGACGTGTGTTAGTTTTACCTTGGAGAGAATGTAGTTGATCAGGCTACATTCGCCCCTTGGCACCACTAAGAACAGTCCCGAGTTGACCGAGATACCAGCATTAGGGTGTTTGATTCAGCGTTAGGTCCTTACTCCTAATGCAGGCAAGTGTGTTTTATTTATTTGTTTTGTTCAGAGTTATGTTAGTCCTTCTTTTTGGTTTATAGTTGCACATCAATGTATGGCTCGACATGCTAGTTCACTATAAACAAAGCTCTGATACCAACCTGTCACACCCCCGAACCAGACGGCGGAAACGTCCGGGGGCTGTCGTGACTCAATTGAATACCATAACATTGAATATATATGAAACAAAACAACATTCGTCACCATTCATCAACATATTACAACCAGTAGTGTTTACATGTCATACATTGTTTTAACATTACATTCCCCAAAAATTAATTTGTTCAATTCATACAAAAATAAACTGCAACCGTCACTGAGTATGATTTTCCTTGATTCACTGGTTCCCTGAGAATACAAGTATTTTGAAAAATGTCAACATATGAAATGTTGGTGAGTTCATAAGTAATGTTTGAAATCGAATGTTTATATTGCTTGAAAAACCACCAGAAAATCCGATATTTTCTGAAAAGAAAAGCTTTCGAAAACGTTTGTGAAGATCCATAGGTATGCTTATTTGTTTCTATACTTAAAAAAATGTTCATTGAAGATGTATGCGTTTCAAATCTGTATGTAATAAAAACCCTAGGGAAACCCGATGTTCCCCTAGCTCTTTTGAAATCCATTAAGTTGCGTTGAAACCATTACGAAAATAGTAGTGTCTGTCCCAGGCGACGTTGGAAGGTTCTCGAGCATTGATTATTTACTACAAACCCGCATTACACAAACGCCCAGTTTATAGTTATACTAACGAACCCGAAGGCGTCGTCCGTACTAATCACGTTATCCAATCGCCCGGACTAAGTGTAGTCCCACATCCGTAGAGAAAGAGGTCACGAAGACCCCGGTGACTCCATTAACCGGTTGGGGAAAATATGCGTGCGAGGGGTCCCCGACCCGCCTCGTAAAATAAGAAGACTCTTCTAGCAATACCATGGACCCTTGGGGACCAGTGGTACAAGCCATTGAAAGTCACTCTACGTTGTGCCGAGTCGGTAAAACTCAACACTCCGTAGAAAATATGTGTCTTCGGGCCTTAAGATCAGGTCATTGGGCTAGCTAGGCCCAACAAGCAAGATTTTACACTTTTGGGGCCCGGAGATGGTGCGTAGACGTCTGTGCACACTCGTATGTATATGTATTACCAATCGTTAATTGTATGTATCGAAGAGTTAGTAGTTGTAGATTTCCATTGGCTCGAGACCGAGCCAATTCATTTCACAACGACTTTTGGTATTGTAATGAGTTGTATTTCGTTGATAGTCGAGGTATCATTATTTGATCAAATTGTACATAATGAATCAGCCTTGAGATATTTCGGTTTTCAGCCCCTCATTATTTGTAAAATTTACATTTTCAACCCTTTTATTTCAATATTTCCCGATTTGGTCCTTAAACTATTTTTCTTGACATTTTAACACCAAAAAGTATTGAAATTAACATTTTCCAGCATATTTTTCATAGAAAACAGTTTAAGCCCCTGAAAATGCAGTTTTTCTCGGCTTTAGCCCTTCTTTTCGCAATTTTGACAATTTTGGCCCAAATTGGAAAATTTTTGCATCTTTGGTCCTTTTTAAATTTAAAAAGCATTTTAAACCTTTGAAAAGGATTTGGGACACTTATAGTCCACTGTTTTACAGAAAGTTACAGTTTTGGCCCTCCAAAACAGAAAAATTCGCATAATGGGCCTTATTGGGCCGAAATTTTCATTTTTAGCCCAATAAGCTTGAAATTTATGTTTTTAATCCTCTAATTGAATAAAATTCTAGAAATAGTTTTATTGAAACTGTTTTGGCACATTTCAACCATCAGAATCTGTAAAATGTCATTTTGGGCCCTTAATTTTGTATTTTTCGCATTTTAGGCCCAAAATTTGTGTTTTTAACCCAAAGAAAATTATTACTAAACCACTTAGCCATTTTTCTTGAAGCACTTTGTGTTTAGAAATATATTTGAAGCTAAAATCATTTAACACAAGATATTTCTCGGTTTTGATGGGTTTTAAGGCTAGATCTATCATAAAAACACATAAAAGCATACATATAAGCATGGAAATCATACAAGGCATACAAACACATATAGATCTACACTTTCACTTGTATTCCCCCCCACAAAACTTCATAAAAACAGAAAATAGGGGTATGAATCTCACCTTGGGGTGTTGACTCGGTTTTTGGAAGAAAAGATGGAAGAAAAATGAAGTGTTTTTGGCCTTGGCTCCCTTTGATGAAGATCTTGTGTTTTGAGATGATTCTAGGGTGTAAGATCACGATTTTTATATAGATTAGGAAAGGATTTTGATAACAAAAGAATTTAAACCATAGATCTATGCATAATCTTACCTTAGATGATGATTTACTTGCAAAATCCTCTTGGAAAGTCCCTAAATTTCGAGATTTTTGGAGAGGGAAGAAGAGAGTTTTCTTGAGTGAACTAGAGAGAATTTGTGAGAGATTTTTGGTGTGTGGGTGTGTATGGCCGAGAGTGAGAGAGAGGAGAGAAGTGAGGTGATTTTGAAGTGATGCTTGCATGGGAAAAGGGAATATCTTGCATGGAGATCCTATGGACAATAATGAGGTGGCATGGGAAAGTCAAACCCTCCTCTTGGGCTTGATGTGGGCCGAAAACATGGAAGGAAAAGGAAATTTTTGGGCTTTTTGCTCCTAAGCCCAATATTAGTGGTAATTAGGGTGTGTTTTAAGTCTAAGGAGTGTAGTAGGATTTTTATGTTTTTCTTGAACTAGTTTTAGGTTATTCATGTATCAAGGCTCTTAATCCATTTCATTCATGACCTAAAATGTTGGAAATAAATAAATATGGGTCCAATTAGAGCCCAATTAGGGTTCTAAGCCCATGATAGTCTAATTGGAAGCTTATTGGCCCATTTGGATCCAATAAGGAAGTTCTAGCCTAAATTAGACTTAATAAGAACTTCTAGGGTCTCCAATTTTTTTTGATGACTATTTGTAGTTCTAGCACGTTGTATTTGATTGAAGTTTTTGATTCACATTAACTTGAATGTATAGATTACATAGCTTAAAATTTACAGCTGTGACAACATGCAACCCTAAATACCTTGGATCTATGTTTTCTCTATTATACATGCAAATAAGAACTTCCAAGGTATTATCCTAATCTAGCATACAAAACAATAACTATAGCAAGATAGAATACATACCTCTTGATGTAGAAAGTCTTCATGAAGCTTGAGTGCCTAGTGCCCTAAGTGTGACACCTCAAATGGAATCACAATCATCAAAACACTTGGAATGACTTGAGAGAATTCTACACTTATCAAAATCGGCTAGCCCTTTCTTCACTATCTCTAGTCGCCGATTTTGCCAAGAATAATATCTTTATATAGTGTGACAATTAGGGCAAACCCTAATTGTCATGACTTTCCATTTCCTTGGATCCATGGGTACAAATACACCATGGAGCATCCATGGACCATCCTATGGGTTTTTAGCCCAACTTGATTATCCATGGAGCATTAGCCCACTATACAAGTATGGATGATTTACACAATCAACCCATATATTTAATTAGTCTTCTTTTGATCCCTTAATTAATCCTAGATTAATTCTTGATCAATACTAATTAAATAATCTTATTATTCTTATTATTAATATACTAGAACTTATAATATATTAATAACCATAAGTGTCTTATTTCTCTCATTATAGTCTATCCAAGTGCATGATGGTATGCAACCCAAATGGACCATGCCGGGTCGGGTCAAGTCTTACCAATTATAGTTATGGACTTAGACATTAATCCAACAGTCTCCCACTTGGATAAGTCTAAAACTATTATTGCGTATGACTTCAGGAACCAACTGGCAATCGTAGCTCTCAAAAGCTTCTGTCGAACTCTGACCTTTGTAGATGAACTCTGACCTTTGTCAGTGACTTGTCCATTAGATAAGGGATCATATATTCCTCCATTCTAGATATCATATGGACTGAGACATGGATTATAATCATTCTCTCTGTCCATTTGTTGTTTCCCGATTTCCGATTTATGACGACTGACTAAATGAACAAATCAAATCAGTCCTGGCCCGGCCGAGCACTTCCATTTGTCATCATCAAATCATCGAGGGGCCCACAGATATCGCTTTTATCCCGAAGGTAAAAGGAATGGATAAACTTCGACTCATATGGCTTGTTCTACTACTTGTTGAATCATACACAAAGGCACGTTTTATAGCACAGAGTTACCAAATGTGGTTTCGTGCAATCAATGTACTATCAACTCATAGTAACAACTCATATCTCTAGGTTTGAAGAATATAAGATATTATCGTCTCATGATCACTCGTGATAAAATCCATGAAGTGATTCCAACGAGCGCGGGTTGAATCCAATACTCAGAACTTATGAGCACTCATGATTGCTGTAGCCTTGTCCAACACCTTAGACCTCTACAACCCATCATGACAGTCTTAATTCATATCTACTTCCAACATATGACCGACTGTGGATAGTTTGAATAACTTAGTCATTCCGGAAGAATAACCCAGTTTATTCGGGAAGTCAAAACATGCAAAGTGAAACACAATAATAATTGAATCCAATATGGTCTCAGAACTTATGAATATAAATAAAACACCTTTTATTTATCACCATATGATTACACATTATTCATTGTATACTGTTTCAGCTATCAACTTTATTCTTGAATTTAAAACAATAGTTATCCCATGCTCCAAGCATGTACACTATGTTTTCTTAAACACTAGTCATGCCATACACCAAGTATGCATACTATGTTTGTCTATGATCTTTACTTTGTGAACTAGATCAATTGAACATAACTTCAATGATTCTCTTTTCACACTCCCAAATCCTTACCGCAAATGCAACAATTCCAAATTCATGCCATTTACTGAAATCTGTTAGATTCTAAACTTATATGCATTGATCCTCTCATAATGATTATGCACAAAGTCATAAAGACTTGGCAACAATCATTACAGAGTATTCCAAAGGAGATCAGCTCCTTGGAAACATCCTTCTTGCATTAAGTTTCCTTAATCTTACACAGATTGAAAAATTCTAACTTTGAAACATTTCCAGATTCCATTTTGACTGTCACTTCTGAACAAGAGTTGCCTCTTTACAGACTATGTCAATATGGTCCTTCCAGAATTATCACTATACTTCCAACTGTCCTTGAGCAACCAATCTTTGGTAAACCTTAGATTGTCCTCGACAATTGTTTAATCCTTTTAGTCATATCCAGTTCTAAACCTTTTCCCTTCTTAATGCCCCAGGCATTTGGAAAATTTTAGAACGGATGATTATAGCACATGTAATCGATCCTATATCCGAAGCATATGGGACACGATTGATGATGTCTCACATAAAGACTAAACCAGTCTTTTGCTATAACATTTCCATTTCAATTTGCCAAGTTCTCATAATTCAGATTATGAAAAGGGATGCCGTAATCATAATCGAATTTTAGAACGCAAATAATGGACTCATAGACAGAATTTCCTTATGTTGAGTCATTCCAACATGAAATTCATATATATATATCCCTGACTAAATGATTAAAACCTCATGATCTAAGCTTATAGATTTGAGATGAAGTATAATTTCCTCTCCCTTAATTATAGCAAAACAACTTTTCCCAATTGAAACCTTTTGTTTTCTATAATTAACATTGCTAACTTGCAATACTTATCATAAGTATCATGCTCCCACTAACATGATGATTATTAGCATAACACTTATGCTCCCACTAGTTTTGACATGTACTCAGAAATCAGCTGGACTTCTAGAAATCAATACTTCATTGACTTTCTTACCAAAGTTCAGATTTCTGATGCTAGATTGTTTTGATAAAACTTTATCAAAATCTTACACCTTCCCTTAGATAGCACACTTGTGTGTCTAAACAATTATGAAGAGGTATGCCGTAATCATAATGGTTAGACCTTTTTGCCACTTCTCACAAGTCCAGGTTAGTGTGCCGGTTAACCACACGCGCTCCACTAACGACTTTGAGAATACAAATATCACAATTGCTATCTAGCTAAAATCTACTTAGTGAAAGTGTTTCCTCACCATCATTTTCATGAATCGGAGAGAAACCTTATGACACTTAGATTTACTGGTGTATGTGTTCTTATCCATGTGAATTGTCAAAATCATAGTCACAATACAAGGATAATGACAAATCCAAACTCATATGGACTGAACTCAATCTTAATTTCTTGCCACCTGGCAGCTCAAGGGCCTACCATTGCTTCCAAGTTGTTGTGCAACTAATTGAGAACTCTAAGAACTCATATGCAAAGCCAACTTTAACTGGAATGGGCACAGAATAAGTCAACACGATAGGTTATAAACCTCAAGTCGTGTGCTAGTGAAGAACTTCAGGTTTTATTCTTGATTAGTTCTTGAGACTTTCAAGACCTTTAAGACTCCCACTGTCCTCTTGACCTATAAGACTCCCTTGTCAAATATCCAAGAGATAGTGTGGATTCTAATCAAGACAAACACTTCACAAAATTGGCCTTAGTTGGTCTTTGTTTTATCCAAAACATCACAACTTACCAATTTCAAATGTACAAGAGTAGAAAACTTTTACTCTTACATTTGACAAGTGTTTTAAACCTTCTTTAAGACATGTCACTCAAAATACAATCTTAGAGTATGACTCTAAGACTTGTATTGGAACGAAGTATGACTCATCTTCTTGATTTAACCATTTCAACAATTCAAGTTCCTCTTCTTAGTCATAAGAATGCACTAAGATTTCCTTAGAGAACTAATTGTGCTATGGTTTCTTAATCATTAAGATGATCACAAAACTGATACTTAAGTACTCTCCCATCTTTTCAGATTTGAGAAACTTTTATCCTTCTGCCTAATTTGATTCTTCTTATCGATCTTTTGTGGTGGACTTAATCAGTGCACAAGAATGTGTACTCGATCCCTAAGTCCTTTACTTGACTCACACATCCATGTGAACAAGTAATTAGTCTTAATTTTCCAATACTTGAAAGTTTTCATTCATCATGCTATACAACTTGCATGATTCCAAGTTCCGATCCACTTGAAACTTGGGTGATGAGAATCTTTCCTTATTTGGTAAATCTAGACATTACCACAAATGAAATAATCAATTTCATACTTCCACTCTTGCTATTAATGGAATCTTATAAGCAACAAAAATTTCCACAGATGCCATTGTAAGGATATTTTAAAATAAATGAAATCAAAAATTTTTCCTTTTATTTTAAAAACTTTGCGGAAAAACTTATCCTTACAATCCATATGAAAACTTGTTGTTATCTATTCCTTAGCAATATCTCATAACTCCTGAGAAGTAGCTCAAGAATCCGATCTTCAAACTATGCGATAGAAATCCATCTACGCCATCAGATTCAGCATATTCTTTCTTTAAGTTTCTTCACTTTTCTTTCATTCTTAAAACATCACCATGTGACCCAGTCACATCATGTATCAAGAATCTCAGAATAGAAACTTAACAGAGTTAGATAGTGGAATTTACCTGAAGTAGAGTCAAACTTATTGACTTTAACATCCTTAGGTAAATTTGGCAGCTTCGTGACCAATGCCCCTTCCTTTGGCAATATAAACATATGGACCCTTTGATAATGGTACACGGGACTATCACAGACTTAGCTTTTTTCTCTTTACCATTTGGTCAACCGAGTTGACTATGGCCAATCCCTTTCCATTGGGAAGAGAATGCTTTTCTGGATTTCCTGTGTCACTATTGTCAATGTCCATAAAGTTTTTAGGAAGTTGATCATAGCAAACATATAAGATCATTAAGGGTCTTGTCATAGTCTGTTTCATAGGTGTCCCAAAGGAACTCACTATGTGACTTAGAAAGTGATTGAACCACCAACTTTCTCAAGACTTTGACACCCAACTCTCCCGGCTTGTCAATATGTGAGTACATCTCCAAGATGTGACCACACCTAGACCTTGCCTTGCCAATAGGGCTTGAGTGACCTTAAACTTTTCAAGAACTTGTGGGTTAGGGAAAATAATTGGAGGAGGTGAATGAAGTATGATATCCATGGGACATCATCTTCATTAGGAAACCTTGTTTCAAGAGATTTGGGAAGATCATAGGTGTCTAAACCAGACATCTTTTGGGAGATATTCAAGATAGTTGATTTAAAGTCCTTAATATGACACCCAATATGAAATATTAAGGCTAGGACCCAACAAACTATTTTATAACTTAGAAGAGGTATGCCGTAATCCAAGCTATAAAATATTTGAAGGTAGGTGAATGACGATTCACCAATTTCCACCAAGATAAACGAAATGTATTATTAGGTTTTAATTGGTTTTGAAACTCCTAGATCTTTGAGATTCATTGAACTTTTCAAAGGCATGTTTCAATCTCGAGTGTGCCCTTCAGGTTTTGTGACTGGGATGCCGAGGATCACAAAACAAGGTGTGAAGTAACCATGTAAATCACTTGGTACCCTTAATAAATTACCCCTCAATCGATGTGCCGGTTAACCACACACGCTCCATCGATACTATGATAAATATTAAGTCACCCTTTACCTACCTTGTTAAGTCCAAGTTAGTGTGCCGGTTAACCACACACGCTCCACTAACGACTTAGACAAAGTGTAAAGTGTAATTTCATGGGTTAGCACCTTATTCACATTTTTCCTAAGTAACTAAGATTGGGTATTATTAAGAGTTTAGTTACTTAGAATTATCATTAATACTTTTAATGAAGGGAGAATTCTAGTCCTGTCAAACCCGTTCGGCTAACGACCCTCCACCAGTCAAGCAAGCGGTGGGTGAGAGTGGACACCCATTAAGTTGCCATTTTATAGGCAACAACCTTATACCCACCTTATAGACCGGCTTCGTGAATGAGGCGTACTAGCGGTAAGACTGACTTTACTCTTATACATATATATATTATTAACTTATAATATTATAAAGTATAAGGGTTGAATTTTAACTTTTAAAATTCTAAGGGCTAACTTGGAATTAAAGTATTCGTACTTGAAAACTTTTCAAATTCCAAAAACTTGAGGGCAAGTTTTGAAACTATTCAAAACTAATTAATTCCATAACTTATGTGTTTAAAGTAGTTTTAATCCAAAAACTCTTCAAGTTCCATAACTTGAGGACAAGTTATGGAAGACTTTAAACTAATAAAAGAACTAACTTTTTCTTTATTTTATAACTTATGGATTTAATTATGGTTACATATTTTTCTTTTAATGAAGTGACTCTTGAACTTTCATAACTTGAGGACAAGTTATGGAGTCATAAAAATTATTCAATGACACAAGACTCTTCATTTTGTAACCATTGCCAACTCTTATGAATTTTATGAGTCTTTAATGTGACCCTTCATGTAACTTGAGGACAAGTTACACAAACACATTTTATACTCAACTCTTAGATTAAAATGGATTAAAAACAACTATTTCACTCAACATTTCTATTAATCTAAGCAACTAATAAGAACAAGATAATTCAAATCAAACTTTTTCATGTAATTAGTCTAAACCTTAAACTAATACAAAACATGAATCTATTGACAATTATCTTTGAAAATGGATTAGCATGAACATTACCACATCAAAAACAAGTTTATAAGATCAAAAACAACTTAGGGTAATGTTCCTAGTCCATTTCTAGCCAAAAAACTCGAAAATATGCTGTCTGGGGGTCCAACTCGTCGAGTGCATGAACAAACTCGGCGAGTTGGATCGAATTCACCACTTTTTAGGCATGGACTCGTCGAGTCTCCTGATGGACTCGCCGAGTCTGATGTCCAGACAGCACCAAATTCGTTTTTTTAGTTTCTATTGCAGGTATAACAAGAAAACAAGCCTAGGCTCTGATACCACTGTTGGGTTTTGAGCATTCTAACACTCCTAAGTGTATATGCAACCCTAAATACCTTGGATCTATGTTTTCTCTATTATACATGCAAATAAGAACTTCCAAGGTATTATCCTAATCTAGCATACAAAACAATAACTATAGCAAGATAGAATACATACCTCTTGATGTAGAAAGTCTTCATGAAGCTTGAGTGCCTAGTGCCCCAAGTGTGACACCTCAAATGGAATCACAATCATCAAAACACTTGGAATGACTTGAGAGAATTCTACACTTATCAAAATCGGCTAGCCCTTTCTTCACTATCTCTAGTCGCCGATTTTGCCAAGAATAATATCTTTATATAGTGTGACAATTAGGGCAAACCCTAACTGTCATGACTTTCCATTTCCTTGGATCCATGGGTACAAATACACCATGGAGCATCCATGGACCATCCTATGGGTTTTTAGCCCAACTTGATTATCCATGGAGCATTAGCCCACTATACAAGTATGGATGATTTACACAATCAACCCATATATTTAATTAGTCTTCTTTTGATCCCTTAATTAATCCTAGATTAATTCTTGATCAATACTAATTAAATAATCTTATTATTCTTATTATTAATATACTAGAACTTATAATATATTAATAACCATAAGTGTCTTATTTCTCTCATTATAGTCTATCCAAGTGCATGATGGTATGCAACCCAAATGGACCATGCCGGGTCGGGTCAAGTCTTACCAATTATAGTTATGGACTTAGACATTAATCCAACACATACATCCGTACCCGAACCTACTTCCACAACCGAGCCTCCACCATCACCCTCATCTCCTACTCACTCAGTAGGTAATGAAGAACCTTTTCTGGGAGGAGAGGACATGACGTTTGACTCGGTCTATTACACTCCGTATCAAATGCAAAGCGATGATGATGATGATGCTCCAGTTACCAAGAAACATCCCAAGGAGCTTCATGAGAAAATCGATTCTCTCATTGCTTCCTCCTCTTCTTCCTCACACTCTACTATCTCAGAGGCTGCTATTCAGGGGATTGTGGATACGTTTACTAAGGCTCATGAAACCTCTATCAACTTTGCCACTGCCGCTATTGATGTCTCCACCAAGGCATGTGCTGCTGCGACCGAAAAAGTCGAAAAACTATTTGTTGACGCTTCTTCTATTTTGCAGTCTTTACAAGAAACTGCTGATTCCCATAAAAAGAAGCTTGACTCTCTTGTCAACAAGCTGGCCACTTCAGTTGCCTCCGAACTGGAGTCCTTTTCTAGTCTTCGTCAATCTATCAGTGATGACAACACATCGTTTAAGGTGACTATTGAGGAGCGCCTGACTAAGCTGCATGAAGACCTAGCTGTCGAGAACTCAGTAATGGACGCTCTTGCTTGTAAAACCATTGCTCTCAAGGTCAAGAGTCTTCAGCTTTTCCATTCTCAAAAGGAAGTTGACCCCCTTCGATCTGAGCGAGACGTTATTTCTTCATGTGTTTCGGATGTCCACGCCGCCCTTTCCAACATCATTGAAGCCCATGATCTGATTCTGAACTACTCGGTGAGGCGCACTCTAGCAGAAAAGCTTGCTCCTGCCCTTGCTCTCTTAAGCAAAATTGAAGGGATCCTAGAGTTCGTGTCCAATTCGAAACAAGGGGGAGAAGATGTGTCTTAGTCCTAACTGCCTCCCACTTCTATAGCAACTAAAACAACCGAACCTCCTCCAGCAGGTCAAGCCTCAGGTTTGGGTGTCAAAGACAAAGGAAAATTGTTGAAGACAGTGATGATGATGATAAAGAGACGATTGCAGATCTCTTAAAGAAACAAGGTCGTGATAAAGATGCTGACATGAGCGCTCGTGTTGCAAGAGAGGTTGAGGCGAACGATAGAAAAATGAAGGAGGCTCATGACCTTCTTAAGAGTAGGAAAACTCTTTTTCCTCCTTGGACTCTTGAGAAGCTTTTGAAAGAGGCTATTGAAACTCCCAGCATTCTGTGGCTCGAACCAGTGATTTCATTGGATCGTATCAACTCTGTTGATTCTCAGTTCGACATGCCACTGACCCGAAAAGCCTTCATCTTTCATGCCTTTGATAACGTTGCTGATGTCCCTCATCCTCATCCAAAGGTTGATAGGGAACTCGTTGAGTTCTATCTGAAGTCTGCTCAACCACAGTATCAAACTTGGAGCGCTCAGAAAATCATCAACGTTCGGGTCCTCAATCCGTTTCGTGAGGGGAACTTCACGAACGTTCGGTTCAAAGTGCTGAGAGGTTCTGCTAAAACCGAACACGCGATATCACTTGCTGATCTTCCCAACCTGAATCCACATGACTGGATTATTTTGCACAACATCCTACTCACCAACGAAGCTGAGTATGGTCCAATTATTGATCACTTCAAAAGGATGCTCGTATGCTACATTATGGAGGTTGTCAAGATGGATCAGGAGATCGCTAGCATCTTCAAGAAAAAGCCTACTATTTCTCCTGTCGGCTCTGCTAGTG
Source organism: Lactuca sativa (assembly GCF_002870075.4). Classification (NCBI taxonomy): domain Eukaryota; kingdom Viridiplantae; phylum Streptophyta; class Magnoliopsida; order Asterales; family Asteraceae; genus Lactuca; species Lactuca sativa. The sequence goes on along the minus strand of NC_056630.2, from coordinate 123,434,627 downwards.
ATTTGAACATGATGCAGATGGGAAGAATTGACCCGAAGCGGAATTCTGTCATGTTTACAAGGAACGAAGGCCAAAAATGCTTGTTCGCATTGGCTGACAAACACCTTTACACCACTGCATGCTTGGAACATGTTTTGGAAATCTTTCATCGATGCAAGCAGAATTTAGCAGATGACAAGAAGTACTTCGATGACATGATCCAGTGGTACATTCGCTTCAGACAGACCATCCTTGCTCTCATCCCACGTCTGTTTGATACCACTAAGAAAGTTCTTGCAGCTGGACCCAGCAAGCTGAAGAAATAGTCTCACTCCAATGGACGCAAAGGGGGAGATTGTTAGGTCCAGAAGGTGTTGCGTCTTGGGCTCGCTATTTAGTCCATTTAGTCTCCGGTATGGGCCTGTCCATCCGTGAGTTATTTTATAGGATTTTGTATTTGTAAGTGCTTGCATGCATCCTAGGACGTAAGATTTAGAAATTATTTTGTCAAGTATTTTGATCTTTATCTTTTGTAACCCTAATATCCTCTACAACAGAAGTTCTTGATCGAGCTCTGCTGAGGATTGAATCAATTGAATCATTCGACATATTCAGATTCATTCTTGTGTTTTATAATGTTGTTTTTCGCTTTTATGATTTACCTGTTATAAGATCCAAACGATCAAAGAGTTTCTTAAACTCATCACTCCCCTCTCTCTCTCTCTCTCTCTCTCTCTCTCTCTCTCTCTTGCCTCTCCATTTGCTCTTGGTGTTTGTGAGCCATTAGAGGTACTACACTTGTGGTACTTGCTTTCATAGACAAAGAGATTGAAGATTTGAGTTGTTATTACAATATAACAACAAGAGGTATGTAATTCTTTCTAGCATCTAAATTTTGAAATACCTAGATGCATGCTAGGGTTCTTCTTGTGTTCATAATGTTGTGTATCTAATAGTGAAAACATAGATCAAAATATAGGGTTGCATGCACACATAGGATTGTTTGTATAAAACCCATCAATGGTATCAGAGCTTATGGTAATTTGTTTTCAATTAGATCTATACAATTATATGAATTTGACACATTAGGGTTTATAGCCAATAAACCCTAGGAGGCAAGGATTTCGAAATTAGGGTTCTTGAACCCTGTATTTCGAAAATTGATAAGGGTTTTTCAAACCGTTTTCTTAGCCACCAAGATTTCAAAATCTAAGGTTTGCAAACCCTAGGGTATTTGAAATTTTCCTCCTTCCCAAGTTAAGATCCTTAAGTTTAGGGATTTGGATAATCCCATATCTTGAATTTATCTTTTAGTGGTTTAAATATGGTAATTAAAGATTTTGAATTATCTCATCCCATATTTTCGAATTTTAGGGGATTTAAGGGATTAGGATAAATTAAATTAATTGTTTAATTTAAAACATGATCCTTTTAGATTTGATAATTTAAATTACTTGTTTAATTTAAGGATAATTATTAAATCAAGAGTTTTAATATTTAAAAATTTATTTTAAAAAGCCTTAAATTTCGAAATTTTAAAATTGAAATTAAACCCCTAGTATTTTGAAGTGTTTAAAATACACTCTATACTACTATATTATTACAAGATTAACAATATATATATATATATATATATATATATATATATATATATATATATAACTAAAATGCTAGTCTTACCGTTAGTAGACCTCATTCACGAAGCCGATCTATGAGGGGGGGGGGGTATAAGGTTATGGCCTATAAAATGGCCATTTAATGGGTATCCACTCTTACCCACCGCTTCCTTGATTAGTCGAGGGTTGCTAGCCGAACGGGTAGGATAGGCCAATCATCTCCTCATTAATAAGTATAATGAATCTATATAAAGTAAATGAACGCTTTTACAAAATTCTCAATCTTAGTTACTTTAGGCAAAAGTGAATAGATGCAATCCCATGAAATTACACTTTGCACCCTTGCTAAGAAGTTAGTGGAGCGTGTGAGGTTAACCGGCACACTAATTGGTTCTAAGAAAAGGTGGTAAAGGGTGACTCATTGTTTGTCATAGTTCGATGGAGCGTGTGTGGTTAACCGGCACATCGAATAGGTGACTGTAACAATGAGGGCACCATGTACATTTGCATGGTTATTCACACCCGCTTTGTGATCCTCGACATCCCAGTCACAAACTAAAGGGGCATATCGAGATTTAAACATGCCATTGAAAAGTTCAACGAATCTCAAATGAATCTAGGAATTTTCAATACATTTAATTCTTAAGCCTTTTATGTTTTTCATGGTGGAAAATTAGTGAATCGTCATTCACTTACCTCCAAATTATTTGCATGTTGGATTACGGCATCCCTTTTCTAAGGTGTAAATAATGTTGTTGGATCTGATGGGTTTTGAGCATTCTAACACTCCTAAGTGTGCATGCAACCCTATAAACCTTGGATCTATGTTTTTCTCTATTATACATGAAGCTCTTAATCTACAAAGTACTAGTTAGATGACATACCTTTTGATGTAGCTTGATGTCTTCAAGCTTTAAGAGCTTAGCCTTAAAAGTGTGGAAGCCTCAAATGGAATCACAAATCACCAAAACACCTTGGAAGACTTTAGAGAATATGAATACTTGGTTGTCTCTAGTGAAATCGGCTAGCCTTTCTTAGTGTAGCCACACTAGTGCCAATTTCACCAACCAAGGACATCTTTATATAGTATGGAGACTAGGGTTAAACCCATGACCTTTCATTTCATATGATCCATGGGTTAAACACTCCATGGACTATCCATGAAGGCTTAGCCCAACCTAAATGAACTTGGCCCATTCCATATATATATAAGAGTCAATATTTAATTAGTTCATTTTGATCACTTAATTAATTATAAATTAATTCTTGATCAATACTAATTAAATAATATGATTCCATATTAGTATATTAGAACTTATAATATATTAATATTAATCATAAATATACTATTCTCAAAAGACTATCCATATAAATTGTGTCGGTGAAGTGCAACCCAAATGGACCATGCCGGGTCGGGTCAAGTACATACCAAATATAGTTATGGACTTAGACATTAATCCAACAGTCTACCACTTGGATAAGTCTAAAACTATTATTGAGTATGACTTCAAAACCTAACTGGCAATCGTAGCTCTTAAAGCCGCTGTCGAACTCTGATCTTTGTCAACAAACTTGTCCATTAGATAAGGGATCATATATTCCTCCATTCTTGATATCGTATGGACTGAGACATGGATTATAATCATTCTCTCTATCCATTTGTTGTTTCCCAATTTCTGATTCATGACAACTGACTGATTGACCAAATCAAATCAGTCCTGGGTTGGCCAAGCACTCACATGTGTCATCATTAAATCATCGAGGGGCCCACAGATATCGCTTTTATCCAGAGGGTAAAAGGAATGGATAAACTTCGACTCAGATGGCTTGTTCTGCTACTTGTTGAATCATACACAAAGGCACGTTTTATAACACCGAGTTACCGAATGCGTTTTCGTGCAATCAATGTACAACCAACTCATAGTAACAACTCATATCTCTAGGTTTGAAGAATATAAGATATTATCGTCTCATGATCACTCGTGATAAAATCCATGAAGTGATTCCAATGAGCGCGGGTTGAATCCAATACTCAGAACTTATGAGCACTCATGAGTGTTGTAGCCCTTTGTCCAACATCTTAGACCTCTACAAGCCAACCCATGACAGTCTTAATTCATATCTACTTCCAACATATGACCGACTATGGATGGTTTGAATAACTTAGTCATTCTGGAAGAATAACCTAGTTTATTCTGGAAGTCAAAACATGCAAAATGAAACATAATAATAATAGAATCTAATATCGTCTCAGAACTTATGAATATAAATAAAACATCTTTTATTTATCACCATATGATTACACATTATTCATTGTATACTGTTTCAACTATCAACTTTATTCTTGAATTTAAAACAATAGTTGTCCCATGCTCCAAGCATGTACACTATGTTTTCTAAACACTAGTCATGCCACACACCAAGTATGCATACTGTGTTTGTCTATGATCTTTAGTTTGTGAACTAGATCAATTGAACATAACTTCAATGATTCACTTTTCACACTCCCAAATCCTTACTACAAATGCAAGAATTCCAAATTCATGCCATTTACCGAAATCTGTTAGATTCTAAACTTATATGCATTGATCCTCTTGTAATGATTATGCACAAATTCACTAAGACTTGGCAGCAATCATTACAGAGTATTCCAAAGGAGATCAACTCCTTGGAAAAAACCTTCTTGCATTAAGTTTCCTAATCATACAGATTGAATACTTTCTAACTTTGAAGCATTTCCATATTCCATTTTGACTATCACTTCTGAACAAGAGTTGCCTCTTTCTAGAATATGTCAATATGGTCCTTCCACCAATTAACACTATACTTCCAACTGTCCTTGAGCAACCAATCTTTGGTAAACCTTAGATTGTCCTCGACAATTGTTTAATCCTTTTAGTCATATAAAATTCTAGACCTTTTCCCTTCTTAATGCCGCAAGCATTTGGAAAATTTTAGAAATGAATATAGCACATGTAATCGATCCTATATCCGAAGCATATGGGACACGATTCATGATGTCTCACATAAAGACTAAACCAGTCTTTTGCCATAACATTTCCATTTCTATTTGCCAAGTTCTCATAATTCAGATTATGAAAGGGCTGCCGTAATCATAATTGAATTTTAGAACGCAAATAATGGACCCATATACAGAATTTCCTTATGTTGAGCCATTCCAACATGAAATTCATATATATATATATATATATATATATATATATATATATATATATATCCTTGACTAAATACGATTAAAACCTCAATATAAGCTTTTTAGATTTGAGATGAAGTATAATTTCCTCTCCCTTAATTATAGCAAAACAGCTCTTTCCTAATTGAAACTTTTGTTTTCTATAATTAACATTGCTAGCTTGCAACCTTTATCATAATTATCATGCTCCCACTAACATGATGATTATTAGCATAACACTTATGCTCCCACTAGCTTTGACATGTACCCAGAAATCAACTGGACTTCTAGAAATCAATACTTTATTGACTTTCTTACCAAAGTTCAGATTTCTGATACTGGATTGCCTTGATAAGACTTTATCAAAATCATACACTCTCTTAGATTGCTCACAAGTGTGTCTAAAAAATTTCAGAACTATGAAAAGGGATGCCGTAATCATAGTCTGAATTGTTTAGACCTTTTTACCATTTCTCATAAGTCAATGTTAGTGTGCCGGTTAACCACGCACGCTCCACTAACGACTTTGAGAACTGCAAATATCACAATTGCTATCTACTTAAAATCTACTTAGTGATAGAGTTTCCTTACGATCATTTTTATGAATCGAAGAGAAACCTTATGACACTTAGATTTTATGGTGTAAGTGTTCTTATCCACGTGAATTCGTCAAAACCATAATCACAATAATAGGTTAGTGACAAATCCTAACTCATATGGATTGAACTCGTGCAATCTTATCTTCTTGCCACCTGGCAGCTCAAGGTCCTGCCATTGCTTCCAAGTAGCTATCCAAACAATTGAGAACAGGTAGAACTCAAATGTATAGCCAACTTAACTGGAATGGGCACATAAATGTCAACACGATAGGTTATCAACCTCAAGTCGTGTGCTAGTGAAGAACTTCAGGTTTTATTATCGATTAGTTCTTGAGACTTTCAAGACCTTTAAGACTCCCACTGTCCTCTTGAGATATAAGACTTTCTTGTCAGATATTCAAGAGATAGTGTGGATCCTAATCAAGACAAACACTTCACACAAATGGCCTAAGTTGGTCTTCGTTTTATCCAAAACATCACAACTTACCAATTTCAAATGTCCAAGAGTAGAAAACTTTTACTCTTACATTTGACAAGTGTTTTAAACCTTCTTTAAGATATGTCACTCAAATTACAATCTTGGAGTATGACTCTAAGACTTGTATTGGAACGAAGTATGACTCATCTTCTTGATTTAACCATTTCAACAATTCAAGATTCCTCTTCTTAGTCATAAAAATGCACTAAGATTCCTTAGAGAATTAATTGTGCTATGGTTTCTTAATCATTAAGATGATCACAAAACTGATACTAAAGTACTCTCCCATCTTTTCAGATTTGAGAAACTTTTATCCTTCTTGCCTAATTTGATTGTTCTTATTCGCTCTGCCTCACATTGGAACTTTTTCCAATGTCTCGGAATTACACTTAAGCTTGTAAGTATAACCATATTTACTAAACCTTAGTAAATCATGACGAATAGTCTTCTCCATCCTTTGTGGTGGACTTTGACAAGTGCACAAGAAAGTGTACTTGATCCCTTAGTCCTTCTCTTGACTCGCACATCCATGTGAACAAGCAGTTAGCCTTAATTTTCCAATGCTCGAAAGTTCTCATTCATCATACTATACAACTTGCATGATTCCAAGTTTCTATCCAACTAAAACTTGGGTGATGAGAATCTTTCCTTATTTGGTAAATTTAGACACTACCACAAATGAAAGAATCAAATTCATATTTCCAATATTGCTATCAATGGAATCATATAAGCAACATCTTTTCCTTTTTCAACAAATGCCATTGTAAGGATATTTTAAAATAAATAAAATTAAAAACTTTTCTTTTATTTTAAAACTTTGTGGAAAAACTAATCGTTACAATGCAAATGTATATGAAAACTTGTTTTCATCTATTCCTAAGCAATCTATCATAACTCTTAAGCATATGCTCAAAATTCTGATCACCGAACCATGCGATTGAAATCCATCTTCGTGATCAGAATCAACATATACTTCCTTTAAGTTTCTTTACTTTTCTTTGATTCTTAAACCATCAACATGTGACCTAGCCACATCATGTAATAAGAATCTCCAAGTAGGAACTTAATTGAGTTAGACACTGGACTTTACCTGAAATAAAGTCAAACTTATTGACTTTACCATCCTTAGGTAAGTTTGGTAGCTTCGTAACCAAAGCCCCTTCCTTTGGCAATAGAAACATATGGACCCTTAGGTAATAGTACATGGGACTATCTAAGACTTAGCCTTTCTCTTTACCATTTGGTCAACCAAATTGACTATGGTCAATCCCTTTCCATTGGGAAGAGAATGCATTTCTGGATTTCCTATGTCACTATTGTCCCTGTCCATAAAGTTTTGGGAAGTTGACACCCAACTCTCTCGGCTTAGAAAGTGATTGAACCACTAACTTTCTCAAGACTTTGACACCCAACTCTCTCGGCTTGTCAGCATGTGACTTCATCTCCAAGAGGTAATCACACCTAGACCTTGCCTTGCCAATAGGGATTGAGTGACCTTGAACTTGTGGGTTATGGAGAATGATTGGAGGAGGTGGAAGAAGTATGATTCCCATGGGACATCATCTTCATTTAGGAAAGCTTGTTTCAAGAGATTTGGGAAGATCATAAATGTCTAAACCAGACATCTTTTGCGAGATATTCAAGATAGTTGATCTAAAGTCCTTAATATGACACCCAATATGAAATATTAAGGCTAGGACCCAACAAACTATTTTATAACTTAGAAGAGGGATGCTGTAATCCAAGCTATAAAATATTTGAAGGTAGGTGAATGACGATTCACCAATTTCCACCAAGATAAACGAAATAATTTATTAGGTTTTAATTGGATTTGAAACTCCTAGATCTTTTGAGATTCATTGAACTGTTCAATGGGATGTTTCAATCTCGAGTGTGCCCTTCAGGTTTTGTCACTGGGATGCTGAGCATCACAAAACAAGGTGTGAAGTAACCATGCAAATTACTTGGCATCCTTAAGTGTTTACCCCTAAATCGATGTGCCGGTTAACCACACACGCTCTATCGATACTATGATAAACATTAAGTTACCCTTTGCCTACCTTGTTAAATACGAGTTAGTGTGCCGGTTAACCACACACGCTCCACTAACCGACTTAAACAAAGTGCAAAGTGTAATTTCATGGATTAGCACCTTATTCACATTTTCCTAAGTAACTAAGATTGGGTATTATTAAGAGTTTAGTTACTTAGTATTTATCATCAATACTTTTAATGAAGATAGATTTATAGTCATGTCAATCCCGTTCGGCTAACGACCCTACACCGGTCAAGGAAGCGGTGGGTGAGAGTGGACATCCATTAAACTACCATTTTATAGGCAGTAACCTTATACCCCCCTTATAGACTGGCTTCATGAATGAGGCCTACTAACGGTAAGAATGACTTCACTCTTATACATATATATATATATATATATATATATATATATATATATATATATATATATATATATATATATATGTATATATATATATATATATATATATATATATTATTAACTTGTAATATTATAAAGTATAAGGGTTGAACTTTAACTTTTAAAATTCTAAGGGCTAACTTGGAATTAAAGTATTCATAAGTGAAAACTTCTCAAATTCCAAAACTTGAGGGCAAGTTTCGAAACTATTCATAACTAATTAATTCCATAACTTCTGTGTTTAAAGTAGTTTTAATCCAAAAACTCTTCAACTTCCATAACTTGAGGACAAGTTATGGAAGACTTTAAATTATTAAACAATGTAACTTTTTTTTTATTTTGTAACTTATGGAATTAATTAAGGTTACATATTTTATTACTTAATGAAGTGACTCTTGAACCTCCATAAGTTAAGGACAAGACTTTTCATCTTTTGTAACCATTGCCAACTTTTATGAGTTTTATGAAACTTAAATGTGACTTTTCATATAACTTGAGGACAAGTTACAAAAACACATTTTAGAATCAACTCTTAGATTAATTTGGATTGAAAACAATAATTTCACATAACTTTCTATTAATCTAAGCAACTCATAAGAACAAGATAATTCAAATCAAACATTTTCATATAATTAGCCTAATCACTAAACTAATTCAAAACATGAATCTATTGACAATTATCTTTGAAATTGGATTAGCATGAACATTACCACATCAAAAATATGTTTATATGTCCAAAAACAGCTTAGGGTAATGTTCCTAGTCCATTTCTAGCCAAAAAAGTCGAATATATGTTGTCTAGGGCTCCTACTCGTCGAGTGCATGAACCTACTCGGCGAGTAGGATGATTTTACTCATGGACTCGGCGAGTTCGTCAGTAGACTCGGCGAGTCCAGTGTCCAGAATGCCCGAAATTCGACTTTTTCAGCATTTTTCAACAATTTGCATCAAGTATAATTGAAAACAAGCCTAGGCTCTGATACCACTGATGGGTTTTGAGCATTCTAACACTCCTAAGTGTGCATGCAACCCAATAAACCTTGGATCTATGTTTTTCTCTATTATACATGCAAATAAGAACTTTCCAAGGCTTTAATCCTAACTAGCATATTATGAAGCTCTTAATCTACAAAGTACTAGTTAGATGACATACCTTTTGATGTAGCTTGATGTCTTCAAGCTTTAAGAGCTTAGCCTTAAAAGTGTGGAAGCCTCAAATGGAATCACAAATCACCAAAACACCTTGGAAGACTTTAGAGAATATGAATACTTGGTTGTCTCTAGTGAAATCGGCTAGCCCTTCTTAGTGTACCCACACTAGTGCCAATTTCACCAACCAATGACATCTTTATATAGTATGGAGACTAGGGTTAAACCCATGACCTTTCATTTCATATGATCCATAGGTTAAACACTCCATGGACTATCCATGAAGGCTTAGCCCAACCTAAATGAACTTGGCCCATTTCATATATATATATATATATATATATATATATATATATATATATATATATATAAGAGTCCATATTTAATTAGTTCATTTTGATCACTTAATTAATTATAAATTAATTCTTGATCAATATTAATTAAATAATATGATTCCATATTAATATATTAGAACTTATAATATATTAATATTAATCATAAATATACTATTCTCAAAAGACTATCCATATAAAGTGTGTTGGTGAAGTGCAACCCAAATGGACCATGCCGGGTCGGGTCAAGTACATACCAAATATAGTTATGGACTTTGACATTAATCCGACAAGATCCTAGCCCTAATTTCTCATTTTGGGTGTTTAATTAGGGATTAAATTCTAATCAAATTTTGTTCCTTTCTATTTGCATATGTCTAACGCAAACGCAAACAACGTTGCTCCTAGTTCATTCTCGCCAATGAGCCCATGTCAAAAAGTGACGTTTGATGGATCGAATTTCAACGAATGGATAAGATACATTCGCATGATTGCTCATTACGAGGACAAAGAATATGTCCTCGACGAGAAGCTTGAGAAGATCAATCCAGAAGTCGCCACTCCAGAAGAAATGGCCGTCTTTGAGACACACGAGCATGATGCAACGAAAGTTCATTGCATTGTGCTAGACACTATGATTCTTGAACTCCAAAAGTCCTATGAGGAGCATGTATCCATATGAAATGCACCAAGATTTGTTAGAGAGGTACCACCAAAGCGCAAGGCAAGAGCACTATGAGATCATCACCAACATGATCACCGCTAAGATGGGAAGTGGAGAGTCCCTAACCTTGCATTTGCAAAAGATGCAGAGGTATGTTGATCGTCTTCGCAAGTGAAATGTTAACTTTGGGGAAGATCTGGAAATTGACATCATTCTCCACTCCTTGCCCTCGTGCTATAACCAATTTAGGATGACCTACCACATGAACAAAGAGGAGGTCACCTTACGCAAACTCCAAGGGCTCTTAAGGATTGCTGAGAGCAACCTCAAGGACAATTCTGTTGCATCAACTCCCACTCCACGCGCTACTCCTGTGTTGGCCATTGGGCAAGGGGGGGGCAAGAAGTGGAAGGCTCTTTCAAAGAGACACCACAAGGGAAAGCCCCAAGATGGTACCTCTTCTAGTGGAACCAAAGTTTGTTCTGCTAAGCCCAACTCAAACCCAAAGGAGGCAGAGTGCCACCACTGCCACAAAATAGGGCATTGGAAGAGAAACTGCCCAGAATATCTGCTAGCCATCAAGGATGGGAAGATCAAGCCGTCTTTCGTAGGTATTTACACAATTAAATCTAATGATTCATCACATGCTATTTCTTGGGTTCTTGATACAGGATTTGGTTTTCACATATGTTACGATTTGCAGGGACTAAGAAGAGATAGGGATGTGGAGCGTGCAAGAATAAATCTAATCATGGGGAACAGAAGATCGTCGCCTGTCACCAAGATTGGAGTGTATTCTCTAGCATTTAGTAATGTATTAGGTTTAGATTTAAATAATTGTTGCTATTCGCTAGATATGGCAAGAAACATCATTTCATTTCATGGTTTTTTTAGACAAGGATTTAGATATTCGTTTGATATAGAGAAAGGTTCGATTTATGCTTATCTAAATGGTGTTTTACATTTTGAAGCATTTCCTTGTAATGGAATTTATGAAACGGTTATGGTTGTAGATAACCTAGGAAATGATGTATTGTGTGTGGATTTTTCCAATAGTATGGATAAAGCATGCCTGTGGCATTGTCGTCTTGGACATGTCAGCAAGAAACGCATAGCCCAACTCCAAAAGGATGGAGTGTTGGAGTCATTCAACCTTAGGGACGATGACGTGTGCGAGTCTTGTTTACATGGAAAGATGACCAAGTCACCCTTCATTGGCACATGTGCAAGGGGTGAGGGTCTATTAGATCTCATATACACCGATATTTGTGGGCCCTTTAGATCCACCACAAGGGACACGAACCGCTTCTATGTGACTTTCACCGACGATTATAGTAGATATCGGTATATCTAATCTGTCACACCCCAAAACCGGAACGGCAGAAACGTTCTGGGGAGGATGACGTCATGTCAAGTATCACAACACATGCATTATAGTAATTAAAGTACAACCAAACATTGCATTACTAGAATAGTTTTACATGGTTTACATTACAATACAACAAAGTAATACAAGTAAGTATAAGTAAGTACAACATGGTACTAAGCTATCTTCATCAACAGCTCTGGGTGTGTACCTGTCTAATGCTAACCTGAGAATACAAGTTATTTGAAAAGCGAGTATCAACATTTTTACAAATGCTAGTGAGTTCATAAGTATTAAGTGTCATTTTATCCGAATAACTTTAATAAAAGTGGTAGTTTTAGAGTATCCATTAGATTAGTGTCTTTTCCAGAAAATCCTATATTTTCTTTAATAACAACAGTCTTCTACCAAGACTGGACAGAGTTATGTGGTAAAAAGTAGTTTTCCCTTAATCGCTATCATTATCAAAATACAGAGTTTGATTTATTAAGGAAAGCAAGAGGAATCAGGGAATATAACATATGCCTCAGTAGTGAGGACTGCTGACTAAGGCAAAAGGAATCATAGACTCCAGGAGAGTATCGAACAAACGACACGCCTGGCTCATTCTAACAAAGGGAGACACAGACCCCAGATAGTACCAAATCAAAGGTACGGCTAGTAAGGTCTAAAAACAAATAGTGTGACTCTGAGAGTGGGTTTCCAGCATACAGTGTAAATTGCTGGTGAAATACCATTACCTTAAGGCCATGAATTATAAGGTAACCTGGGATACTCGTAACCATACTAACCGACACTAGAGTACCTGACGCCCTACAAGCGTCTATAAAATATGACATTTGTCACCCCTTGGCTTGGTAGGCCGTGGACTGTAGCTAGCAGTCAGGGTGCGGGGGTATCAATCCCATATAGATCTATACAAACAATGTCCGCTCTCCATATAGGAGACTCTGGTTATCAACTAGACGACGGACAAGGCCGTGTCCCGAAGATGCATCCCAAATAGTGGGTAGTGTGTTTCCAATATAAGTGTTGAACTAGAGGTAGAGAGTCATAACTGAACTGACTAATGTAAACCCATATGACTATGCTTGCATACATAATATATAATTAATGATCAAACGACCTTCGGACGGACATCCGATCCCACCAGACCACATCTCAACGAAGAAAAGGAAATAGGGCGAACAAGCCTTCCTAAGTCCTTCAAACATTATTTATGTGCATCTATACAAGCACATGCATACATCAAACTATGTGGAATTGTTATCAGGTATAAGTGTATAATGAAATGGGGGCATTCTCAAGTATAAGTGTATCACGAAGTGGAGACGTTATAAGTGTATCACGAAGTGGAGGCGTTTTCAAGTATAAGTGTATCACGAAGTGCAGACGTTCTCAAGTATAAGTGGAGACGTTCTCAAGTATAAGTGTATCACGAAGTGGAGATGTTCTCAAGTATAAGTGTATCATGAAGTGGAGGTATTGACTAAACAGAAATAACGCAGTGGTATCTTAACCGAGTAGAACTCTAAAAAACATAGACGAAAACTTTGGAAAAAACCTTTATATATATTAAGAAAATCACGACTTTGTATTCCTTTGTAAATAAGTTTGAAAATCTTTAAAAGTCCTTTAAAAACCTTTCATAAACAAGTTTAAAACGAAACTTTGATTAAACATCATAAGTAAAAGCTGTACAAATAACTATGTTTTTAGAAAACCATTTACAGTGTCATTCTCGGTAAAACAGTTAACAGTGTGGTAAATCCTTATGCATGCGGGTATCAATCACATGCGATTGATATGATAACTGGCATGTTTAACTTGTATTCCCCCCCCCTATAAAACATGTAAAAGCATTTAAAAGGTTCATTCAGGGGTATGAACTTACCTGGTGTAAGTGGATCCGACGAAGGTGCTGGTTGGGTGCTCGGTGTCAAGTAAAGACTTCGACACACTTAGTGACCTATTTAACATATGATAACATATGTTCAAATACAATTAGTACATATAATACCAATTTAACAAGTATACACATCCTAAAGTGCGAAAAACACTTTGATTAAGTGTTTGGGGTGTCCCGGGTAACATCTAAGGGCTTGAATGGCTTAGTAATGGAATTTACTCTCCAAGAGTAAACCCTATACATGGTGTTTACGGCTCTGGGACAACTCACCATGAGTTTACGGTCGTAAACTCATGGTGAGGGTGTTCTAGGATGTTTTAAGGCTTTAACTTCTTCATGGAATTTTGCTAGGTCCAAAACTAAATTGTATGGAGGGATTTAAGGCTTTTAAAGGGACAATATGGGAGTTTACGGCCCATGAACCACCCCTATGGGAGTTCACGGCCGTGAACTCCTATCCTTTGATTTTATGGAAGTTTAAGTCCCTAATTCACTTCTAGTAATTTGTAGTAAAGGTCTAAAGCCATTTGGGAGACAAAAACCATCTTTTGACATAGTTTGGGGGTTTTTACGACCTAGGCACTTGCTTGGGCCGTAAACTCCAATTTACCCCATATTTCCTTGTGTTTGAATGTTCTAACCCGAAATAACAAGCCCTAATTTATGTATTAAGCCTAAGGGTGGTTTGGGAGTGTTTTTAGGGCATTTTTGCAAGGATTAGAGGTTTTTACGGCCTAAGCATGTGCTTGGGCCGTAAAATCTCTTTTATGCCCTAAAACGGATTGATTTATGCTTCAAACACTCCTAGGCTAAATCCTTAATTGGTTCCTAGGCTCAAAGGGACAAATTTGGGTCATTTTGGCCTCATTTAAGGGGTTTACGGCCTAAGGAGGATCTTAGGCTGTATACTCCTTTTCCACAGCTTAAATGGTCGATTTTTGGGCTATAACAACAATCCATGATGTTTAGAATAAGCTAGGGTAAGGAGACTTACGATTTGGAGTCGTTTGGTTGCGGATTTGAGTAGAAAACGGGCTTGTATGAGAGAGAGAGTATAGAGAGAGGGTGAAAAAGGTTGAAATGGAGTTTAGTCCCCCTTATATAGGGGATGCAGATGGAGCTCAGTGGGAATCTACCTGATACTGTCGCCAAACGGGGCTTTTGGTCGCACCCGATTTAGTGGTCATAATAATAAAAACGAACTTTTTCCAAATTACTATGGAAATCTAATTTACATTTTAACTTTATTTTATTACGACGAACAACGACATAGAACATAAATAAATAAAACGTTTATTTATTTGATGACCTCTTATTAACGGAACTTTTATACAGTGGAATATTTCGTTAACTGAAACGGGGTAATGTAACAGAATAAACTTTGGGTTGTCACATCATCCCCCCATTAGAGGGAATTTCGTCCCGAAATTCAGGTCTAGGCAAGGAAGTAGGTATGAATGACCGAGTAGAGGCAGGAGGGTACTTCTTTTTTGGTTTGTCCTCACATTCCCAAGTGAACTCTGGTCTGTGTTTGTCATTCCAACAAACCTTCACCTACGGGGTGCGGATTCCGTCTCATGTAGTTAGCGAGTTTCGACTGGTGTATCTACAAGGTTAGGGTTCTCAATGGTTTCTATCAAGATGAGTGGGATACGAAGGGTGGTCCAAAGCTCTCGGAAGGGTAGAGCTTTTTCAGTGCCTAGAACATAGTGTACTTCTATGGCAAGATCATCACTGGCGTGATCGCCATTCCGAAGTTCCTAACGTTCTCTCTCATACTGGTAGTGTAGTCCTTCAGGTTGGTTCTTAGGAAGCTTGGGTTGTCCTTGGTTTTCGTGTTTCCTGTCAATTGGCTTTTAGAGGCTTTCTAGATCATCGGATGGGTTGTGTATCTACGGTATCTTATTGCTGTAGAGTGGCTATCTCAATCTTGTGCAAAATAAACCTACACTAATTAATCTTGAGATATCCCTAATGGAAACCCTCAGGGTCAGGGAGATAGGGTTTCACCAAACGAGTGTTGGACTATCTCGGGAGGTGGTTCTACTATTTCTGTGCGAGATAGTATTCATGGAACACCTAGTGTCCATTGAATCTCTAAGACGTTGGTTTATTTTAGTGCAGAAAGCGGTTGCTCTTGCATAACCCCTCGACTAACACCAAGGCTGATGTCAAGTCTATAATCTCTTCGAGATCTGGGTCATGAGGCTTAACGCAACTACTTTCGCACTTTGATCAAGGATTCTTGGCTGTGGAGGTTATCCTGTGGTTGTCGGTATTCTAGTGTTCACCTCTGAGAATGTAGTCTATCGTCTACAAGGCGACGGTGACTTCCTCCATGCGAGAGGGTGGAGCATCTTAGGCACTACTAGTCTGGAACAGGGTGGACAAAGTGCCTGAGTAGTGAGAACATCTTCAGCAACTACTCTTCCGAAGGTTCTGATTTTTCTCGGTCTAGGTCAAATCTAGTGAGTATAGGTTCCCATCGGTCTAGGTCAAATCTAGTGAGTATATGTTCCCATCACCCAGAACTTTAATCTCTTTACTAACTGAGGGTGTTAGCTACTGTGTTGGCTTAACTGGTATGACAACAATTTTCGGATTTGTGGTCATTATAGTAGCTCAACCCGTAGTGGTTCTCTCAATTCCAGCTCCTACTTTATGGGATAGGATGAAGGGTCTTACTATGAGGTTCGTGGTAGAGCTCATACTTGGCATAACCACTAATACTTGGTGTATGCAGGCCGTATATAATTGAAGTCGGCAGGATGTTCAGTTGTGAGACTCCACCCCAGACCCACAACCCAACGAGGAACATGGAGTAGGGAGGAAGCACACATCTTAAATCTTTTTGATCTCAACTATATACCACCTCTATGCATATACTTGGTTATAGTGGTCAGTCTCATGAATTCTATCCTCTGGGTTCACTAACCAGATGTGCGAGGTGCGAAGGGTCTTTCTAGGGAATCTACGAAGTATGCTTCGGATGGTTATCGTCTTCTGGAGTATCTCGCAGTGTCTTTCACTTCGGTTCTTATCTGTCTAAGGAGGGTTGGTTAACAGCGCGCGGTACCCCTTTCCTGGGTACTTCGGAAGGTTTGAAATAAAAGTGATGACTGAAGGATCGTATTAGTCTTTATTATTTTTATTTTGTTTAGGTTCAGAAGAACCATTATTTTCCGAAAGGGCTACGGAGAAAGATCTTTTTACACAGCACTAAGGATTTACACATGGCTGAACAAAGTTAAACCATGATCGTTAGAGTCGTCGAAGTTGGCATACCTCGACATGATATAGGTTGAAGATCGATAGAGTCCTGCGCCAAATAGGCACACAAGTTCTAGGCGTCTCGGGTTTCGTCCTGTGTATCACTGCCGCGGATACTTGGACCGATAGAATCGACGCGGAACTATAGAGAGTCCTAAGTGTTTTCGAGTAGAGTACGTTTTCATGAATGGATTCTCACAAGGCATTTCTATAATCGCCTAACATATACTAGTCATGTGTAATTAAGGTGGGGAGGACTGTTGACTGAGCGACTCCGCCCTAAATCCACAACCAAACGAGGAACAGGAAATGAGGCGACATTCACTCACTCTAGGTCTATCCATCTTAACTATACATGGTCGTAACGTATATGTTTAGCCATTATAGTTTTACCTGATGAATTTTAAATTTTATAACGGTGCAACGACTTTCGCCTTATTGGGGAAATATTTACATTTTGAATTAGTCTTTTAAATGTTTTTAGTTTAGTTATCTGAGATCAAAAGACGTACCAAAAATCTACCGAGTTTCTTGATGCTTCTCCCTAAGCAGTAGGGTCAGAATCCTCCTGTGTCCTTGTCTTTTCCTTCGGTTGGGCAGTCCCATTTGAGGTGTCCCTTTTCACCACATAGGTGACAAACTATATTGGTCGCCGCATTAGCGGTTGATGTAATAAACTCAACCGGGGCTCTGCAGGTACGGGAGGTGTGCCCCTTCCTATTGCATCTAGTAAAGTGGAGTTCCCGACATATACCATGATGATGGTAGCTGCACTTACCGCAGTGGGGAAGGTTTCCTAGATATGGTCTTCTTGAAGTCGGGAGGGAAGGATTGACAGGGGTATTGACTGCCTCAGCTCGTTGCCCTTCGGAAGGTCCTTGAGCCGAGGTTCCTCCCTCCTCGATCTTAAGTTTTCTCTTTAGTGGATTCGGTTGAGGTTCTTGGGTGGCTGGGTATGGAGGGGTTGGTTGCTGCTGTCCATTGCTAGGATCGGAAATCCCGATAGGGCCTTTGCTAACATTAGCGTTGTTAGCATTCCAGTGAGCCATGACAGCTGCTACGGCTGCCGAGACTGCAGCTTGGAACGTAGCTTCATCGAATAAGAGAGTAGGTTTCTTGCTTGTGGACTGGTTATGCTTCTTCGGTGGCATGGTTTTTCCTACACGGAAAGGAATACAAGATAATGAGAGACGATGGCTAGCCCTGGACATATCTGTCCTGACTGCATTAGGCATAATTTTTTTTTCCGTGCCTCGAGTATTGGTTGTCTGAGTGTCAACCTACATCCCTATGATGTAGTCCTGGTAATCAAGGTAGGAGTATGAGTATCGGACAGACCATAAGATGCGAGTCATTCCTACTAAGTTAACTTTATACTGGGAAGGTTTCACTCTCCGGCTTGGAGAGATCTGAGAACAGTTCGGAACGAATACTGCGGAAAGAGAGGCTTATAAAGACTTATGGCTAAATACCCTCTATAGAGGTGCGGGCATCCTCTCTAATCGTGTAGCTGGCAACGGGAAACGACGATTTACCTAACACATTGCGTGAGTAGTGTAATCACTAACTCACTAAATTGTATTATTTTATGGGTGTATTAGCGCGAAGAACACGAGGAAAGGACAATTCTCGGGTTCCATGTACTGGATCCATCTGTCTGTCTCGTATCTTCGTCTGGAATCGGGGTTGGTTTCCTTCGGGTACTTACCTAAGGTTCTCTTCTCGTATGGACATATTGAATCTCTACTCCGCCTTCCTTCTGATTCCGACTCTGGGTGTCATAACTTCATGACGGATGAGTGGAATCTCGGAAGGTTAGGCGAATCTCTCACCACTGTCCCTAAAAGATATAGGCACTTGGTGAATTCAATAGTCTCGACCCAGTTCATCTATTTCCGAATAGGAAATCTGCTCAATGAACCTCCTCTAGGTCGGAATCAACTCTTCTGCCAAGTATTGAAGTGGATAGGGTTGTCTACAGGGTTCGTGCGAGAATGGAAATGTCTAAAGAATCCTAAGAGATTATTAACATTTCACTGAGTGATCCATATCGAGTCCTGCTACGATTACATAGGGTATACAAATCTTATATAGCTTAGATCCGATAGGCCTTCGAATATGTGATACTACTCTATATCCACATCCCAACGAGGAAAAGGAAGTAGAGCGAAACAACACATTCTTAGCCTATGGGATCCTTATTATATATAACCTCGGTGATAAGATTAAAAGTTAATCTTGAAGATCGATTAGATCTTATACAGGTAAATAAATATTAAACAGCAAGAACACGAAAACAATAAACAACTCAAGAATGAATCAAACGTGTCGAATGATTATAAAACAACCCTCAGAAGAGCTCGACAAAGAACATCAACTGTAGAGGGTTAGAAGATTTACAGGAACGACAAAGAAAATCAAAGCTATCGTAATTCTCTCTATTGTATTCTTGATAGTTAACATAAAATGCATGCAAGCATATACCTATATAGTAAACCTAACAGGCTCACGGTTGGACAGGCCCAAACCGGAGTACAAAACTATTGGAAAAATAGCCGAGCCCAATGACGCAATACTTGAACGAATCCTCAACCCAACAATCTCCCCCTTTGCATCAATTGGAGTGAGATCTTCACTTGTTACTTGGGCCAGCAGCAGCGGCATATACTTTCTTCTTTATAGTTTGAAACAGACGAGAGATAAGAGCAAGTATTGTATGTCTGAATCTGATGTACCATTGGATCATATCATTGAAGTATTTGACATCGTCCGCTACATTCTCTTTACACCGACGGATGATCGACAACACATGCTCAAGACAAGCATTGGTATAAAGATGTTTATCCGCTAAAGCAAAGATACATTTCTGTCCTTCTGCTCTAGTGAACATGATCGATTTACGCTTCGGGTCAATCTTGCCCATCTTCATTTGATTGAGATCACTGGCCGATCTAGCAGGAGATATCTTCGGTCACTGGCCGATCTAACAGGAGATATCTTCGGTTTCTTCTTGAAGACTATGGCTATCTCCTGATCCATCAAGGCGACCTCCATGATGTAACAAACTATCATCCTTTTGAGATGGTCAATAATTGGACCATATTCAGCTTCATTCGTCAAAAGGATGTTATGCAAAACGATCCAATCATGAGGGTTGAGGTTCGGTAGATCTACTAAGGATATAAGATGTTTGGTTCTTGCAGACCCTCTGATCACCCTGAACCGAACGTTGATGAATCTCCCTTCGGTATACGACTTTAAAACCCGAACATTAACAATCTTCTGAGCGCTCCATGTTTGGTACTGTGGTTGAGCAGCCTTCAGATAGAATTCGATTAACTCCCGATCAACCTCAGGATTAGGATGAGGGACTTCAAAAATGTTGGAGAACGCGTGGAAGATAAACGCCTTTCGGGTCAAGGGCATATCGAACTGCGAATCGATAGAATTGTAGCAGTCGAAGGAGATCACCGGTTCGAGCCATAGGATGCTAGGAGTATCTATGTTCTCCTTTATCATTCTCTCCCGAGTCCAAGCAGGGAAAAGAGTCTTCCTGCTCTCAAGGAGATCGTGGGCTTCTTTCTTCTTGCGTTCGGCTTCTTCAGCTTCTCGCGCCACACGAACATTATCATTTTCAACATTGCGACTATTTTTGCGTTTAAGCAAGTCAGCAATGGTTTCTTTATCATCTTCATCTTCTTCCTCAACTATTTTCTTTCCTTTATCCTTCACACCCGAACCCGAAGTTTGACCAGTCGGAGGTGGTTCGGTTGTGTGAGCAGCTTTTGAGGAAGGAGGTGGTTTCGATCCGGACTTCACTTCTCCCCCTTGTTTCGGATCGGACACGAAACTAGGTAGCCCTTCAATTTTGCTGAGGAGGTCCAGGGCAGGAGCAAGTTTTTCAGCAAGGGTTCGCCTCACCGAATGATTGAGAATCGGATCGTGTGCTTCCAGGATGTTGGATAGGGCAGAGTGTACATCCGAAACACATGTTTTGATAACCTCCCGTTCGGATCGAAGAGCTTCAATCTGTTGCTGAGAGTTTGAAAGTTGAGCACTCTTGACCTTGAGGGCGGTGGTTTTACTAGCAAGAACGTCCATTAACGAGTTTTCGGTAGCGAGATCCTCTTGAAGTTTAGCGAGGCGCTCGTCAATGGAGGCACGAAGGGCCGAGTTGTCGTCGCTGATGGATTGGCGAAGGGTAGCGAACGACTGCAACTCCGTTGAGACGAACGTGGCCAATTGTTGAACAATTGGTTCCAACGTTGTCTTTGTAGCATCAGCGCTCTCCTGTAAGGACTTTAACAGGGAAGAGGCTTCAGAGAATAGATTATCGACTTTTGCGGTCGCTGCCTCACATGCTTTTGTGGAGGCGTCTATTGCTGCAGTGGCAGAGGCGACGAAATCATGCTAAGTCCTGGAGAAGGCATCAACAATCTTCTGAAAAGCGGCTTCAGAGAGAGAGGACTGAGTGTTGGAGGATGAAGCAAGAAGCAAGTCAACCTTCTCATTTAGCTCCTTAAGATGCTTCTTTGTTACTGGAGCATCATCCTCGTCGTCGCTTTGGACCTGAAACGGACTAAAGTAAACCGAATCGAAGGTCATATTTTCCCCTCCAAGAAAAAGGTTATCTCCATCAGAGGCATGATTTCGAGATGTTGGGGGTGGTGAAGCTGGGGGTGTGGTTGTTTTTGTAGGTTCAGGTTGCGTGTTGGTGGGGGTAGTTTCGGGTGGTGGTTGAGTGTGGATAGGTTCGGTTGTATGCTGGGTGTCGGTTGTATGAGGAGGTTCGGTTACAGGTGGTGTTTCGGTTGCATCGGTATGAACCCCCGTATCAGATACGTTGGTTGTAACCTATGCAGTTGTTGTAGTGGTATCTGTGAAAATGGGTGGTGGTATAGGGAAAGCGGTTTTAGGAATGGTGGTAGTGGGGTTTATGGTGGGAATGGAAGTAGGGCTTGTTTGAGTAGGTGAAGGAATGGGTGAGACATGAATTTCCATGTCTGGGGTAGGTGATCGGGGTGGGGTGTTGCCTCTTGGAGGGGTTTCGCCTCTTTGAGAGCCGTCCGAACCCGAACTCTCGTCTTCTGAGTCACTCGAAGAGGAAGCGATGACAAGCTTTCGCTTCGGGTGAGTCTTCCGTCTCTTCGGCTGCGGGGACTGTGTAGCTTTGGTTGGTTTCCTCTTCCTGGGAGAAGGACCTTTAGCCCCTTTGGTCACTTGCTTCCCTTTATCTACCTTTTTGCCCCTCTTAACAGGTTTTTCAGCATCATGGATGGACTTGAGCATTTCCTGTGTGAGTTCCCTAGGTCCAGACGCCTTGAACTCCTTAATGGTCCGGATGATCCTGCTGTCAGATGGAACATCGTCGTACATTGTCTCCGGAATGGAGCCAATGAAAGAAAACTTGGATGCATCTGAGACGATAATCTTCGTGGTATGAAAAGAACCGATCGAAGACATCGATGCACCAGCAGCAGTGGGGACATCAAATTTATCCATCGCCCATTTTGTGATGAGAGTCCAGAACCGGGAATACGACACCTCAGAGTGTCGTGAAGAAGAAGAGAGGCTCTAGATGAGTTGTTGCCAGAGAACAAACCCATAGTCAAGATTGACTCCGTTGTAGACGCCATACATAATCGACAAGAACAGTCGACTAGAACCATCGGATCCTGAGCTCCGTTCAGATAAGCCCTTGAAGAGGACTGTAAACATGCCGTTCCACTGTGGCGGCAAGCAGGATTTTTTAAACTTCGCAACGGAGGTGAGCGTCTCCGTGTACCCCATATTATAAAACATGGTGTAAAGATTCCCAATCGGAATCGTCTCCGGATTAATTCTTGAAGGGTCAGCAGCAAACCCTAGCAGTGTACCAAATCGTTGCCTTGAAATCGAGGTCTTGTGATTAGAAACCTCGAAGAACACCCTATCGACTGCTTTATCGTAATGTGCAGTCGCATACACCTGCGAGAGGAGCTCCATGGGCACAGACTCAACCCTAGAAAGTGCAGGAGCAATTTGTGAATACTTCAGGCACTCCATGATCGGAAACATGTAGGAATCGTACGCCTGAGGGGTTAGGTCAATCACCAAACACTGTTGAGGGTGAATGGGAAGGATGTGTGAGGTGGCATGGACTGAGGATGATTCTGCCATTGTTGAAGTTAGGAAGAAGAAGATGAACAGTAAAAGCTTTAGGGAATTTTTGCTCTCTTGGAAATTCGGATGCAGTAAAGAGGTAAATGGGAGTGGAGACTGCCTTTTATAGTGGGTGTAAGGAGAGAGAAAAATTTGTTCAAATCTTCTATGGAAATACAAAAAGGTTTTCCGGAATGACAGATGCGTGACAGTTAAGGCATGCGATGATCACGTAGGAGAGAGAGTGTCAGATTCCTAGGAACACGCCGCCCAACAAGCGCCGTTTCAGAAGAAACCGTTTCAATTCCACACGTGCCTTGATGTGCCAGAGAGGAACCGCTTGAAATTCGCACACGCGTCCATTATGTCAGTTAAAGAATGGGCGTTTCAAATTCGCATACGTCCCTTTGTAACCGCCGTTTGAAATTCAATCTTTTTATCTCCCGCCTGAGTCAGCAACCCTTCATCTTGTCTTTTAAATGGCATCTTTTGAATTAATTTCCCACGTGGATGATTGTTGACCACGTCTTAATAATTAACCACCAATGCAATAAAACAACCTGTAATTATTAGTACCAGATTTTTGGAAAATCAAAGATTTTCGTGCTAAGAGTGTAAAAAGAAAAGAAATAAAGCAACTCTTTTTAGGAATAAATGTGATGTCAATAATGACACGAAACAAATGATCTCGGGCACGAATCTCTTCCTTCAAAGTCAAGAGAGACCTTAAAGTGCAAAGGTGGTTTCCTGTTAAATAACGATCAAACACTTATTAATAAGTGTTGAAAGGCTTCTTTTAATGAGGCTACTTAAGGTGGCTTTATCTTTGATTCAACAGTCCTAATCTTGAAATAAGATAGAAAGTGAACAAAGTGCTTGTGAGACCGGTATAGTTTGTTGAACAAGTAGGTAGGAATTAATTTTAAATGGGCTTGGAAAATATAAAATCTCAACAAAAAAAAATTAAAAACTGGATCCCAAGGGAAGAAATGTTATGGTGTTTAACAATTTCATAGGAATCACACAAAATAAAAATTTGGGATTTCATCAAGATACATCCGTCAATTCTTTGGTGAAAACTTGAGCAAATTTATTGTTCACCGTCAATTCGGATTTGGGGTTGAATTTTGGGTTTCACGCAGCTCGTAGTGGCACGAAACGGAGATCATAAACACAGTTGTTGTGTAACCATAAACCTCAGTGGTAATTTCTGAGAGTCTCAAGGGTTACGTTGATGAAACGAATGTAATGGAGAAATGTAATGGAGATGGTGTAAGAAATTAAAGTACCTCTGCTGCGAAAATAAGGACCAAGCAGAAAACTCTTATCTCATGTGAGAAGAGAGTGAGGTAGCTCACGATTAGAATAAATGTGATAGCCTAATTGGGAAGACAAGGTTTGTTTATACAAAGTCATTAAGGCTATTATTCAGAATCTTATGAGGCTTGGGACACATACAGCAGCATGCTTCTAGGGACACTTAAGTAATCCAACAATTATATCCCCATAAACGAACGAACACATAAATAAAATAAGAAAATATTTTTGGAGTTTTTGATATATATAAAAAAATTAAAAGAAAAGAAAATAATAAAAAAAAAATTAAGCAAGAGAAAAAATAAGACTTAGAAAGAGTAAAAAAAAACTTTGGAAAAATTTGGTAACCGAACCCGAACGTTCGGTTGGTTTCGGTTGAGAAAAGTTTTGAAAAACCGAACCCGAGGGATCGGTTGGTTTCGGTTTTGGAAAATTTTGAAAAACCGAACCCGAGCGTTCGGTTGGTTTCGGTTTTGGAAAATTTTGAAAAACCAAACCCGAGCGTTCGGTTGGTTTCGGTTTTGGAAAATTTTGAAAAACCGAACCCGAGCGTTTGGTTGGTTTCGGTTTAAGAAAATTTTGAAAAACCGAACCCGAGCGTTCGGTTGGTTTCGGTTTAAGAAAATTTTGAAAAACCGAACCCGAACCTTCGGTTGGTTTCGGTTTTGGAAAATTTTGAAAAACCGAACCCGAGCGTTCGGTTGGTTTCGGTTTAAGAAAATTTTGAAAAACCGAACCCGAGCGTTCGGTTGGTTTCAGTTTAAGAAATTTTGAAAAACCGAACCCGAACCTTCGGTAGGTTTCGGTTTTGAAAAATTTTTAGAAAACCAAGAAAATACTTTGGACAATAAGATAAACAACTTTGAAAATGAAATGTACAACCAAGAAAACTACCTTTGTGGTGATGAGCGAGTCAGATTATGTAACCGAACCTGAACGTTCGGTCAATTTCGCTTCTTACGTTTGTGGTTGAGAGGTAGTTTGAGGTACTGACTCTGATTCCATCATACCTAGCCCTTGTAAAATTCTGCTGAATGATGCTTCAGGAAGAGCTTTGGTAAAGACGTCAGCCAGTTGATCAGTGGTTCGAACAAAGTGTACTTCAACGTTTCCATCTTCCACATGATCTTTGATGAAGTGATACCTCAGTGCTATGTGTTTGGTTTTGGAGTGTTGCACTGGGTTATGACATATCCTAATTGCACTTTCAGAGTCACAATATAGTGGGATCTTCTTCATATTGAGTCCATAGTCTCGAAGTTGACTCTGGATCCAAATCACTTGAGAGGTGCAGGATGCAGCGGCTATGTATTCAGCTTCGGCAGTAGACAACGACACGCACGTTTGTTTCTTTGATTGCCAGCTAACCAACTTCCCGTCAAGGAATTGACAGCCGCCAGTGGTGCTTTTTCTGTCGAGTCCACATCCTCCAAGGTCTGCATCTGAGTAGGCTTGAACGAAGAAGCCTGATTTGGAAGGATACCATAGACCTAAGGAGGCCGTTCGCTTGAGATATCGTAAAATGTTCTTCACTGCAAGCATGTGAGGTTCGCGTGGGTTTGCCTGAAATCTAGCACAATAACACACAGAAAACATGATGTCAGGCCTGCTAGCAGTAAGATACATTAGTAAGCCTATCATTTGACGATAGAGTGTGATATCAACAGCCGGTTTGTCCAGGGATGGAGTTAGTTTGGTGCCGAATGCCATTGGGACTTTGATTTTGGAATCTCCCATCATGCCAAATTTTGCTAAGAGAGTCTTCGTGTAAGCTTCCTGATTGATAAAGATGCCTTCGGGTCCCTGTCTAATATTTAAGCCAAGGAAAAAGTTAATAGGACCCATTGAGCTCATTTCAAATTTAGTCTCCATCAGCTTTCTGAATTCAACTGGTAGGCTGGGATTCGTTGAACCAAAGATGATATCATCGACATAAATTTGAACGATCATAAGGTGGTTACCTTCCTTTTTGCGAAAGAAGGTTGGGTCAACCGAACCTTGTTTGAATTTAGACATCTTTAAGAATTTAGTTAGCGTTTCATACCAGGCTCTCGGAGCTTGTTTGAGTCCATACACAGCTTTATCCATAATGTAGCAATGATTAGGATACATTTCGTTCACGAAGCCAGGAGGTTGCTCCACGTACACTGTTTCTTCGAGTTCTCCATTAAGAAATGCACATTTGACGTCCATTAGGAAAACTTTAAAGTTTTTGTGGGCAGCATAAGCAAGAAATATTCTTACAGATTCCAGCCTAGCTACAGGAGCGAAAGTCTCTTCATAATCAATCCCTTCCTCCTAACAATATACTTTTACTACCAGACGAGCTTTGTTCCGTATAACGTTCCCTTCCTTGTCCATTTTATTCCTAAAGACCCATTTGAGACCAACAACCGAGGCATCTGGAGGAGTTGGAATGAGGCGCCAAACTTTGTTCCTCTCGAATTCATTTAGTTCATCTTGCATCGCTTGAACCCAATCGGAGTGATCGAGAGCAGTGTTAACTGTCTTCGGTTCAACTTTTGATACGAATGAGTTAAACATGCAAAATTCAACTTTGGAAAATAAGGATGTCTGTTTTGACTTGAGTTATGATTGGGTCAGAACCTTTTCAGAGACATCCCCAACCACTTGAGAGATAGGATGATCTCTGGTCCATTTGGTGAGGGGAGGGTAGTTTGGATCAAAGGTTGGGTCCAGTTCAGCATTGATCATTTCTTCTGGCTCGGACTGGCTTTCGTAGTCGTATGACATATCAGCTTGCTCCCCCTCGATGTGTGAGCTTTCAGGAATGCTTTGTGAAACTTGAGCTTCAGAGGTTTCTTGTGGTGCTGGGCTTTCAGGCGTTGATGCACCTTCGGATGGTGAAGCACTTTCGGTTGGAGAAGTACTTTCGGGAGCAGTTGGAGAGCTTGGCTCCCCCTCAACATGTGAGGTCGGCTGAGTTGATGACGGTTGATCCTCCCCCTCAACTGAAGCATCGTTTGATGGAGGTTCGTCAGAATTCGATCCTCCTTCGTTCATTCTCCTGGCAGCTTCTTCGACAATTTGCTTCATATGGTCTACCTTGTTGTCTGCTGCGCCTGCTTCTGAGAGAGTAGCTTTCTCTGGTTCGTCAAATAGCTCCATAAACTTCTCGAATAGATTAGCGATCGAGACTGTGACTTGGCCAGTTTGAGGAAAGATGTCCCCAGCAGTGTCTTCATTGGCTTTTAGCTTTTTGACATAGCAATCATCGAAAGTCACGTAGTAAGTCTCTTCGATTTTCCTCAAACGCTTGTTTAATACTCTGTATGCTTTGGAAGTGAGAGAGTAGCCCAGAAAGATTCCCTCGTCGGCTTTGACATCAAACTTGTTGCAGTGTTCTTTAGAGTTAAAGATGAAACACCGTAAGCCGAACACGTGGAAAAATTTCACATTGGGCTTCCTGTTGTTGAGAATCTCATAAGGTGTGAGTGTGAATCGCTTGTTGAGATATGACCTGTTCTGTGTAAAACAAGCAGCAGAAATAACATCAGCCCAAAAATAAAGAGGTAAGGAAGCGAAACTTAGCATGGTTCGGGCAGCGTCACACAAAGATCAGTTTCGTCTTTCAACAATTCCGTTCTGTTGAGGTGTGTAGGGAGCTGAGAAGTTGTGACTTATTCCCTTTTCTGCCAGGAATTCTTCAAATGCTCTATTTTTGAATTCGAGACCATTGTCGCTCCTGATGTTGCGAACCACCTTCTTCAGCTGTACTTCAATCTGCTTGATGAACACTTTCAGCTTATGAGTCGCTTCAGATTTAAGCTTTAGAAAGAACACCCATGTAAATCTTGAAAAGTCATCAACAATAACAAGAATATACATGCTACCACCGATGCTTTCGATAGATGATGGACCACACAAATCAATATGAAGTAATTCGAGTGGTTCAACAACTTTAGTGTTAATTATAGATGGATGACTTTGACGACTCTGCTTCCCCATTTCTCATGCAGCACACAAATGATCTCTATTGAACTTGAGCAATGGAAGACCTCGAACATGACCTCCATGTTGGGTTTTGAGCAATCTAACACTTCCTAAGTGTGCATGCAACCCTAATAAACCTTGGATCTATGTTTGTCTAAATACATGCAAAATAATAATTTTCCAAGGTTTATAACCTATCTAACATGACATGGGGAACATTTCAACATAAAAGAGTTAGAAGAGATTACATACCTTTGTTGTGTTGGGTTCTTAGGAGTTTGAGGGCCAAGCACCAATAGTGTGAATGCCTCAAATGGAATCACAAACACCACAAACTCTTGGAAAACTTTGAGAGAGTATACACACTCTTGTATTTTTCGGCCACACACATGCACACACACACTAGAACACTAGCTTTCTCTTAGGCTATCTTAGGCTCTTTTTCATGCTCCATAAGCATGCTTATATAGTATGCATGGTTAGGGTGAAACCCTAATAACCCATGTCTTTTCCTATTCCAAGGATCCATGGGTTAAAAGCTCCATGGATCATCCATGGACTTCCACATAAGCCTAGCCCATTAACAAATGAGTATTAGCCCACACTATATAAAACAAATAGCCCATAATTTAATTAGTATTCTTTTTAATCTCTAAATTAATCCATAATTAATTTAAGACTAAAACTAATTAAATAACATAACTTCATATTAATATATTATAACTCATAATATATTAATAAACATATGTGTATAACTCTCATAAAATTATCCATAATAGTTTGGATGAGATGCAACCCAAATGGACCATGCCGGTCGGGTCAAGTATATACCAAATAAGTTATGGACTTAGACACCTTATCCAACAGACTCCCACTTGGATAAGTCTAATAACTATATTTGCCTATAACTTCAGGAACCAACCAACAATCGTAGCTCTCGAAAACTCCCTCGAACAATGAAGACTCTGTCGAACTATGAAGCGCCATTTTAGATAAGTGATCACATAATCCTCTGTTCTCATGATATCAGCCGGACAAACACATGGAACTATGTCTTGCTTATTGTCTAGCAGTTGTTTCTCGATTATCCGATTTGTTTGACGAAGAACTTCACTGAACACATCGGTTTAGTTCTGACCAGGCCTGGTATATGGGTCAACACAAAATCATCGAGGGGCCCGGATATCGCTTCTATTTCTAGAAGGAACAGATAAACTTCGACTGATATGCTTGTTCTACTACTTATTGAATTGTACACAAAGGCACGTTTTATAACATCAAGTTACTGATGCGTTTACGTGCAATCAATGCACAACCAACTCATAGGTAACAACTCATATCTCTAGGTTTAAAGATTTATATGATGTTATCGTCTCACGATCACTCGAGATAAATTCCATGAAGTGATACAAGTGAGCGTGGGTTTATACCAATACTCATAACTTATGAGTACTCATGAATGTTGCAGCAACCATTGCCATGCCTAAACACCTTTAAGGCATCTACAAACCCAATTCATGACAATCTTGATTCATACCTACTTCCGACGTATGATCGATTGTGGAGGTTTGAACAAATTAATTATTCTGGAAGTCAAAACATGCAAAACTGAAACAATAGTAAATAATTGACAATGATAGTAACACTTTACTCATAAATAAATCACAAATTTTATTCATCATCAAACGTCGATTACATTTTACAAGTTTTAGGAAAACTATCTAATCTGTAAAACTAATATCGTCCCTCAGCCCGATGCGTCTCGCATGCTGAAAATGCTTAACCCTCGTCAGTCCCTTCGTAAGGGGATCTGCAGGATTCTCATCCGACGATATCCTCCTTGTCACAAGGAGTCCTTCTTCAATCTTGTGCCTTATGAAGTGATATTTTCTGTCAATGTGTCGGGATCTGCCATGATCTCTTGGTTCCTTGGCTAAGATAACCGCAGCATTGTTGTCACAGAAAATTTCTATAGGTTCCTTAATAGCTGGTACAACTCCAAGGTCTCCGATGAAGTTCTTTAGCCATATCGCCTCCTTCGCTGCTTCACTCGCTGCTATATACTCTGATTCACAAGTCGAATCAGCCACCGTCTCCTGCTTGGAACTCTTCCAAGAAATTGCCCCTCCATTTAAGGTAAAGATCCAGCCCGACTGAGAGCGGAAATTATCCCTATCAGTCTGAAAACCAGCATCACTATACCCTAATATTCTCAAGTCATCACTGCCACCAAGGGTAAGGACCCAATCCTTAGTCCTCCGCAGGTACTTGAGAATGTTCTTTACCACGGTCCAATGAGCCTTGCCAGGGTTCCCCTGATACCTGCTGACCATGCTCAAAGCAAATGCCACATCAGGACGGGTACAAGTCATAGCATACATGATCGAGCCAACTGCGGAAGCATATGGTAATTGGCTCATCTCAGCTATCTCAGCCTCTGTACTCGGACTCTGAGTCTTACTCAGTTTGGTATTGCTTTGGATCGGTAAATCTCCTTTCTTGGAATTCTCCATGTTGAACCTTTTCAACACCTTATCCAAGTAGATACTCTGACTAAGTCCAATTAGTCTTCTACTCCTTTCTCTTAATATCCTTATCCCTAGGATATAGGTAGCCTCCCCTAGGTCCTTCATAGCAAAGCACTTCCCAGGCCAGGACTTAACCTCCTGCAAGGTTGGGATGTCATTTCCTATGAGTAGTATGTCATCCACATACAGTACCAAGAAGCTAACTATACTCCCACTAGCTCTGACATACACGCAAGACTCATCTTCGCTTCTCAAGAAGCCAAACTCTTTTACCTTCTCATCAAAACAAAGATTCCAGCTACGAGATGCTTGTTTTAATCCATAAATGGATTTCTTAAGCTTGCATACTCTATTAGGGTACTCTGCATTGACAAAACCCTCTGGCTGATTCATGTACACATCCTCAGCCAACTTTCCATTAAGGAAAGCGGTTTTGACATCCATTTGCCATATTTCATAATCATGAAATGCTGCAATGGCTAACATAACCCTAATAGACTTAATCTTGGCCACCGGCGAGAAGGTTTCATCATAATCAATACCTTGAGTTTGAGTAAAACCCTTCGCAACCAGTCGAGCCTTATAAGTATGCACTTTTCCTTCCATGTCGGTCTTCTTTTTGAAGATCCATTTGCACCCGACTGTTTTACGGCCTGGTACATTGTCAACCAAGTTCCAAACTTGATTGTCATACATGGACTGTATCTCGCTGTCCATAGCCTCCTTCCATTTAGCAGACTCCGGGCCTGCCATGGCTTCCTTAACACTGCTAGGTTCATCCAAATTTACTAGTGTACTATCACTAATAAACGTATCACCTTCCGTAGTAATATGAAAACCATAATAAAACGAAGGTGTGTTCCTAACCCGTGTGGAACGTCTCGGAGGTACAGACTCGTCAGCTGGATCAACAGGAGTTTCTTCCTCAGGTTGATTGCTAGTGTCTGAGGTTCCTTCACCAATTGATTCTTGAATTTCTTCAAGATCAATCTGCCTCCCACTGTCTCCTTGGCTTATAAATTCTTTCTCGCGAAAGATCCCTCTTCGTGCTACAAAAACCACATTCTCACTGGGTCTGTAGAAAAGGTAACCGAAGGATTTCTGTGGGTAGCCAATGAAAATACACCTTTCACTTCGGGGCTCAAGCTTATCATGAGTTTCACGCCTCACGAATGCTTCGCAACCCCAAATTTTGATGTGGTCCAAATTGGGAACCTTCCCAGTCCACATTTCATGAGGTGTTTTGGTAACCTTCTTTGTAGGGACTAGATTAAGGATATGGGCGGCAGTCTCTAAGGCATACCCCCAAAAAGAGATTGGTAACGAAACTCGACTCATCATAGAGCGAACCATGTCCAACAAGGTACGATTATGCCTCTCAGCTACACCATTCAGCTGTGGTGTCCTGGGAGGAGTCAATTGTGAGACAATCCCACACTCCTTAAGATAGTCAAGGAACTCGGTACTAAGATACTCACCACCTCGATCGGATCGAAGCATCTTAATGTTCCTGCCCAATTGATTTTCTACTTCCTGTTTGAATTCCTTAAACCTTTCAAAGGTTTCGGACTTGTGTTTGATCAAGTAGACATACCCATATCTACTATAATCATCAATAAAAGTCACATAATACCGATTAGCGTCCCTTGTGGCGGTTTTGAATGGCCCACATACATCAGTATGTATTAGGTCCAACAAAACTTCACCCCTCTCACAAGTTCCAGTGAAGGGTGATTTTGTCATTTTTCCAAGTAGACAAGATTCACAACTATCATCTGATTTGAGGTCAAATGATTCCAAGACTCCACTCTTTTGGAGTTGGTCTATGCGTTTCTTGTTTACATGTCCAAGACGACAATGCCACAATGATGCTTTATCCAGGCTAGTAGAAGAATCAATATACAACACATTATTTCCTAAGTTGTCTACAATCGACACAGTTTCATACACGCCATCACAAGGTAATGCTTTAAAATAAAACACATTATTAAAGAAAGCATTAATACCACCACATTCATTATCAAACGAAAAGGTAAAACCTTGTTTGTACAAAGCATGAAAAGAAATAATATTCCTCGCCATTTCAGACGAGTATACACATTTATTCAAGTCTAATTTTAACCCATTATTAAGCAACAAGGTATAAACTCCAATCTTGGAAACAGGTGAAGCCTTCCTATTCCCCATGATTAAGTTTATCTTCCCGTGCTCCACATCCTCACTTCTTCTTAGGCCCTGCAAATCAGAACATATGTGAATACCACATCCTGTATCAAGCACCCAAGAGTTAGAATATGTTGAGTAATTAGACAATATAGTGTAAATACCTGCATAGGTGGGTTTCACTTTCCCATCCTTTAGATCCTGCAAGTACTTAGGGCAGTTTCGCTTCCAGTGTGCCTTTTCATGGCAATAAAAGCATTCAGCATCCTTTGGAATGGCAGAAGGAGTGACAGAACCGTTCTTAGTCTTGGATGAGGAGCCTTCAAGAGACTTTCCCTTGGTACCCTTCGAAGGGTGCTTCCTCTTTTTCCCTTTGCCTTGCCCAATAGCTAAAACAGGGGTAGAAGTTGGAGTAGGAGTAGTAGAGGTAACAACCGCTTTACCCTTAAGACCGGTTTCAGCGGTCTTCAAGAGTCCTTGAAGCTTGCTGAGGGTAACTTCCTCCTTGTTCATATGATATGTCATTCGAAAATGATCATAACAAGAAGGCAAGGAGTGCAAAATGATGTCAATTGCTAACTCCTCGGGGATGTTAACATTCAGCTTCAGCAAACGGTCCACATACCTTTGCATCTTTTGCATGTGGCCCGTGACGGATTCACCGTCCTTCATGCGGGTAGTTATTATGGAGGAGATTATTTCATACCGCTCCTGACGAGCACTCTGATGGTACCTTTCCATCAAGTCTTGGTGCATCTCAAAAGGGTAGAAATCTTCATATGACTTTTGGAGCTCGGCTGTCATCGTGGCCATCATGATACATGCCACCTTAGTAGCATCTCTCTCATGAGTCCTGAATTCAGCGATCTCCTCAGGAGTAGCAGTAGACTCATCAAGTTCTTTTAACTCCTTATCGAGGACATATTCCTTGTCCTCGTAACGAGTAACCATCCTGATGTTCCTAATCCAATCCATGAAGTTGGAACCATCAAAGATGACCCTCCCACAAAGATTCATGAGAGAGAAAGAACCAGTTGGGTTAGAGCCTGAAGCATTAGTGTTGGAAGACATCTGAAAGAAGAAAGTAAGTTTAGATTAGATATTTAGGATCCTTAATAAGACACCCAAATGTAATATTAAGGCTAGGATCCAATCACAATATATTACACTTAGAAGAGGGATGCCGTAATCTAAGTAATAATATATTTGAAAGGTAGGCGAATGACGATTCACCAATTTCCACCATGAAAACGAAATGATTAATTAGGTTTAATTGGATTTGAAATTCCTAGATTCTTTTGAGATTCATTGAACTTTTCAATGGCATGTTTCAATCTCGATTGTGCCCTTCAAGTTTTGTGACTGGGATGCCGAGGATCACAAAACAAGGTGTGAATAACCATGCTAACTCACTTGGTACTCCTAATATTATCACCTAATCAATGTGCCGGTTAACCACACACGCTCCATTGATCTATGACAACATTAAGTTACCCTTCGTGATCCTTACTAGTCTAATTAGTGTGCCGGTTAACCACACACGCTCCACTAACGACTTGGTAAGGTACAAAGTGTGAATTCCATGGATTAGCACCATGTTCACATTTTCCTAAAATAACTAAGATTGGGAATTAAAAGAGTTTAGTTATTTTATAATATTCATTATACTTTTAATGAGGATTTAAAGTCGTTGTTCTACCCGTTCGGCTAACGACCCTCCACCGATCAAGCAAGCGGTGGGTGAGAGTATACACCCATTAAGTCGCCATTTTATAGGCAACAACCTTATACCCACCTTATAGACCGGCTTCGTGAATGAGGCCTACTAACGGTAAAACGACTTATTCTTATACATATATATAATAATTAACCATTAATGTTATAAATAGTATAAGGGTTGAATTTTAACTATTAAAACTCTAAGGTTTGGAATTAAAGTTTATTAAAGTGTGTGAAACTTTACAAATTCCAAAACTTGAGGACAAGTTTTGTAACTTTGCAAAACTCTTCATTTCATAACTTATGAATTAAGGTTCATAAAAATGAAGACTCTTCATTTTCATGTAACTTATGTGTTTTAAGTGTGTGTTAAATGAAAGTGACCTTTGGTAATCCATAACTTGAGGACAAATTATGGACTCCATTAAAACACATAAATGATTAAGAATTAATTCTAAACAATTCAGCAAACAATTCCTATCATTTTCTAAATTCATAAGAACATGAACATGATCATCAAAAATTCAAGAATTATATGAACACATAAAATCATGGATTTTTGATATATGCTATTGTAAATGGATTAGAACAACCATTACACCAACTAAAATAAGTTTTACAACACCAAAACAATTTAGGGTAATGTTTCCAGTCCATTTCCAGCAGCAAAAGTCGAGATTCTGCATTCTTTCGATCCTACTCGCCGAGTGCACGAACGGACTCGTCGAGTAGGTTGAAGTTTGCCTTGGACTCGGCGAGTCCCCCCAATGGACTCGGCGAGTCTAGCATGCAGACAGCAACGATTTCGACTTTTTTCACTATTTTGCATCAAGTATTAAACAAGCAAGCCTAGGCTCTGATACCACTGTTGGGTTTTGAGCAATCTAACACTTCCTAAGTGTGCATGCAACCCTAATAAACCTTGGATCTATGTTTGTCTAAATACATGCAAAATAATAATTTTCCAAGGTTTATAACCTATCTAACATGACATGGGGAACATTTCAACATAAAAGAGTTAGAAGAGATTACATACCTTTGTTGTGTTGGGTTCTTAGGAGTTTGAGGGCCAAGCACCAATAGTGTGAATGCCTCAAATGGAATCACAAACACCACAAACTCTTGGAAAACTTTGAGAGAGTATACACACTCTTGTATTTTTCGGCCACACACATGCACACACACACACTAGAACACTAGCTTTCTCTTAGGCTATCTTAGGCTCTTTTTCATGCTCCATAAGCATGCTTATATAGTATGCATGGTTAGGGTGAAACCCTAATAACCCATGTCTTTTCCTATTCCAAGGATCCATGGGTTAAAAGCTCCATGGATCATCCATGGACTTCCACATAAGCCTAGCCCATTAACAAATGAGTATTAGCCCACACTATATAAAACAAATAGCCCATAATTTAATTAGTATTCTTTTTAATCTCTAAATTAATCCATAATTAATTTAAGACTAAAACTAATTAAATAACATAACTTCATATTAATATATTATAACTCATAATATATTAATAAACATATGTGTATAACTCTCATAAAATTATCCATAATAGTTTGGATGAGATGCAACCCAAATGGACCATGCCGGTCGGGTCAAGTATATACCAAATAAGTTATGGACTTAGACACCTTATCCAACACTCCAGTGACAAGTTTGTTTATATCTTTAAAGTTGAGATGAGAGAGTCTTCGGTGCCACAACCAGCTTTCGTCAGATTGTGCTTTTGATGACAGGCATATAGCTGGGTTTCCTTTGATAAGTTTGAGGTTTAGAGGAAACATTTCACCCTTACGCTCCGATTTGAGAATAACTTTCTTTGTTTTCTTCTCAATAATTTCAGAACCCTCATCGTCGAATGAGACTTTGAGACCTGTACCTCCAACAAGCTGAGATACACTGATGAGGTTGTGTTGTAGTCCTTCCACGTATGCCACCTTCCTTATAGTGAAATCACCATTAGTAATCATTTCGTATCCCTTTATGGTGCCGAAGGAGTTGTTTCCAAACTTGACGTTGCCACCATTTGTAAGAGACCTGTATTCCCTGAGCTCTTCTTTCCTCCCTGTCATGTGACGTGAGCAGCCACTATCGATGTACCATTCTTCGTCAAACTGCTCGTCACTTATAACCTGCAAAAATTAAGCAGATTTAGGAACCCAAAGTTTCTTGGGTCCTCGTGAGCCTTTCACAGGTACAGGAATAGTAAGAGAGATGTCAACAAGATATGTTCGTTTTATTAGTGTTGTTTCATCTTTCTTTTTGATGGTAAAAACTTTGATTTTATTAGGATTAGTTGCGTTCGTTTTAGATTCCGATTTGGATGATGAAACCTTCTGTTTGCCTTTTTGTTCAGCTGACGAATGAGATTTTTGAGAACGAACAGAATGAACTTTTGAGTGAGATGGAGATGAATTGGATGAATTAGAAGAAATAGATGAGTGAGAAGGAGAGGGCTTAGATGACTTCTTTTCTGGAGACTCTAGGTGACCCCTTTGCTTTTGATCATTGGTGGGACTGAACTTAGAGTTTTGATCTCTTTTGATTTCAGAACCGAACCTTTGCTTTCGGTTGGAGTCGTCCTCAGAACCGAACCTTTGCTTTCGGTTGGTATTCTTTTCCGAACCGAACCTTGGCTTTCGGTTGTTGTGGCTCTCGTGCTTTTTAACAGGGTTATTCTCAAACTTTAGATTCTTGTCTTGATGTGAGAAATATGCATTCTGGGATTGCCAGAATTGTTTTCTTTCAGAGAGATTCTTCCTGTATCTCTGGTTCCTTTGACGTTTCTGATTCCTCATCTGCTTTGGTTGATGATGGATATTGGCTTTCATTTTCGGTTTCTCTTTGGCTGGTTCACTTGGAACTTTGGAAGTTTCACTTTGAACTGAGGAACTAGAGGGAACGTCTTCTTTTACCGAACTTCCATTTTCTTGAGGAATGTCTTTCGTACCACTGGTACTTGGCACATCGAAATTATCTGGCTTGTTCAAGGGTTCTGGTACGTATCTACCCTTACTTATCCATGAGGTCCTTTCTGATAAGCCTACCGTTTCATCTGCATTATCGATTGGAGCTGACCAGAAGAACTCATCGCAACCATCAGCATTGTCTTCGTTTACAATTGCTGTGAGTGCAGCAGTCTGATGTTCGGTTACTCCTGTGACCTTGTACACTTGATTTGGAGTGGTCCTAACCTTTTGATATACAACCGCTTTCTCTGCTAAGATCGGGGACTTTTGTTGGGACAATCGAGCGAACTCCACTGAATTTTCTGAAATTAGATTCTTGTGGTTTTCAGGTTCGCTTTTCACAAATTCTGAGCAGTCAACCGTGTCCTCTACAGAAATTTCACTAATATTGTCATCCTCATTAAGCTCAGATGCATTTTCAACATCAATTTTGTTTTCTGAGCTCAAGTTGGCGTTTAAAGAGTCAAATTTTTGTACGGTTTCGGTTCTCAGTTTAAGTCTATCATTTTCATCCAAAAGGTTTTTAAGCATGTCCTTATGGTCCTTGGATTTAATGAAAGATTCTATTTTGTCCAGTCCATACATATAGGTCGGATTGACGTCATCAGATGATATCACACTCTCACAATTATAAGCTTCAGCATCAATTTCATCCTCCTTAAACTCAAGGAAGGGCAAAATCATGCGATGAATCTTTTGTCCTATTTCACAGTCCAAGTGAAGCTGAGTAATATTAGTGTAAAGACGTTTTGCAATCAAACAAAAAACATTTCGCTGTTTTAACAGCTTTAAATTGTCTCTTTGTAAATAAATGTTTTCATATTTTATTTTAACTAATTCTGACTCCTTCAACTCAATCCACATGCGTCGTTCCTCACTCTTCGAAGACACCCTGCTTAATTGATCAGTTAGGTTAGAATTGGTGACTCGAGTTTGAGTTAAACTACTATCTAGATGAGAGATTCGTGAATTAACATTTTTTAGTTCTTTTTCATATGAGCATTGTGGTGCTTTAAATGAAACAAAAATCGATTGTACCTTCTTGATCAGTTCATCGAGTTCGTTGAACTGCACGCTGAGCGGTTTGGCTGTAAAGCACATATCCTGCTGCTCCTTCGGTTCATTGCTTCCACCATCAGTGTTGTATCCCCTCATCTGAAATACTCCGGACACCATCAAGCACCTTCCTCCACTGCTCTCCTCTTTTGCCACACAAGCCTTTCCATGAGAAGGCTTCCTCACTTCATTGTCTTCAGAGTCGGTTGACCAAACTTCCACGCCACGGAACTCGTCATTAGCAACCGAACCCTGCACAATTAG
Organism: Lactuca sativa; assembly: GCF_002870075.4. NCBI lineage: Eukaryota > Viridiplantae > Streptophyta > Magnoliopsida > Asterales > Asteraceae > Lactuca > Lactuca sativa. Next base: position 123,395,514 of record NC_056630.2, on the reverse strand, counting down.
AGCATTCATGGAAGGGTTAGCGGTAGATTTCTTCTTTCTCATCTCATCAAGCTTTTTCTGCAGCAAAGCTTCCTCATCCTTTTCAGCCATCTTTTTGAGGACACAATCCTTAGCATAGTGGTTTTTCCCTCCACAGTAGTAACAACTTACTCCAGAATCACCCTCTGCCTTCGGTTCCTTCTTAGACTCATCAACCTTCGGTTCATCTTTAACCTTTTCTGAACTATAACCCCCCTGCCAGTTTCGGTTTTTGTTGCTGGGGAATCTCTTCTTAATGAACCTCTTGGGGTTAGACACCATCATAGCATAATCCTCAGCGGTGAGGTTATACTCCTCCAAGTTCAGGTCTTCGTCCTCCATTACAGCTTTACTTTTTGACAAGAGGGCCAGCGAACCTAGGGTTGAGACAACATTCTTTTCCTGCAGCACAATTTTCTCCTGAGACTTGAGAATACCCACCAGTTTCGCCAAAGAATATGATTTAAACTGCTCATGGGCTTTAACTGTAGACACCACTGCTCTCCACTCTGATCTTAGACCATTTAAAAACGTAACCTTCTGCTCGATAAGCTTCCTTTCGATGTCATGTTTGATCATCTTGCTGAGAAGATGATTGAAGCGATCGAACGTTTGGGTCATAGTTTCTTCGGGTCCTTGCCTGAATTCTCCAAACTCAGATAAGAGTAAGGTTTGGATAGAGTGTTCAAGATCCTTGTCTGTCGAGTACAGTTCACGAAGTCTATCCCAAACTTCCTTTGCCGTCGTGCATGAACTTACTAACCTGAAAGTATCAGACTGAAGGGCAAATCTGATCAATCTTAACGCCTTGATATTTCACTGGAATTTATCCTTTTCATCTTGCGCAATATCTTTAACATCCTTCAGTAGATCGTTATACTCCTTTTGAGTTTTAATAATCCTTGACATTGCAAAGTGAGAAAACGGTCCATTAATAATTGCTTCCCAGATGAGGTATCCATTATCCTCAGATCCTATAACATAGTCTTCAAAGTGATGCGCCCAGACTTCATAATCATGGGTGTATAGGATGGGAATCTTTGTGGTTGATCCAATGTTGTTGGAAATATTGATGGGATTCGATTGCGACTCGTCCATAATGATCGAATAACCTGTTCAAAGATCAGACTTGTAATAAATCAGATTAGGGCAAAACAATAAATATCAAGATACGTCAATAATGAGATGACGGCTCAATAAATATCAGTAATTGCGGAAAACCCTAATTGAAACTTTTTCATAGAAAAGAAGTGTATTGATTACACAGCCTCCTACTCTGATACCAATTGATAAGATTAAAACTTAATCTTGAAGATCGATTAGATCTTAAACAGGTAAATAAAGATTAAACAGCAAGAACACGAAAACAATAAACAACTCAAGAATGAATCAAACGTGTCGAATGATTATAAAACAACCCTCAAAAGAGCTCGACAAAGAACATCAACTGTAGAGGGTTAGAAGATTTACAGGAACGATAAAGAAAATCAAAGCTATCGTAATTCTCTCTATTGTATTCTTGATAGTTAACATAAAATGCATGCAAGCATATACTTATATAGTAAACCTAACAGGCTCACGGTTGGACAGGCCCAAACCGGAGTACAAAACTATTGGACAAATAGCCGAGCCCAATGACGCAATACTTGAACGAATCTTCAACCCAACACTCGGAAGTATACCCTCTGTAGTTGTAGGTATATCAATAAGGATCTTTTTAGTTCTCACACAAGGTTGTTTATGGATCCTAAAATACCCCTATGGTATTTTAATTTCTTGTTTGGTTCTTATCTTCTGAATATGATTCTGGGATTACTGTTAGTCTTTTAGTTTTTCAAAATACTCCTATAGCATTTTAAACTTTATGTTTAGCTCTATCAATCCTAATTGGTAAGTTTCAGACCTGTTGCAACACCACTATCACTCCCAAGTACATGTTATCGCATCTCGAATAAATGTAGTTGACCAGGTTACATTTATTCCAGCTTACGATTACATAATTGCCTAGGTTTGATGGTAATGCTCAACATCCGAAGACTTTTATTATTGTTTTTCTTGTGATACTTGTGTTCGAGTGTTTTAGATTCTGGATGTTCTTATACTTTGGTAAAATATGGTTATACTTTAAAGTATAATTCTTGGTCAGAGTGTTTTATCCCTTTGTATTTATAGTTTGTATATCTTTTATGAATTGATATACTTAGCTCACTATAAACAATGCTCTGATACCAATCTGTCACACCCGAAAACCGGAACGGCAGAAACGTTCTGGGGTGGATGACGTCATGTCAAGTATCACAACACATGCATTATAGTAATCAAAGTACAACAAAACATTGCATTAATAGAATAGTTTTACATGGTTTACATTACTATACAACAAAGTAATACAAGTAAGTATAAGTAAGTACAACATGGTACTAAGCTATCTTCATCACACTACTAGAAAACAGACCTTTAATGACGCGCTTTTTACGACACGCTCTAATTAGCGATACGCAAAAGGACGTGCCCTTAAAATAGTGTCATCTCTCCAAAAAATTTAAGGATTTACGTCACGCTTTATTGCGTGCCCTTAATTTAGTGTCTCAAGAAAAAAAACACGGAGGGCGCTTTATCTTAAACGCGCGTCGTCTGTACCTGTCGCTTTATAATTTTAATGAAACACGCTTTTAGTAGACAGGGGGAAACGAAATCCCCAAAATTTTGAAAACCCGCTTTTTTTTTCTATCATCTATCTATCTTTCGTCCTTACAATCCACTCTCCCCTCTCTGATACTCTCTCCTCTAGACTCCTTTCTGAAAAAAAATATCATGTAAAGTCGTAGAGACAGAGTCTGAAATCATCAAGAGGATAACAAGAAGATAAAGAGATCGTGAATCATAATTGATCTCTGAGGTCTCCTCATCAATGGCGTCGACCATATCTAAAACCTCGAATTCAAATCTAATCAAAATGGATTCAGGCCTCACTTCTCTCTCATAGCGATTTTGGGATTTTGGTACAAGGTATTGACTCTTAGACACCAGCGACTTAGGGTTTTTCTTACAAGGTTTGTCTATGCACTTTGATTTCTCAAATGAAGAATTGATAATGCTGGATTTCAAAAAAGAAAAATAAAGCTAATGTTTGTTTCTTTTTGAGTTCATCTGAGTTAGTGGGAATCTGGAACAACAACACTTCAGAGTTCAATATTAAGTATCTCTGGGTTATCCCTCTACACTATCATCGTTTTCAACATGCTCATTCAGGTTTGTGTTCTTTCTCTGCTCTTATACTTTCTTAACTTCGTTTAGGGTTTGTTTAGAATTTGGATTCAGATCTATTTGTGTTGATGGCTGATTCAGATTGGAAGAGTTCCAATCTATGACAATGGCCGACCCACGATAATTATATTCCTGTTATCAAGCCATGTTAGAACCCTCTATCCAAAAGAATCTGATTGGTTCTTCTCATTTCATCAAAATTGGAGCAGACGTTGGCACTTCGCTTAAGGGCACATCATACTAGAGGGAAAATTTAAGGGCATTTAAGGTATTTTCAATAATATTAGTTCTAGGGCTTCCTATATTGTGGAGAAAGGCAACGATGTGTTTCTCTGTGGCGATGGGAACAACACACTTTGACACGCACATCCACATGCTCTTTGTCTGGTGAGTGTGTGCGATAGCGACAACAAGAAAAACCGAGAGAGGATAAGGGACCGATTTAGGAGAGGAAGAAGAGATGTGGGAGAGAGACATGGTTAACAGAAGCATCGATCAAGAAAGAAGGTGGCACCAAGGTCGTTGCTATTGTCGCTCCCGACAAAACAACAGTTACAATGGCCGATGGAAGATGGAAAGTAAACAAAGTAATTGAAATTGATAAGAAGCATCCCCAAACATTCTGATTGCCTTCTATTCAACAGATTTTTGGAGGTACTTTCTAAGCTAAAGTTTGAATTTTGAATATAGATAGGATATTACATATTGAATGTTAAAGATTTTGATATATGGTATATGCATTAATTTAAATTTGGAATCATCAAATAACAATGAGGCTATGACTGGTTGTATAAGATCAGGCCGAGGTTTGCTCTCATGTCCGACAGAAGTACAAGTAATTTTCGTTCTTGAACTTCCCTAAATTCATCTGTTTTGAGTGATCTGATTTTTGTTATGCTGATGAACTTGATTGATTGATTTCTATATGGTTATCCTGTTGATTACTTTCATGTGGGTGTTCGTGATCTATTGAATAATTGAATTTCATGATTTGATTTTTCACAGCCGTGCAAGATCAAAATTGATCTTAGTATTTTTCTAAATTTAGCACCTTTTATGTTGAACTTATTAGTTTACTTTTGCATCTGATTTATAAAAAAATGCTTTTAAAAAATGAAATTGATGGTAGATTTGATTTTCTACAAAAGTAGAAGATGGCAACCATGTTACACTAGAAGATTACTATATCATCTTGGGAGATTTCTTAAGAATCTTGTATTTGCTATTGTGGTAAGTGCTAAGGATAGTTAAGGGAATTTGTATATCCATAATCAGTTTTCTTGCAAGAACTCCTAAATTGCTTCTACAAATCTAACTATTTTGACCCTAAATAATCAGAAAACTAATATTATAATGAGTTTTGGCTCGGGTTGAAGAAACAAATCCTTAAGCAATAATGTTTAAGGACTCTTCCATAATTTTTTTTACCTACAGGAAACCATCAGATGTGAGCTAGTATGATTTTATTTTTAATTGGTTTGTTTTTAGGTGTCCAGACTGAGCTCATATCTGGTGATCAAAATGGGAATATCCGTGTATGGGACTTGACTGCAAATTCTTGTAGCTGTGAGCTGGTATGATTTTATTTTTAATTTTCAGCATATATACATTGATTAAGCTGTATGGGTTTAAAGTTTTAACAAAACCTAGGTGCCATAGGTTGATACATCAATGAGATCATTGACAGTGATGTGGGATGGAAGCTTGGTAGTTGCTGTAAACAACAAAGGAACTTGTTATGTCTGGAGGCTCTTACGTGGGACAGAGGTAAATTCACTATTTATTCTCTTTTTTCATCTAATATTGTTTCTTTTTTACTTAATCTGATCTTATGATTTGTGTTATTTACTGTAGATAATGACCAATTTTACATTACTATATACATACTTACATGTCTTAAAAAAATGTTGCATGCTTTTTTTAATTAATATAATAGTAATAATATGATATGTGTGTTTCAGGGCACCAATGATGGGTATTGGATTGGGTGTTTTCTGTAGATGGTGCTAATCTCATTACAGGTGTACATTTGATAAAATTTCCCTGTTTTTGATATAATAATAATAATAATAATGATTAAAAGTAACATACCTCAAGTCCTCAACTACTCTTATTGATGGTTTATTGTAATCCACATGTTACAACCATTCTTGCATATTCATCTTTGTTTAGGACTTAATCTTTTCGTTTCTCCTCAGATATGGTCACACGATTGACAATAATGTCCTGATTGTTACTGAAACTCTACATAAGAGAGATGTTCAAGAAATATTGGAGAAATTTCACCCTTTGGGGCTGTTTGATAGGTAACCTACCCTTAAAAATCATTTTCTTGATTTTTTTTCTTATTGTAATATTTTTATTTTTTATTTTTCTTAAGTATTGCCATCTTGGCAGTTTCTCAGAATATGCATGAGCTCTGTAGACCAGTACATGTGGATACACCACTTGTTGCATACTTTTCCGAGTGGTGGAGATTTTGATGAAGATGAAGATGATAGTGATAAAGAAGAAGAGATAGAGATGAAGAATGAAGATGAAGAAGCAACTGGTAAAATGGAAACTGCAACTGCACTACTAGTTAGCAATGGAGTTATACTTCTTTTTTTCTTTTTAGTTTATTGAAATCTGATTCTTTAGTTTCCAATTAATGGGAGTTAATTTCCAATAGTTTGGAAGTAATACCCTTCTAGTACATGTGGTTTAGGGTTCAATTAATTTAGGAGATTCCTTTTAGTTTCTGATCAAAAGATTAAAATTCTGTTAATGCCCTTCTAGGATATTTGGCAATTAATAGAAGTTAATTCCCAACAGTTTTGATGGCTCCAAGGTGTTGTGCACAAATTGTCATAATTAATTATCAATGGATCAAGAATGATCTTACTTTCTGTTGTAATAAATTTTCTTTTTATTTCCACAAACAACATCATGTACTATATATATGTTTTTTTTTTTTGAAATTTGGTTAGTTTGTCAATTTCCTATTATTTTTTGGCATTGTGCTCCTGCTTTTGCTTGAATTGGTTTCTTAACCTAAACAACATATGTGATAAAACAATATGTTCAATAAATTTGGCATGGAAATGGAATATATTATACAAATATAAATATATATATATATATATATATATATATATATATATATATATATATATATATTGTTCTCCTTAAAGGGTTAAGACCTGGTCTTGCAGGGACTGAATCAAGTGCACCACCAAGATTACTATCTCTAGTACAAAAATGTTGGGATGCTGACATGCACAATAGGCCTTCATTTGATCATATCATCTCCAAACTTGATCTCAACATGGTTTTGCCCTGTTTCCTGTAACAGGCCTCTAAAAGATTCTTCTGTTCTTATGTATTTGCCTGGTAATTAGTGTTTGGTTATAAAATTACACAAATGACCATTTTACCCCTGCAAGATATGCTTATATTTACTTCCTAATTGGATGTCATACTTTGTGTAGGGTTGGAAGGAACTGGAATTGGCCTTGTTGTACATGAGAAAACTCTTGGAAAGTGAGTTGAATTTGGCTAAGTCATTATTGAGTGAGATGGGCCAATGTACAACTGCTTATCCATATAATCAGCTGTTTGGAGCATTAGTCTTAAAAAATTATGAAAGGCAAGATGAAACTTTACTTAGTTGGAATTTGATGTACATAGTAGATTAGATGCAAATTTATATATTACAAGAAATAGAATTGTATAACATTAAATTTATGCAATGGATTCTATTTTTTGTATATGATATTTTATTTTCTATTATGAAACATTAAATAAAAATTTTATTTGAAAATAAGTAAATCTATAAATAATATTTTTTTTAAACATTTAGAATTATGATACGCAAAAATGTGTGTCATCTTCATTTCTGACATGGCCTTTCTTGACAGGGGCTTTCTTGATACGCATTGCGTTTCATTAACACGCGCGTCGTAAGGTTACGACACGCGAATGCGTGTCGTCTTCCTTTATGACAGGGCCTTCCATGATACGCATTGTGTGTCGTAAACGCGCGTCGTAATTGCGCGTCGTAAATGAGCGTCGTAAATGCGCGTCGTCTCTCTTTATGACAGGGCCTTCCTTGACGCGCATTTGCGTGTCGTCTGAGCCTTTTACGACGTGCAATGAGCATCATAAAAGGTTGTTTTCTAGTAGTGTCAACAGCTCCGGGGATGTACCTGTCTAATGCTAACCTGAGAATACAAGTTATTTGAAAAGCAAGTATCAGCATTTTTACAAATGCTGGTGAGTTCATAAGTATTAAGTGTCATTTTATCCAAATAACTTTAATAAAAGTGGTAGTTTTAGAGTATCCATTAGATTAGTGTCTTTTCCAGAAAATCCTATATTTTCTTTAATAACAACAGTCTTCTACCAAGACTGGATGGAGTTATGTGGTAAAAAGTAGTTTTCCCTTAATCGCTATCATTATCAAAATACAAAGTTTGATTTATTAAAGAAAGCAAGAGGAATCGGGGAATATAACATATGCCTCAGTAGTGAGGACTGCTGACTAAGGCAAAAGGAATCATAGACTCCAGGAGAGTATCGAACAAACGACACGCCTGGTTCATTCTAACAAAGGGAGACACAGACCCTAGATAGTACCAAATGAAAGGTACGGCTAGTAAGGTCTAAAAACAAACAGTGTGACTCTGAGAGTGGGTTTCCAGCATACAGTGTAAATTGCTGGTGAAATACCATTACCTTAAGGCCATGAATTATAAGGTAACCTGGGATACTTGTAACCATACTAACCGACACTAGAGTACCTCACGCCCTACAAGCGTCAATAAAATATGACATTTGTCACCCCTTGGCTAGGTAGGTCGTGGACTGTAGCTAGCAGTCAAGGTGCGGGGGTATCAATCCCATATAGATCTATACACACAACGTCCGCTCTCCCTATAGGAGACTCTGGTTATCAACTAGACGACGGACAAGGCCGTGTCCCGAAGATGCATCCCAAATAGTGGGTAGTGTGTTTCCAATATAAGTGTTGAACTAGAGGTAGAGACTCATAACTGAACTGACTAATGTAAACCCATATGACTATGCTTGCATACATAATATATAATTAATGATCAAACGACCTTCGGACGGACATCCGATCCCACCAGACCACATCTCAACGAAGAAAAGGAAATAGGGCGAACAAGCCTTCCTAAGTCCTTCAAACATTATTTATATGCATCTATAAAAGCACATGCATACATTTAACTATGTGGAAGTGTTATCAGGTAAAAGTGTATAATGAAGTGGGTGCATTCTCAAGTATAAGTGTATCACGAAGTGGAGACGTTATAAGTGTATCACGAAGTGGAGGCGTTCACAAGTATAAGTGTATCACGAAGTGGAGACGTTCTCAAGTATAAGTGTATCACGAAGTGGAGACGTTCTCAAGTATAAGTGTATCACGAAGTGGAGACGTTCTCAAGTATAAGTGTATCACGAAGTGGAGGCGTTCTCAAGTATAAGTGTATCACGAAGTGGTGGTATTGACTAAACAGAAATAACGCAGTGGTATCTTTACTAGGTAGAAGTATAAAAACATAGACGAAAACTTTGGAAAAAACCGTTATATATATTAAGAAAATCACGACTTTGTATTCCTTTTTAAAATAACTTTGAAAATATTTAAAAGTCCTTTGAAAACCTTTCATAAACAACTTTAAAACGAAACTTTGATTAAACATCATAAGTAAAAGCTGTACAAATAACTATGTTTTTAGAAAACCATTACAGTGTCATTTTCGGTAAAACAGTTAACAGTGTGGTAAATCCTTGTGCATGCGGGTTATCAATCACATGTGATTGATATGATAAATGGCATGTTTAACTTGTATTCCCCCCTATAAAACATGTAAAAGCATTTAAAAGGTTCATTCTGGGGTATGAACTCACCTGGTGTAAGTGGATCCGACGAAGGTGCCGGTTGGGTGCTCGGTGTGAAGTAAAGACTTAGACACACTTAGTGACCTATTTAAAATATGATAACATATGTTCACATACAATTAGTACATATAATACCAATTTAACAAGTATACGCATCCTAAAGTGCGGAAAACACTTTGATTAAGTGTTTCGGGTGTCCCGGGTAACATCTAAGGGCTTAAATGGCTTAGTAATGGAGTTTACTCTCCAAGAGTAAACCCTATAGATGGTGTTTACGCCCCTGGGACAACTCACCATGAGTTTACGGTCATAAACTCATGGTGAGGGTGTTCTAGGATGTTTTAAGGCTTTAACTTCTTCATGGAATTTTGATAGGTCCAAAACTAAATTGTATGGAGGGATTTAAGGCTTTTAAAGGGACAATATGGGAGTTTACGGCCCATGAACCACCCCTATGGGAGTTCACGGCCGTGAACTCCTATCCTTTGATTTTATGGAAGTTTAAGTCCCTAATTCACTTCTAGTAATTTGTAGTAAAGGTCTAAAGCCATTTGGGAGACAAAAACCATCTTTTGACATAGTTTGGGGGTTTTTACGACCTAGGCACTTGCTTGGGCCGTAAACTCCAATTTACCCCATATTTCCTTGTGTTTGAATGTTCTAACCCGAAATAGCAAGCCCTAATTTATGTATTAAGCCTAAGGGTGGTTTGGGAGTGTTTTTGGGGCATTTTTGCAAGGATTCGAGGTGTTTACGGCCTAAGCATGTGCTTGGGCCGTAAACTCTCTTTTATGCCCTAAAACTGATTGATTTATGCTTCAAACACTCCTAGGCTAAATCCTTAATTGGTTCCTAGGCTCAAAGGGACAAATTTGGGTCATTTTGGCCTCATTTAAGGGGTTTACGGCCTAAGGAGGATCTTACGCCGTAAACTCCTTTTCCACAACTTAAATCGTCGATTTTTGGGCTATAACAACAATCCATGATTTTTAGAATAAGCTAGGGTAAGGAGACTTACGATTTGGAGGCGTTTGGTTGCGGATTTGGGTCGAAAACGGGCTTGTATGAGAGAGAGTATAGAGAGAAGGTGAAAAAGGTTGAAATGGAGTTTACTCCCCCTTATATAGGGGCTGGAGTTGGAGCTCAGTGGGAATCTACTCGATACTGTCGCTAAACGGGGCTTTTAGTCGCACCTGATTTAGTGGTTGTAATAATAAAAACTAACTTTTTCCAAATTACTATGGAAATGTAATTTACATTTTAACTTTATTTTATTACGACGAAAAACGACATAGAACATAAATAAATAAAACGTTTATTTATTTGACGACCTCTTATTAACGGAACTTTTATACAGTGAAATATTCCGTTAACGGAAACGGGGTAATGTAACGGAATAAACTTTGGGTTGTCACACTAATTAATCAAGCACAAGTCAGAAACCTTTGAAAAGTTTAAAGAGTTTAAACAAGAAATGGAGAATCAATTGGGCAAGAAAATCAAGATGCTTCGATCCGATCGAGGAGGAGAGTACCTAAGTCTTGAATTCCACGACTACCTCAAGGAATGCAGAATAGTTTCGCAATTGACGCCGCCTAGGACGCCGCAGTTGAGCGGTGTGGCTGAGAGGTGTAATTAAACCCTGTTGGACATGGTTCGTTCCATGATGAGTCGTGCTTCACTACCTATCTCATTCTGGGGGTATTCCTTAGAGATTGTCGCCCATATCCTTAACTTAGTCCCTATAAAGAAGGTTGCCAAAACACCTCACGAGATGTGGACAGGGGAAGCTCCCTCATTGGTACATATCATGGTTTAGGGTTGCGAGGCTTTCGTAAGATGAGAGACTCACAACAAGCTCGAACCTCGTAGTGAGCGGTGTATTTTCATCGACTACCGACATAAATCCTTTGGATATCTCTTCTATAGAACGAGTGACAATGTTGTCTTCGTTGCGAGGAGAGTGAGAACTCATAAGCCAAGGGGACAGTGGGAGGCAAATCGATCTTGAAGTGATTCAAGAGTCAAGCGATGAAGGAACCTCTAACGCTGGTGCTCAACCCGCGGAGGAAACTCCGGTTGAACCGATTGACGAATCCTTACCTCTTAGGCGTTCCGAAAGAGTTAGAGTTCAACCCCAGTTATATGGTTTTCATATTACTAGAGTAGAGGACACGTATATTAGTGATAGTACACTAATAAATTTAGATGAACGTAACAGTTATAAGGAAGCCATGGCAGGCCCAGAGTCTACAAAATGGAAAGAGGCGATGGATAGCGAGATTCATTCCATATACGACAACCAAGTTTGGAATTTGGTCGACCATGTGCCCGGACGTAAGACGGTTGGGTGCAAGTGGATCTTCAAGAAAATGACCGACATGGAGGGAATGTGCACACATATAAGGCACGATTGGTTGCGAAGGGCTTTACTCAAACTCCCGAAGTTGACTATGATGAGATCTTCTCACCAGTTGCCAAAATAAAGTCTATCAGGGTGATGTTAGTCATTGCTGCATTTCATGATTATAAAATATGGCAAATGGATGTCATAACCGCTTTCCTTAATGGGAAGTTGGTTGAGGATGTTTACATGGCTCAACCAGAAGGTTTTGTCGTTGCAAAGCATCCCAATAGAGTGTGCAAGCTTGAGAAGTCCATTTATGGACTTAAGCAAGCATCTCGCAGATGGAATCTTTGCTTCGATGAGAAAGTCAAAGAGTTTGGGTTTGTACGAAGCAAAAATGAATCATCTGTAAATGTCAAAGCCAGTGGGAGTATAATTAGCTTCCTCGTATTGTATGTTGATGACTTACTACTCATAGGAAACGACATCCCGACACTGCAGGAAGTTAAGTCCTGGCTCGGGAAGTGCTTCGCTATGAACGACCTCGGAGAGGCTTCCTATATTTTGGGAATAAGGATAGTGAGAGACCGAAGTAAGAGACTAATAGGACTTAGTCGGAATACTTACTTGGAGAAGGGACTAAAATGTTTTAGTATGGAGAATTCCAAGAAAGGGGAGTGACCAATCCAAAGTAATGCCAAATTGAGTAAGACTCAAAGTTCGAGTATCGAAGTCGAGATAACAGAGATGAGCCGAGTACCTTACGCTTCTACAGTCGGCTCGATCATGTATGTTTTGACTTGTACTCGCCTGATGTGGCCTTCGCTTTGAGCATGGTGAGTACATATCAAGGGAACCCTGGCAAAGCACATTGGACCGCAGTCAAGAATATTCTTAAGTACCATCGGAGGACAAGGGAATGGTTTCTAGTCCATGGAGGGAGTGATGACTTAAAGGTGCGAGGGTATAGTGACGCCAGTTTCCAGACCAACAGGGACAACTATCGTTCGCAGTTGGGTTGGGTCTTTACCCTTAATGGAGGAGTAGTGACATGGAAAAGTTCCAAGAAAGAAACCATAGCTGATTCAATGTCCGAATTAATTAGAGTACATTGCAGCGAGCGAAGTGTCAAAGGTGGCAATATGGTTGAAGAACTGTTGAGAGAAGACCTTTGAGATACACTTGAACAAACATTAGAACAAGTATATTGTGGAATACTTAATCTCGAAGGATCTAAAAGCTCAACAATAATATTTACAGTTAGATGGTTAAAGAGTTAGTTGCGGAAAAGTAAAGAAATGGAAATGACAACAATTATTATATCAAGTATACACATAAGCTGATTCATAACAAGGAATGCATTTAAGCCAAGTTAATAAGTGAGATAAAACTTAGTGATTAAGTCACAAAAGACTTGTTCCGAAGAGAGATTGTAATCGATTATGTGAGAGTAAGAAGTGTGAGTAAGAGTGATAGAAAAGATAACTTCAGAGAAATGTATTCAAAATAGATGCGTAAGTTGTGAATAATACAAGAGAAAAAGCTCTATTTATAGAGACTCACGAAGTACACTGGATAACATCTCTAAGAGTAGCCATGCAAGGCATACTAGACAATAGAGAGTATTACAAAAGATAAAGTAATTAAGTAAAGAGACTGCAGTAGGTAGAGACTCCAGATACGGTTGCAGATGAAGGAGCTTGACTGCGGGGGCTTGATGGTTGCAGTAGCTGAAGTTCAAGAGGGTCACTTTTTATGATTCAACAATTTCCCCCTAAGTGACCTGTTTAACTTTTGTTCAGCTATCAAGTTTAAGAAACTTGATCAGGATCCACCAAAACTTCCTGATGTTTTCCAACCAGATGATTCTTCTTAAGATATCGAACTTGACTTCTATAGTAGTGTGCTTTAATTTTTCTACTGCGTTTTAGCAGATATCAAGTTGCTTCCTGGTGAGGCGATGCATGGCAGTCATAGGAATGAAGTATTTGACATTATCAATCTTCCTTTTGAAAATGATTCCAAGTTAAGTATAATTGGTTGCACCTAAGGATCTTTCATCATAGCCTTCGGTAGGCACTGGTGCAGGGACGAGTGGTGGCAGATCGAATTTCTTGGCAATGGTGGGGTAGATGTCTACGTCGATTTTAGCAAAATCACAGACGGTTTCCTTCAAAAAGGTATTAGCCTTTTCAAGCGCAATCTTCATCTTCAGGTGCTTATTCGACTTGTGTTGGAACACCATTGCAATGAGAAATATTTCTTCTGGATTCATATAGGGGAAGTCTTCTTGGGTGCGGACATAGTCATGTTCCCTTCTAGTTAGAATGTACTGGAGGAAGTCAGCCTTCTTGAACTTCCGAATTTTGTAGTTCTTGATTGCGGATGGTCTATCGTTAGACCATATATTCTCAATGGGAGAGGCATTCTTAGCATAAAAAAGACTAAGTCTCTCAAATTCCATTGGCAGTCTTTTGAGGTCTGGAAGGCTGCGGTCAAATTGCTCAAATACTGTGAAGTATCTAACATTTGGACAGATTGGGACATCCCAGTAGCCATCCGAAGGGGGTTCAGCACAGGTGAGATGAGGTGTGTAATCATCATCAAGGAGCCTGCAGTGAGGATTGATCCAGGAGTTTATTAGGGATTCATCCATCACAGTGTCAAAAACATATGAGCTTCGCAAGTTTAGCTGCTTTCCGGTCAGCTTTCTTTTGATGCGTTAGAGGAGAGTCATTTGAGCTCGGAAAGGACATGTATTCCGCAAGGTTTTTGAAGTGAGGGGGAGTCTCTGGTTTCTCAGGAGTGTTTTCTTCTTGCGGTGGAGTGTTATGAGGTAGAGTATGATGTGATGATTGTGGTGAGGGTTGCGGTGTAGGAATTTTTCCTGTAGAGATGGGGGGACTTTGATGTTGTGAGATGTAGTGATTTGAGTGATGGACTTCTTCTTCACTTCCCCCTCTTGAGGAGTTCAGACCCGGAGTCTCCTCAAGCCATTGTTGAAGGCCATCAACTTTGGAAAAGACTTCTTGAAATTGAGCTTTGAGGGCATCTACCAGTTGTTGATTGTTGGGGATGGTGGAGTTGAAGAGCAGCTGGTGAATTTCCTTAGTGATTTGAAGGATTTTGGGGCCATGGAAATTTGTGGACAGAGATCGCTGCAGGCGGTTGATTGTAGCTTGAAGGACTGAGATCATCGACTCATAGGCAGTGTGAGTCTTAACGATTAGCTTTTGAGATTGGGAGGCTTGATCCGCAATGGTTGCTTGAAGGTCCTTCTTGATTGTGGTTACCTCAGATATGAGGCGTTCCGCAGCAGCCATGAAGTCCTTGTGATCTGATTGTTTATTGTTATCAAGGGATCAGATCCTCATTTCTACTTTGAGGGAGATACACTCAGTAGCCAATCTCTTACGAGTTTCCAAGCGCTCTATCTGTTCAATCAATGACTGCGGTCCGGGGATATCTTTTGGTTGCGGTTGAGTTGGCTTGATCGCAGCAAGGATTTGATCAACCTTTTCTTGTAGGTTCAAAAATTGTTTCCGAGTGACAACATTCTTCTTTTTTTATTCATCTTTTTGGGCTTTGAAGTTGAATGATGAGAGCCACTGGATTCTTCTTCTTCATCAAACATTATAAGATGATCATCAGAAGGAGAGGGTTTGTTTACCTCTTGTAGATCAGCATCATCAAAACCGAAGGTGGGAGCAGAGCTCACTTCTATTGCGGTTCATTCATCTTGTGATTCTTGGACGGTGGGAGTGGGAGGAACTTTGGAAGCATTTTTATCAGCAGTTTCTTCCTAAGCCTTGTGGAGAGTTGCGACCATCTCAGACATCTAGTCTTGAACTTTCAGTATGGTGGCTACGGTATTGACATTGTTAATTGCATCTGCCCAATACTTAGCCACAGCTTGGATTTGTTGTTCCTTCTGCTGTTGTTGCTTGATTTGTTGATCTTTTCGTGCTTGGAATGCCCTATGGAAAGTAGCATATTTCTAAATGTCGGCTCCAGTTACCGGATTGTAGTTCAACCAAGAAACATTAGAGTCTTCACTGTCAAATCCTTTGAATCGCACCGAAGTGTCCTTCGGGTCCACAGATCCTTGCACATTTGTGCTCACCGTGCCTAAACCACCTGTTACAGATGTAAGCAGATTAGGATTTCCTGAGGTTCCTCGGTCTCCTTGACCCGTAGTCAAGTTTGGCCTCGGCTGAGTTCTGGCATGGGCAGAAGAAGTGCCTTGCGGTTGGCAAGGTGTTTGAAGTGTATGGGTTACGTTCAAAAGGATGGAGTTTAACTCCTCAAGAGAAAAGAAATGCAGTCGGGAAGCCCTGGAGACATTAGGGCGAGAACCATTATTATCCTCTTGACATTGAACTGGGGTGGGGGGGGGGAGTCTCCACGGTGTGGTGAATCAAACTTACTTTCTGAGCTTGAGTGGTATTCGATGCTGGTGTTGAATGGGTGTGCGGCCACCCCAAGGACTACCGGAGCCTATTGAGAGGCTGAGTTATCATTCCGATCACACATTTGGCTAGTGGGATCGGTTTTGCGTTTCTTTAGGATTGCAATTGGTTGATCATCCTTAACCGAGTCACTGTCAGATATGGTGACAGTTGTTTTGGTTTTACGTTTCTTGGAGGGTGCGGTTGTTCTGGGAGCATCCTTCTTGTGAGTTCTTTGTTTCTTCTTGGAGGCCAATTTCTTTCTTCTTTGAGAAAGATTGGAGAGAGTAGTGGAAGAAGGGACTGTGGTGCCTTCTGGGTTAATGATTGCGAGTGGATTTTGAAGAGGCGGGATAGGAAGGTATGGGTCAATACCTTCCGTAGCCTCAATGTGATATGAGACATCAGCAGTCTCAAGACCAAGGGTTGAAAGAATGTGGGTTGGAAGTCTTCGAATTGGTCAAAATAGATTGATCAGAAGAAGGATTATACCTTATGAGATCCTTGGTGACAAAGAAATTGATGTCATTGGCCATGTCGATCATTGCATCCGCATGAAGGTCTGAAATGCAGAGGGACCAGAACCTTGCAAAAGTGAGTTCGGTTGAGTTCTCCCTTGAGCTCTCCTTGGGAATGTAATGAAGAAAGTAATCCCATAGGATTTGCATGTAGTTCACGTCAAGACCTGTAAAGATACTCCACACCAGCTCTAGAAGTTTAAGTCCCATATTGTATGTGCCTCCGGTTCTGCTGGATAGACTGCGGATGACAAAATGGCAAACGAATTGCCAGACCGCATGCAGTTGGTTTTTCTTGAATTCACCAATTCCTTTAATCTTTTTCTGATAGCCGATTTCGTAAAGTGCAGAAGTAACATCCACCATGGATGGGGTTAAAATCTTGATGGAAGGATGAACAAGGAGGTTAATGGCAGAAATAAACTTTTCTTTGGTCAAGATGACCAGAGAATCATTAACCAGGTTGATATGAAATTCTTGTAGGTTTTCGAGTGGGCAATAGGCTGAGAAGGCACATTTGAAAAGGGTTGAGATTGGGACAACATCTGTGAAAGCATCGAATGGGCCAAACAGGGGATGACTCTTCAGAAACTTGATCATCAGCTTGATCGGAGCATTGTAGAATGAATGATCTTCGAACACTGCTCGAAAGTTGCTTGAAGCAATCGTGGGAGAGTCTGAACTAGTAGGTTTCTGTGACAACCCGAAATTTCTAATATGTACAACCCTTCACATCAATAGAAGTCAGAACAGTTTCTACAAACTTTCAAGCTTTTTGGAATAAGTTTAAGTATGTTAGGATTAACCTTTTAGGAGATATCAGGAGAGAGGATGCCCTAGGGTTTATTGTGCATCATTAAAGTTCCAAAAACTTCAAGAGTTTGGATTTTACGGCCCAAATGGTATTTGGACCGTGAACCCTAGTGGTATATATATGGCACTTAGCCATTTAAATCACTTTTTCACCATTTCAAAGTTAGAACTCAAATCCTCTCAAGTAGCATCCGACTATTCCTCCTAGACCTTCATCTAGCAAGTGTTTCTAACCCTTTTAAGTTGGTATATCATTTAATATAGTGTTTTAACACACTTCCATCTGTAAAAATATTCCAAAAGGTTAGATCTTCAAGTTTCACCAAGAACACACACTAGTGTTCTTGACCTATTGGTACCATTTCAACCCTTTATCCTGTAAGTACTTCTATCCTAGAGTATCTTAAGGCTTCTTATACTTCGATATATCAAGAAAACACCCAAGAAAGTGAAGATCAAAGGTGTTTATGGTCCAAGATGTTCTTGGACTGTAAACTCTAAAAAGTGTGCCAAAGTGGCCCTAGTTCCTTCTCAAGCTTTGGAAACTAGCTTAGACCCCTTCCTTGTTGTGTTTAGGACTTGAAAACGTCAAAAGACCTTAGATCATATGTGTTTACGACCGTAAACACATGGAATAGTGGTCCATGGGCCGTAAACTACATATAGGAGTGATTTGATGCCACAAACACTTCCATAGACTTATGCTTCAAGTAGAATTGCTTCGAAGGACTTATAAGGCTTCAAAACTCAAAGTGGTCAAACAATCATGAGTTTACGGCCGTAAACTCATGGGTTTACGACCGTAAACTCAATGAGTTATGGTCATAAAACCGTAAACTCATGTAGAGGGTCCTCTTGAACCCTAAACTTAATAGCCAAAGTCCTACAACCCTTAGATACAATCCTTAGGACTTATATCACTTAGATCAAGTGTTTTACATGTCTTAGGATGTCTAATCTTGGTTAATTATTTGTTTAAAGACTAATTGGATACATATATGTGTTAATACCCCTTTAATCAATATTTTAAATGTTTTTAAATGCTTTTATCCAGGGGGGGGATACAAGTTGAATCATGCTAGTTATTATATCAATCACATGTGATTAATAAGTAGCATACAAATGGATTTACTACTCTTTTAGCAGTTTTACCAAACAAATTACTTCAAATGTCTTTCCAAAACATTTTTGCTCGTTTAAAACTCTTTGTTAAACTGTATTACATATTGAATGTTTCTTTTCAAACCCTGTTACAATTGTGTTTCAAAACAAAGGTTTTCCTTATACTTTAAATTGTTCTTATCAAACCAACTGCATTCAAATCGTTTTACAAACTGACATCAAGTCATCCTTTCTTAGTTACTAAACATTTCAATGGTTTTACAAAAAACTTATTTTATACTTTTAAATTGTCAATTGCATGCCTTATATGTATAGTTATATAAGTAATGTTTAAAGGACTTAGGAAGGCTAGTTCACTTTATCTCCTTTTCCTCGTTGGGATGTGGTTTTAGCGCATCGGTTATCCGTCCGAAGGTCGTCTAAATATTAGTTATATATTATGTATACATATCTAGACATAAAAGTTCTATCAGTCAATTCAATAGCCTTGGGTAGCAAGGGTATACGTTCATGTTCATAAGTATAAGTCATATTACTAGTAAACTACAATAGGAATAGTTTAGGAAGTTTCTAATAATATTAGTAGAGCAATGAATCATACAATGAGTCAGTTCATACATGAGTCAATACTTGCTAGATAGAGATAGAACACACATTACAGCTAGTACACACGATATATTTCAATACTTGCTAGATAGAGAGAGAACACACATTACAGCTAGTACACGCAGAACATTACAATACATACAGGATAGACAGAGGGAGAACATACAATACAGCTAGCACATTCATTACATAAACATTCATGTAGTTATGTGAGCCACTAAACGGCGCATGGCATTTCCTACCATGGCCATTTTGTATCCAGAATCTCCTTAATTGGGGAGCGTATGAGTTTGCGTATAGATCTATACTGCATTGACTATCCTACACCTTGTTGCTCGCTACAGTGGGACTTGCAAGTCTACGGGTGCCAAATGTCATTTTTCTCCGACATCATACATTGTCGCGTTCTATAGTCGGTAGCGGGATACAGGCTGATCACATGGTACTTTAAATTATGATTAGTTTAAGGTAGTTAGTACATCAGTAGTTACTTATTACAATATTACAGTACTATAATATTTTTCTCATTACATTCACTTTGTGAACATTCACACGATGCACGGTAATGTAAAAACTATGTTTTGGTTAACGATAGTCAGATTTGGGAAAATGCACACTTTTACAAGAGACACACACAGATACTAGATGCCTTGGTAGAAGGCTGCTTTTAGTAGGAAACATATGGTTTTCTAGGAGGTTCAAAACTTTGACATACTTACAGTTCACATACTCACAAATACTTTCTTACAAATTCAGACACTAAAATACTTATGATCTCACGAGCTTTAAGCTAATACTCGGTTTCAAAATAACTTGTATCCTCAGGTCAACAATAGACAAGTACCGATGCAAGGTTTAGAGAAGATGGAGCTTGTTCAAGACTCATCTTTCATTTTGATTTATACTTGAGTGTCTATTAAACATGTTAGAACACACTTTTATTAAAATTATTTTATTAGTGCAATGGATGATGTTGTTGCTTGTTTAGTACTATTCATTGTTGTGATATTGTACATGACGTCCTCCGCCCCAGAATGTTTCCGCCGTACTATGGTTTTGGGGTGTGACAGGTTCACTGATCCAGATACCTTGGATTGTTTCTTGGATGCACCGGATTTCACCATTGTATGATCTTGAGAGAAAATGTAGAAAACATATTTCTTGAAGGAATTTGAGATGGAAGATTCAATGTTCAGAAAGCGTAAAGTGATCTTGGGGAAGAAGAAAGGTTTATATAGGGACGAATTTGAATATTAACTGGATTTTACCCTAGGTAGAAGAAAGGATAAGGTAAAGGTCATTTGGAGGGAATCTTTTGAATTGGAAATTAAATCTTGGCCACATAATATGAAACGGTTTCAAAAAGGTTTTGAGATTTACCAGAAGGGGTTTGCATTTAATGAAAAGTCAGGCGTGCATTGATACGTCAGGTGATCGTGTGGTGAGGGGAAAAGAAGTTGTAACGGATCGGACGTGTTGGGTATGAGGAAAAGACATATTAAGGATGTGTATATGGAAAAACGTTCTTTTTGTGATCATATCTAAATTAGGTCTGACACAAGGTTTTTAGAAAAGGAGAATGAGACAGTTTCTCAAGGAAAGTTTTTTATTTAATGTTTTGTTTAATGAAGGATCATTAAATAGCACACCATGTTTTTTTGTTTTTTAAAAGAATGGAACAGTCTGAAAATCAATTAATGAGATTGCGGATGGACACATCAGCGCGAATGGATCCTTTGCCATTACAGATGAGTAGATATATGACTGCAGGGGAAGAAACTGAGGAGAGCACTTGTACAATAAGTTAGTTATAACAAACAAGAAGGACCAGTGAAAGATAAATATAATATATGGTAACGGTACATAGACTGTGGTACGTAGGATATACCAAAACCATTTATTATAGGTAACTTTCAGTTAGGACCGCAATAGAGACCAAGGATGGTCTGTGGTTCCTATCTATTCAAGAAGAATTGAGGGTCCGAATTCATCATCCCCAACATTTGTAAGAACGCGTTGAGTTTGGTAGAGTCAGGTGCCTTTGTAAATACATCAGCAATCTCTTCATGAGTAGGGACAAAGATGAGTTCAATGTTACCTTTCAGGATGTAGTCTTTGATGAAGTGATACCATAGTTCAATATGCTTCGTCTTGGAGTGCTGAATAGGATTATGAGAAATCGCTAATGGCACTTTCAGAGTCATAGTAGATTGGTATCCGCAACATTATGTATCTGTAGTCAAGCAATTGTGTCTTCATCCATAAAACTTGAGAACAATAGCTGGTTGCGGCCACATAATCAGCTTATGCGGTAGACAATGATACACAAGTTTGTTTCCTTGATGACCAGCTGACTAGTCTTCCACCCAAAAATTGACATCCACCTGAGGTGCTTTTTTGATCAAGTTTGCATTTGGCATGATCCGCATCTATAAATGCTTGAAGACTAAAGTCATTGCCTGCGGGGTACCATAGACCAAGAGATTTGCTTCCTTTCAGGTACCGAAGAATTTGTTTCACTGGGGTCATATGTGATACTTTTGGGTTAGCCTGATACCTTGTACATACACCAGTTGCAAGGACAATGGTTGGTCGGCTTGCGCTGAGGTACATCAAAGAGCCAATGATACCTCTATAAGTCTTGTGATCCACTGATTCACCTGATGGATCAGCAGAGATCTTATATCCGAAGGCCATGGGGACCTTAGCCGAAGAACAGTTGTCCATAGAATATTTCTTCAATAGTTCAGTGTTGTATTTCTCTTGATGAATGAATATCCCTTGCTGAATTTGTTTCACTTGAAGTCCTAGATGTAAATCTCTGTATTCATGCTCATTTGGAATTTGTTGGTCATGAGCTTAGCAAATTCATCCACCATTCCTTGATCAGTCATCCGAAGATGATATCGTCCACATATATTTGTACCATCATAATGTGGTTACCGTTTGCTTTTCTAAATAAAGTGGGATCAATCACTCCTCTTTTGTAACCTAAAGAGACTAGAAATTCAGAAAGAGTCTCATACCAAGCTCTTGGGGCTTGCTTCAGACTGTAGACTGCCTTTTCAAGCTTGAGCAGTGGTTAGGGAATTCAATATTTTCAAAGCGTGGAGGTTGCTGAAGATAAACCTCTTCTTTTAATTCCCCATTGAGAAAAGCACTCTTAACGTCCATTTGGTATACCTTGACGTTTTCGTGGGCTGTGTATGCTAAGAAGATTCGGATGGCTTCCATTCATGCCACCGGAGCGTACGTTTCATCGTAGTCAACACCTTTAGGTTGGTTGTAGCCCTTTGCAACTAACCTTTCCTTATTTCTGACTACCGCACCAGATTCATCCAGCTTGTTTTTGAAGACCCATCTAGTACCGAAAATGGTGTAACCGTGTGGCTTCAGGATGAGCTTCTACACTTTGTTTCTTTTAAATTCTTCTAGATCTTCTTGCATTGCGAATATCCAATCAGGTTCCAATAATGCTTCTTTGATCGATCGAGGCTCGACTGAGGACATAAATGATGCGTAGTGACAATGATCAAATAAGTCCTTAGCAGATCGAGTCTCGATACCTGAGGATGGGTTGCCAATGATTTGACCTGGTGGGTGGTCCTTCGTCCATATGTGTAGACGGGGTTGTAGATGATCAGTAGCTACGGTAGAGGGAATGTCTTCAATATCAGAAGTTTCTGCGGTTGGAGATGGCAGTTCCCCCTGGATTGGAGAACATCCTGCGGAATCATCTTGGCTTGTTGGAACGGGAATGGAATTTTCTTGAGTAGTTTAGAGAGGTTCCCCCGGGATTGCTGATGGGAGTTCCTCTAGAACCTGAGAAGGTTCCCCCTACACTTCGGATAGGAGAGTGAGAATCAATGAGTTGGTTCTTGTTTCAATGTTCTCTATGAGTTCATCATCTGAATCCGAAGATACGTTTGATGGTAATGATTCTCTGTGGATAGGAACTTGAGCATCATCAAGTACTGGAACCTCGATGGTTGTTGCTTGATCCGGAGTAGAGCTTGTTGGATAAGGTGTCTAAGTCCATAACTATTTCTGGTATGTACTTGACCCGACCCGGCATGGTCCATTTGGGTTGCATGGCACCATGCAATTGGATAAACTAAATGAGAGAAATAACGTTTGGAGATTATTAATATATTATAAGTTCTAATATATTAATAATATTATTTGATTAGTTTGATCAAGAATTAAATTAGAATTAATTAAGTGATCAAAAGATAACTAATTAAATATATGGGTTGATTAAGTAAATCATCCATATCTTGTATAGTGGGCTAAAAGGCTCCATGGATCATCAAGTTGGGTTCCACCCATAGGATGCTCCATGGATACTCCATGGGAGTTACAAACCCATGGGTCATGGAAATGAAGAGTCATGACACATTAGGGTTTAACCCTAGATGTGTCAACACTATATAAGTAATATGATCTCCTCCCAAATCGGTTACACTAAGGAATAAGGGGGCTTGGCCGATTTTGAAGAGTGTGTATTCTCTCATAAGTTCTTCCAAGAGCATTTGGTGTTGTGTGAAGCATTTGAGGCATCACCACTTGAGGTGCTAGGCTCACAAGGTTTCAAGGAACACAAGCAACAACAAGGTAAGTTATTCTATCTATACTTTATGTTAAAATTGTTCCCCATGTATGCTAGATAGGATATAACCTTGGAATTCAACTTTGCATGACAATTAGACAAACATAGATCCAAGGTTATTAGGGTTGCATGTACACTTAGGAAGTGTTAGAATGCTCAAAACCCATCAGTGGTATCAGAGCCTAGGCTTGTTTGTTCTTATTTGTGCTTATAAGTTGAAAACAAGGATCGAAAATTTGCTGTCTGCGATCGGACTCGTCGAGTCCATAGGAGAACTCGTCGAGTCCATGAGTATCTTCAACCAACTCGGCGAGTCATGTTCATGCACTCGGCGAGTAGGGTCGAATGAGTGCAGAATTTCGATTCAGTTGCTGGAAAATGAATTAGAAACATTACCCTAAACTGTTTTAGTAAATATAAACTTGTTTTTGGTGGTGTAATGTTTTGCTAATTCATTTACAACAACTAGTTATCAAAATTACAAAGTTTTATGTAATTTTTGATTATGTTCATATTCATGTTCTTGTTCTTATGATGTTTTAGATGATCATAGGAATTATTTGTAACCTATTTGGTAGTTTAATTCTTGATCATAATGTGTTTTAATGGAGTCCATAACTTGTCCTCAAGTTATGGAAAAACCAAAAGTCTCTTGGATTAAAAAAACCATTAAAAGAACATAAGAGTTAGAAAAATGAAGAGTCTTCATTTTATTACTCTATTAAACTCATAAGTTACAAGAAATGAAAAGTTTTGAAAGTTTACAAAACTTGCCCTCAAGTTTTGGAACAAGTAAAGTTAAGTTAAAACTTTAGTTCCAACCCCTAGAATTTTAAAAGTTAAAATTCAACCCTTATACTTATATTATTATGATTTAATAATTATATATATATATATATATATATATATATATATATATATATATATATATATATATATATATATATATATATATATATGTATAAGAACAAAGTCGTCTTACCGCTAGTACGCCTCATTCACGAAGCCGGTCTATAAGGTGGGTATAAGGTTGTTGCCTATAAAATGGTGACTTAATGGGTGTATATTCTCACCCACTGCTTGCTTGACTGGTGGAGGGTCGTTAGCCGAACGGGTAAGACAAGGACTTATAAATTCTCATTCAAAGTATGATGAATATATAAAGTAACTAAATGTTTATTAAATTCCCAATCTTAGTTACTTTAGGAAAAATGTGAATAAGGTGCTAATCCATGAAATTACACTTTACACTTTGTCTGAGTCGTTGGTGGAGCGTGTGTGGTTAACCGGCACACTAACTTGCACTTAACAAGGTAGGTAAAGGGTGACTTAAGGTTTATTATAGTATCGGTGGAGCGTGTGTGGTTTACCGGCACATCGATTGAGTGATAAACTTTAAGGGTACCAAGTGATTTGCATGGTTACTTCACACCTCGTTTTGTGATCCTCGGCATCCCAGTCACAAAACCTGGAGGGCACTCCCGAGATTGAAACATGCCTTTGAAAAGTTCATTGGATCTCAAAGAATCTAGGAATTTCTAAAACCAATAAAAAAACTAAATATTTAATATTTCGGTTTGCGTGGTGGAAATTGGTGAATCGTCATTCACCTACCTTTCAAATATGGTATAGCTTAGATTACGGCATACCTCTTCTAAGTTATATTATATTGTGATTGGATCCTAGCCTTAATATTACATTTGGGTGTTTTATTAAGGACTCTCTTAAATCTAACTAAACTTGTTCTTCTTTTCAGATGTCTTCAACTAATGCTTCTGGCTTGAATCCTAATGGCTCCTTTACTCTTATGAGTCTGTGTGGGAAAGTCACCTTTGATGGATCCAACTTCAATAAGTGGATCAGAAACATCAGGATGATTACCCGCTACGAGGACAAAGAATATGTCCTTGACAAGGAGCTTAAGGAAATTGACGAGTCCACTGCAACTCCCCAGGAGATCGCTGACTTTCATACTCATGAAAGAGATGCAACCAAGGTGGCTTGCATCATGTTAGCCACCATGACAGCTGAACTCCAAAAGTCTTATGAAGACTTCTACCCTTATGAAATGCACCAAGATTTGATGGAAAGATACCATCAAAGTGCACGACAAGAGAGGTACGAAGTCATTTGCTCCATGATAACGACCATGATGAAGGACGGAGAGTCCGTCACGAGCCACATGCAGAAAATGCAAAGGTATGTGGATCGGTTGCTGAAGCTCAATGTGAACTTCCCTGAGGAGCTTGCAATAGATATCATTTTGCACTCCTTACCATCGTGCTATGATCAATTCCGCATGACATATCACATGAACAAGGAAGAGGTCACCCTCAGCAAACTTCAGGGACTTCTCAAGACCGCAGAAACAGGTCTTAAGGGGAAGTCAGTCGCTGTCACTCCTACTCCAGAAACAACTCCGGTCTTGGCAATCGGGAAGAGTCGGGGGAGGAAGAGAAAGAGATCTTCAAAGGGTACCAAGGCTCGGACCCTTGATGGCTCTTCTTCAAGTGGAACCAAGAAAGGTTTCATTACTCCTTCTTCTGACCCAAAAGAGGCTGAATGCTTCTATTGTCACGAAAAAGCTCATTGGAAGCGGAACTGCCCAAAGTACCAGCAAGATGTAAAGGATGGGAAAGTCAAACCCAACCATGCAGGTATTTACACTATCATTTCTAATAACTCACCCCATTCGAAATCTTGGGTCCTTGATACAGGTTGCGGAATTCATATTTGTTGTGACTTGCAGGGACTGGGAAGAAGTGAGAATGTGGAGCAAGGAAGAATAAACTTAATCATGGGGAATAGGAAAGTTACACCTGTCATCAAGATTGGAGTTTATACTTTATCGCTAAGTAGTGGGTTAAATTTAGATTTGAATAAATGTTGTTATTCGCCAGAAATGGCAAGAAATATTATTTCCTTTCATGCATTGTACAAACAAGGTTTCACCTTTTCGTTTGATAATGAAGTTGGTTCGATTAATGCTTTCTCTAATAATGTACTTTATTTTAAAGCATTACCTTGTGATGGTGTGTATGAAGCTGTATCTATTGTAGATAACTTAGGAAATAATGTTTTGTGTATTGATTCTAATAATAATAACTTGGATAAAGCATCATTATGGCATTGTCGTCTTGGACATATAAGCAAGAAACGCATAGGCCAACTCCAAAAGGATGGAGTCTTGGAGTCGTTTGACCTAAAGTCAAATGATAGTTGCGAATCATGCTTACTTGGAAAAATGACAAAGTCACCCTTCACAGGCTCATGTGAAAGGGGTGAAGGTTTGTTGGACCTTATACACACGGATGTGTGTGGACCATTCAAACATGCCACTAGAGATGCTAATCGTTATTATTTGACTTTTACCGATGATTACAGTAGATATGGATATGTCTACTTAATCAAGCATAAGTCAGAGACTTTCGAGAAGTTTAAGGAATTTAAACAGGAAGTCGAGAATCAATTGGGCAGGAACATTAAGATGCTTCGATCCGATCGAGGTGGTGAGTATCTTAGTTCAGAGTTCCTCGACTATCTAAAGGAATGTGGGATTGTCTCACAATTGACACCTCCCAGGACACCGCAATTGAATGGTGTGGCTGAGAGGCGTAATCGAACCTTGTTGGACATGGTTCGTTCCATGATGAGTCGAGCTTCGCTACCAATCTCATTCTGGGGGTATGCCTTAGAGACTGCCGCCCATATCCTCAATCTAGTCCCTACAAAGAAAGTTGCCAAAACTCCTCACGAGATGTGGACTGGTAAAGTACCTAAACTAGACCACATCAAGATTTGGGGCTGCGAGGCTTTCGTGAGACGCGAGACTCATGATAAGCTCGAACCCCGAAGCGAGAGGTGTATTTTCATCGGCTACCCACAGCATTCCTTTGGTTACCTCTTCTACAGACCTAGTGACAATGTGGTCTTTGTAGCAAGAAGAGGAGTCTTTCGAGAGAGAGAGTTTATAAGCCAAGGAGACAGTGGGAGGCAAGTTGATCTTGAAGAAATTCAAGAGTCAAGTGGTGAAGGAACTTCAAACTCTAGCCCTCAACTTGAGGAGGAAACTCCTGTTGAGCCAATTGACGAATCTGTACCTCTGAGGCGTTCCACGAGAGTTAGGAGTGCACCTGAGCATTACTATGGATTCCATATTACTGCAGAAGGTGAGACACTTATTAGTGATGAGACACTAGTAAGTCAAGATGACCCTAACAGCTACGAGGAAGCCATGGCAGGCCCCGAGTCTGCTAAATGGAAAGAGGCTATGGATAGCGAGATACAATCCATGTATGACAATCAAGTTTGGAACTTGGTTGAGAATGTACCAGGTCGAAAGACTGTAGGGTGCAAATGGGTCTTCAAAAAGAAGACCGACATGGATGGTAAAGTACACACTTATAAGGCTAGGCTGGTTGCAAAGGGCTTATCTCAAATTCCTGGAGTGGACTATGATGAGACCTTTTCTCCGGTAGCCAAGATTAAGTCTATTCGGGTTCTGTTAGCTATAGCCGCATTTCATGACTATGAAATTTGGCAAATGGATGTCAAAACCGCTTTCCTTAATGGAAAGTTGACTGAAGATGTTTACATGAGTCAGCCAGAGGGTTTTGTCAGTAACGAGTACCCTAATAGAGTGTGTAAGCTTGAGAAATCCATTTATGGATTAAAGCAAGCACCTCGCAGATGGAATCTTTGCTTTGATGAAAAGGTCAAGGAATTTGGCTTTTCTAGGAGTGAAGATGAATCTTGTGTATATGTCAAGGCTAGTGGGAGTATAGTTAGTTTTTTGGTATTGTATGTGGATGACATACTACTCATAGGAAACGACATTCCAACCTTGCAGGAAGTAAAGTCCTGGCTTGGAAAGTGTTTCGCTATGAAGGACCTTGGTGAAGCTGCCTATATTTTGGGGATAAGGATCTTGAGAGATCGGAGTAAAAGATTAATTGGACTTAGTCAAAGTACCTACTTGGAGAAGATTCTGAAGAGATTCAGAATGCAAAACTCCAAGAAAAGAGAGTTGCCCATCCAGAGTAGCACCAAGCTGAGTAAGACACAAAGCCCTAGCACTGAGGCTGAGATAGCAGAAATGAGTCGATTACCTTATGCTTCGGCTGTAGGTTCGATCATGTATGCTATGACGTGTACTCGACCTGATGTAGCCTTTGCCTTGAGCATGGTTAGCAGGTTTCAGGGGAACCCTGGCAAGGCACACTGGATTGCGGTAAAGAATATTCTCAAGTACCTGCGAAGGACTAAGGACTGGGTCCTTACCCTCGGTGGGAGTGATGACTTGAGAGTTGTAGGGTATAGTGATGCTAGCTTCCAGACTGATAGGGATAACTTCCGCTCTCAGTCGGGCTGGGTCTTTACCCTAAATGGAGGAGCAATTTCTTGGAAGAGTTCCAAGCAAGAGACAGTGGCAGATTCTACTTGTGAATCAGAGTATATTGCAGCTAGTGAAGCGGCAAAGGAGGCGTTATGGCTGAGGAACTTCATTGGAGACCTTGGAGTTGTACCAGCTATTAAAGAGCCGATGGAAATTTTCTGTGATAGTGAAAGTGTTGTTGCCTTAGCCAAGGAACCAAGGGATCACGGGAGATCCAGACACATCGACAGAAAATACCATTTCATCAGACATCGGATCGAAGAAGGACTCCTCGTGGCAAAGAGGGTATCATCAGATGAGAATCCGGCAGATCCCCTCACGAAGGGACTGAGTCGGGTTAAGCATCTCCAGCATGCTCGGAGCATAGGGCTGAAGGATGATATTAGATTTAATAGTTAGATAATCTCGAAATTTGTAAAGTGTAATTGACATTTGATGATGAATAAAAGTGTTTTATTTATGAGTAAAGTGTTGCTATCTCTTGTCGATCATTTACTATATTTCTTTTGCATGTTTTGACTTCCAGAATAATTTTGTTTGGTATAACATATTATTCAAACCTCCACAGTCGGTCATATGTCGGAAGTAGGTATGAATCAAGACTGTCATGTTTGGTTTTAGAGGTCTGGGACAAGGCTACGACAATCATGAATGCTCATAAGTTCTGAGCATTGGACTCAACCCACGCTCACTGGAATCACTTCATGGAATTCTATCTCGAGTGATCGTGAGACGGTAATATCATATAAGTCTTTAAACCTAGAGATATGATTTGTTACTTACGAGTTGGTTATGCATTAATTGTACGAAAAACGCATTGGTAACTCGATGTTATAAAATCATGCTCTTATGTGTAATTCAATGAGTAGTAGAACAAACATATGAGTCGAAGTTTATCTGTTCCTTCTTGGATTAGAAGCTGATATCTGGGCCCCTCGATGATTTTGTTTTGACCTATGTACCGGGCCCGGTCAGAACTAGATTGATGTGTTCAATAAAGTTCTTTGTCAAACAAATCGGAAATCGGGAAACAAATGTTGGACAATAAGTAAGACATTGTTCCATGTATTTGTCCGACTGATATCTAGAACAGAGGATTATATGATCACTTATCTTAAATGGCGTACCATCGTCTTCTCAAGTTTCGAGAAACCTTGTAAAGAGCTACGATTGCCGATCGGTTCCTGAAGTCATACTTGCAGTAATAGTTACTAGACTTATCCAAGTGGGAGACTGTTGGATAAGGTGTCTAAGTCCATAACTATTTCTGGTATGTACTTGACCCGACCCGGCATGGTCCATTTGGGTTGCATGGCACCATGCAATTGGATAAACTAAATGAGAGAAATAACGTTTGGAGATTATTAATATATTATAAGTTCTAATATATTAATAATATTATTTGATTAGTTTGATCAAGAATTAAATTAGAATTAATTAAGTGATCAAAAGATAACTAATTAAATATATGGGTTGATTAAGTAAATCATCCATATCTTGTATAGTGGGCTAAAAGGCTCCATGGATCATCAAGTTGGGTTCCACCCATAGGATGCTCCATGGATACTCCATGGGAGTTACAAACCCATGGGTCATGGAAATGAAGAGTCATGACACATTAGGGTTTAACCCTAGATGTGTCAACACTATATAAGTAATATGATCTCCTCCCAAATCGGTTACACTAACGAATAAGGGGGCTTGGACGATTTTGAAGAGTGTGTATTCTCTCATAAGTTCTTCCAAGAGCATTTGGTGTTGTGTGAAGCATTTGAGGCATCACCACTTGAGGTGCTAGGCTCACAAGGTTTCAAGGAACACAAGCAACAACAAGGTAAGTTATTCTATCTATACTTTATGTTAAAATTGTTCCCCATGTATGCTAGATAGGATATAACCTTGGAATTCAACTTTGCATGACAATTAGACAAACATAGATCCAAGGTTATTAGGGTTGCATGTACACTTAGGAAGTGTTAGAATGCTCAAAACCCATCAGAGCTTTCCCTCTCAACCGGAGAGGTGAAAGTATTGAGAGATGCTACTTCGGATAGAGATGGACCAGAAACATCAGTGTGTTGTTGCTGAGCGGCCGGTGACACAAGAACTTCGATAGTTCTTCCGTTTCAACAGGGTTGAAAAGATCATCATAATTGACGTCAACTAGATTTAACAGACCTGAAGAGGCAGGGATATCGATTTCCATTATTGTGGTGGTTTCAGTGGATGGAGGGGCGTTACGGATGTGAGAATCATCAAATTTCACATCGAAGCTTTCAATAATTAGCCTTGTACATCTGATGAGAACTCAATAAGCAACCTTGTTTGTAGAGTAGCCTAGAAAGATGCCTTCATCAGAGTTTGGTGCAAATTTGTTAAGCTGATCTCTGTTGTTGATCACCAAACATCTACACCCAAAGATATGAAAGAAGCGAACATTTGGTTTCCGGTTGTTAAGGCCCTCATATGGTGTTTTATTGAGACGTTTACACACAATGCTTCAGTTTTGTACAAAGCATGCGGTTGCCACTGCTTCAGCCCAGAAGTAGAGAGGAAGGTGTACGAAGTTGAGCATGGATCTGGCTGCTTCTACTAGAGTGCGGTTGCTTCTCTCTAGTACTTCATTTTGTTGTGGTGTATAAGGTGCTGAAAAGTTGTGAGTGATGCCTTTGGACACCAAGAAACTGTTGAGAGGATGATTAGTGAATTTGGTTCCATTATCACTGCGGATACGTCTTACTGGCAGCTTGATCTGAAGTTCTATTTCTTTAATGAAGTTGATGAGAATTTACGGTGTCTCTGACTTGAGTCTGAGGAAGAAAACCCATGTGAAGCGTGTGAAGTCATCTACTATAACCAGTATGTACCTTTTGTGATGACGACTGGCTACGGTTGAAGGACCGCAAAGATCAATGTGCAGGAGATCAAGTGGTTCATAAATTGAAGAGTCAATTACCATGGGGTGACTTGCTTTGGATTGCTTACCACATTCAAATGCAGGACAGAGAGTATCTTTGTTGAACTTGAGAATAACGAGTCCTCTGACCATCTCTCTAGTGACCAAAGTGTTGACGCATCTAAAGTTGAGATGAGCTAGCTTGCGGTGCCATATCCAGCTGACTTCGGATACTGCTTTGGAAAGGAAACACAACTGTGGTTTGCCTATGATCACAGAGACATCGAGAGGATACATAGTACCCTCGGAGCGATAGTTGATCAAACATGTGCTCTTATCACTTGTCATTACATAACAGAATTTATCATCAAATTCAACTCGACGGCCTGCCTTACATAGTTGGCCAACACTGATGAGATTGTGTTTAAGGCTTTCTACATAACCAACCTTTTGAATAGAGAAGTTCCCCGTAGTGAGTACACCGTAACCTCGGATGATTCATTCGCATTGTTTCCGAATATAAAATTTCCACCGTTGCAAATTGGCCTGAAAGCCCGAAGGTATTCTAACCTTCCAGTCATGTGTAAGGAGCAGGCATTGTTGATTAACCATTCATCTTCTTGTTCCTCCTTGCATAGAGCCTGAGAATTACATGGTTAGTTTAGGCATCCAAACTAGTTTGGAGCCTGGAACAACAGATGAGTTTCTGAATGATGCATGGACCGAGGTTGCAGGGACTGGTTTCGTGTCTACTTTTAAACCTAGTCCTGGGTGTTTGTGTAGTTTTGGAGTGTTGTGTGTTTTTGAAAAGTTGTGAGGTTTCTGTTTTTGGCAACTACACTGACATTCATAGGTTGAGATTTTGTCTTTTGTTCTGACACCACGTTTGGTCAGCGGTCTACAGGATGAGTTGTTTGGCTTGTGACTAGTCCGTGGTTCAAAGGATCTAACATGAGTGTTGTTTGGTTTCTGAAAAGTTTGTTTTGAAAAAGGTTTAGCACGTGGAGATCTTTTTGTCCTTTTTGTTGGATTTGGTAGAATACCCTTCCACTTGTTAAAATTTTGATGTGACTTTAAAAGTGTTAGAGTGGGTAAGATACCTTTCCATTTCAGATCATCTAAGGAGATGATTTGAAAACCATTGTTTCGAAAAGACTTTACACCATTTTGTCTTGTGTCAGATGAATTAGGAATGATTGTTGAAACTATGCATTCCTTTTTGTATGTTTTCTTGATGGAAGAGTTTTTTGAAAAATAGTGAGAGAAAACAAAGGATTGTGAGTTTCCTCTTTAAAAGCCCTTTTAGCTAAGGATTTTGGTGAACCGCAGTCTCTGTTGTTCAATAGCGGTTTCCTAGAACCCTTTGAAATTTTGTGAAAACGTGGACTTGAATCATCCGAATTTGAAGATTCAGGGATTTGAGAACATCAACCCACTTCAAAGTTTTCTATAGGTAATTAATGATGAATTGTTTGAAGAGTGGCAGAACTTTTGTCTGAAGACTGCAGTAGAGATGACTTGACTACCGCATAATAAGTCTTACTTGGGACTTTAGTGAGACTATTTTGTGGGACTTTTGACTACAGTGTGGGACACTATGGTCTGACGACAGAAATGGAAAGTCTTTCGAGACTTCAGTGTCCTCAATGATAATTTCTTCATCAACTACGGATGAGTTTTGAGAATTTGGGCATGTAGTTCCACATATAGGAATTTGATCACATGTGTAACACGAAACCTCAAGCACAATTTCCTCAATGACACAATTGTTGCTTAGATTATGCAGTCTACCGAAGTGAGTTTTGATATCTTCGGGAAAGGTCTTGTCATTGACTGGGAAATGAAATTCTCGGTCTGGAGGGACATACAATCTGTCTTTGTTGAACCGGGGTGAGGAATCCATTGCGATACGATATCCATTTGACCAACCCCAATTATATGTGTTGTCCATGGTTCCATTATTAACCAAATTTTCAATAGCTTCACTTTCATTGAACAATTTTTTGATTAAAAGATTTAAGCGTACAATTTCACTCTGAGCTAAATCTCTCTGGTTCAAAGCTATCTCTAATTTGGTTTCACTCAACATTCTTGCATCTTTTTGTAACTCTAAATCTCTTTCTAACATAGCCATTTTGATTCTTTTGTTATCCAGTCATCCTCTCACATGGAACATCTCCTGGGACGCAATGTTCTTCTCATCTAAGGCTTTGTTATAGTCTATAAGGACGGCAGCACATGTGTCATTAAGATCATCTATGTAAGGTTGACAGTCATGCATGCTATAATTTAGAGTTTGTATCATGAGTTTTACCTGTTCGACGATGCTTAGAGTTCCATCCTTTTCCATGTAGCAGTAGTTTTTGTCCAGCTTTATAGACCCATCATCATCTGCAGTTGCCAGCATGCAGATTTTCCCTTTTCCTTTGACACTGTTGATGGCTTCATCTTCGTCTCCGAATGACCAAACTTGATGGTCTCTTTTGACATGGGCTACGTATGCCATTGTTTTTTCCTTTTCCTCCAACTCTTGAGCCATTCTTAGGTAGAATGATCTGTCTTTTACTATATTAGCCTTACAATCTCTTGCAAAGTGATTCTTTTTGTTGCATTTGTGGCAAACTACAACATCAGTCTTGTCTTCTGAGGGAGTACCTGAGTCAGTGGTTTGAGTAGATTGTGGTGCTTCCGTTGGTTGAGCATTGTGAGATTGCGGTGGTGGATGAGAACTTTTAGGATAATGAGAGTGATTGTTTTATGGGTTGAAGTTGCGATTGAAAGGTGGTTTGTTGAATTGTTGAATTTTGCGAAAGGAGTTAGGTGGTAGTCGATTGAATTGATTGCTGACTAGAGCAATCGCATTTTGAAATTCTTCTTCATCATCATACTCTGAATCAGCTTCATAAAACTGTGGTGTAGTGTCATACGAGGGAGAGTAAGATTGATTATGTGGAGATTGTGCTATGAGAGCAAGACGTCCTCCGAAGTCAGCACAATCTTTGAGTACGGTGGATTCTTGAGCTTGCAGTTCTCCATAGAGTTTGTAGAGTGACAAGGAATGGATCTTTCTATCGCCTTGGACTATCATCATAGCCGTAGTCCAATGTCTTCCCAAACCATTAAGAAACTGAAGATTTGTTTCATGGTTACTATGGATGGTGCCCGCATTGGATAACTTGGTGACAATCAGGTTGAATCTTTTGAAGGAGTCTTCCAAACTTTTGCCAGTATGAGCTTTGAAGTTGTTGAACTCATTGAGTGCAGTTGTAGCTTCATGTCTTGTGCTTGTTCTGAGCCTTCATACAGATTCTTGAGAACATCCCAGATCTCTTTTGCTGATTTGCAATTTATGATAATATCGAAGTTGTCAGGAGCAACTCCACGGGAGATTTCATAAAAGGCAACAGCATCATTTTCCATTTTATCGAGATCATCCTTGGTGGGACGGTTCATGACTGGTTGACCTCCTCCTAGTCTAGTTGTGGCTCCGTCAGTTTGGACAAGTGTAAGGACTGGTACATGTGGTCCTTCTTCTACGGATCGCCATACATCTCTACGAAGTCTCCTTAAGTATCTTTCCATTCTTTGTGACCCGTGATGATATTCATTTGCAACCAGTATTGGGGCTCGATTAGAACCACCAACACTGTTGGAAACATTCAGAGATAACGATTGTGCCATATTTTTTAAGCTTTTTTTTTAAGAAATGAGCTTCAGTGGTATAGAAGGCCCTTCAAAAAATCAGAGTTCTGATTTTAAAAAAAGCAACCACTATGGCTCTTATACCAATTGTCAAGAGAAAAACTTTGAGACACACTTGAACAAACATTAGAACAAGTATATTGCGGAATAGTTAATCTCGAAGGATCTAAAAGCTCAACAATAATATTTAGAGTTAGATGGTTAGAGAGTTAGTTGCGGAAAAGTAAAGAAATGGAAATGACAACAATTGTTATATCAAGTATACACATAAGCTGATTCATAATGAGGAATTCATTAAATCCAAGTTAATAAGTGAGATCAAACTTAGTGATTAAGTCACAAAAGATTTGCTCCGAAGAGAGATTGTAATCGATTATGTGAGAGTAAGAAGTGTGAGTAAGAAACATAGAAAAGATAACTTCAGAGAAGTGTATTCAGATTAGATGTGTAAGTTGTGAATAATACAAGAGAATGAGCTCTATTTATAGAGACTCACGAAGTACACTAGATACCATCTCTAAGAGTAGCCATGCAAGGCATACTGGACAAATAGAGAGTGTTACAAAAGATAAAGTAATTCAGTAATGAGACTGCGGTAGGTAGAGACTCCAAATGCGGCTGCTAATGAAGGAGCTTGACTGTGGGGGCTTGACGGTTGCGGTAGCTAAAGTTCAAGAGTGTCACTTTTTATGATTCAACAAGAACTTCATTGGAGACCATGGAGTTGTACCTGCCATAAAAGATCCTGTGGAAATTTTCTGTGATAATGAAGGAGCGGTTGCCTTGACCAAGGAACCGAGGGATCATGGTAGATCTCGACATATCGACAAAAAATATCACTTTATCAGACATTGGGTAGAAGAAGGACTCACCATAGTAAAGAGGGTATCATCAGAGGATAACCCAGCAGATTCGCTTACGAATGGACTAAGTAGGGTTAAGCACTTGCAGCACGCTAGGAGAATTGGGCTGAAGGACGATATTAGTTTGGATTAGATAGTTTAGAAACGTGTAACAGATAAATGTAATTGACATTTGATGATTAAATAAAGGAGCATTATTTAAAGTTTCTGTCTTATGTTAATTGTTTAACTATTGTTTCACTTTGCATGTTTTGACTTGCTGAATAATTGAGTTAATTAAGAATAAACGAATTATTCAAACGGTCCACAGTCGTTCATATGTTGGAAGTAGGTATGAATGAAGACTGCCATGAATTGGTGTAGATTTTCTGAAAGGCATTAGACATAGCAAAGGTTTGCTACAACATTCATGAGTGCTTATTAATAAGTTTTGAGCATTTGAATAAACCCGCGCTTGCTGGAATAACTTCATGGAATTTAT
Organism: Lactuca sativa; assembly: GCF_002870075.4. Classification (NCBI taxonomy): domain Eukaryota; kingdom Viridiplantae; phylum Streptophyta; class Magnoliopsida; order Asterales; family Asteraceae; genus Lactuca; species Lactuca sativa. Next base: position 123,358,525 of record NC_056630.2, on the reverse strand, counting down.
CACGAGTGATCGCAAGATGATAATATCATATGGTCTTAAAACCAAGATATATGGTTTATTGTTTGCTAATTGATTGTGCATTGATAATGCAAAAATGCATCAGTAACTTGATATCATAAAACGCATTGTTGTGTATAATTTGATTAGTGAATAGTGAATGCATATAAGTCAAAGTTTATTTATTCCTTTTATCCTAAGAGGGTAAAAGCGATATCAGGGCCCTTCGATGATTTGATTTAACTTATGTGTCGGGCCCGATCAGGATTAAATTGATGTGTTCAATTAAGTTCTATGTCAAATGAATCTGAGATCGAGAAACAAACTATTGGACAATAAGTATGACTATGTTTCATGAGATTGTCTGCACGATATCTAAAATAGAGGATTGTATGATCCCTTATCTAAAGGACAGGTTGCTGATAAGATCAGAGTTTGACAGCATCTTTGAGAGCTACGATTGTTAATCGAGTTATGCTTGCATTTATGGTTACTAGACTTATCCAAGTGGGAGACTGTTGGATTAGTGTCTAAGCCCGTAACCATATTTGGTAAGTACTTGACCCGGTTGTGCACGGTCCTTTTTGGTTGCCTTCACCAAAGCAACTTGACTGGAGAAATAATAGAGAAAAAGGTTATTATGATTTATTAATATATTATCAGAATGATATATTAAAAGAGAAGTTATATTTGTTTAATTAATATTGGTCAATAATTAATTGAGAATTAATTATGTGATCAAAAGTAACTAATTAAACTAGAGGGGCTGAATTGTAATTTTGTGATAGTTGCAAATTATGGCAATGGATACCCTATGGATAGGGTGGACGAATTCAAGGGGATAAGACCCTAGAATTCCTCCAAGGATGAGGCTTCTAGACTTATCTTATGGCCTGCTTGGTAGGCAAGCAACCAGATGAGGATAAGGACTGAAACCCTAATCTCTACCCTATATAAAAACCCCTTGGCTAAGGGAAATCGGCCACTTGATCCCTGGAAGACCTAGAGTCGATTTTGTACCTCTCCCCTCTCTCTCTCTCTCTCTTGCCTCTCCATTTTCTCTTGGTGTTTGTGAGTCATTAGAGGTACTACACTTGTGGTACTTGCTTTCATAGACAAGGAGATTGGAGATTTGAGTTGTTATTACAATATAACTGTTGGATTAGTGTCTAAGTCCATAACTATTTTTGGTATGTACTTGACCCGATGGTGCATGGTCCTTTTGGGTTGCCTTCACCAAAGCAACTTGATAGGATGAATTATGGAGAGAAAGGATTAATTATGATTTATTAATATATTATGAGAATAATATATTAAAGGAGAAATCATATTGTTTAATTAATATTAGTCAAGAATTAATAAGAATTAAGTTTGTGACTAAAAGAGATTAATTAAACTTAAGGGACTAGAACCGTCAATTGTGTGATAGTTGAATATTGAGCTAATGGACTCCTTATTAAGGGGGTAGACGAATTCTATGGGGAAACCCATTAGAAATCGTCCAAAGGCCTTTAAGAAAAGGGTTCATGGGTTGCTTAGGGCCTAAGCATCCAAATTAGGGTTTCCTTGTTAGATAACCCTAATAGCCTCACTATTTAAGGAACCCTTAAGCCCCAAAAACGTGGTGAACTAATTAGTTAGGGTTTCCACACGTTTTGGGCAGCCTCCTTCTCTTCTCTTCTTCATCCTCTTGCTCTTGGTGTTTGTGAGCCATTAGAGGAGTGATATTTGTGACTTTAAGCTTTCTAAAGTCAATACAATAATGAATTGAGATTGTTATTACTATATAACAATCAAGGTATGATCTAAACCTTTATTCATATGTTATATTGATTAGATCTAGGGTTTTAAGTCTTGGATTAAAAGCATGTACAATAGAGAAACCTAGATCCAAGCTTTAGGGTTTGCATGAGCACATAGGATGTCTTTTGGCTACAACCCATCAGTGGTATCAGAGCCTAGATTGGTTTCTATTGTATTGATGCATATTTGATCGAAATCAGCACTGAAAATCAAAAATTTTGGGTTCTGAGGGTTTGACTCGCCGAGTCACTTGGTGCACTCACCGAGTCAGGTGTACTCGACGAGTCCAAGTCCAGACTCGACGAGTCAAAACGTCTGACAGCTAATTTTCGTGATTTTCTTCCTGTTTTAGCTTGGGATAATTACCATAAACATGTTTTTGTTATAAAATCCGAATTTTATCAATATTTGGTGATTATCCTTACCTAAATAGAAGATAATTGTCAAAATTTAGATAATCTTTTGTTTTATTAGATAAAATTTGATTATTTGTAATTTAGATTTCAATTATCTTGTATGAAAAGTTTCAATTTTCCCTCTTTAAGTTTTATAGTTTAAATTTGAACTTAAAAGTTTTGTTTTGAAATTTAAATAGTTGAAACCCTAATGTTTTAAAAAGGTTTCAAAACTTGCCCTCAAGTTTTGGAATTTAAATTTTAATTAAAAGTTTAATTTTGATGTATATTTAAATTCTAAAACCTAATGTTTTGAAATGTTTCAAAACTTGCCCTCAAGTTTTGGAATTTAAAAGTTGATTAAAAGTTTAATTTAGGAATGTTAAATTCTAAAACCCTAGTATTGTTTTGAAAAGTTCAAATCACACCCTTATGGTTTTATTAATTAATTAAGGTGTATAATTAAACGAGGTTTAATAAATCCATAAAGTTTTGGTTTACAATTTAATTGAATTAAAAGTATAATTATTAAATTTGACCACCTAGTATTTTTAAAAGTGTAAAATACACCCTATACTATATATAACATTAAAAGTCTAACATTATATATATGTATGAGTAAAAGTCAGTCTTACCGTTAGTAGGCCTCATTCACGAAACTAGTCTATAAGGGGTGTTTAAGGAAATTGCCTATAAAATGGCGATTGAATGGGTATCCACTCTTACCCACCGCACTCTTGACTAGTGGAGGGTCTTTAGCCGAACGGGTAGGATAGGACAAAACTTTCCATTATAAGTCTAATGAAATACAAAAGTAAATAAATGTTTTACAAATTCCCAATCTTAGTTATATTAGGCAAAAGTGAATTGATGCAATTCCATGAAATTACACTTTGTGCTCTTGCGAAGATGTTAGTGGAGTGTGTGTGGTTTACCAGCACACTAAATGGTTCTAAGCAAAGGTAGAAAAGGGTGACTCAATGTTTGTCATAGTTCCGTGAAGCGTGTGTGGTTAACCGGCACATCGAATAGGTGACTGTAAAATGTGGGGGCACCATGTAAGTTTGCATGGTCATTCACACCCGCTTTGTGATCCTCGACATCCCAGTCGCAAACTAGAGGGGCATATCGAGATTTTAAACATGCCATTGAAATGTTCAATGAATCTCATATGATCTAGAGTTTTCATAGATTTAAAACTTAAATTTCTTTTTCGTTTTCGTGGAGGAAATTAGTGAATCGTCATTCACTTACCTTCAAATATTCTGCAACTAGATTACGACATCCCATTTCTAGGTTGTAGCATATTGTGTTGGGTCCTAGCCTTAATATCTGTAACGCCTGCGTTTCCAGGCTAGGCATTTTCGTTGATATAATAGTCTAGGCTAACCGTTGTAACCCGTTTTGAAATAATAAGCGTGTATTATTTGAGTATTATGTGTTTTGTGCTTAATTTCTTAATTATGTGGTTTGATTAATTAATAACAAAAACAAGCGTCAAAATTTAAGTGTAAAATAAACTTGATATCTTTGGATAATGTTGTAGTAGTTGAAACGAGGTTTCCAAATATATATATATATAGAATGCCCAAATCTGAATTTGTATGAGGAAGTTATGATTCATTGAAGTTTCGACTTAACGGTATGCAACCTGAAATACTCGATTTGAGATCGAGGGGTTTTTAGCCGAAACAATCTAAACGAGAATTGAAGATCTCGTTGTTGGTATTGAAGCGATGAAAAGTTAGGCGAGAACGAACGTCAAACGAAGAAGTTACAAATTTATAACGAAGTTTTCCTGTCCGGGCCTACTAAAAATAAATAATAAAAATAAATCAAAATTACTCGACGAAGTCTAAACGAAAGTTGTAGAGCGTAGTCTCACCTACGCGTGGATATAAAGAACGTCGAAAACAGAGTTTGTATGAAGAAGATATGAATTTCTGAAGTTTATTAAATAATTAATATTTAAATTTAATTATAAAAGCTGACATTATTCGAAGAGGAGTCACCGATCTGATCCGAGGTACGCCCCGCGTACTCGCGTACACCCAACGTACCCCGATGCAGGCACCGCCTCGCACTCAAGTGACTTCGGATACGTAAGCCATGACGACCGAGGCAGTACGCCCCGCGTAAGGCCGTACGCCCCGCGTACTCCGAGGCTCCAGCCTCCTATAAATAGGATGCGAGGGCAGCCGACTCAATTGCTCTTTTTCTCTCTTCTCTCTCCCGTTTTGCATCGTTTTGCGTGCCAGAAGTACCCCGAAGCCCCGGTATCATTCCTGAGCCCCGAAGCAAGTCCCGAGGTCCCGAAGATCCAGAGAAGTAAGATTCCCAAGTCGAAGCTCTGCCCGCGAGGAGTCCGTTTTTTGTGAAGAATACTACTTCTGCAAGCCGTAGTGTTGTCCGATCATCTTCTGATCAAGTGAATGTGTAGTTACTTTCTTCTAACGCATAATTATGAAGTATTTTATACGAAATATGTGTTGTATGTATATTTTGTTGTTATGTGTGTGAATGTATATTCACATTCTTCTATCTTATAGAACTGATTATTTCTTTATGAAATACGTGTTATGTGTGTGTGCCTCATCTGTTATGTGGAAAATGTATTGATTGAGCATGCTATACAGGTTTTAAAACCATGTATAAAAATGTATATTTTATCTACTAATATGTTGGGTAGATAGTTGGTGTGTAATAAACAGATGAGAGGCCTCAATGTTGTTTTGATTCAGTCGTCTAGCGGAGTTTAGATGACGACCACAGACTTTTCTAGATAGTCCTGTGGAACGCTACCAGGTTCGCCACCTGTAGGTGTTAATGAACTTGGGTGTTCATTCGCTGTACTCCATCCCCCTCATGGTTGCCTTATTTGACTTATATTGCTGAGGAACCCCCGAAGCATGTGTTGTCGCCCCGTTGAAATATTCTTAGACTAGGTCCCTTATGTTAGTTGTCTTAGGGATGTAAAGTGAGAATAACGGGAATGGGTAATTGGGTTATTGTTGGTTGGTGGAAATTAAATATATTTATTTATTATGGGTTGAAAACCCTATATACTCACCAGGCTCCCAAGCCTGACCTACTCAGTTTTATTTGTATTACAGGAAGTGGCGCAAGGGCATAAGATGGATGAACCATCAAGTTGTTTTGTTTACAAGTCTGTATATATATATATATATATATATATATATATATATATATATATATATATATATATATATATATATATATATATATATTGAATGACTTGTAATGTTATCATTTATGCTTTATGGTCTGTATCAGAACATGACATCCCGAGTTTTGATTATATAATGAAAATACATTTCTTTTATGAAATGCTTTGGTAAACATTGTTTTATCACGTTTTGTTTTTGGGAAAAAATTCCACAACTCTTTCAAATCAAAAGGATTTACTCTGAAATTATTTTAAAAGCATAAATGAAAATCGGTCTTTTCTGGCCGAGATTTTGGGGATGTCACAGTTGGTATCATAGCATTAGTTTAAGCGAACTAGGAATTTGTAGGATTTCTAGACTTAAACTTAGATTGCTAAGTGGAATTTTGAGATGTGTGTCTGTTATGTTTTAGACATAAGCACTAGTTTATTTTAGGAAAATTGCCTAAAATGCTTTTATATGCTAAATGTTATATGTTGCCATATATGATATTATTTGTTCGGATCTATGGTCTATTGCCGACCGGATCTAGAAACTTTATGTGTGTAGGATTCTAAGTGTACGTCTACGATATTAGAACTAGCATGTAAACGTTTCGGAGTGATAAGGATGATTTGAATATCTATCGTGAATGAGGATCTAATTTCACCTTATTCGGTGTGTAGATCAAAAAAAATGGTGAGAACAAGAAGTGGAGTTGGAAATGCTGATGAAAACAGGAATCAACCACCATTGATTGAACAAATACCTGTCGTAGCTGCAGCACCTGAGCCAATAACCATGGTTGGGGTGCAAATGATGATTCAAACAATGTTGGATCGTCAGATGGATGAAAATAGGTGGTTGCTTCAACAAAATCGTGAAGAACTGTCAATTCGTGTGGAAGAGCCCGAATTAAATGAAGGGCACTCGGAAGGTGGAAACTTCAGTGGGTCTGTTGGTCAAGCCAACCCACCGATAGTTAGGCAAGACAACCATGATGGAAGGAATGATGGAATGGGATGCAAGTACAAGGACTTTCTAACTTGCAAACCATCGACCTTTAATGGAAAGGAGGATCCGATTGGAGTCATGGATTAGATCTCAGAAATGGAATTGGCCTTCATGACTTGTGGCTACAGAGGCAAGTTGCAGACTATCTATGCAGTGCGTCAATTCCGAGGTGGAGCCGTTCGTTGGTGGAACACTCAAGGGAAGACGTTAAGCCCTAATGAGCCACTATAATTGACATGGGTAGAGTTCTTGGTGCAGTTCAAGCACAAGTTCTGCTCGACTCAAAATCTGTTGGAGTTGGAGAATAAGTTTTTGGCATTGACAAAAGGCAGCATGTCAGTTGATGAATACACCAATAACTTCACTGATAAGATGGAGTTTGCCTTGCGTATCGTCCCATACGAGCTGACAAAGGTGGACCGGTATGCAAAGGGACTCCCATGGGAGTACAAGGTGCCAGTACGTCAGGCACATACTCTAGAGGCAGCTATCTGGTCTGCCAAGTCTGTTGAGAACATGATTAAGGGGAGAACCACCGACAAGGTTGAGGTTGGTGAGAAGAGAAAGTTTGAGGGAACATCTGGTTCCGGTAAGAAAGGCAAATTTTCGAAATCTGATTCGAAAAAGTTTGGAGGAAAAGGAGGCAAAGCAAAGTGGTGTGATAAGTGTAAGAAAAAGCACTTTGGGAAATGTAGCGAGGATGTAACCTGCTACAAGTGTGGAAAGGTTGGACATTTTGCCAATGAGTGTCCGAACAACAAAAGCATGTGTTTTAGTTGTAATGAAGAGGGCCACATTTTGAGAGACTGTCCGAAGAAGAAGGAGGCAGCTAGGCCCAACATTCCACCAAAGCCAAAGGCGAGAGCCTTCCAGATGACACTTGAAGCTGCGAAAGATGAAGTTGATGTCGCTTCAGGTACCTTTCTCGTAAACGAATTACCTGCTCAAATTTTGTTTGATTCTGGAGCCAACTACTCCTTTATTTCGCATGAGTTTGGTAGAAAACTAGCTTTGCCTGTTAATAGACTAGATAATGCTTTATTAGTCGAAGTTGCTAGTGGCAAGTTTGTACCTGTTAGCCATCGTATGGAAGACATTTTAATAGACCTTAATGGGAATAAGTTTCACGAGGAATTATTGCATATCGAACTTAATGGTTTCGACATCGTTCTGGGAATGGATTGGCTTAGCGCCAATGATGCCGAAATTTTATGCAAGAAGAAGTTAGTTAAAGTAAACTCGCTTGGGAAAGATTCGTTTATGGTGTATGGGGACAAACGCAAGGTGAATTCTGGAATCATTTCCCTAATGAAAGCCAAAAAGTGTTTGACCAAGGGACGTACATCATATTTAGCATTCGTGATTGATGCTAAGAAGGAAAAGAAGGTGATGCAGAGTATTCCAATGGTGTGTGATTATCCGGAAGTATTTCTCGAAGATCTTCCTGGATTACCACCTGATAGACAAGTGGATTTCAGAATTGACTTGTTACCAGGAACCACGCCAATAGCAAAAGCACCTTACCGATTAGCACCGACGGAGTTGAAGGTGCTAATGATGCAACTTCAGGAATTATTGGACAAAGGTTTCATTAGACCTAATTCATCGCCCTGGGGAGCTTCGGTGTTATTCGTGAAGAAGAAAGATGGAAGTATGAGAATGTGCATCGATTACAGAGAGCTGAATAAGGCAACAACAAAGAATAGATATCCGTTGCCAAGGATTGATGACCTGTTTGATCAATTGCAAGGTTCGAGCTATTTCTCGAAGATCGATCTAAGGTCAGGATATCATTAGCTAAAAGTAAGAGAGCAAGATATCGTTTGGAATAACCAATGCTCCGGCAGCATTCATGGATTTAATGAATAGGGTTTGTAATCCTTTCCTTGATAAATCCGTGATAGTGTTCATAGACGACATTGTGATTTACTCGAAAAGCCAGGAGGAGCATGGCAGAAACTTGCAAGAAGTGTTAGAAGTTTTGAAGCAGGAGAAGTTGTATGCAAAGTTCTCCAAATGTGATTTTTGGATTCGTGAAGTCCAATTCTTGGGTCACGTGGTCAACCAAGAAGGGATAATGGTTGATCTAGCAAAGATTGAAGCTGTAATGAAGTGGGAACAACCGAAAAGTCCCACGGAGATCCGAAGCTTTTTAGGATTAGCCGGATATTACCGAAGGTTTATCCAAGGCTTTTCTTCGATTTCTACTCCATTAACAGCTTTGACCCACAAAGGAGCTACTTATGCTTGGAGTGATAAGCATAAAGAAGCATTCGAGAAGCTAAAGAAGAAGCTATGCGAGGCACCGATACTTTCTTTACCCGATGGAGTTGAAGACTTTGTTGTCTATAGCGATGCGTCTGGGGTTGGATTGGGTTGTGTTTTGACCCAAAGAGAAAAGGTGATAGCATATGCGTCTCGACAGCTGAAAGAGCATGAAAAGAATTACCCGACTTATGATTTGGAGTTGGCAGCGATAGTTTTCGCTCTGAAAATATGGAGGCATTACCTCTATGGCACGAAGTGCAAACTTTTTACTGATCATAAGAGTCTCCAATATCTCTTTAATCAGAAGGAATTGAATATGAGGCAACGACGCTGGCTAGAACTACTTGAAGACTACGACTGCGAGATACTTTACCACCCCGGTAAAGCTAATGTTGTTGCTGATGCTCTCAGTCGGAAAGTCAATCTTGAAAGGAAAAGGCCAAGAGCGTTGAGAATTGAAGTTGTCTCGACCATTGTGGAAAGTATTAAGAAAGCTCAAGAGGAAGCTTCTGAAAAGAATGACCGAAAGGAGGAACCTTTGGGCAAAACGTTGGTATTCGGTGTAAACAGTCATGGACTGAAGGTGTTCCAAGATCGGATTTGGATACCTAAGAAAGGAGGAATCAGAGATCTTCTGATGGAAGAAGCTCACAAGACCATGTACTCGATTCATCCCGGTAGCACTAAAATGTATAGGGACCTGAAACCCTACTACTGGTGGCCGATGATGAAGCTTGATGTTGCAAAGTATGTGGCCGAGTGTGTGATTTGTGCGAGAGTAAAGACACAACATCAGAAACCGTACGGGAGTTTAGAACCATTGCATGTGCCTATGGGTAAGTGGGAAGATATTGCTATGGATTTTGTCACTAAACTGCCCAGAACAAAGAATGGTCACGATATGATTTGGGTGGTCGTTGATCGATTCACTAAGAGTGCGCATTTCATAGCAGCCAATGAGAAATGGTATATGGATAAGCTTGCAAATTCTTATGTAAAAGAAATTGTGAGGCTTCACGGTGTTCCGTTAACGATTGTATCATATCGTGATAGCCGTTTCACCTCAAGGTTTTGGAAAAGTCTACAAGAGGAAATGGGTACCAAGTTATGTTTAAGTACAGCTTACCATCCGCAGACTGATGGTCAGAGTGAAAGTACGATACAAACACTTGAAGATATGCTAAGAGCATGTACCTTCGAATTCCTAGGTAATCGGGATGAACATTTACCATTGGTAGAATTTTCCTACAATAATAGTTTCCACTCGAGCATTAAGATGGGACCTTATCAAGCTTTGTATGGACAGAAGTGTCGTACGCCGTCTTGTTGGCTTGAGGCTGGGGAAAAGCAGTACATGGGACTGGAGATGGTTCATGAAACTGCTGAAAAGTTGAAAATAATTAGGGAAAGAATGTTAGCAGCTCAGGATCGTCAAAAGAGCTATGCTGACAAGAAGCGAAGACCGATGACTTTTGAAATTGGAGATTCGGTTTTGCTTAAAGTCTCACCGTGGAAGGGACTTATAAGATTTGGTAAAAGAAAAAAGTTAAGTCCAAGGTTTATTGGACCATTTAAAGTTCTTCAGAGGGTTGGGAACCAAGCTTACAAGCTCGAATTACCCGAAGAACTGAATGGAATTCACAACACTTTTCATGTGTGTTATTTGAGGAAGTTCACGGGAGAAGTTCCAGATATAATTCCAATTTCTGAATTGAGAATTGATGAGAACAAAAGGTTGATTGAAGAACCAGAGGCAATTGTTGACCGAAAGACTAAAAAGCTTCGATGCAAGATGGTCGAATTAGTGCTTGTTCGTTGGAAACATTCGAATGGGTGAAATCTCACCTGGGAAACGGAGAGTGACATGTTGAGTCGCTATCCGCATTTGTTTGTTGATGTGTGATTCCGGGGACGGAATCATCCTAAGGGGGAGAGAATTGTAACGCCCGCGTTTCCAGGCTAGGCATTTTCGTTGATATAATAGTCTAGGTTAACCGTTGTAACTCGTTTTGAAATAATAAGAGTGTATTATTTGAGTATTATGTGTTTTGTGCTTAATTGCTTAATTATGTTGTTTGATTAATTAAGAATAAAAATAAGCGTCAAAATTTAAGTGTAAAATAAACTTGATATCTTTGGATAATGTTGTAGTAGTTGAAACGAGGTTTCCGAATATATATAGAATGCCCAAATCTGACTTCGTATGAGGAAGTTATGATTCATTGAAGTTTCGACTTAACGGTATGCAGCCTGAAATACTCGATTTGAGATCGAGCGGTTTTTAGTCGAAACAATCTAAACGAGAATCGAAGATCTCGTTGTTGGTATCGAAGAGATGAAAAGTTAGGCGAGAACGGCCGTCAAACGAAGAAGTTATGAATTTATAACGAAGTTTTCCTGTCCGGGCCTACTAAAAATAAATAATAAAAATAAAATCAAAATTAGCCGACGAAGTCTAAACGAAAGTTGTAGAGCGTAGTCTCACCTACGCGTGGATATAAATAACGTCGAAAACGGAGTTTGTATGAAGAAGATATGAATTTCTGAAGTTTATTAAATAATTAATATTTAAATTTAATTATAAAAGCCGGCATTATCCAAAGAGGAGTCACCGATCTGATCCGAGGTACGCCCCGCATACTCACGTACGCCCAGCGTACCCCGATGCATGCACCGCGTCGCACTCAAGTGACTTCGGATACGTCAGCCATGACGACCGAGGCAGTACGCCCCGCGTACTCTGAGGCTCCAGCCTCCTATAAATAGGATGCGAGGGCAGCCGACTCAATTGCTCTTTTTCTCTCTTCTCTATCCCGTTTTGCATCGTTTTGCGTGCCAGAAGTACCCCGAAGCCCCGGTATCATTCCCAAGCCCCGAAGCAAGTCCTGAGGTCCCGAAGATCCCGAGAAGTAAGATTCCCGAGTCGAGGCTCTGCCTGCGAGGAGTCCGGTTTTTGTGAAGATCTTCCAGATCTGCCGAAGAATACTACTTCTGCAAGCCGTAGTGTTGTTCGATCATCTTCTGATCAAGTGAGTGTGTAGTTACTTTCTTCTAACGCATAATTATGAAGTATTTTATACGAAATACGTGTTATGTGTATCTTTTGTTATTATGTGTGTGAATGTATATTCACTTTCTTCTATCTGATAGATCTGATTATTTCTCTATGAAATATGTGTTATGTGTGTGTGCCTCATCTGTTATGTGGAAAATGTATTGATTGAGCATGCTATACATGTTTTAAAACCATGTATAAAAATGTATATTTTATCTACTAATATGTTGGGTAGAACATGGGTAGATAGTTGGTGTGTAATAAACAGATGAGAGGCCTCAATGTTGTTTTGATTCAGTCATCTAGCGGAGTTTAGATGACGACCACAGACTTTTCTAGATAGTCCTGTGGAACGCTAGCAGGTTCGCCACCTGTAGGTGTTAATGAACTTGGGTGTTCATTCGTTGTACTCCATCCCCCTCATGGTTGCCTTATTTGACTTATATTGCTGAGGAACCCCCGAAGCATGTGTTCTCGCCCCGATGAAATATTCTTAGACTAGGTTCCTTATGTTAGTTGTCTTAGGGACGTAAAGTGAGAATAACGGGAATGGGTAATTGGGTTATTGTTGGTTGGTGGAAATTAAATATATTTATTTAATGTGGGTTGAAATCCCTATATGCTCACCAGGCTCCCAAGCCTGACCCACTCAGTTTTATTTGTATTACAGGAAGTGGCGCAAGGGCATAAGATGGATGAACCATCAAGTTGTTTTGTTTACAAGTCTGTATATGTATATATTTGTTGAATGACTTGTAATGCTATCGTTTATGCTTTATGGTCTGTATCGGAACATGACATCCCGAGTTTTGATTATATAATGAAAATACATTTCTTTTATGAAATGCTTTGGTAAACATTGTTTTATCACGTTTTGTTTTTGGGAACAAATTCCGCAACTCTTTCAAATCAAAAGGATTTACTCTGAAATTATTTTAAAGCATTAATGAAAATCGGTATTTTCTGGCCGAGATTTTGGGATGTCACAATATCTCATTTGGGTGATTTATTAAGGACTCAATCAATCAACTAACTTGAATGTATTTTTTTCTCCCGTTTTGTAGATGTCAAAGTTCGACAACTATTGTCTTCCTAAATCCCGTGGAACAAGCATTCCACACGAAGATGATATTCCATGATTCGATCGAGGAACAAGAGTTCATGCTTCACTTCCTCCTCCTCCTCCAATTATTCTCCCTTACCCACAAGATCGGAGAATTGAAAGGTTCAATGTCACTAAAGCACTATTGGAAATGAAACATGAAGATGGTAAACCCGTGTGTGCTCACGTTCTAGGAATGAAATCACACATCGATAGGTTGATTATGTTGGGTGTGTCATTCCCTGATGAGATGGCTATAGGCTGGGTTCTACAGTCACTCCTTGAATCATATGATGAGTTCAAAAGAAAGTATTATATGATGGATCATGACGCAAACCTCATTGACCTCACTTACATGCTCATTGCTACTGAATCAGAAATGATTTGGCAAAACAGTGGAGCATATTTGTTGGGAAAGTCAACCAACCATGCTTCCGAGGACGTTCTAGGAGAACCGACCTGTGTTTGCTACCAAGAGAAAGGGCATTGGATACAAGTCTGCCCTAAGAGCCTGAAGAGTCCAGAAGATGGGAGAGTCAAAGAGTATGGCTGTACTTCAGGTAAAATCCACTATCTAACTCCATTAAGTTCCTATTCATTGATTCTTAATACATGATGTGATAAGATTGCATTCGAATGTTTTGCAAGATCAGTGAACAGAGAGGAAGCTTGATGAAAGAGCAAGATGAGTCTAATCAAGAAGAAATGGATCTCGATCGCATGGATTCGAAGATTAGATTTTGAGCTTAGAAAGTTATGATAGAGTTGTTAGGAAATTTTCTTTTGACTACATAGTTTTCAGTTGATTTTGCATTGTAAGGACAAATGTTTTCTGTTGCTTTTATGAAGAAAATAAATTTTTGATATGACTTATTTATTTATTTATTTACTTCCTTGCAATGAAATCATTATGAAAATTGATGTTTGCATATTTCTACAACGAATGGATAAGATTCTTAATTATGTTAATAGTGGAACTGTTTCTCATCGCCCAAGTTTCAATTGGACAGAAACTTGGAATCATGCAACTTGGTTGCACGATGAATGAGAAATTTCATATTTGGAAATTAGACTAATTCGTTGACAAAGTGTCAAGTGAAAGACTAGGAGATCGAGTACACAAAGTTGTGTGTTGATCAAGTACACCACAAGAGTAACAAAGATATTCGTCATGATTCACTAAAGGTTTAGTAAATATGATTATACTTATAAGATTAAGTGTAATTCTGAATTGATTGAAAAGGTTTAAATCAATAGCAGAACGAATAAGAAGAATCAAGTAGGCAGAAAGATAAAAGTTTCTCTATTCTAAGAAGAAGGGAGAGTACCTTTTATGTTTTATGATAGGTCTTAATGATTAAGAACCATATCACAATTAATCCTCTGTGTAAGTCTTAGTATAATTGTATGTCTGAGAAGAGGAATCAAGAATTGAAGAAATGGTTAAATCAAGAAGTCCATCATACTTCGTTCCAAAAACAAGTCTTAGAGTTAAGATTGTGACATTAAGTGACAAGCATTAGGAAGGTTTATAACATTCATCAAATGTAGAATTTGGAAAAAGGCTTTCCTATTCTCACACAATTGAAATTGGAAAGTTGTGATGTCTTGGATAAGACAAAGACCAACTAGGACCAATTTTATGAAATGTTTTGTCTTGATAAAGACTACACTAACTCTTGAATATTTGTTTGTCAAGAAATGTTTATTGACAAGAGAATCTTATATGTCAAGGAGTTAGTGGGAGTCTTAATGGTCTTGAAAGGTTTCAAGAACAAATCAAGAATAAATCTTATCGATCATCACTAGCACACGAGTAGAGGTTTACAACCTATCGTGCTGACATTACCTTGTTTCTATGCCGTTCCAATTGAGTTAATTATGCATGTGAGCCCTATGAGTTCTCATTTGAATGCATAAAAGGCAAGGACCTTGATCAATTGAAAGTAAATTGATAAGAAAGGGTGAGCTGCTTAACTACTTGGAAGACATGGTGGGCAGCTGTGTTACCATAAGGCAAGAAATCAAGATTAAGACAGTTCGGTCCATATGAATTTGAATTTGTCATAAACTTTGGTTTTGACAAATTCACATGGATAGGAACACATACACCATTAAAATCTAAGTGTCATAAGATTCCCCCCTTCATGAAAAATGACTGTGAGGAAATGCTTTCACTAAGAAAGATTTTAAGAAGATAGTAATTGTGAAAATTGTATTCTCGAATTCGATTATGGTTACGGTATCCCTTTCCATGATTCGAATTATGAGATTTGGCAATTAGTCTGAATTGTTTAAGACACACATATGAGCTATCTAAGGCAAAGGTGTATAAGTTTAAGAAGCATTGATAAAAGATTATCCAAGCATTGGGTATTACAAATATGAACTTAAACAAATTCAATAGGCATTGTTTTTTTGAAAGTTAAGTTGTTTCTGAATACATGTCAAAGCTAGTAGGAGCATAAGTATTATGTTTATAACAATTATCGTGATAGTGGGAGCATAAATGTTATGATTGCATGATTATTAAGGCAACTATTGCAAGTTAGCAATATTAATTATAGAAAACAAGAGTTATACTTTGCAAAGTCGCAATGGTTGTAAAGTTGTTTTGCTATAATTAAGGGAGAGAATATTATGCTTCGTTTCATATATAAAGGCTTAGGTTATGAAATGTTAATAAATTTAGTCAATGAAACATAGTGAGTTCTTAAAATTCGATTATGATTATGGCGTTCCTCTTCATATTTCGAATTGAGAGAACGTAGCACATAAAATATAATGGCAGAAGTTTGATAAAGTATCGAATCTTTATGTAAGACATTATGCATCGTGTCACATACGCTTCGGGTATAGGATCGATGGCAAATGCTATAATATTTGACCATTCTAAAATTTTCCAAATGTCAAGTGCATTTAGAGGGAAAAGGACAAGAATCGGTTTTTGACTAAGATAATTAGACAACTATCAAAGGACAATCCAAAGTTCGTCGAGGATTGGTCGCTTGTGAGTAGTTGGAAGCATGATATTGGATGGACCATATTGACATTATTATGAATAGATAAGATTCTATTGAGAATGAGTTGTCATATGGTAAGTATGGAAAGGTTTCCATATTGGGAATTGGATATTGAGAATCAATGTCTAGATTAGAAATTTTATGCAAAATGATGTTTAAAGGAATGTACTTTGAGTGAGAGACATCACATCTATGGAATTGTCTTGTAACAATCTCCGATAGAGGACTTTGTAATTTCATTGGCAATAGTCATTGTGACTTTAGTGCAGTGACATTACAAAAGGATCATTGCATAAAATGTTAGAATCTAACATATTCCATAAGTGGCAAGAATTTGATATTCTTTCACTTATGAAAATGGATTAGGAGTTGTGAAATGAGTATGATTGGAAATGTGTTCATTTGATCTATTTCACAAAGTAAGAATTGTAGGTAAACATTGTGTGCATGCTAAGAGCATGGAAAAAGTGTTGTAATTCAAGTAAGAAGTTGATTACCCGAAACAACAAATAATGAGTAATCGATATGGTGATAAATAAAAGGTGTTTTATTTATACTCAAAGGTTTGAGGCCATATAGGATTAGTATTATTCTTGTATTTCACTTTGCATGTTTTGACTTCCTGAATAATTTAATTGGTTGAGAACAGTCAAAATATTCAAACGGGCCACAGTCGTTCATATGTTGGAAGTAGATATGAATGAAGACTGTCATGAATTGGTGTGTGGATTGGCTAAAGAGAATTAGACATAAGCAAATGTTTGCTGCAATGTTCATGAGTGCTTATGAATATGATTTGAGCATTGGATTAAACCCACGCTCACTTGGATCACTTCATGGATTGTTATCATAAGTGATTAGTGAGACGATAACATCTTATATTCTTGAAACCGAGATGTGTGAGTTGTATCTTGCGAGTCGGTTACACATTGATAATATGTAAATGCACCAGTAACTTGGTGTTATAAAACATATTGTTGTGTGTGATCTGGTGAGTGAGTGCAAGCGAGCATTGAGTCAAAGTTTATCCGTTCCTTTTATCCAAAGTAGGATAAAAGCGATATATGTGGGCCCCTCGATGATTTAGTGATGGCACCTAAGCGCTTGGCCAAGCCAGGACTAAATTGATGTGTTCAATTGTAGTCTGTTGTCAGTCGTCATAAATCTGAATTCGGGAAACAACACATAGACGGAGAGAATGATTTAGATCCATGTCTCAGTGTATACGATATCTATAATGGAGGAATATATGATCCCTTATCTAAGGACACACATATTTGATAAGATCAGAGTTGAGAGCGGCTTTGGAAAGCTATGATTGCAGATCAGGATCTGAAGTCATACGCAGAATAGTTATTAGACTTATCCAAGTGGGAGACTGTTGGATTAGTGTCTAAGTCCATAACTATTTTTGGTATGTACTTGACCCGATGGTGCATGGTCCTTTTGGGTTTCCTTCACCAAAGCAACTTGATAGGATGAATTTGTTGGATTAATGTCTAAGTCCATAACTATATTTGGTAAGACTTGACCCGACCCGGCATGGTCCATTTGGGTTGCATACCATCATGCACTTGAATGAGAGAAATAAGACACTTATGGTTATTAATATATTATAAGTTCTAGTATATTAATAATAAGAATAATAAGATTATTTAATTAGTATTGATCAAGAATTAATCTAGGATTAATTAAGTGATCAAAAGAAGACTAATTAAATATATGGGTTGATTGTGTAAATCATCCATACTTGTATAGTGGGCTAATGCTCCATGGATAATCAAGTTGGGCTAAAACCCATAGGATGGTCCATGGATGCTCCATGGTGTATTTGTACCCATGGATCCAAGGAAATGGAAAGCCATGACAATTAAGAGTTTACCCTAATTGTGTAACTATATAAGCATCTTATTATTGAGGAAAAATCGGCCACTAGAGATAGTGAAGAAAGGGCTAGCCGATTTTGATGAGTGTAGAATTCTCTCAAGTCATTCCAAGTGTTTTGATGATTGTGATTCCATTTGAGGTGTCACACTTGGGGCACTAAGCACTCAAGCTTCATGAAGACTTACTACACCAAAAGGTATGTATTCTATCCTACTATATCCATTGTTTTATATGCTAGATTAGGATAATACCTTGGAAGTTCTTATTTGCATGTATAATAGAGAAAACATAGATCCAAGGTATTTAGGGTTGCATGTACACTTAGGAAGTGTTAGAATGCTCAAAACCCAACAGTGGTATCAGAGCCACGGGTTGTTTTCTGTTATATTGATGCAAATATTTTATTTTCAAAGTTGAAAAAAAAGGAAAAAAAACATGAAGTTCGTCAAATTTTAAGATAATTACTTGTTCTTGTGAAAAACTAATTATTTGTAAAATTTGAATAATTTTCTTTATGAGTTGAATTAGGTCAAAATTTAATAAAAGATAAAATAATATGATTATTTTATTAGTTTTAAAAGTTTGATCTAAAGAGTTTTATTTTTTGAAACCTCCATAAGTTATGGATATGAAAAGGTTTTAAAAAAAAATTGATTCAAAGTTTTTTGGAGTTACAAAATTTGGTGTTAATGTTTTAAAGGATTCCACAACTAAAGAATAAGTTATAGATCACCAAAAGTTTTTTGTGTTACCTTGTTTTATGAGTGAATTTAGATTAATGAATAAAATTATGTGATAGTTGGTTTTAATCCAAATTAATCTAAGAATTGATTCTAAAATGTGTTTTTGTAACTTGTCCTCAAGTTATATGAAAAGTCACATTTAAGAATCATAAAAACTCATAAAAAATTGGCAAAGGTTACAAAAATGAAGAGTCTAGTTCTAATTAAATGGTTTTATGACTCCATAACTTGTCCTCAAGTTATGGAGGACCAAGAGTCTCTTCATTTAATAAAATAAATAAAAAAAAGGTGTAACCTTAATTAATTCCATAAGTTATAAAATAAAGAAAAGTTAATTCTTTTATTAGTTTAAAGTCTTCCATAACTTGTCCTCAAGTTATGGAACTTGAAGAGTTTTTGGATTAAAACTACTTTAAACACATAAGTTATGGAATTAATTAGTTTTGAATAGTTTCAAAACTTGCCCTCAAGTTTTCGAATTTGTAAAGTTTTCACTTATGAATACTTTAATTCCAAGTTAGCCCTTAGAATTTTAAAAGTTAAAATTCAACCCTTATACTTTATAATATTATAAGTTAATAATATATATATGTATAAGAGTAAAGTCAGTCTTACCGCTAGTACGCCTCATTCACTAAGCCGGTCTATAAGGTGGGTATAAGGTTGTTGCCTATAAAATGGCAACTTAATGGGTGTCCACTCTCACCCACCGCTTGCTTGACCGGTGGAGGGTCGTTAGCCGAACGGGTTTGACAGGACTATAATTCTCCCTTCATTAAAAGTATTAATGAAAATACTAAGTAACTAAACTTTTAATAATACCCAATCTTAGTTACTTAGAAAAATGTGAACAAGGTGCTAATCCATGAAATTACACTTTACACTTTGTCTAAGTCGTTAGTGGAGCGTGTGTGGTTAACCGGCACACTAACTTGGACTTAACAAGGTAGGTAAAGGGTGACTTAATATTTATCATAGTATCGATGGAGCGTGTGTGGTTAACCGGCACATCGATTGAGGGGTAATTTACTAAGGGTACCAAGTGATTTGCATGGTTACTTCACACCTTGTTTTGTGATCCTCGACATCCCAGTCACAAAACCTGAAGGGCACACTCGAGATTGAAACATGCCTTTGAAAAGTTCAATGAATCTCAAAGATCTAGGAGTTTCAAAACCAATTAAAACCTAATAATACATTTCGTTTATCTTGGTGGAAATTGGTGAATCGTCATTCACCTACCTTCAAATATTTTATAGCTTGGATTACGGCATACCTCTTCTAAGTTATAAAATAGTTTGTTGGGTCCTAGCCTTAATATTTCATATTGGGTGTCATATTAAGGACTTTAAATCAACTATCTTGAATATCTCCCAAAAGATGTCTGGTTTAGACACCTATGATCTTCCCAAATCTCTTGAAACAAGGTTTCCTAATGAAGATGATGTCCCATGGATATCATACTTATTTCTCCTCCTCCAATTATTCTCCCCAACCCACAAGTTCTTGAAAAGTTTAAGGTCACTCAGGCCCTATTGGCAAGGCAAGGTCTAGGTGTGGTCACATCTTGGAGATGTAGTCACATATTGACAAGCCGGGAGAGTTGGGTGTCAAAGTCTTGAGAAAGTTGGTGGTTCAACTACTTTCTAAGTCACATAGTGAGTTCTTTTGGAACACCTATGAAAAAGACTATGACAAGACCCTTAATGATCTTATCTATTTGTTAAGATCAACTTCCTAAAACTTTATGGACATTGACAATGATGACATTGGATATCCAGTAAAGCATTCTCTTCCCAATGGAAAGGGATCGGCTATAGTCAACTCGGTTGACCAAATGGTAAAGAGAAAAGCTAAGTCTGTGATAGTCCTGTGTACCATTATCAAAGGGTCCATATGTTTGTATTGCCAAAGAAAGGGCATTGGTTGCGAAGCTGCCAAATTTACCTAAGGATGTTAAAGTCAATAAGTTTGACTCTACTTCAGGTAAAATCCACTATCTAACTCTGTTAAGTTTCTATTCTGAGATTCTTGATACATGATGTGACCGGGTCGCATGGTGATGGTTTAAGAATCAAAGGAAAGTGAAGAAACTTAAAGGAAGAATATGTTGAATCTGATCGCATAGATGGATTTCTATCGCATAGTTTGAAAAATCGGATTCTTGAGCTACTTCTTAGGAGTTATGAGATATTGCTTAAGGAATAGATAACAACAAGTTTTCATATGGATTGTAAGGATAAGTTTTTCCGCAAAGTTTTAAAATAAAAGAAAATTTTTATTTTATTTATTTTAAAATATCCTTACAATGGCATTTGAGGAAAAATTGTTGCTTATAAGATTCCATTAACAGCAAGAGTGGAAACATGAAATTGATTCTTTCATTTGTGGTAATGTCTAAATTTACCAAATAAGGAAAGATTCTCATCACCCAAGTTTCAAGTGGACCGGAACTTGGAATCATGCAAGTTGTATAGCATGATGAATGAGAACTTTCAAGTTTTGGAAAAATTAAGACTAATTACTTGTTCACATGGATGTGTGAGTCAAGTAAAGGACTAAGGGATCGAGTACACATTCTTGTGCACTGATTAAGTCCACCACAAAAGATCGATAAGAAGAATCAAATAAGGCAGAAGGATAAAAGTTTCTCAAATCTGAAAAGATGGGAGAGTACTTTAGTATCAGTTTTGTGATCATCTTAATGATTAAGAAACCATATCAAAATTAGTTCTCTAAGGAAATCTTAGTGCATTCTTATGACTAAGAAGAGGAACTTGAATTGTTGAAATGGTTAAATCAAGAAGATGAGTCATACTTCGTTCCAATACAAGTCTTAGAGTCATACTCCAAGATTGTCATTTGAGTGACATGTCTTAAAGAAGGTTTAAAACACTTGTCAAATGTAAGAGTAAAAGTTTTCTACTCTTGTACATTTGAAATTGGTAAGTTGTGATGTTTTGGATAAAACAAAGACCAACTTAGGCCAATTGGGTAAAGTGTTTTTCTTGATTAGAATCCGCACTATCTCTTGGATGTTTGACAAGGGAGTCTTATATGTCAAGAGGACAGTGGGAGTCTTAAAGGTCTTGAAAGTCTCAAGAACTAATCAAGAGTAAAACCTGAAGTTCTTCACTAGCACACGACTTGAGGTTTATAACCTATCGTGTTGACATATTCTGTGCCCATTCCAGTTAAAGTTGGCTTTGCATATGAGTTCTTAGAGTTCTCAGTTTGTTGCATAACAACTTGGAAGCAATGGCAGGCCCTTGAGCTGCCAGGTGGCAAGAAATTAAGATTGAGTTCAGTCCATATGAGTTTGGGTTTGTCATTATCCTTGCCTTGTGACTATGATTTTGACCATTCACATGGATAAGAACACATACACCAGTAAATCTAAGTGTCATAAGGTTTCTCTCCGATTCATGAAAATGATGGTGAGGAAACACTTTCACTAAGTAGATTTTATCTAGATAGCAATTGTGATATTTGCATTCTCAAAGTCGTTAGTGGAGCGCGTGTGGTTAACCGGCACACTAACATGGACTTGTGAGAAGTGGCAAAAAGGTCTAACCATTATGATTACGGCATACCTCTTCATAATTGTTTAGACACACAAGTGTGCTATTTAAGGGAAGGTGTATGATTTTGATAAAGACTTATCAAAACAATCTAGTATCATAAATCTGAACTTTGGTAAGAAAGTCAGCTGATTTCTGAGTACATGTCAAAGCTAGTGGGAGCATAAGTGTTATGCTAATAATCATCATGTTAGTGGGAGCATGATAATTATGTTAAGTATTGCAAGCTAGCAATGTTAATTATAGAAAACAAAAGTTTCAATTGGGAAAAAGTTGTTTTGCTATAATTAAGGGAGAGGAAATTATGCTTCATCTCAAATCTATAAGCTTAGATCGTGAGGTTTTAATCATTTAGTCAAGGATATATATGAATTTCATGTTGGAATGGCTCAACATAAGGAAATTCTGTATATGGGTCCATTATTTGCGTTCTAAAATTCGATTATGAAATTATGCTTCATCTCAAATCTATAAGCTTAGATCGTGAGGTTTTAATCATTTAGTCAAGGATATATATGAATTTCATGTTGGAATGGCTCAACATAAGGAAATTCTGTATATGGGTCCATTATTTGCGTTCTAAAATTCGATTATGATTACGGCATTCCTTTTCATAATCTGAATTATGAGAACTTGGCAAATTGAAATGGAAATATTATAGCAAAAGACTGGTTTAGTCTTTATGTGAGACATCATGAATCGTGTCCCATATGCTTCGGATATAGGATCGATTACATGTTGGATATAGTGTCTAAGCCCATAACTATATTTGGTATGTACTTGACCCGACCCGGCATGGTCCATTTGGGTTGCACTTCACCCGAACAATTTATGGATAATATTTGAGAATAGTACAAGTTATGATTTATTAATATATTATAAGTTCTAATATATTAATATAAGATCATATTATTTAATTAGTAGTGATCTATAATTAATCTAGGATTAATTTAGTGATCAAAGATATTACTAATTAAATATGGGCTTCTATATTTATATTGTGTGGGCTAATGCTTATTTAGAATGGGCTAGGCTTGGATGGAAAAGTCCATGGATACTCCATGGAGCTTTGACCCATGGATCTCATGGAAATGAAGAGACATGGGTATTAGGGTTTACATGGATGTAACCCTAATCCACCACACTATATAAAGGAGGCTTTGGTTCTTGAAATCATACTAGTTGACACTTGTTGAGGTGAGGCCGATTTCAAGATAGTAGTATTTATTCTCTCAAAGTTCCAAGTTTGTGGTGATTTGTGACTTTCATTTGAGGCATCCACATTATTGGTGCTAGGCTCTAAAACTCCAAGCAATCAACTACAACTTCAAGGTAAGCATTTCTACTAGCTTTATTTGATTCATGTTCCCCATGCCATGCTAGTTAAGATATGAACCTTGGAAAAATAATTATTTGCATGTATCTTAGACAAACATAGATCCAAGGTTTATTAGGGTTGCATGTACACTTAGGAAGTGTTAGAATGCTCAAAAACCCTTCAGTGGTATCAGAGCCTAGGTTTATTTGTTTGATACTTGATGCAAAAAAAAAAAAAAAAGTTGGAAAAGTCGAAAATAATTAAAAAAAAAAAAAACGGAATTTCGGCTTTAGTTGCTGGAAATGAATTGGAAACATTACTCTAAACTGTTTTGGTACTTGAAAACTTGTTTTAGATGGAGTAATGTTTTTGCTAATTCATTTACAACAACTAGTTATCAAAATTACAAAGTTTTATGTGATTTTGATTCTTGAAAGTGTTCATATTCATATTCTTGTTCTTATGATGTTTAGATGATCATAGGAATTATTTGTAACCTATGTGGTAATTTAATTCTTGATCATAATGTGTTTTAATGGAGTCCATAACTTGTCCTCAAGTTATGGAAAACCAAAAGTCTCTTGGATTAAAAACCATTAAAAGAACATAAGAGTTAGAAAAATGAAGAGTCTTCATTTTATTACTCTATTAAACTCATAAGTTACAAGATATGAAAAGTTTTGAAAGTTTACAAAACTTGCCCTCAAGTTTTGGAACAAGTAAAGTTAAGTTAAAACTTTAGTTCCAACCCTTAGAATTTTAAAAAGTTAAAATTCAACCCTTATACTTATATTATTATGATTTAATAATTATATATATATATATGTATAAGAACAAAGTCGTCTTACCGCTAGTACGCCTCATTCACGAAGCCGGTCTATAAGGTGGGTATAAGGTTGTTGCCTATAAAATGGTGACTTAATGGGTGTCCACTCTCACCCACCGCTTGCTTGACTGGTGGAGGGTCGTTAGCCGAACGGGTAAGACAAGGACTTATAAATTCTCATTCAAAGTATGATGAATATTATAAAGTAACTAAATGTTTTATTAAATTCCCAATCTTAGTTACTTTAGGAAAAATGTGAATAAGGTGCTAATCCATGAAATTACACTTTACACTTTGATTAAGTCGTTGGTGGAGCGTGTGTGGTTAACCGGCACACTAACTTGGACTTAACAAGGTAGGTAAAGGGTGACTTAAAGGTTTATTATAGTATCGGTGGAGCGTGTGTGGTTTACCGGCACATCGATTGAGTGATAAACCTTAAGGGTACCAAGTGATTTGCATGGTTACTTCACACCTCGTTTTGTGATCCTCGGCATCCCAGTCACAAAACTTGGAGGGCACACTTGAGATTGAAACATGCCTTTGAAAAGTTCATTGAATCTCAAAGAATCTAGGAATTTCTAAGAACCAATCAAAAACCTAATATTTAAACATTTCGGTTTTCGTGGTGGAAATTGGTGAATCGTCATTCACCTACCTTTCAAATATGGTATAGCTTAGATTACGGCATACCTCTTCTAAGTTATATTATATTGTGATTGGATCCTAGCCTTAATATTACATTTGGGTGTTTTATTAAGGACTCTCTTATATCTAAACTAATCTTGTTCTCTTCTTTTCAGATGTCTACAAACAATGCTTCTGGCTCTAATCCTAATGGCTCCTTTACCCTTATGAACTTGTGTGGGAAAGTCACCTTTGATGGATCCAACTTCAATGAGTGGATCAGAAACATCAGGATGATTACCCGCTACGAGGACAAAGAATATGTCCTTGACAAGGAGCTTAAGGAGATTGATGAGACCACTGCAACTCCTCAGGAGATCGCTGACTTTCGGGCACATGAAAGGGATGCTACGAAAGTGGCTTGCATCATGATGGCCACGATGACAGCGGAACTCCAAAAGTCTTATGAGGATTTCTACCCTTATGAAATGCACCAAGATTTGATGGAAAGATACCATCAAAGTGCAAGACAAGAGAGGTATGAAATCATCTGCTCCATGATAACAATCATGATGAAGGACGGGGAATCCGTCACGAGCCACATGCAGAAAATGCAAAGGTATGTGGATCGTTTGCTGAAGCTTAATGTGAACTTCCCTGAGGATCTTGCAATAGATATCATTTTGCACTCCTTACCATCGTGCTATGATCAATTCCGCATGACATATCACATGAATAAGGAAGAGGTCACACTCAGCAAACTTCAGGGACTTCTCAAGACCGCAGAATCAGGTCTTAAGGGGAAGTCGGTTGCTATCACTCCTACTCCAAACTCAACTCCGGTTTTAGCAATTGGGAAAAATCGATGGAGGAAGAGAAAGAGGTCCTCGAAGGGTACCAAGGCTCGGACCCTTGATGGCTCTTCTTCAAGTGGAACCAAGAAAGGTTTCGTCACTCCTTCTTCTGACCCAAAAGAGGCTGAATGCTTCTATTGCCATGAAAAATCTCATTGGAAGCGGAACTGCCCAAAGTACCAGCAGGATGTGAAGGATGGGAAAGTCAAACCCAACCATGCAGGTACTTACACTATCATTTCTAATAACTCACCCCATTCTAAATCTTGGGTCCTTGATACCGGTTGTGGTATTCATATTTGTTGTGACTTGCAGGGACTAAGAAGAAGTGAGAATGTGGAGCAAGGAAGAATAAACTTGATCATGGGGAATAGGAAAGCTTTACCTGTTACCAAGATTGGAGTTTATACTTTATCGCTAAGTAGTGGGTTTAATTTAGATTTGAATAAATGTTGTTATTCGCCAGGAATGGCAAGAAATATTATTTCCTTTCATGCTTTGTACAAACAAGGGTTTACCTTTTCATTTAATAATGAAGTTGGTTCTATAGATGTTTTCTATAATAATGTTTTTTATTTTAAAGCATTACCTTGTGATGGTGTGTATGAAGCTGTATCTGTTATAGATAACTTAGGAAATAATGTTTTGTGTATTGATTCTACTAATAATAATAACTTGGATAAAGCATCATTATGGCATTGTCGTCTTGGACATATAAGCAAGAAACGCATAGGCCAACTCCAAAAGGATGGAGTCTTGGAGTCGTTTGACCTAAAGTCAGATGATAGTTGCGAATCATGCTTACTTGGCAAAATGACAAAATCACCCTTCACAGGCTCGTGTGAGAGGGGTGAAGGTTTGTTGGACCTTATACACACGGATGTGTGTGGACCATTCAAACATGCCACAAGGGATGCTAATCGTTATTATTTGACTTTTACTGATGATTACAGTAGATATGGATATGTCTACTTAATCAAGCATAAGTCAGAGACTTTCGAGAGGTTTAAGGAATTTAAACAGGAAGTCGAGAATCAATTGGGCAGGAACATTAAGATGCTTCGATCCGATCGAGGAGGTGAGTATCTTAGTTCAGAGTTCCTCGACTATCTTAGGGAATGTGGGATTGTCTCACAATTGACACCTCCCAGGACACCACAGTTGAATGGTGTGGCTGAGAGGCGTAATCGAACCTTGTTGGATATGGTTCGTTCCATGATGAGTCGAGCTACGCTACCAATCTCATTCTGGGGGTATGCCTTAGAGACTGCCGCCCATATTCTTAATCTTGTCCCTACAAAGAAAGTTGCCAAAACTCCTCACGAGATGTGGACTGGGAAAGTACCTAAGCTAGACCACATCAAGATTTGGGGTTGTGAGGCTTTCGTGAGACGCGAGACTCATGATAAGCTCGAACCTCGAAGCGAGAGGTGTATTTTCATCGGCTACCCACAACAATCCTTTGGTTACCTCTTCTACAGACCTAGTGATAATGTGGTCTTTGTAGCAAGAAGAGGAGTTTTTCGAGAGAGAGAATTTATAAGCCAAGGGGACAGTGGGAGGCAAATTGATCTTGAAGAAATTCAAGAGTCAAGCGGTGAAGGAACTTCAAACACTAGCCCTCAACTTGAGGAGGAAACTCCTGTTGAGCCAGTTGATGTGCCTGTACCTCTTAGGCGTTCCACAAGAGTTAGGAATGCACCTGAGCATTATTATGGCTTCCATATCACTGCGGAAGGTGAGACACTTATTAGTGATGAGACACTAGTAGGTCTGGATGAACCTAACAGCTACACGGAAGCCATGGCAGGCCCTGAGGCTGCCAAGTGGAAAGAGGCAATGGATAGCGAGATACAATCCATGTATGACAATCAAGTTTGGAACTTGGTTGAAAATGTACCAGGTCGTAAGACAGTGGGGTGCAAATGGATCTTCAAGAAGAAGACCGACATGGACGGTAATGTACACACTTATAAGGCACGACTGGTTGCAAAAGGTTATTCTCAAACTCTGGGAGTTGATTATGATGAAACCTTTTCACCAGTGGCCAAGATAAAGTCTATTAGGGTTCTGTTAGCCATTGCTGCATTTCATGATTATGAAATATGGCAAATGGATGTCAAAACTGCCTTCCTTAATGGAAAGTTGGCTGAGGATGTTTACATGGTTCAGCCAGAGGGTTTTGTCAGTACAGAGTACCCCAATAGAGTGTGTAAGCTCGAGAAATCCATTTATGGATTGAAACAGGCACCTCGCAGATGGAATCTTTGCTTTGATGAGAAAGTCAAGGAATTTGGCTTTTCAAGGAGTGAAGATGAATCTTGCGTCTATATCAAGGCTAGTGGGAGCATAGTCAGTTTTTTGGTACTGTATGTGGATGACATACTACTCATAGGAAATGACATCCCAACCTTGCAGGAAGTAAAGTCCTGGCTTGGGAAGTGTTTTGCTATGAAGGACCTTGGTGAAGCTGCCTATATCCTAGGGATAAGGATTTTGAGAAACAGGAGTAAAAGACTAATTGGACTTAGTCAAAGCACCTATGTGGACAAAGTGTTGAAAAGATTCAACATGCATAACTCCAAGAAAGGTGAGTTACCTATTCAGAGTAATGCCAGATTGAGTAAGACACAAAGCCCTAGCACTGAGGCTGAGATAGCAGAAATGAGTCGACTACCTTATGCTTCAGCTGTAGGATCGATCATGTATGCTATGACGTGTACTCGACCTGATGTAGCCTTTGCTTTAAGCATGGTTAGCAGGTATCAGGGGAACCCTGGCAAGGAACACTGGACTGCGGTAAAGAATATCCTCAAGTACCTGCGAAGGACTAAGGACTGGGTCCTTACCCTCGGTGGGAGTGATGACTTGAGAGTTGTAGGGTATAGTGATGCTAGTTTCCAGACTGATAGGGATAATTTCCGCTCTCAGTCAGGCTGGGTCTTTACCCTAAACGGAGGAGCAATTTCTTGGAAGAGTTCCAAGCAAGAGACAGTGGCAGATTCAACTTGTGAATCAGAGTATATAGCAGCAAGCGAGGCAGCAAAGGAGGCTATATGGCTAAAGAACTTCATCGGAGACCTTGGAGTTGTACCAGCTATAAAAGAGCCAATGGAGATTTTCTGTGACAGCAATAGTGCGGTTGCCTTAGCCAAGGAACCAAGGGATCACGGGAGATCTAGACACATCGACAGAAAATACCATTTTATCAGACATCGAATTGAAGAAGGACTCCTCATGGCGAAGAGGGTATCATCGGATGAGAACCCGGCAGATCCCCTCACGAAGGGACTGAGTAGGGTTAAGCATCTCCAGCATGCTCGGAGCATAGGGCTGAAGGATGATATAAGTTTTAGTAGTTAGATAACCCAGAAATTTGTAAAGTGTAATTGACATTTGATGATGAATAAAAGGTGTTTTATTTATGAGTAAAGTGTTGCTATCTCTTGTCGATCTTTTACTATATTTCTTTTGCATGTTTTGACTTCCAGAATAATTATGTTTGGTATATCATATTATTCAAACCTCCACAGTCGGTCATATGTCGGAAGTAGGTATGAATCAAGACTGTCATGATTGGTTGCAGAGGTCTAAGGTGTTGGACAAGGCTACAACAATCATGAGTGCTCATAAGTTCTGAGCATTGGACTCAACCCACGCTCACTGGAATCACTTCATGGAATTTTATCTCGAGTGATCGTGAGACGGTAATATCATATAAGTCTTCAAACCTAGAGATATGATTTGTTACTTACGAGTTGGTTATGCATTGATTGTACGAAAACGCATTGGTAACTCGATGTTATAAAACGTGCTTTTGTGTGTAATTCAATGAGTGGTAGAACAAACATATGAGTCGAAGTTTATCTGTTCCTTCTTGGATTAGAAGCTGATATCTGGGCCACTCGATGATTTTGTTTTGACCTATGTACCGGGCCCGGTCAGAACTAAGTTGATGTGTTCAATTAAGTTCTTTGTCAAACAAATCAGAAATCGGGAAACAAACTGCTGGACAATAAGTAAGACAATGTTCCATGTATTTGTCCGGCTGATATCTAGAACAGAGGATTATATGATCACTTATCTAAATGGCGCGTTCTAGTTCAACAGAGTTTAAAGAGCTACGATTGCTGATCGGTTCCTGAAGTTATACTTGCAAATATAGTTACTAGACTTATCCAAGTGGGAGACTGTTGGATATAGTGTCTAAGCCCATAACTATATTTGGTATGTACTTGACCCGACCCGGCATGGTCCATTTGGGTTGCACTTCACCCGAACAATTTATGGATAATATTTGAGAATAGTACAAGTTATGATTTATTAATATATTATAAGTTCTAATATATTAATATAAGATCATATTATTTAATTAGTAGTGATCTATAATTAATCTAGGATTAATTTAGTGATCAAAGATATTACTAATTAAATATGGGCTTCTATATTTATATTGTGTGGGCTAATGCTTATTTAGAATGGGCTAGGCTTGGATGGAAAAGTCCATGGATACTCCATGGAGCTTTGACCCATGGATCTCATGGAAATGAAGAGACATGGGTATTAGGGTTTACATGGATGTAACCCTAATCCACCACACTATATAAAGGAGGCTTTGGTTCTTGAAATCATACTAGTTGACACTTGTTGAGGTGAGGCCGATTTCAAGATAGTAGTATTTATTCTCTCAAAGTTCCAAGTTTGTGGTGATTTGTGACTTTCATTTGAGGCATCCACATTATTGGTGCTAGGCTCTAAAACTCCAAGCAATCAACTACAACTTCAAGGTAAGCATTTCTACTAGCTTTATTTGATTCATGTTCCCCATGCCATGCTAGTTAAGATATGAACCTTGGAAAAATAATTATTTGCATGTATCTTAGACAAACATAGATCCAAGGTTTATTAGGGTTGCATGTACACTTAGGAAGTGTTAGAATGCTCAAAAACCCTTCATTACATGTGCTATATTCATCCTTTCTAAAAATTTTCCAAATGCCTAGGGCATTAAGAAGGGAAAAAGGTTTAGAACTGGATATGACTAAAAGGATTAAACAATTGTCGAGAACAATCTAAGGTTTACCAAAGATTGGTTGCTCAAGGACAGTTGGAAGTATAGTGATAATTCTGGAAGGACCATATTGACATAATCTGTAAGGAGGCAACTCTTGTTCAGAAGTGATAGTCAAAATGGAATCTGGAAATGTTTCAAAGTTAGAATTTTCAATCTGTTTAAGATTAGGAAACTTAATGCAAGAAGGATGTTTCCAAGGAGCTGATCTCCTTTGGAATACTCTGTAATGATTGTTGTCAAGTCTTTCTGACTTTGTGCATAATCGTTACAAGAGGATCAATGCATATAAGTTTAGAATCTAACAGATTTCTGTAAATGGCATGAATTTGGAATTCTCGCATTTGCAGTAAGGATTTGGGAGTGTGAAAAGAGAATCATTGAAGTTATGTTCAATTGATCTAGTTCACAAAGTAAAGATCATAGACAAACATAGTATGCATACTTGGTGTGTGGCATGACTAGTGTTTAAGAAAACATAGTGTACATGCTTGGAGCATGGGACAACTATTGTTTTAAATTCAAGAATAAAGTTGATAGCTGAAACAGTGTACAATGAATAATGTGTAATCATATGGTGATAAATAAAAGGTGTTTTATTTATGTTCAAAGGGTTGATACCATATTGGATTCAATTATTATTGTGTTTCACTTTGCATGTTTTGACTTCCCGAATAAACTGGGTTATTCTTCCGGAATGACTAAGTTATTCAAACCATCCACAGTCGGTCATATTTTGGAAGTAGATATGAATTAAGACTGTCATGATGGGTTGTAGAGGTCTAAGGTGTTGGACAAGGCTACAACAATCATGAGTGCTCATAAGTTCTGAGTATTGGATTCAACCCGCGCTCATTGGAATCACTTCATGGATTTTATCACGAGTGATCATGAGACGATAATATCTTATATTCTTCAAACCTAGAGATATGAGTTGTTACTATGAGTTGATAGTATATTGATTGCACGAAACCGCATTTGGTAACTCGGTGCTATAAAACGTGCCTTTGTGTATGATTCAACAAGTAGTAGAACAAGCCATATGAGTCGAAGTTTATCCGTTCCTTTTACCTTCGGGATAAAAGCGATATCTGTGGGCCCCTCGATGATTTGATGATGACAAATGGAAGTGCTCGGCCGGGCCAGGACTGATTTGATTTGTTCAATTAGTCAGTTGTCATAAATCGGAAATCGGGAAACAACAAATGGACAGAGAGAATGATTATAATCCATGTCTCAGTCCATATGATATCTAGAATGGAGGAATATATGATCCCTTATCTAATGGACAAGTCATTGACAAAGGTCAGAGTTCATCGACAAGGTCAGAGTTCGACAGAAGCTTTTGAGAGCTACGATTGCCGGTTGGTTCCTGAAGTCATACGCAATAATAGTTTTAGACTTATCCAAGTGGGAGACTGTTGGATTAATGTCTAAGTCCATAACTATATTTGGTAAGACTTGACCCGACCCGGCATGGTCCATTTGGGTTGCATACCATCATGCACTTGAATGAGAGAAATAAGACACTTATGGTTATTAATATATTATAAGTTCTAGTATATTAATAATAAGAATAATAAGATTATTTAATTAGTATTGATCAAGAATTAATCTAGGATTAATTAAGTGATCAAAAGAAGACTAATTAAATATATGGGTTGATTGTGTAAATCATCCATACTTGTATAGTGGGCTAATGCTCCATGGATAATCAAGTTGGGCTAAAACCCATAGGATGGTCCATGGATGCTCCATGGTGTATTTGTACCCATGGATCCAAGGAAATGGAAAGCCATGACAATTAAGAGTTTACCCTAATTGTGTAACTATATAAGCATCTTATTATTGAGGAAAAATCGGCCACTAGAGATAGTGAAGAAAGGGCTAGCCGATTTTGATGAGTGTAGAATTCTCTCAAGTCATTCCAAGTGTTTTGATGATTGTGATTCCATTTGAGGTGTCACACTTGGGGCACTAAGCACTCAAGCTTCATGAAGACTTACTACACCAAAAGGTATGTATTCTATCCTACTATATCCATTGTTTTATATGCTAGATTAGGATAATACCTTGGAAGTTCTTATTTGCATGTATAATAGAGAAAACATAGATCCAAGGTATTTAGGGTTGCATGTACACTTAGGAAGTGTTAGAATGCTCAAAACCCAACAGAATTATGGAGAGAAAGGATTAATTATGATTTATTAACATATTATGAGAATAATATATTAAAGGAGAAATCATATTTTTTAATTAATATTAGTCAAGAATTAATAAGAATTAAGTTTGTGACTAAAAGAGATTAATTAAACTTAAGGGACTAGAACTGTCAATTGTGTGATAGTTGAATATTGAGCTAATGGACTCCTTATTAAGGGGGTGGATGAATTCTATGGGGAAATGCATTAGAAATCATCCAAAGGCCTTTAAGAAAAGGGTTCATGGGTTGCTTAGGGCCTAAGCATCCAAATTAGGGTTTCCATGTTAGATAACCCTAATAGCCTCACTATTTAAGGAACACTTAAGCCCCAAAAACGAGGTGAACTAACTGGTTAGGGTTTCCACACGTTTTGGGCAGCCTCCTTCTCTTATATTCTTCATCCTCTTGCTCTTGGTGTTTGTGAGCCATTAGAGGAGTGACATTTGTGACTCTAAGCTTTCTAAAGTCAATACAAGAAGGAATTGAGATTGTTATTACTATATAACAATCAAGGTATGATCTAAACCTTTATTCATATGTTATATTGATTAGATCTAGGGTTTTAAGTCTTGGATTAAAATCATGTACAATAGAGAAACCTAGATCCAAGCTTTAGGGTTTGCATGAGCACATAGGATGTCTTTTGGCTATAACCAATCAATAACAATAAGAGGTATGTAATTCTTTCTACCATCTAAATTTCAAAATACCTAGGTGCATGCTAGGGTTCTTCTTGTGTTCATAATGTTTTGTATCTAATAGTGAAAACATAGATCCAAATCTAGGGTTGCATGCACACATAGGATTGTTTGTATAAAACCCATCACATACTACATTCCACATCTATCTATACTTTCCTCAAGGATGGCTTCAACTTCACCAACTCCCTTGCTCGTACTGCTTTCCACTAGTCCCATCCTAGGCTTTCCTAGGGCACCCTTTGACCTACTCTTTGCCATCAGTTGCACTAGGAATCCCTACTTCCTTTCCCTAACTAGCTTGCAAATACTATTACATATCCGCTCACTAGTATGCATAGCCTAATCAAGCTATCCTACCACTGACTAAACTATCCTAGCATGCAGCTCAAAAACAGGCATTCAAGGCATCCTCTTAGATCCTTAGCCCTAATCTAGCATGCATTTCTCATTATCATATATTAGGCATAAAAGGCATCCTCCTATATCCTTAGCCTACTCTAGCATGAAGTTCTCAGAATCATAAATCATATACATAACATAACAAGTATGGATATCTTGGGGAAAACTTACTTGAGCTCGGCCGGTCGCATGCATCATACAACTTGTTCTTTCTCGATTTTCTTTGGTTTTACATTTCAAAAAATGATTCTCTTTGTGAAAAAATATTTTACTCCCTTGATTTGAGTCCATACACCCCCGAGGGTGTGTCCGAATCCCTCAAACCAGGGCTTTGATACCAACTTGTAACATCCCAAAATTTGAGGCCAAAAATTTCGTTTTAATTTAAGTGATTTATAAATCAGTTTATCAAAACATCGCGAAGATTAAGTCAATACATAAAACCATAATATCATGTCTCAAAACCAAATCATCTGAAGTAACGAAATATTAGAGTACAATCCTAGAAAACTCTAAGCGGAAATCGTGTGTGTGTGTGATGCGCTGCTACCCCGCCGGCTCCTTCCCCTTGAACGAAGAGGTACCTGAAACCAAAACCGAAACTATAAGCACAAAGCTTAGTGAGTTCCCCCATCATAACAAATATCATAAAATCACATATCATACATATTGTTGGGCAATTCTGGGGCGCCCGTCCTACCCATGTCGAGCCATTCTGGGATGCTAACCTACCCATGTCAAGCCATTCTTGGGTGCTGACCTACCCATGTCAAGTTACTATGGGGTTCTGACCTACCCATGTCAGGCTATTCTGGGGTGCCGACCTACCCTCCGGTCTATCTCAACCAAACCCGAGGACTATTTCACCCCTACTACTAACACATAATATCATATCATATCATAATCATGCTGTCAGACATATCTGGGGTGTCCGACCTACCCATTGGTCCTACCAACCAAATCGGGGACTAGTCCCCTTCTACTGATACTATCTCACATAATATAGCAACTAGAAAACTAGCATACTCACATTTCCAACAATCTAGCATACTCACATATCAAGCAATAACAGACCAGAAAGTTATCACAAAGACAATCATCTCAACTAACACTGACTAGTGGGCCGGCCTTGGTGCCTTAGACCCACTTCTACTGAAAGGTAACTGACCTCGATGTCGTGTAGTGTCTGAACTGTCCTTGGCGTGAAGGTCGGCTCTCATCGACTCCTCAATCCCTACACGACAACCTTCAAGTCATCAAACAGAACATACAACCCTAACCAGGGTCAATACCAAAACTAGGCAAGGTCAACATTGGTCATAGTCAACACCTAGTTGACCTGACTCACCGATTTGGTTTGCCAACTCGTCGAGTCCATACTCCACTAACTCGATCCAACCCCGACTCCACTCGTCGATTCTAGCAAGAACTCGATGTATTCTCCTTCATTCAAACCATCGTGATCATCTTCATCCAGCTCGCCGAGTTCTTCCTTGAACTCGGCGGGTTCATCTCCCTCATAAGAATGTGTCACGTCTACGACTCGTCGTGTTGTATGAAGAACTCGTCGAGTCCATCTTCAAAGTTTGGGAGATTGCCTTGGACTCGCCGAGTCTGTTCATACACTCGTTGAGTACTATGATTCTCAAGTCCCTTTTCGTGTCTAACCTTCTACGGGACTTTCCTCCCTAACAACTGGTCCACCCACAGAAAGGAGTTGGTGGTCATTACACCGCGACTCGCCGAGTCCCAAAAACAACTCGTCGATTCCATCCTTGACTAACACTATATAGTAGAGTAAGACTTATAATATTAGCTAATTAAATCTATCAATTCAATCAACATCTTGTATGGTTGTTCATTACACAAGCTCATACATTAACTTACCTATTTTCTAGTTAATCCTAGGTTCATATTCACTAATATTAGGCACATAATATTGTTTTCACATAAATCATATGAAACAAGCAATTAAGAGGATGTTCATGCAACTTAATAGACTTGATAATTAATAGAAAATAGTTATTGTCAACACATAAGGGTCTTTAACAAGATTTACAAAACAATTCATCAAATCCAATCAATCCAATACCATAAAATCAAACCATATTCCTAAGCTTATCTAGTACAAACAGAAGTAAAGTTTTTTTAGCTCATATCTATAGTAGCTAACATCTCAAAAACAAAATCCAATAACAAAAACATAGTGCATGCAAAAGATTAAGAAAAGAGAATGGGTGTTGCCTTTTGATCTTTTCCAAATTGATCTCTAGGGTTGATCTTCAAATTTCTGAGCTCAAAGAATATTTCTATTTGCCAATTAGTCACCAAATAATCCAAAAAAACATTTTGTTTCGGGCTATAATGTCCATTATATAGTTTTCTGAAAACAGGGGCAACTCGTCGAGTCCCTTTTTGCGACTCAACGAGTCCATCACTTAAAACATGTATATGGTAAGGCACCTGATGATTCACGAATCTTCTCATCAACTCGTCGAGTTGAGGACCAACTCGCCGAGTTCTTCACCTTTTTAGCTTAATTTTCTTCTAACTTTATTTCCTGAGCTTCTGATTAGTAGTCCTGCTTCCTTTTTAACTTGATCATATCTTTTAGGATGAAAATATAATTCAAACACAATTAAGTACCTTTTGTTCAATAGTTGAGACAAAATAGCCAAAAAGTATTAAGATATTAGATAAAATATATGACTAAATATGCACATATCAAAGTACCCCACACTTGACTTTTGCTTTCCCCCAAGCAAAACTGAATTTTAGCAAACTAAAACCACATAAGATAATCCTAATCAAACCCAACCATTATGCCAAGACCGCAACGCATGCATTTGTGTCTAAAGTTTTTCCTAATGACCCCCCTAATCCTAAATACTCACAATCGTCATAAACATTCACCCACTTCTTTTGAACAACGCTCATTTTATGCATCCCTCCGAATCCATCCGCAAAAAACTTTCTTAACCTCAAGCCATTTTTGGTTAAACCCCTAAGCACACATACGATAAAATAACCTAGAAAAGAAAAAATTACAATACAAATACATGATACTTTGTATCTTCAATAAATTGTAGCTTTTCTTCTTGATATTTCTTCATTATCTTCAAAGCTTTGTAGAGTCTTCCTTTCAAACGCTCATTCTATGTTTTTTCTTTTCCTTTTTTTTTCACTTTTTTTCTTTTCAATCAAACTAAAAACCTAGATAAAAACAAGATATGCTTATGCAAGGGGATTTAACTTCATCCTTTATTGGTTAAAGGTATTAGTCTCATGTGTAATGACTACTTAAGCTTTCCTGGATACATTTTTGGTACACGATGCTAAACATGTTGCATCCCTCAAACTAAGCGAGGTTGTGTTTTTGTCCCATGATTTCACTATAATAAAGGGGGTCACAAATGCACTAGAACGTGTATAGGCTCAACTAAATGTTGGGGTCCTCATAGAATCATCAAACAAAATATTAGCATGGAATCCTAATTGCTTTACTAAATTTTCGAAATTAACCTAGCAATT
This sequence comes from Lactuca sativa, assembly GCF_002870075.4. Taxonomy (NCBI): domain Eukaryota; kingdom Viridiplantae; phylum Streptophyta; class Magnoliopsida; order Asterales; family Asteraceae; genus Lactuca; species Lactuca sativa. The sequence goes on along the minus strand of NC_056630.2, from coordinate 123,320,960 downwards.
TTTATATGCAAAAAATTTCAAAATTTATCTAAAACTCTAAATTAACTAATATAACCAACCCCCTACCCCACACTTAATTTATGCAATGTCCCCATTGCATATTATGCATGATAAAGAACACTAAAGTAAAGAGGGAATTGGAACAAACTCCCCTGGGATAGTAGTGGTGAGGTTGATCTTCTTCATGTAAAGCTCCAACTTCAATTTACTGTAAGCATGGGAACAACTTATACATACTTCAGGAATCAAAATCTTGTGTGTATAGCTCCAAATATAAAGGAAAATTTCTCGAAAATGCTCGGAAAATAATCTTAAAAGAATATAACCAATACCGCGTCATATGGAATCGAATCATCAGCTTGAAAAACAAGAGAATGAGCAACTCGTCGAGTTCATGTGGAGACTCGGCGAGTTATCTTTATAATGGAAGAATGACTAGTTTATCCTCTTGGACTCGTCAAGTTGTATGTATGCACTCGACGAGTCATCGTTGTATGTCCAAAAATCACTTCTGCATTTAGGTTCGTTTTCTTAGGGTGTTTGGGTAATAACAAAGTAACAATGTCCCTCATTTTTCTTCAATAAATAAGCACTCTTTAGCTCCTTTCATGATCGGACTCAAAACTCCTATTTCTCTTGCCTAAACTCAACTTCTCTCGTTTATTCTTTAATCTCTATTCTTGCACTTATTTCCTCACCCCTAAAGTGAAAGAGATCAAAACACACAACATGTAATAAACGGAAAACAAATAAAAAGTTCTAAATATTCCCTAACTAACTACAAGTTTCAAAACACCAACCAACCAATAAGAGAAAAAATAAACAAACCAAACAAAATAAAAAAACTTGTCTCCAACACCCACAAAAATTAAAAATGAAACAAAAAGGATAATCATTCTTCATCCCCTTCCTCATCTCCTCCAACTCCGCTCCCTCCGGCTACACTTCTGCTCAAACTCAACCTCTCATCCCAAATCCTAGCGTATGGATACTTCGGGCCATCCATTTTTGGTATGTGTAAATGGATCATCATGTGCATGAGTGTCATGTTGTTGTAGTTCATACTCCGACCAAGATCATCTTCGTATGCCCTCGATTCTACACTATTCCAATCCATTGGCAATTAGTCATCCACTGGGATTACCGGTGGGTCTTCATGCGCATGCTCGTGTCTCGGTCTCACCCTCCTTCCATGTTGTTCGGGTGTTACTACTTCATCATCTTCTGGAATTGCAAAGCTACCAGCACCATAATCCTCCACAATTTCCACCCCCCTAAAAAGAATAGCTTTGAATGGAGGTGTGGGTATCATGGTTAGAACACTTACGGCTCCCCTCTCAATAATACCATATGACCTTGCCAACTTGGTCACAAACATTTCCCCATTAATTTTAGAAGTGTTTCTCTCCTTCACCGTGCCTTCACCCAAATACCTCGTCAAGCAGTAGGGAAGATTGCAGAAAGTGTTTGGCATAATTATGCACCATAAATAGAAAACATCAAGGCTAGGCACCTTATCGTCATCTTTCATCATGTTAATTGTGCTTGCAATAAGGCGGTGAATCAACCGGTGAATCGGGAACCGAATGCTCCATTCTTGTACCGCAGAAGGTATGTAAACGTTGTTCCATATACACGGGCTCTTGAATCTGGAATAATCTCTTCCACCCGTCACACGTGATTTGGACCCCATTCTGCATAAATACTTTAGTTAAGTATTGGTTTAAAGAGTCCGCCAAACCCACCTGCTCAATCCATGACCAATTGAGTTCGTTCGGTACATAAAATTCCTTTTTCTTGAGTGTTTCAAGTCTCTTTTTCCACCTAGTCAAATTGTAACGCCTGTGTTTCCGGGCTTGCCGTTTTTAGCAATGTAATAGTCTAGGTTAACCTTGTAACCCGTTTTGAAATAATAAGAATGTATTATTTTAGTATTATGTGTTTTGTGCTTAATTGCTTAATTATGTGGTTTGATTAATTAAGAATAAAAATAAGCGTCAAAATTTAAGTGTAAAATGAACTTAATATCTTTGGTTAATGTTGTAGTAGTTGAAACGAGGTTTCCGAATATATATAGAACGCCCAAATCTGACTTCGTATGAGGAAGTTATGATTTATCGAAGTTTCGACTTAGCGGTATGCAGCCTGAAATACTCGATTTGAGATCGAGCGGTTTTTAGCCGAAACAATATAAACGAGGATCGAAGGTCTCGTTGTTGGTATCGAAGTGATAAAAAGTTAGGCGAGAACGGACGTCAAATGAAGAAGTTATGAATTTATAACGAAGTTTTTCTGTCGCGGCCTATTAAAAATAAATAATAAAAATAAATCAAAATTTGCCGACGGAGTCTAAACGAAAGTTGTAGAGCGTAGTCTCACCTTTCCGTGGATATAAAGAACGTCGAAAATGAACACTCACTTGATCAGAAGATGATCGGACAACACTACGACTTGCAGAAGTAGTAATCCACAGCAGATCTGGAAGATCTCCACCAAAAATCGAACTTCTCGCGGGCAAAGCTTCGGCTCGGGAACCGCACTTCTCGGGATCTTCGGGATCTCGGGACTTGCCTCGGGGAACGAGAATAATACCGGGGCTTCGGGGTATTTCTGGCACGCAAAACGATGCAAAACGAGAGAGAGAAGAGAGGAAATTAGCAAAATAGCCGGCTGCCCTCGCATCCTATTTATAGGAGGCTGGAGCCTCGGAGTACGCGGGGCGTACAGACGTACACGGGGCGTACTGGCCTCCGAAGTCGTCATTGCATGCGTCATCCGAAGTGTCGACACTCTTCGGAGTACGCGGGGCTTATGTTGGATCGGACTGGTGGAGATCTTCTAGATCTGCTGTGGATTACTACTTCTGCAAGTCGTAGTGCTGTCCGATCATCTTCTGATCAAGTGAGTGTATACTACCTTTCATAAACACGATAATAATACAAGTATGGTTTGAGTGTATTAAGTAAAGTGTGGTTTATATGTGTGAGGGTGTAGTTACTTTCTTCTAACGAGTAACTATGAAGTATTTTATACGATATACTTGTTATGTGTATATTTTGTGATTGTATGCGTGAATGGATATTCACTTTATTCTATCTCATAGATTTGAATTGTTTTCTATGAAATACGTGTTATGTGGTATGACTCATCTGTTATGTTGAATATATATTGAATGAAAATGATATACATGTTTTAAACTATGTATGAAAATATATATTTTTATCTACTAATATGTTGGGTAGAACATGGGTAGATTGTTGGTGTGTAATAAACAGATGAGAGGCATCGATGTTGTTGTTGTTGTTGATCTAGTTATTCAGCGGAGTATGGATAACGACCACGGACTCTTTCTAGACAGTACAGTGGAACGCTAGCAGGTTCATAACCTGTAGGTGTTGTGAACGATGTGTTCACCGGTGTACTCTATCCCCCTCATGGTTGCCTTTAGGATATCTATTGTTGAGGAAACCCCTTAGCAGTGATGTCCGTCCTGATGAAAATCCTAGATTAGGTCCCTTGAGATAGATGTTGTTTTAGGGACGTAAAGTGAGGATAACGGGAATGGGTAATCGGGATAGTGATTGGTTGGTGAAATTAAATATAACTTATTTACTGTGGGTTGAAAACCCTATATGCTCACCAGGCTCCCAAGCCTGACCCACTCAGTTTTATTTGTATTACAGGAAGTGGCACAAAGGCGTAAGATGGATGGATCATCTTGTTGTTTTGTTTACAAGTCTGTATATGTATATATTTGTTGAATGACTTGTAATGTTATCGTTTATGCTTTATGGTCTGTATCGGAACATGACATCCCGAGTTTTGATTATATAATGAGAATGCATCTCTTGATGAAATGCTTTGATAAATATTATTTTATCATGTTTTGTTTTGGGAACAAATTCCGCAACTCTTTCAAATCAAAATGATTTACTCTAAAATTATTTAAAAGCATAAATGAAAATCGGTCTTTTCTGGCCGAGATTTTGGGGATGTCACACAAATTAACTTAGGATCCAATTTCTAGAAAGTTGAACCAAGGGAAGTCCCCTTGGTCTCTTCTTGAACTCTGACCCCTTCTGAACATTTCCTGCAAATTAAACACAAGGAAAAATGAACACACAAATCACATAACTTGTTAAAAATATGAATATCTGGAAACTGAACGTGGACTCATCGAGTTCATGAATGGACTCGTCGAGTCCGATGAACAAGTTGCGAGCATGCTTCTAATTCGAACCTAATTTTCCATGTAAATCCAAAATTCGTTCTAGGGGTTCGTTCAGGGTGAAAATCCAAGTACTAATTCAAAAAAATAGTCCAAACACTCTAATCTAACCAAAATCAAAACCGTAAAATTTATGTCAAAACCAAAAATCGGGTTTTTAACAAATTCCAACTTCTAAACTACTAACGATCAAAACTTTAACAAGATTATGACAGAAAAATGTTACCTTTTGAGCAAATTGGAAGAAGATGTCATGAAAATTGGAAATCTTTGCTTGAGAGAATTGCTTGGTCGAATGGGGGAAGGTGACAACTATGGAATTGAATGTTTTACTTTTTAGGGTAAAACCCCGAATTTACAGAGTTTAAAAATTATTTATTTTTTTCGTTTAATAAAGCCTACTCGTTGAGTTGGGTACCCCTGACTCATCGAGTAGAGACAAGATTTCTGAAATGTCGTGTATTTCCAGATGGACTCATTGAGTCAGGTTGACTGGACTCGACGATTTGTATCCTCTGTTCGAAAAAAATTATGTTCTCTTAAAATTAAATTTCACTACACCCCACACTCAAACTTTGCTTGTCCTCAAGCAAACATTTTAAGCTTAAAAGAAGATTTAGACTAAAAATACTTAAGAACACAAAAAAATAAAGAAAATGAAACTAAAACAAAATGAAAAGAAAAGGGTAAAAAGAAAGCAAACTCATATAGCGGGTTCCCTCCCGTAAGTGCTTCTTTTTTAGGAGTCTTTAGCTGGACTCATTCCCGCTTTACATTGTAGCGGCTTTCTCAAAGTCCATTCCCTCTTCAAGTAATTTTTCATTTAGTATGCCCTCTTCATATTTATTGACCCTATGCCCATTCACTTTAATGCTTGATCCATCTTTGCTCCACAACTCAATTACCCAATACGGATATACAAGCTTGATTGTAAAAGGCCCGGACCAACGAGTAAGCAATTTTCTCGGAAAAAGCTTAAGTCTTGAATTGTATAAAAGAACTTTTTGGTTAGCTTCAAATTCCTTGTTACCCTTCAACCTTGCATAATGCCATCTTTTTGTCTTGTCTTTGTAGATCAATGATTTAGTGTAGGACTCGTTCCTCAATTCTTCCAAAGCATTTATTTGTAAATTTTGATTGGCACGCAACTCATTTGGCTCAAAATCGCATGTTTTTAAAGCCCAATAGGCTTTGTGTTCAAGCTCCATGGTTAAATGACAATTTTTACCATAAACCAATCTATAGGGTGTGGTTCCAATGGGTGTTTTGAATGCGGTCCTAAATGCCTAAAGATCATCATCCAATTTCTCCGCCCAATCTTTTCTATTACTACCCACCGATCTTTCCAATATTCTTTTGCGTGCCCTATTTGTGACCTCGGTTTGCCTATTTGTTTGTGGATGGTAAGGTGTTGAAAACCTATGGCGTACACCATATTTTTGCAACACTTTTGCTAGTTGATCATTAGCAAAGTGGGTTCCTCTAACACTTATTAACGCCTTAGGTACTCCAAATCTAGAAAATATTTTTTTAGGAACTTCACCACAAGCCTTGCATCATTCGTTGGTAATGCTTGCGCTTCTTCACATTTTGACACATAATCCACCGCCACAAGTATGTATTTATTGCCTTTGGATGAACATGAAATGCACGCCCCACACATCAAATATTTCACAAACTAGAATATTCATTTGAGGCATTTTATTCCTTGCCGAAATATTACCTGTTCTTTGGCAAGCATCACATTCCCTCACATAAGTAGCAACATCCTTGAAGATAGTAGGCCAATAAAAACCCGAACACTTTATTAGCAGTGAATTGTACCCCATGATGTCCTCCTGCCGGTCCATTGTGCCAATGCACTATTATGTATCGGATTTCCTTGCCAAAAACCCATCTTCATTTAATCCCATCTGCATAACTCCTAAAAAGATATGTCTCATCCCAGAAATAATATCTAATTTCTGAAAAGAGCTTCTTTTTCTACTGGTGAGTGGGCCCTTTTGGAAGAAAATCTCCTACCAGAAAGTTTGCTATATCAACATACCATTGTTCTTCCCCCATTATTACCATCAAGTATGTGACAACCCGAAATTTCCATTATGTACAAACTATATCACTTCAATGGAAGTTATAGCAGTCACAGTTAATTTTCAGACTTTTCGCGTAAGTTTGAGTAATTCAGGGTTTACACTTCAGGAAATATCAGGAGAGTGGGTGCACTAGGGTTTTGTGCAACACTATTATTCCAACACTCCAAATTCAAACACTAAATGGTACTTTTAAGGCTCCTAAAGCCTTAGACAATTACCTAGGCTTGTTCCCATTAAATCTAGGGCATTAAACACATCAAAGAACACAAACAAATGAGAGTTTACGGCCCAAGTGTATCTTAGGCCGTAAACTCCATTGAAATGGACAAAAGGGTGTTTTTATGACACCTAAAGCCCTAGACCTTTACAAGAAATTGTTACCCACTTAATTGAGGGACCAAACCACATCAAAATCATTTAACAAAGTGAGTTTACGGCCAAGACTTGGTTCTTGGGCCGTAAACTCCTAAAAGGGGCACCAAGGTGTGCCTAATGCCTTCATATGCTTGGGATAAAAGTCTAGAACCTATACCACAAGTGCAAAGGGCTTGAAAGCATCAAAAACACACGATACTTAGAGTTTACGGCCGTAAACTACAGGGGGATTGGCCTCAGGGCCGTAAACTCCTAATTGGAGTATTTCTAGACCTTAAACCCTTCCAAGGACTTAGCCACCAAGTTAGAATAATTCTAGAAAGCATTTGGGACTTCAAAACACACCAAACACACATGTTTGGGAGTTTACGGCCGTAAACTCAAGAGTTAACAACCGTAAACTCCATGTGTGTTGGTATATGAGGAGTAAACTCATATATGGGATCATTTGGAACCCTAAACACTAGTATCTTGTCCCACAATAGCTTAAATGCAATCCTTAGGGCTTAAAACACTTATATAAAGTGTTTATTAGGTCTAGGATGTCTTAACATTATCAATTAGTGATTTGAGACCAATTGAGTGCATATATGTGTGATTATATGTTCATTAGGATCGTAGTGTGTGTACAAGTCCTCGCTTGACACCTAGCCATCCTATACCGTTCAGTTCATTCCAATCACCAACTACAGGTGAGTTCATACCCCTAATCAATATTTTATAACTGTGTTTGTCATTTAATAGATTTCACATGCTACAAAATGTGATGCATGAAATGGTTTTACATCTTAAAAACACATTGTTACCAAATGTTTTACCTTTGAAATGTTTATTAAAATGACATCAATTCGTTGTTAATTATTGTTCAAAACCCATAAGATTTCTTACAAAACCATTTTACATTCTTGAACTAAACTATGCATATACACTTATATTCTTATATATGTATTGATGTTATAGTTTACATCTTTCATTTAGTTTCCCACACCCTTGAGTAGTAAGAGTGTATAAACCTACATGATCAACCAGTTATATTACAGTAAATTATCATAGGGATAATTTGAAGATATCAAACATTACTTCTATTAGAAGGAATCACACAAGAGTCAGTTTATTCATGAGTCTATACTAGTACATTACCTGATACATGAGTACTTACAGATATTTACCTGATACATGAATATGTTTACATATACTTACCTATTACATGGACACACGTACATGAATACCATACAGGAACACTTTTACATAGGTACATTATCCTGTATTCACTTACCTGGATACTTGTACTTAGGACTACGAGGATGATTTATTAGTACTTACTGTGTAAATTATCTTTCCTATCTCGGTTCAATGGGATAGCTCGGCGGGACTTACCATTCCGAACCCCACTGATTAGCACCAGTGGTCGATGACCATCTACGGAGGTCTAAGGTTACTACTTATATTAGGTAGATCGATTGGGACTAACCCTTCCACCCACCTGCTGCTGCTACAGAGGACAATTGGACAATCTTCGGATGTTCATTAGGTTATACCTTTCGCTTATTGTGATGATTGTGTTACTCCTAGTACCCAGCGATGACACATACATTAATACTTGTTTTGGAAAATCTTCGGAGGCTCATTAGGTTACATATTTCGCTTAATGCGATGTCGTGTTAGTCCTAGTACCCAGTGACAACACTTACAGTAGTACATTTTCCTGTTTACTTTATTTTTTGATACATTCACATAAACGGTGAGTTAGACTAAGCACTTTAGTACTAGTCAATACAAAGGAAAAACTATCATTTTACACACAAAACATTCGGGTCTTGGTAGAAGACTACATCTCAAACTGATAGAAAATAAGGGATTTTCTAGGGTTTTTCATACGTACATCAACATTTTCATTTAACGATTTACATGGCCTTCACAACAGATTTTCACAAACAAGGCAATGACACTTATATACTTATGAATTCACCAGCTTTAAAGCTGATACTCGCTTTCAAAATAACTTGTATTCTTAGGTCATCAGTAGACAGGTACGGAGGCCAGGTTTTGAGAAGACGGAGCAGACAAGTCTCGTCTTTTATTTTGATTGTATATTTTTGGTTTCTTACTACAATGAAAGAACACATATGTATTAAAACTTTACTTATAATGCAATGGATGATGTTGTTGCTTGTTTATTATATTACACTGTTGTGATACTGTACATGACGTCCTCCACCCCTGAACGTTTCCGCCGTTCGTGGTTTTGGGTGTGACAGATTGATACCAATCTGTCACACCCCAAAACCAAGAACGGCGGAAATGTTCTGGGGTGGAGGACGTCATGTAAAGTATCACAACACAGTAAATGTAAATAAGCAAACAACATCATCCATTGCATTAAATATATAATTTTAATACAAGTGTGTTTTGTACAGTTATAGACACCAAAAATAATGTAAATCAAAATAATATGATGAGTCTTAAATGCGCTCCATCTTCTCAAAAGCTGGCATCGGTACCTGTCTACTGATGACCTGAGAATACAAGTTATTTTGAAAGAGTTTATCAGCATTAAGCTGGTGAGTTTATAAGTATTTTAGTGTCGGTGTTTGTTATCAAAAACGTTTGAACCTGTCTCAAGTATAAGTTTGTAAAATGTAAGCAATTGTTTGTAAGTGTTTGTAAAAGTTTGAATTCCTCAGAAAAACCTATATTTTCTATTAAAGTAGCCTTCTACCAAGGCATAACTATTTTGTATGCTCGTTTGTTGTAAAAGTGTGTAATTTCCCAAATGTAACTATCATTTAACAAAATATAGTTTGTACATTAATGTTTAAGTGAGGTTATGTCACACCCCCAAACCAAGGATGGCAGAAACGTCCAGGGGTGGAGGACTTCATGTGTAGTATCATAACAACAATGGAAATAGTGATGAAAGTAAACACAACCAACATATATATAATTGAAAGAGTTACATCATTGTATGAATTACATGTTTCAAAATCAATTACAATATGTTGACAAAATATGATAAGTTGACGCCTCAACGTCCCATCCTCAAAAGTACTTTGTTACCTGTTTAGCGATTTCCTGAGAATACAAGTAGTTTGAAAAAGTGTCAACACAATGGTTGGTGAGTTCATAAGTTTTTGTATTTGATTATGAAAAAAGCTTGTCTCGTAATTGTATAGTTATTCCAGAAAAATCCGATATTTTCCTTAAAATGAATACTGTAGTCTTGTATCCAAAGACTGAAACGTATGAGTAATCTTCCTTATTTACAGAAATAACGTGAGTTTATTTAAATATAAATGCGTATGATATTAGTGAATTTCTCGTAAATTCTTAAGTTTGTTAATACTTTCTGTGAGTTATTATAACCATACTATGACCTAGGTGGCCTGAAAACGACGTTCTTCGGGCGTCGTAGAACTGAAATGACACTTGTCACCACAGACCTGCCGGTCTAGCTGTTGCAAGCAGCTCTGGTGTGGGTTTTTCAAGCCCAATATAGATCTATATACAACTATCATGCTCTCCCTCAAGGAGACTCTGGTTACAATACAGGACTTGTGATTTATACGAAGCGAATGTCTCACAAAGTTATTAACGAATTTACACTTAACATGATGAAAGTTTCCCTTTTGTATAAATGTACTCTTCTGAAATGTATGCATTTGGAAATGTATCATAAACTATACCTATTATAGTTTATCAAAACAAGGGTAGTAAAAGCAAAGTACGTAAACTATACTTAACATAGTTTTAATAAAATGTTTGTGTGTAATGGGTATACTTCAATAATAACCCTTTGTTTAATCTATGCTTTATTTAGTAAAAATCCATTTGTTAACTGGTGTATATCTAGATACTAACACAAGAATGTCATATATTGCAATAAAACAAAAACACATAATAATATACACCTTGCTCAACATGTTACAAAGTGAAATGAAATTGCTAGTGCTTTTCTGATTCTAACATTTTCTGTAACTGTTATTAGAAAATTTGTAGAAAAATCATAAAATGTCCAAATCAAGTTCTGTAACTTCTGAGAGTTTGGAAAATGAGTCTAGTTTGTTCATAATTTTTATTATAATTTTTAATGACCTCTTACTTGTGTGAAAAAGTCCATAATCGCAGACTGGTCCAGATTGATGTTTAAAATGATAGGCAGTTTTGTAAAATTCACCATAAATTGTAGAAAAATCATATGGAGATGTGCAAGTAGTCATTTTAAATATAAGAAGTGGAACTACATGCACCTAAAACAGTTTTGAAAACTAAAATGTTTAAGTTGTCCAAAACAGTCCGTGAATGGAGTTGAACTTTTCTGATGAAGGCTGTTAGAAAAGTTTAGTTATGTTCTTGGTGTTTTAACTTGTATTCCCCCCTCCCCCTAAAAACTTGAGAAAACATGAAAATGTAGGGGTATGAACTCACCTTGAGTGATTTCAGTAGGTAAGTGTTGAAGAAGAGAAGTGTTCAACCCAAGAACACTTGAAGAATCACTTGAAGATTCGAAGATCTAACAAGAATGTGATGATGTTTGTGTAAGCAATCTATGATTTTGAGTAGGAGGATGTGTAATAATCATAAGAAAGATGATGATACTTACTAATTGTAGGAGAAGAGTCTTGGAGTACGCCTTGAAATTCTCGAATTAGAGAGAAAAAGATGAGAGAGTTTGGAGTGTGACTCTTGGTAAAAATGAGAGAATGATTAAAGTGTGAGGAGAGAGGATGGATGTCCCAGCCCTAAGAACGTGGGAATAGTTGAAAATAGTGAGAAAGGACCTATGAAATGACTAGGGATGGGCTGGTGGTGAATAGTGACATGGAGTGGGTATGGGAGTGGTTGCTTGTGTCATAGAAATAAGTAAAGTCAACACTCTACCTTTGTACTTCACCCACACTCTTTTGGATAAGGTTTTATCCTTAAAAATGTGATTAATTAATAGTTAAGGGTCCTTATATGTTAAAATAAAGTTTTGGGTGAAAATCCCATGTTAAAACAATTAAAAACGGGCCTAAAACGCGAATTTAGTTGAAAACCGGGAAGAAAAGCATTCCCAGCGAGACCTCTCGTTCCTACGCCGAGGTTCGGTCCTTGCTGGTGCCGAGTCGGAAGTGGGTTGCGAACCAGAGGCGAGATGCGAAGGGTCCTAGGCCGAAGGTTCGGTCCGAAGCTCAGAAGCGAGGGTCAGAAGCGAAAGTGGTCAGAAGGGAAGGTTCGGTTCGGTTCTTCTTCATCAGGAGGGTTCGGTTCGGCAGCCTTCTTCATCAGGAGGGTTCGGTTCCTAAGAGGGGTTTCGGTTCCTTAAGTCCGTTTTTCGCTTAGACTTCTGTTTTTGGGCGGTTTTCGCCAAATTCGAGGTTCGGGATGCCCCGAGTGATTATAGAAAGTTGGGAGAGATTTGAGAGAGATTTCACTTTCTTAGAGAGATTTGGGAGAGATTTGACATTCTTGGAGAGATTTCACATACAGAGAGATATTTAGGAGAGCTTTCACATACTTAGAGAGATTTGGGAGAGATTTGACATTCTTGGAGAGATTTCACATATAAAGAGATATTTGGGAGAGATTTCACTTTCTTAGAGAGATTTGGGAGAGATTTGACATTCTTGGAGAGATTTCACATACAGAGAGATATTTGGGAGAGATTTCACTTTCTTAGAGAGATTTGGGAGAGATTTGACATTCTTGGAGAGATTTCACATACAGAGAGATATTCGGGAGAGATTTCACATACTTAGAGAGATTTGGGAGAGATTCTCGATAAGAAGAGATAGAGTGAAAACGATTGAGAGCGGTTTTGTGTGTGACGAATGTGAGTGTCCGGCTTCGCAATGCAAGGTCTGTAAGCCTCGTTATGCCATGTTTTAGGATCTTACACACTCCCTATGAGTATGCAACATTGTTTTATGGTTCTTGTTCATTGTTTGTGTCACACCCCGAAAACCAAAGGCGGAAACGTTTCCGGGGTTGACTCCACGTTGAGTATCAAATCCAATGCACATAGTAAAGCAGTAATCACAAAACATTACATTACATAATATTGTTTAAATCTGTTTAAAAGTAAAGTTGTACATGTATAATACATATGTAATATAGACAAAAGTAAAGACAAGTCTTTGGGATGCTCCGTCTTCTCCAAAATGTTGCGATGTACCTGTCTAACGTTGACCTGAGAATACAAGCGGTTTGAAAATCAGCATAAAGCTGGTGAGTTCATAAACAGTTTTGTTTTATGAAAACATTTCGGTTTCCTTTAGATTTCTGAAAAGATTTGATATCCAAGAAAATCCCATAATTTCCTTATTAAAAACAGTTTAGTTATCCTTTGTTACAATTTCGAAAACGATTGGTTATGACATTCCAGGAAAATCCCATATTTTCCTTATAATTATAGTTATTCGTTTGTTTCTTTGTTCGAGTGTGTGCTATTGTATTACCCAGGAAAATCTCATATTTTCCTATATGATGAGTTGTCTATTCGCATCTAGATTTGTTACTACTGTTATGATATCCCAGGAAAATCCCATATTTTCCTATATGATGAGTTGTCTATTCGCATCTAGATTTGTTACTACTGTTATGATATCCCAGGAAAATCCCATATTTTCCTATGTGGTGAGTTATCTGTTCATTTCCATTTGATGCTAGATATTACTGTTGGATTAATGTCTAAGTCCATAACTATATTTGGTAAGACTTGACCCGACCCGGCATGGTCCATTTGGGTTGCATACCATCATGCACTTGGATAGACTATAATGAGAGAAATAAGACACTTATGGTTATTAATATATTATAAGTTCTAGTATATTAATAATAAGAATGATAAGATTATTTAATTAGTATTGATCAAGAATTAATCTAGGATTAATTAAGTGATCAAAAGAAGACTAATTAAATATATGGGTTGATTGTGTAAATCATCCATACTTGTATAGTGGGCTAATGCTCCATGGATAATCAAGTTGGGCTAAAACCCATAGGATGGTCCATGGATGCTCCATGGTGTATTTGTACCCATGGATCCAAGGAAATGGAAAGCCATGACAATTAAGAGTTTACCCTAATTGTGTAACTATATAAGCATCTTATTATTGAGGAAAAATCGGCCACTAGAGATAGTGAAGAAAGGGCTAGCCGATTTTGAAGAGTGTAGAATTCTCTCAAATCATTCCAAGTGTTTTGATGATTGTGATTCCATTTGAGGTGTCACACTTGGGGCACTAGGCACTCAAGCTTCATGAAGACTTTCTACATCAAAGAGGTATGTATTCTATCTTGCTATAGTCATTGTTTTGTATGCTAGATTAGGATAATACCTTGGAAGTTCTTATTTGCATGTATAATAGAGAAAACATAGATCCAAGGTATTTAGGGTTGCATGTACACTTAGGAGTGTTAGAATGCTCAAAACCCAACAGTGGTATCAGAGCCACGGGTTGTTTTCTGTTATATTGATGCAAATACTTTATTTTCAAAGTTGGAAAAAAAAAAAGAAAAAAAACATGAAGTTCGTCAAATTTTAAGATAATTACTTGTTCTTGTGAAAAACTAATTATTTGTAAAATTTGAATAATTTGCTTTATGAGTTGAATTAGGTCAAATTTAATAAAAGATAAAATAATATGATTATTTTATTAGTTTTAAAAGTTTGATCTAAAGAGTTTTAGTTTTTGAAACCTCCATAAGTTATGGATATGAAAAGGTTTTAAAAAAAAATGATTCAAAGTTTTTATGGAGTTACAAAAGTTGGTTTTAATCCAAATTAATCTAAGAATTGATTCTAAAATGTGTTTTTGTAACTTGTCCTCAAGTTATATGAAAAGTCACATTTAAGAAACATAAAACTCATAAAAATTGGCAAAGGTTACAAAAATGAAGAGTCTAGTTCTAATTAAATGGTTTTATGACTCCATAACTTGTCCTCAAGTTATGGAGGACCAAGAGTCTCTTCATTTAATAAAATAAAATAAAATAAAATAAAGGTGTAACCTTAATTAATTCCATAAGTTATAAAATAAAGAAAAGTTAATTCTTTTATTAGTTTAAAGTCTTCCATAACTTGTCCTCAAGTTATGGAACTTGAAGAGTTTTTGGATTAAAACTACTTTAAACACATAAGTTATGGAATTAATTAGTTTTGAATAGTTTCAAAACTTGCCCTCAAGTTTTGGAATTTGTAAAGTTTTCACTTATGAATACTTTAATTCCAAGTTAGCCCTTAGAATTTTAAAAGTTAAAATTCAACCCTTATACTTTATAATATTATAAGTTAATAATATATATATGTATAAGAGTAAAGTCAGTCTTACCGCTAGTACGCCTCATTCACGAAGCCGGTCTATAAGGTGGGTATAAGGTTGTTGCCTATAAAATGGCAACTTAATGGGTGTCCACTCTCACCCACCGCTTGCTTGACTGGTGGAGGGTCGTTAGCCGAACGGGTTTGACAGGACTAGAATTCTCCCTTCATTAAAAGTATTAATGATAATACTAAGTAACTAAACTCTTAATAATACCCAATCTTAGTTACTTAGGAAAAATGTGAATAAGGTGCTAATCCATGAAATTACACTTTACACTTTGTCTAAGTCGTTAGTGGAGCGTGTGTGGTTAACCGGCACACTAACTTGGACTTAACAAGGTAGGTAAAGGGTGACTTAATATTTATCATAGTATCGATGGAGCGTGTGTGGTTAACCGGCACATCGATTGAGGGGTAATTTATTAAGGGTACCAAGTGATTTGCATGGTTACTTCACACCTTGTTTTGTGATCCTCGGCATCCCAGTCACAAAACCTGAAGGGCACACTCGAGATTGAAACATGCCTTTGAAAAGTTCAATGAATCTCAAAGATCTAGGAGTTTCAAAACCAATTAAAACCTAATAATACATTTCGTTTATCTTGGTGGAAATTGGTGAATCGTCATTCACCTACCTTCAAATATTTTATAGCTTGGATTACGGCATACCTCTTCTAAGTTATAAAATAGTTTGTTGGGTCCTAGCCTTAATATTTCATATTGGGTGTCATATTAAGGACTTTAAATCAACTATCTTGAATATCTCCCAAAAGATGTCTGTAATAGACACCTATGATCTTCCCAAATCTAGTGAAACAAGGTTTCCTAATGAAGATGATGTCCCATGGATATCATACTTCTTCACCTCTTCAAATTATTCTCCCTAACCCACAAGTTCTTGAAAAGTTTAAGGTCACTCAGGCCATATTGGCAAGGCAAGGTCTAGGTGTGGTCACATCTTGGAGATGTAGTCACATATTGACAAGCCGGGAGAGTTGGGTGTCAAAGTCTTGAGAAAGTTGGTGGTTCAACTACTTTCTAAGTCACATAGTGAGTTCTTTTGGAACACCTATGAAAAAGACTATGACAAGACCCTTAATGATCTTATCTATTTGTTAAGATCAACTTCCTAAAACTTTATGGACATTGACAATGATGACATTGGATATCCAGTAAAGCATTCTCTTCCCAATGGAAAGGGATCGGCTATAGTCAACTCGGTTGACCAAATGGTAAAGAGAAAAGCTAAGTCTGTGATAGTCCTGTGTACCATTATCAAAGGGTCCATATGTTTATATTGCCAAAGGAAGGGGCATTGGTTGCGAAGCTGCCAAATTTACCTAAGGATGTTAAAGTCAATAAGTTTGACTCTACTTCAGGTAAAGTCCACTATCTAACTCTATTAAGTTTCTATTCTGAGATTCTTGATACATGATGTGACTGGGTCACATGGTGATGTTTAAGAATCAAAGAAAAGTGAAGAAACTTAAAGAAAGAATATGCTGAATCTGATCGCGTAGATGGATTTCTATCGCGTAGCTTGAAAAATCGGATTCGTGAGCTACTTCTCAGGAGTTATGAGATATTGCTTAGGAATAGATAACAACAAGTTTTCATATGGATTGTAAGGATAAGTTTTTCCGCAAAGTTTTAAAATAAAAAGAAAATTTTTGATTTTATTTATTTTAAAATATCCTTACAATGGCATTTGGAAAGAAAATTGTTGCTTATAAGATTCCATTAACAGCAAGAGTGGAAACATGAAGTTGATTCTTTCATTTGTGGTAATGTCTATATTTACCAAATAAGGAAAGATTCTCATCACCCAAGTTTCAATTGGACCGGAACTTGGAATCATGAAAGTTGTATAGCATGATGAATGAGAACTTTCAAGTTTTGGAAAATTAAGACTAATTACTTGTTCACATGGATGTGTGAGTCAAGTAAAGGACTTAGGGATCGAGTACACATTCTTGTGCACTGATTAAGTCCACCACAAAAGATCGATAAGAAGAATCAAATAAGGCAGAAGGATAAAAGTTTCTCAAATCTGAAAAGATGGGAGAGTACTTTAGTATCAGTTTTGTGATCATCTTAATGATTAAGAAACCATATCAAAATTAGTTCTCTAAGGAAATCTTAGTGCATTCTTATGACTAAGAAGAGGAACTTGAATTGTTGAAATGGTTAAATCAAGAAGATGAGTCATACTTCGTTCCAATACAAGTCTTAGAGTCATACTCCAAGATTGTCATTTGAGTGACATGTCTTAAAGAAGGTTTAAAACACTTGTCAAATGTAAGAGTAAAAGTTTTCTACTCTTGTACATTTGAAATTGGTAAGTTGTGATGTTTTGGATAAAACAAAGACCATCTTAGGCCAATTGGGTAAAGTGTTTTTCTTGATTAGAATCCGCACTATCTCTTGGATGTTTGACAAGGGAGTCTTATATGTCAAGAGGACAGTGGGAGTCTTAAAGGTCTTGAAAGTCTCAAGAAATAATCAAGAATAAAACCTGAAGTTCTTCACTAGCACACGACTTGAGGTTTATAACCTATCGTGTTGACATATCTGTGCCCATTCCAGTTAAAGTTGGCTTTGCATATGAGTTCTTAGAGTTCTCAGTTTGTTGCATAACAACTTGGAAGCAATGGCAGGCCCTTGAGCTGCCAGGTGGCAAGAAGTTAAGATTGAGTTCAATCCATATGGTTTTGGATTTGTCATTATCTTTGTCTTGTGATTATGGTTTGACAAATTCATATGGGTAGGAACTCATACACCATATAAATCTAAGTGTCATAAGGTTTCTCTCCGATTCATGAAAATGATGGTGAGGAAACGCTTTCACTAAGTAGATTTTACGAAGATATCAATTGTGTTATTTGCATTTTCAAAAGTCGTTAGTGGAGCGCGTGTGGTTAACCGGCACACTAACATGGACTTTTGAGAAATGGCAAATGCCTAAGCAATTGAGACCATGATTACGGTATCCCTTTTCATGGTTCTTGAAATTGCTTAGACACACAGGTGAGCTATCTACGGAAAGGGTGTATGAATCTAAATTTCAGACTTTCCAGCTGATTTCTGAGTACATGTCAAAGCTAGTGGGAGCATAAGTGTTATGCTAATAATCATCATGTTAGTGGGAGCATGATAATTATGATAAGTATTGCAAGTTAGCAATGTTAATTATAGAAAACAAAAGTTTCAATTGGGAAAAAGTTGTTTTGCTATAATTAAGGGAGAGGAAATTATGCTTCATCTCAAATCTATAAGCTTAGATCGTGAGGTTTTAATCATTTAGTCAAGGATATATATGAATTTCATGTTGGAATGGCTCAACATAAGGAAATTTTGTATATGGGTCCATTATTTGCGTTCTAAAATTCGATTATGATTACGGCATCCCTTTTCATAATCTGAATTATGAGAACTTGGCAAATTGAAATGGAAATATTATAGCAAAAGACTGGTTTAGTCTTTATGTGAGACATCATGAATCGTGTCCCATATGCTTCGGATATAGGATCGATTACATGTGCTATAAGCATCCGTTCTAAAATTTTCCAAATGCCTGGGGCATTAAGAAGGGAAAAGCTTTAGAACTGGATATGACTAAAAGGATTAAATAATTGTCGAGGACAATCTAAGGTTTACCAAAGATTGGTTGCTCAAGGACAATTGGAAGTATAGTGATAATTCTGGAAGGACCATATTGACATAATCTGTAAGGAGGCAACTCTTGTTCAGAAGTGATAGTCAAAATGGAATCTGGAAATGTTTCAAAGTTAGAATTTTCAATCTGTTTAAGATTAAGAAACTTAATGCAAGAAGGAAGTTTCCAAGGAGCTGATCTCTTTTGGAATACTCTGTAGTGATTGTTGTCAAGTCTTTCTGACTTTGTGCATAATCATTACAAGAGGATCAATGCATATAAGTTTAGAATCTAACAGATTTCAGTAAATGGCATGAATTTGGAATTCTTGCATTTGCAGTAAGGATTTGGGAGTGTGAAAAGAGAATCATTGAAGTTATGTTCAATTGATCTAGTTCACAAAGTAAAGATCATAGACAAACATAGTATGCATACTTGGTGTGTGGCATGACTAGTGTTTAAGAAAACATAGTGTACATGCTTGGAGCATGGGACAACTATTGTTTTAAATTCAAGAATAAAGTTGATAGCTGAAACAGTATACAATGAATAATGTGTAATCATATGGTGATAAATAAAAGGTGTTTTATTTATGTTCAAAGGGTTGATACCATATTAGATTCAATTATTATTGTGTTTCACTTTGCATGTTTTGACTTGCCGAATAAACTAGGTTATTCTTCCGGAATGACTAAGTTATTCAAACCATCCACAGTCGGTCATATGTTGGAAGTAGATATGAATTAAGACTGTCATGATGGGTTGTAGAGGTCTAAGGTGTTGGACAAGGCTACAACAATCATGAGTGCTCATAAGTTCTGAGTATTGGATTCAACCCGCGCTCATTGGAATCACTTCATGGATTTTATCACGAGTGATCATGAGACGATAATATCTTATATTCTTCAAACCTAGAGATATGAGTTGTTACTATGAGTTGATAGTACATTGATTGCACGAAACCGCATTTGGTAACTCTGTGCTATAAAACGTGCTTTTGTGTATGATTCAACAAGTAGTAGAACAAGCCATATGAGTCGAAGTTTATCCGTTCCTTTTACCTTCGGGATAAAAGCGATATCCGTGGGCCCCTTGATGATTTGATGATGACAAATGGAAGTGCTCGGCCGGGCCAGGACTGATTTGATTTGTTCAATTAGTCAGTCGTCATAAATCGGAAATCGGGAAACAACAAATGGACAGAGAGAATGATTATAATCCATGTCTCAGTCCATATGATATCTAGAATGGAGGAATATATGATCCCTTATCTAATGGACAAGTCACTGACAAAGGTCAGAGTTCATCTACAAGGTCAGAGTTCGACAGAAGCTTTTGAGAGCTACGATTGCTAGTTGGTTCCTGAAGTCATACGCAATAATAGTTTTAGACTTATCCAAGTGGGAGACTGTTGGATTAATGTCTAAGTCCATAACTATATTTGGTAAGACTTGACCCGACCCGGCATGGTCCATTTGGGTTGCATACCATCATGCACTTGGATAGACTATAATGAGAGAAATAAGACACTTATGGTTATTAATATATTATAAGTTCTAGTATATTAATAATAAGAATGATAAGATTATTTAATTAGTATTGATCAAGAATTAATCTAGGATTAATTAAGTGATCAAAAGAAGACTAATTAAATATATGGGTTGATTGTGTAAATCATCCATACTTGTATAGTGGGCTAATGCTCCATGGATAATCAAGTTGGGCTAAAACCCATAGGATGGTCCATGGATGCTCCATGGTGTATTTGTACCCATGGATCCAAGGAAATGGAAAGCCATGACAATTAAGAGTTTACCCTAATTGTGTAACTATATAAGCATCTTATTATTGAGGAAAAATCGGCCACTAGAGATAGTGAAGAAAGGGCTAGCCGATTTTGAAGAGTGTAGAATTCTCTCAAATCATTCCAAGTGTTTTGATGATTGTGATTCCATTTGAGGTGTCACACTTGGGGCACTAGGCACTCAAGCTTCATGAAGACTTTCTACATCAAAGAGGTATGTATTCTATCTTGCTATAGTCATTGTTTTGTATGCTAGATTAGGATAATACCTTGGAAGTTCTTATTTGCATGTATAATAGAGAAAACATAGATCCAAGGTATTTAGGGTTGCATGTACACTTAGGAGTGTTAGAATGCTCAAAACCCAACAATTACCATGTATATAATATTAGATAAGTATTCTAACCCTTAGTTATTCTACCTTTGGATGACTACTATCTACTAACTTAGTTGTATTTTCGAAGTTTTGGAACCACATAGAAGTGTACATTACAGTAATTTCGAAGTTCTGTTAAGTTCCAAAAGAGTACATTTCGCTGAGTATTCGAAGCTCTGTCGACATTCTGAGGAGGATATATTTGAAGCTCAGTAGAGGTCCAGAGGTGTATTTTCGTATTCGTAGTCGTATTCGTATTTGTAGACGTATTAGTATTCGTAGACGTATTCGTATTCGTAGACGTATTTGTACCCTAATTAGTATTCGTTCTAGATTATATTTGTATTCGTAGACGTATTTGTACCCTAATTAGTATTCGTTCTAGATTATATTCGTATTCGTATTAGTATTCGAATTCGTTATTCGTATTCGTACCTAGTTAAATTCGTATTCGCATTCGTTCTATCCTATTAGTCATATTTGTTATTATTAGTATAATTTCTTTTACAAAAGACAATGTAGATCAAAACACTTTTCGAAAGAAATCTACAATTAACCTGCAATTCGAAACATTAGTTGTCTAGATCTTTGAAAATTAAGACATTTAGAAACTGAAACCATTAAGTTAAAAATCAATTTGAGTACAAGATACACTTGTACTTTTGCTTGTATTCCCCCCCTGAAAACAGTTAAAAACAGTGAAAAAGGGTAGGGGTATGAACTCACCGGACAAGAAATGTGACGATTTCGGATGCTAAACGTTGGTCCGGGGCTTGTAAATACACGAGGTTCCTAATTATAATGTAAAGATACACATTTGTATCTAATTAGGACTTAGATTAGCTAATTGTTAGGGACACTTGCTTCAAGTCGCGAAAACACTCAGATGTAAGTGTTTGGAGGGACCCGGGTGGCGTTTAAGGACGTGAAATGACACTAGGGACTTGGGACTTGAGTTTACTCCCCATGAGTAAACTAATAGAAGAGTTTTTGGTCCAAAACACCCATTCCCCATGAGTTTACGGCCGTAAACTCATGGTAGGGTGGTTTATGGTGCAAATTTGGGTCATAAAGGGATATGGACACTTGGAAATGCTTGGATTAATTTCTCTTAAGGCTTGGATTGAATTAAAAACATCATTTACACTACATAAGGGAGTTTACGGCCTAGGCAAGGGGTCTTTGGCCGTAAACTCTCAAATCTTCAAGATTTAGTGCTTTTAAAGTGTTAAAATCAATCACATGTGATTCTAAAAATTTCCACAAGCCTAGAAATGAGTTTATATGGGACATATGAGGGATTTATGGAGTTTACGGCCTATGAGACCCCTTCATGGTCGTAAACTCTATTATATGATGCTACAATGTGTTTCAAGGTCTAAAACTTGCATGAATGGACTTCTAAAATTCATCTAAAGGCTGTAGGGGTGTTTAGTTTGCAATCTAACACCAAAAATTTTGGAATTTACGGCCTAAGAACAGGTCTTGGCCGTAAACTCTTAGAAACCCCATAAAAGATGTGTTTAAGGCCTTCAAAGTATTTTTGGTTGGTCCCTTGATTTATTCCAAGGCTTTTGGTGGTGTTGGATGGCTTTCTAACACTTTAGAATTGGATTTAAGCCAAGTTTTGGAGAGTTTACGGCCCAAGCACTATCCTTGGCCGTAAACTCATCTAAATCCCCCAAAAATCAAGTTTCAAGTGTCCAAATGCTAATACCAAGGTCCTATAATTCATATCTAAGCCATAGGGGTGATTTGGAAGGGTTTAAGGGCAATAAAAACCCCATTTATATGAGTTTACGGCCCAAGCTTATGCCTTGGCCGTAAACTCCTTTAAATGACTCAAAATCCATGATTTAAGTGTTCTAAGTCCATATCTTGAAGTCCCTTAGCCATATCTAAAGTCCAAATGAGTTTAGGAAGGAGTTTAAGGGCTTAAAACCCTTCAAATTGGTGTTTACGGCCTAGGCAGCCTCCTGGGCCGTAAACTCACATATGATGGTCAATTTCATGATTAAATGTCTAATTTGGAAGCTAAACATGCTATAGATTAAGGCTAGGAAGGTACCTTATGGATTTGAAGCCTTAAAATTGAGTTTTGGACACTTAATCTTTGGATTTAGGAGAGAGGTTAGAGAGAGAGAGTAGAGAGAGAAGGAAAAAGCTTCAAATGAGAGATTAAACATTCTTATATAGTTCCTAAAACTTGTACACGGTGGAATTCTACCCGATACCGGCCTTAAACGATGCTTTAGGTCGCACCTGATTGAGTTTCCGTCACCCGGCGGGAACATTTCTAAAACTCATGTAACAATGTTTTTGGGCTGATTTTCTTGAGTTCCTAAATGGATTGGACACTCATTGAGTTAAAATAAACATATAAATTTTACTAACTAAACCCAAAAACGATATCGGGACATTTCGATTTCCGACGAGTTATACGGGTAGAACGGGGTTTCAGCGATGAACAACTTCGGGTTGTTACATTATCCCCCCGTTAGAGGGAATTTCGTCCCGAAATTCAAAGAATAAGATACAGGTCATGGATTGGAATGAGATACGAATAGATTTGTTGCCTTGGATCTTCACTTTCTCAAGTGGGATCAGGTCTCTACTGGGCGATCTAACGAATTCTCATCATCGGGACATGTCTTGGTTTCGTATCTTGACTCTCTCTCAATCTACGATATCAATCTGCTTTCTCGTGGAAGCTCCAACCCTGAATGACTTCGGTTTCCTCAAAGGAATCACTAGGGTTTCGTTGGGAAGACGCTTCTAAGGATTTGAGACGTGATGGTCTAGATAGATGTTACCAAGCTCTAAGGGCATCCGAAACCTGAAGGTTACAGAATTGATCTCTACGAAGATCTTGAAAGGTCTGATGTGAAACTAAGCTGAATGCTCGAAAGAAACTCCCGGGAATCCTTCGGGATAGACACTTAGAGGGAATAGTTGCCAACTTCCCGTTTCTTAATACTCACAGAAACGAGGGATGCGTGATAATTCACGTTGGGAAAACTTTTGAGTTCTAAAGCGTAGAATGATACGAGAGTTTGATGCCGAAGATCACAAGAACGGGGTCGAGGAAAAATCTAGACGAGCGACCCTTAAAGATAACAACGTAAATGAGACTCGGTTAATTCCGGTTAAACATGGCATCAAAATATTTTCATGGAAAGTTTTCCCCCTTTATAAATCGAATGGAATAGAATAGTCCTCCGGACCGAGGATTCAATCTATACGTACGAAGTTAGTGTTCTCTATCTCACTAATTAGTCGTCTCGACGGTACACATTTCGATTACATGCGAAGGATTTAGTCTAGATAGATATTTGAATGATCGATTAGAAAAATTTTACCATATTAGAATTGAAAAGGATTGCGGGCACAAAGGTTACCAAAGAGAAGTATACCTGTAGCAACGGTGGGATCAACGGCCGTCCTTTCTTGACCCATGGTTAGGACTCTCCCGGTGTTGCCAGACGTTACTGTCTTCGGACAGTTTCGTTTATAGTGTCCGACCTCTCCACAACTGTAGCAGGTTTGACCGATACCTGCTCCGGAAACCTGACTGGTTGACGGGGTTGGGGTTTTGCAGGTTCGTGCGAGGTGACCTTCCTGGCCACAACTTCTACAAAACTTTGCACGACAAGGGCCGGGGATGCGATGGTGGTAACTACAATGGTTACACCATGGGAGGATACCGGCATATCCGGTGACAGGTGCTTGAGATGTGGAATTGACAACAGAAACAGCAGCAGGGATAGTGGCAATTTGAACTGCCACTATTTGTTGTTTCTTTGAGAGTTCGGGGGAAGACTGACTCTTCTTCTTCTTCCAAAACTTCCTTTTCTCGCCACTCTTTTCTGTGTACTCGGGGGTAGTGTCTGCTTCTTCTTGCACATCACTGTGATCGATCAAAGTTTGAGCCAGACACTTTGCACTGTCGTAGGTATCTGGCTTTGCTGCTATAACGTTTCCCTTTGTTGGCTGGGTTAATCCCCAGATGAATCTTTCTATCTTTTTGCTTTCCAGGGTAACCATTCCCGGACAAAGGAGTGCCAGGTCATCAAACCTTGAAGTGTAAGAGGCGATATCGGAACCTTTCATCTTCAGGTTCCATAGCTCGTTTTCCAGCTTCTGGATTTCACCTCGAGGGCAATACTCCGCACGTAGGAGTTCCTTCATTACTTCCCATCCCATAGCATTAGCTACCGATAAGGTCAGGGATTTGACTCGGCCGTTCCACCAAGTCAAAGCTTTATCGAGGAGAGTGCAGGCAGCAAACTTGACTTTATCAGACTCCGAACAGCCACATATCTCAAAGATTGATTCGATTCTCTCGAACCATCGGGTTAAGGCAATGACACCCCCTGTGCCATCGAAGAATGTCGGTTTTGCGTTCATGAAGTCTTTATAGGAACCCCCTTTTTGGTGTCCCTGGCTATCATTTGGGTTTTGGGTTTCACCTCCCGAACCCCTAGAGTTCAGTTGAGGTAAGAGAGCTGATATGGTAGCGGAAATGGTTGCCTGGAGTGTTTCCAAATCGATTTGAATAGGAGGTGGTGGCGGAGGAGGATTATTGTTGTTCGTTGAGCTGGGTCTCTTTCTTGGAGGCATCTTGATCTAAAAAGATCAGGAAGAGAGGATCATAAGTCCTCTGAATTGAATCGAGAGATATGGGACAGGAGATATCTCATCAGGGCAATTATAACATTATACAAAGCGATAAAGCAGACAGGACTTATCAAGATAGAACATTTTATCGCTAGAGAAATAATCGAGGAATAACGTGTATACGAGGATTTCTGCAAAGGTTCGGCTCGAGAAATACTCCCATAGTATTTCATGGTTCGTTGCAGCGACGATTCGCTGTTTGGGATATTGGGTAAGTTTTAGGTATGCCGCATGCCTCAGTCACTCCCAAGCACATGTTGGCCGTGTCTCGAATGAATATAGTTGGCCAGGCTATATTGACCCTAGACACGACTACATAACTGCCCAGGTTTAACCGTGGTGTACAACACCCATTTACTTATGTTTTGTTCTACTTACAGTTACGGATTTCGACGGCTCGGCATACTTAAATACTTTTTGAAAATACTTATATATATATATTGTAAGATACTTTTAGTTCAGAGCACTTAGGCCCTTTAATGTTTATAGTCTTATACCATGTAAGCTTTGGTATACCGGTTCACTATAAACAAGGGCTCTGATACCAATCTGTCACACCCCGAAAACCAAAGGCGGAAACGTTTCCGCCTTTGGTTTTCGGGGTGTGACAGTTTGGCACTAAGGTTAAAGAAATTTAAACACACGAACTTTGCAAGTGATGTTTTCTCATTAAGATAGTGAGTTATACAGAAATTACATAATGCAAACCCTAATACACAAGTTTTAATAGAGTTGACCGGTTTGACTCGTTGACTTTGTCCGGCTTTGACTTGACCCGAATTTGACTATTGTCACATCATCCCCCCGTTAGAGGGAATTTCATCCCGAAATTTACGCTTTGGCTGGGACTTCAAGAGTTTAGGAAAAGATGCGGGTACTTTTGTTTCATTTGGTCTTCGTGCTCCCAGGTGAACTCAGGTCCTCGTTTAGCGTTCCATCGAACCTTCACGATGGGAATACGACTTTGTTTCGTTCTTTTGACCTCCCGATCCATAATCTCAACTGGCTCCTCTACGAAGTGGAGATTTTCGTTAACTTCGATCTCGTCAAGAGGTATTACAAGTGTCTCGTCAGACAGACACTTCTTTAAGTTGGATGCGTGAAATGTGGGGTGTATGTTATTGAGTTCTTGAGGTAATCGGAGTTTGTACGCCACAGGACCAATCCTGGCGAGGATTTCGAACGGTCCAATGTACCTCGGGTTTAGTTTCCCACGTTTACCGAAACGTATCATTCCTTTCCAAGGGGAAACTTTTAGTAATACCCGATCTCCGACCTGGAATTCTAAGGGTTTGCGTCGCTTGTCCGCGTAACTCTTTTGCCGATCTTGGGAGGCCTTCAGCCTTTCTCGGATTTGAACAATCTTTTTTGTGGTCTCCCTTATGATTTCAGGACCAGTGAGGGTGCTATTAGGGACTTGCCCCCTAGCCATCTGAGGATCCCCCACTTCGGCCCAACATAGGGGTGATCTGCACTTGCGACCGTAGAGAGCTTCGAATGGAGCGACTTTAATGCTGGTGTGATAGTTGTTATTGTAGGAGAATTCAATCAGCGGCAAATGGGTATCCCATGATTTACCAAAGTCTATCACATAGGCTCTCAACATGTCTTCTAATGTTTGTATAGTGCGCTCGCTTTGCCCGTCAGTTTGTGGATGGTAGGCCGTACTCATGTCTAGCCTAGTTCCCAAGGATTTATGCAGGGACTACCAAAATCGCAAAGTGAACCTACTATCTCGGTCTGAGATAATAGATATTGGTACACCATGCAGTCGCACAATCTCCTTGATGTATATCCTGGTTAACTTCTCCATCTTGTCGGTTTCCTTTATTGGCAGGAAGTGCGCAGACTTGGTCAATCTGTCTACGATTACCCATATAGTGTCAAACCCGCCTGAAGTCTTAGGTAACTTGGTTATGAAGTCCATGGTTATCCGTTCCCACTTCCATTCCGGTATATCAGGCTGTTGTAGTAGTCCTGAGGGTTTCTGGTATTCCACCTTGACCTTGGCGCAAGTCAGACACTTGCCCACATAAGTAGCAATCTCGGCTTTCATATTCGGCCACCAGTATAACTTTTTGAGGTCTAGATACATCTTGTCTGACCCTGGATGGATGGAGTATCGAGTCTTGTGTGCTTCATTCATGACCACGTCTCGGATCCCACCAAACTTCGGTGTCCAGATTCGGTTACTGAGATAACGAGTTCCGTCATCGTTGACTTCTAAGTTCTTATCCATTCCCCTTAATGCCTCACCTGCCACATTCTCTGGTTTCAAGGCTTCTAGTTGGGCTTCCCTGATTTGCGTGGTCAGGTGGGAATGGATGGTCATGGTTAAGGATCTTACTCGGCGGCCCGAGTATTCCTTCCTGCTTAGGGCATCAACCACTACATTGGCCTTACCCGGGTGGTAGCGAATTTCGCACTCATAGTCGTTTAGCAGTTCAACCCATCTCCGTTGCCGCATGTTGAGCTCTTTTTGATTGAGGATATCCTGAAGACTTTTGTGATCGGTGTGCATTTTGTGCCGTAGAGGTAGTGTCTCCAGATCTTTAAGGCGAACACTACCGCCCCCAGTTCAAGGTCATGGGTAGTGAAATTAACTTCGTGTGTTTTAAGTTGTCTTGACGCGTAGGCGATGACTTTCCCTCTCTGCATGAGCACGCATCCGAGGCCTTGATTTGAAGCATCGCAATATACCACGAAGTCATCAGTTCCTTCTGGAAGAGACAAAACTGGTGCGCTGCATAGGGCTTGTTTTAATGTCTGGAAAGCGGCTTCTTGTTTATCTCCCCACTTAAATACCACACCTTTTTGAGTCAGGGTGGTGAGTGGTTTGGCGATCTTGGAGAAGTTTTGTATGAATCTTCGGTAGTAGCCGGCGAGCCCTAAAAATTATCGAATTTCCGTCGGCGTTGTAGGTGCTGACCAGTTTTTGATAGCTTTGATTTTAGCGGGATCCACGTGTATCCCCTTCTCGCTAACCACATGGCCAAGAAAATTCACTTCTCTAATCCAAAATTCGCATTTAGAGAATTTGGCATAAAGCTTCTCAGCCCTCAGTGTTTCCAAGATTAGCCGGAGATGTTGACGGTGCTCTTCCTCGCTTCGGGAGTAGATTAAAATATCTTCGATGAATACAATCACGAATTTGTCTAAGTAGGGTCGACACACTCGATTCATCAGGTCCATAAATACTGCCGGTGCGTTCGTTAATCCGAAGGGCATTACGACAAACTCATAGTGCCCGTAGCGAGTTCTGAACGCAGTCTTGGGAATATCCTCTTCTTGAATTCGTAGTTGATGATAACCCGACCTCAGGTCGATTTTTGAAAAGTAGCTTGCTCCTTGGAGTTGGTCGAAGAGGTCATCGATTCGGGGTAGGGGATATCAGTTCTTGATAGTGAGTTTGTTTAGCTCCCGGTAGTCTATGCACATGCGAAAAGATCCGTCCTTCTTCTTTACAAACAGGACCGATGCTCCCCAGGGTGAGAAGCTTGGCCTGATGAATCCTTTCCTCAACAGTTCATTTAACTGGCTGGAAAGTTCTTGCATTTCTGCCGGTGCTAAGCGGTATGGAGCCTTGGCGACGGGGGTAGCTCCTGGGATTAAGTCGATCCGGAATTTAACTTGTCGTGCGAGGGGTACACTTGGAAGATCTTTGGGGAATACATCGGGGTAGTTGCACACTTCGGGAATGTCGTTGATATCCCTCACCTCTTGTTTCGTATCTACTACGCGGGCTAGAAATGCGTGGTATTCCTTTCGGAGATACTTTTGGGCCTTGACGCAAGAGATGATTTGCAAATTTGAATTGGGTTTGTCGCCATAGATGAAGAGGGTTTCGCCATTTGGCAGATTAAGGCGAACGGCCCTTTCGTAACATAGAATGTCGGCACGATGGGAACTTAACCAATCCATACCGATGATTATGTCAAAGCATTTTATTGTGACCGGCATCAGGTCTACTTTAAACGAATGGTTGTCTAGAGTGAGGGTACACCCTGAGTATATATCATTAGTGTGCTCTTCTTTCCCATTAGCCATTTCTACTATGTATGTATCTTTTAATGAATGAGGGGTTTGTTTTAGTAATTGTTTGAATACATGGCTCACAAAACTCCTATCTGCTCCACTATCAAATAGTACGCATGCATATGTGTTATTAAGGAGAAACGTACCAGAAACCACCGAGGGGTCCTTGACTGCTTCTCCGTGTCCCATCGTCAGGACTCTCCCTACACCACCAACATTAGGAGCTTGTGCCTTGGGGCAGTTTCTCATGAAGTGTCCTGCTTCACCACATTCATAGCAGGTTTGGCTTGCCCCCGCATTGGCAACTTGGTTGTTCGGTCGTGCTGGCGCTTTACAGAAACGAGCGGTATGCCCTTTCTTGTCGCAGTTTTTGCAGTGCATTTCCCGACACGCACCCTTGTGGTGGTAGTTGCACTTGTTGCACTTGGGGAGATTTCCAGCATATTGCTTTGGTGGCGCTGGAGCGGTAGCAGTAGTGGCTGCACGGACAGCAACAGTCTGTTGCTTCTTTGTGGGGTCCTGCGCTGGTTGTTTCTTTTTACTGTTCCAGAACTTTCTCTTGTTGTTCCCTCCTTTTGTTTGGTCGGTGGTGGCGACCATGATGCCACGGCTGGCCCTATGATCGATAAGTTGTTGTGCCAATTCCTTGGCACTTTCAAAGGTAGTAGGTTTCGAGGCCAGAACACTATCATGAATCTGGGATGATAGCCCCCAAAGGTATCGTTCTACCTTTTTCTCCTCCGGAGTGACCATTGCAGGACAGAGGAGTGCTAGGTCATTGAATCGGGCAGTATAAGCTTCGAGATCCGTCCCCGACATCTTGAGATTCCAGAGTTCTTCTTCGAGTTTTTGTATTTCTCCCCTCGGGCAATACTCCTTTAACATCAACGCTTTTAAGTTTTCCCAGCCTATGGAGTTAGCCACTGCAGGAGTAAGTGACTTAACTCGGCCATTCCACCAAGTAAGAGCTTTTCTTGTGAAAGTGAATGCCGCATACTTGACTTTGCTCGCTTCGGGACAAGCACAGATTTCGAAGACTGCTTCGGTCCTTTCGAACCATTGCATCAGCGCTATGACGCCCCTACTTCCGTCGAAAAGATCGGGTTTGCCATTCGTGAAGTCTTTGTAAGAACACTCCTTAGTACGCCCCGTGCTGTCCCCCTGATTCGAATTAGTATTCTTGGATCCGGAACCGCCGGAACCATTTGTACCCATTTCCAACATTGCTGCCGCCACGGCTGCTGTTACTGCAGCCTGAAACATCACAGGATCAAACTCCGGAGGTGGTGGCGTAGGGGGTGGTGCTGAGTTTCCGGAAGGTCTTGGTCTTTTCCTTGGTGGCATGGTTCTGACACAAAAAAAAATAAAAGAAAAGACTTGTCGGTAAGACTTCAATAGTGATAACGAGTCGAGTGTTACTTGTTTCATCTCAATTGTATTTTATCCGAGTTTACTAATTTAGAAGGTAATTCATCGAAAAGTTTATGCATTTAAACTTATGAATTTAATAGTGTTGACCCGAGCAGAGTCATATATTTGGTTTGTGTCAGCATCTAAGGAAGTAAAATACATGCCAAATTCATTGATAATTTGTTAGTACATATTGTTTTGAGACATTTGGCCTCATAAGGGTCTACATTACATCATAATAAAAGATAAAGTTTTGGCAGTACAAAAGCCCCTTTGACTAGTGTGATCACTTAGTCGCGAGGTCAACCTATTCGCAATAAAGTGTAGCACCAATGCATACTCGAAATCCTAGATTTATAACAAAATATAAGTAGCGCGAACACTACTCGTGGCGGGTAGCATCTGGTCCATGGTGGCCCTGGAATGAGGTCAAGGCTCCCTGAAGCTCCGCAATCCAGCGTTCAGCCGCGATCACTCTCTCCTCGAGAGCTGCGTGCCTCTCCTGGTACTCCCTTACCTCCGCTCGAGCAGCGGTAAGGTCCTCGATGAGTTGGTCCACTGGATAGAAGTCCCTCTCCAAATCCCGGGTGCGTGCATCAGTAGCTTCCGTAATAGCGCGGAGATTTCAAACCTGGTCTGCCATTTCCCTACTCTGGTTCCCCAAGTTCGTGATGTGCTGGGTCATAACGGGGAGAGCTCTGTCAGCCGGTCCCCCGTGACTGAGGTCATAGTAACCTCGTTGGTCGCCATAGGGTGACCTCTGGCGTTGTTGCCGGCTCCACCTCTCGATCATGGTTGCCCAACGGGGCTCAGGCCCGTTGTGCCCCCAGCGGTTTGCAGGTACCCTTGCGATGTAAGGAGGGTTGAAGACTCCCTCCTCTGGCTCTTCTTCACCTTCATCCTCATCCATGTCCACCTCGTCGTCTTCCTCTTCTTCTTCTTCTTCTTCTTCGTCTACCTCCTCTTCTTCTTCTTCGGGTTCTTCTTCGGGATCCTCTTCAATCAGCTCGTCGGGTTCTTCCTCAATCCAGCCGGCATTTCCCTGGTTGGGAAAGTATGGGTCTCCTGGTAGGTGAAATCCTGCCATGTCGTCTGCGCGAGAATAGAGGGGTGTAAGAAGCAGATAGCGGTAAATATTAATAATATTGCGATATAGCAACATACAAATACTCCTATAGTATCTTAAATGTTTAGATTTGGTTCTTATAGCATTCTTTGTAGGGTGAAGTTAGATTATTAGATTTGTTGCCCCCTACGACTATCCCCCGATAAGAGTAAGTCACCTCTTGGACAGATATAGTTGATCAGGCTATATCCTTCCCAGAACTGATTACTCGTACCAAGGCATACTCGTAGCATTCAACTCCTCTTCTTTTAGTTTATGTTCTTCTAGTTATGACACTACGCGAGTATGTAATGCATGTAGGTATACTTTTAAACAAGAACTATTCGTTTTCTAAAAGTATGACCCGTTAGAATGTTTTAAAATCAGAGACTCTCAGTCCCAAATGTGTTTATAGTTTGTATATCCTATGTTGTTTGATATACTTAATTCACTATAAACTGTGCTCTGATACCAATCTGTCACACCCCCAAACCAAGGATGGCGGAAACGTCCGGGGGTGGAGGACTTCATGTGTAGTATCATAACAACAATGGAAATAGTGATGAAAGTAAACACAACCAACATATATATAATTGAAAGAGTTACATCATTGTATGAATTACATGTTTCAAAATCAATTACAATATGTTGACAAAATATGATAAGTTGACGCCTCAACGTCCCATCCTCAAAAGTACTTTGTTACCTGTTTAGCGATTTCCTGAGAATACAAGTAGTTTGAAAAAGTGTCAACACAATGGTTGGTGAGTTCATAAGTTTTTGTATTTGATTATGAAAAAAGCTTGTCTCGTAATTGTATAGTTATTCCAGAAAAATCTGATATTTTCCTTAAAATGAATACTGTAGTCTTGTATCCAAAGACTGAAACGTATGAGTAATCTTCCTTATTTACAGAAATAACGTGAGTTTATTTAAATATAAACGCGTATGATATTAGTGAATTTCTCGTAAATTCTTAAGTTTGTTAATACTTTCTGTGAGTTATTATAACCATACTATGACCTAGGTGGCCTGAAAACGACGTTCTTCGGGCGTCGTAGAACTGAAATGACACTTGTCACCACAGACCTGCCGGTCTAGCTGTTGCAAGCAGCTCTGGTGTGGGTTTGTCAAGCCCAATATAGATCTATATACAACTATCATGCTCTCCCTCAAGGAGACTCTGGTTACAATACAGGACTTGTGATTTATACGAAGCGAATGTCTCACAAAGTTATTAACGAATTTACACTTAACATGATGAAAGTTTCCCTTTTGTATAAATGTACTCTTCTGAAATGTATGCATTTGGAAATGTATCATAAACTATACCTATTATAGTTTATCAAAACAAGGGTAGTAAAAGCAAAGTACGTAAACTATACTTAACATAGTTTTAATAAAATGTTTGTGTGTAATGGGTATACTTCAATAATAACCCTTTGTTTAATCTATGCTTTATTTAGTAAAAATCCATTTGTTAACTGGTGTATATCTAGATACTAACACAAGAATGTCATATATTGCAATAAAACAAAAACACATAATAATATACACCTTGCTCAACATGTTACAAAGTGAAATGAAATTGCTAGTGCTTTTCTGATTCTAACATTTTCTGTAACTGTTATTAGAAAATTTGTAGAAAAATCATAAAATGTCCAAATCAAGTTCTGTAACTTCTGAGAGTTTGGAAAATGAGTCTAGTTTGTTCATAATTATTATTATAATTTTTAATGACCTCTTACTTGTGTGAAAAAGTCCATAATCGCAGACTGGTCCAGATCGATGTTTAAAATGATAGGCAGTTTTGTAAAATTCACCATAAATTGTAGAAAAATCGTATGGAGATGTGCAAGTAGTCATTTTAAATATAAGAAGTGGAACTACATGCACCTAAAACAGTTTTGAAAACTAAAATGTTTAAGTTGTCCAAAACAGTCCGTGAATGGAGTTGAACTTTTCTGATGAAGGCTGTTAGAAAAGTTTAGTTATGTTCTTGGTGTTTTAACTTGTATTCCCCCCCTCCCCCTAAAAACGTGAGAAAACATGAAAATGTAGGGGTATGAACTCACCTTGAGTGATTTCAGTAGGTAAGTGTTGAAGAAGAGAAGTGTTCAACCCAAGAACACTTGAAGAATCACTTGAAGATTCGAAGATCTAACAAGAATGTGATGATGTTTGTGTAAGCAATCTATGATTTTGAGTAGGAGGATGTGTAATAATCATAAGAAAGATGATGATACTTACTAATTGTAGGAGAAGAGTCTTGGAGTACGCCTTGAAATTCTCGAATTAGAGAGAAAAAGATGAGAGAGTTTCGAGTGTGATTCTTGGTAAAAATGAGAGAATGATTAAAGTGTGAGGAGAGATGATGGATGTCCCAGCCCTAAGAACGTGGGAATAGTTGAAAATAGTGAAAAGGACCTATGAAATGACTAGGGATGGGCTGGTGGTGAATAGTGACATGGAGTGGGTATGGGAGTGGTTGCTTGTGTCATAGAAATAAGTAAAGTCAACACTCTACCTTTGTACTTCACCCACTCTCTTTTGGATAAGGTTTTATCCTTAAAAATGTGATTAATTAATAGTTAAGGGTCCTTATATGTTAAAATAAAGTTTTGGGTGAAAATCCCATGTTAAAACAATTAAAAACGGGCCTAAAACGCGAATTTAGTTGAAAACCGGGAAGAAAAGCATTCCCAGCGAGACCTCTCGTTCCTACGCCGAGGTTCGGTCCTTGCTGGTGCCGAGTCGGAAGTGGGTTGCGAACCAGAGGCGAGATGCGAAGGGTCCTAGGCCGAAGGTTCGGTCCGAAGCTCAGAAGCGAGGGTCAGAAGCGAAAGTGGTCAGAAGGGAAGGTTCGGTTCGGTTCTTCTTCATCAGGAGGGTTCGGTTCCTAAGAGGGGTTTCGGTTCCTTAAGTCCGTTTTTCGCTTAGACTTCCGTTTTTGGGCTGTTTTCGCCAAATTCGAGGGTCGGGATGCCCCGAGTGATTATAGAAAGTTGGGAGAGATTTCGAGAGAGATTTGAGAGAGATTTCACTTTCTTAGAGAGATTTGGGAGAGATTTGACATTCTTGGAGAAATTTCACATACAGAGAGATATTTGGGAGAGATTTCACTTTCTTGGAGAGATTTCACATACAGAGAGATATTTGGGAGAGATTTCACATACTTAGAGAGATTTGGGAGAGATTTGACATTCTTGGAGAGATTTCACATACAGAGAGATATTTGGGAGAGATTTCACATACTTAGAGAGATTTGGGAGAGATTTGACATTCTTGGAGAGATTTCACATACAAAGAGATATTTGGGAGAGATTTCACTTTCTTAGAGAGATTTGGGAGAGATTTGACATTTTTGGAGAGATTTCACATACAGAGAGATATTTGGGAGAGATTTCACTTTCTTAGAGAGATTTGGGAGAGATTTGACATTCTTGGAGAGATTTCACATACAGAGAGATATTCGGGAGAGATTTCACATACTTAGAGAGATTTGGGAGAGATTCTTGATAAGAAGAGATAGAGTGAAAACGATTGAGAGCGGTTTTGTGTGTGACGAATGTGAGTGTCCGGCTTCGCAATGCAAGGTCCGTAAGCCCCGTTATGCCATGTTTTAGGATCTTACACACTCCCTATGAGTATGCAACATTGTTTTATGGTTCTTGTGTTGGGTTTTGAGCATTCTAACACTTCCTAAGTGTACATGCAACCCTAAATACCTTGGATCTATGTTTTCTCTATTATACATGCAAATAAGAACTTCCAAGGTATTATTCTAATCTAGCATACAAAACAATAACTATAGCAAGATAGAATACATACCTCTTTGGTGTAGACAATCTTCATGTAGCTTGAGTGCCTAGTGCCCCAAGTGTGACACCTCAAATGGAATCACAATCATCAAAACACTTAGAATAACTTGAGAGAATTCTACACTCTTCAAAATCGGCTAGCCCTTTCTTCACTATCTCTAGTGGCCAATTTTTCCTCAATAATAAGATGCTTATATAGTTACACAATTAGGGTAAACTCTTAATTGTCATGGCTTTCCATTTCCTTGGATCCATGGGTACAAATACACCATGGAGCATCCATGGACCATCCTATGGGTTTTAGCCCAACTTGATTATCCATGGAGCATTAGCCCACTATACAAGTATGGATGATTTACACAATCAACCCATATATTTAATTAGTCTTCTTTTGATCACTTAATTAATCCTAGATTAATTCTTGATCAATACTAATTAAATAATCTTATTATTCTTATTATTAATATACTAGAACTTATAATATATTAATAACCATAAGTGTCTTATTTCTCTCACTCAAGTGCATGATGGTATGCAACCCAAATGGACCATGCCGGGTCGGGTCAAGTCTTACCAAATATAGTTATGGACTTAGACATTAATCCAACAGTCTCCCACTTGGATAAGTCTAAAACTATTATTGCGTATGACTTCAGGAACCAACCGGCAATCGTAGCTCTCAAAAGCTTCTGTCGAACTCTGACCTTGTCGATGAACTCTGACCTTTGTCAATGACTTGTCCATTAGATAAGGGATCATATATTCCTCCATTCTAGATATCATAGGGACTGAGACATGGATTATAATCATTCTCTCTGTCCATTTGTTGTTTCCCGATTTCCGATTTATGACAACTGACTAATTGAACAAATCAAATCAGTCCTGGCTCGGCCGAGCACTTCCATTTGTCATCATCAAATCATCGAGGGGCCCACAGATATCGCTTTTATCCCGAAGGTAAAAGGAATGGATAAACTTCGACTCATATGGCTTGTTCTACTACTTGTTGAATCATACACAAAGGCACGTTTTATAGCACCGAGTTACCAAATGCGTTTTCGTGCAATCAATGTACTATCAACTCATAGTAACAACTAATATCTCTAGGTTTGAAGAATATAAGATATTATCATCTCATGATCACTCGTGATAAAATCCATGAAGTGATTCCAATGAGCACGGGTTGAATCCAATACTCAGAACTTATGAGCACTCATGAGTGTTGTAGCCCTTTATCCAACACCTTAGACCTCTACAAGCCAACCCATGACAGTCTTAATTCATATCTACTTCCAACATATGACCGAATGTGGATGTTTGAATAACTTAGTCATTCAGGAAGAATAACCCAGTTTATTCGGGAAGTCAAAACATGCAAAATAAAACACAATAATAATTGAATCCAATATGGTATCAACCCTTTGAACATAAATAAAACACCTTTTATTTATCACCATATGATTGCACATTATTCATTGTATACTGTTTCAGCTATCAACTTTATTCTTGAATTTAACACAATAGTTGTCCCATGCTCCAAGCATGTACACTATGTTTTTCTAAACACTAGTCATGCCACACACCAAGTATGCATACTATGTTTGTCTATGATCTTTACTTTGTGAACTAGATCAATTGAACATAACTTCAATGATTCTCTTTTCACACTCCCAAATCCTTACTGCAAATGCAAGAATTCCAAATTCATGCCATTTACTGAAATTTGTTAGATTCTAAACTTATATGCATTGATCCTCTTGTAACGATTATGCACAAAGTCAGAAAGACTTGCCAAAAATCATTACAGAGTATTCCAAAGGAGATCAACTCCTTGGAAACATCCTTCTTGCATTAAGTTTCCTAATCTTAAACAGATTGAAAATTCTAACTTTGAAACATTTCCAGATTCCATTTTGACTATCACTTCTGAACAAGAGTTGCCTCCTTACAGATTATGTCAATATGGTCCTTCTAGAATTATCACTATACTTCCAACTGTCCTTGAGCAACCAATCTTTGGTAAACCTTAGATTGTTCTCGACAATTGTTTAATCCTTTCAGTCATATCCAGTTCTAAACCTTTTTCCCTTCTTAATGCCCCAGGCATTTGGAAAATTTTTAGAAAGGATGAATATAGCACATGTAATCGATCCTATATCTGAAGCATATGGGACACGATTCATGATGTCTCACATAAAGACTAAACCAGTCTTTTGCTATAACATTTCCATTTCTATTTGCCAAGTTCTCATATTTCAGATTATGAAAAGGGATGTCGTAATCATAATCGAATTTTAGAACGCAAATAATGGACCCGTATACAGAATTTCCTTATGTTGAGCCATTCCAACATGAAATTCATATATATCCTTGACTAAATGATTAAAACCTCACGATCTAAGCTTATAGATTTGAGATGAAGTATAATTTCCTCTCCCTTAATTATAGCAAAACAACTCTTTCCCAATTGAAACTTTTGTTTTCTATAATTAACATTGCTAACTTGCAATACTTATCATAATTATCATGATCCCACTAA
This sequence comes from Lactuca sativa, assembly GCF_002870075.4. Classification (NCBI taxonomy): domain Eukaryota; kingdom Viridiplantae; phylum Streptophyta; class Magnoliopsida; order Asterales; family Asteraceae; genus Lactuca; species Lactuca sativa. The sequence continues at coordinate 123,282,537 of NC_056630.2, read as the reverse complement.
CATGATGATTATTAGCATAACACTTATGCTCCCACTAGCTTTGACATGTACTCAGAAATCAGCTGGACTTCTAGAAATCAATACTTCATTGACTTTCTTACCAAAGTTCAGATTTCTGATGCTAGATTGTTTTGATAAAGTTGTATCAAAATCATACACCTTCCCTTAGATAGCACACTTGTGAGTCTAAACAATTATGAAGAGGTATGCCGTAATCATAATGGTTAGACCTTTTTGCCACTTCTCACAAGTCCAGGTTAGTGTGCCGGTTAACCACACGCGCTCCACTAACGACTTTGAGAATGCAAATATCACAATTGCTATCTAGATAAAATCTACTTAGTGGAAGTGTTTCCTCACCATCATTTTCATGAATCGGAGAGAAACCTTATGACACTTAGATTTATATGGTGTATGTGTTCTTATCCATGTGAATTGTCAAAACCATAATCACAAGACAAAGATAATGACAAATCCAAACTCATATGGACCGAACTCAATCTTAACTTCTTGCCACCTGGCAGCTCAAGGGCCTGCCATTGCTTCCAAGTTGTTATGCAACAAACTGAGAACTCTAAGAACTCATATGCAAAGCCAACTTTAACTGGAATGGGCACAGATATGTCAACACGATAGGTTATAAACCTCAAGTCGTGTGCTAGTGAAGAACTTCAGGTTTTATTCTTGATTATTTCTTGAGACTTTCAAGACCTTTAAGACTCCCACTGTCCTCTTGACATATAAGACTCCCTTGTCAAACATCCAAGAGATACTGCAGATTCTAATCAAGAAAAACACTTTACCCAATTGGCCTAAGTTGGTCTTTGTTTTATCCAAAACATTACAACTTACCAATTTCAAATGTACAAGAGTAGAAAACTTTTACTCTTACATTTGACAAGTGTTTTAAACCTTCTTTAAGACATGTCACTCAAATGACAATCTTGGAGTATGACTCTAAGACTTGTATTGGAACGAAGTATGACTCATCTTCTTGATTTAACCATTTCAACAATTCAAGTTCCTCTTCTTAGTCATAAGAATGCACTAAGATTTCCTTAGAGAACTAATTTTGATATGGTTTCTTAATCATTAAGATGATCACAAAACTGATACTAAAGTACTCTCCTATCTTTTCAGATTTGAGAGACTTTTATCCTTCTGCCTAATTTGATTCTTCTTATCGATCTTTTGTGGTGGACTTAATCAGTGCACAAGAATGTGTACTCGATCCCTTAGTCCTTTACTTGACTCACACATCCATGTGAACAAGTAATTAGTCTTAATTTTTCCAAAACTTGAAAGTTCTCATTCATCATGCTATACAACTTGCATGATTCCAAGTTCCGGTCCAATTGAAACTTGGGTGATGAGAATCTTTCCTTATTTGGTAAATTTAGACATTACCACAAATGAAAGAATCAATTTCATACTTCCACTCTTGCTACTAATGGAATCTTATAAGCAACAAAAATTTCCACAGATGCCATTGTAAGGATATTTTAAAATAAATAAAATCAAAAATTTCCTTTTATTTTAAAACTTTGCGGAAAAAACTATCCTTACAATCCATATGAAAACTTGTTGTTATCTATTCCTAAGCAATATCTCATAACTCCTAAGAAGTAGCTCAAGAATCCGATTTTTCAAACTATGCGATAGAAATCCATCTATGCGATCAGATTCAGCATATTCTTCCTTTAAGTTTCTTCACTTTCCTTTGATTCTTAAACCATCACCATGCGACCCGGTCACATCATGTATCAAGAATCTCAGAATAGAAACTTAACAGAGTTAGATAGTGGATTTTACCTGAAGTAGAGTCAAACTTATTGACTTTAACATCCTTAGGTAAATTTGGCAGCTTCGCAACCAATGCCCTTTCTTTGGCAATACAAACATATGGACCCTTTGATAATGGTACACAGGACTATCACAGACTTAGCTTTTCTCTTTTCCATTTGGTCAACCGAGTTGACTATGGCCGATCCCTTTCCATTGGGAAGAGAATGCTTTACTGGATATCCAATGTCATCATTGTCAATGTCCATAAAGTTTTAGAAAGTTGATCTTAACAAATAGATAAGATCATTAAGGGTCTTGTCATAGTCTTTTTCATAGGTGTTCCAAAAGAACTCACTATGTGACTTAGAAAGTAGTTGAACCACCAACTTTCTCAAGACTTTGACACCCAACTCTCCCGGCTTGTCAATATGTGACTACATCTCCAAGATGTGTTCACACCTAGACCTTGCCTTGCCAATAGGGCTTGAGTGACCTTAAACTTTTCAAGAACTTGTGGGTTGGGGAGAATAATTGGAGGAGGTGAAAGAAGTATGATTTCCAAAGGACATCATCTTCATTTAGGAAACCTTGTTTCACTAGATTTGGGAAGATCATAGGTGTCTATTACCGACATCTTTTGGGAGATATTCAAGATAGTTGATTTAAAGTCCTTAATATGACACCCAATATGAAATATTAAGGCTAGGACCCAACAAACTATTTTATAACTTAGAAGAGGTATGTCGTAATCCAAGCTATAAAATATTTGAAGGTAGGTGAATGACGATTCACCAATTTCCACCAAGATAAACGAAATGAATTATTAGGTTTTAATTGGTTTTTGAAACTCCTAGATCTTTGAGATTCATTGAACTTTTCAAAGGCATGTTTCAATCTCGAGTGTGCCCTTCAGGTTTTGTGACTGGGATGCCGAGGATCACAAAACAAGGTGTGAAGTAACCATGCAAATCACTTGGTACCCTTAATAAATTACCCCTCAATCGATGTGCCGGTTAACCACACACGCTCCATCGATACTATGATAAATATTAAGTCACCCTTTACCTACCTTGTTAAGTCCAAGTTAGTGTGCCGGTTAACCACACACGCTCCACTAATGACTTAGACAAAGTGTAAAGTGTAATTTCATGGGTTAGCACCTTATTCACATTTTTCCTAAGTAACTAAGATTGGGTATTATTAAAAGTTTAGTTACTTAGTATTTTCATTAATACTTTTAATGAAGGGAGAATTCTAGTCCTGTCAAACCCGTTCGGCTAACGACCCTCCACCAGTCAAGCAAGCGGTGGGTGAGAGTGGACACCCATTAAGTTGCCATTTTATAGGCAACAACCTTATACCCACCTTATAGACCGGCTTCGTGAATGAGGCGTACTAGCGGTAAGACTGACTTTACTCTTATACATATATATATTATTAACTTATAATATAATAAAGTATAAGGGTTGAATTTTAACTTTTAAAATTCTAAGGGCTAACTTGGAATTAAAGTATTCATAAGAGAAAACTTTACAAATTCCAAAACTTGAGGGCAAGTTTTGAAACTATTCAAAACTAATTAACTCCATAACTTATGTGTTTAAAGTAGTTTTAATCCAAAAACTCTTCAAGTTCCATAACTTGAGGACAAGTTATGGAAGACATTAAACTAATAAAAGAATTAACTTTTCTTTATTTTATAACTTATGGAATTAATTAAGGTTACACCTTTTTTTATTTTATTTTATTTTATTAAATGAAGAGACTCTTGGTCCTCCATAACTTGAGGACAAGTTATGGAGTCATAAAACCATTTAATTAGAACTAGACTCTTCATTTTTGTAACCTTTGCCAATTTTTATGAGTTTTATGATTCTTAAATGTGACTTTTCATATAACTTGAGGACAAGTTACAAAAACACATTTTAGAATCAATTCTTAGATTAATTTGGATTAACACCAACTTTTGTAACTCCAAAAAAACTTTGAATCAATTTTTTTTTTTGTTTAAAACCTTTTCATATCCATAACTTATGGAGGTTTCAAAAAATAAAACTCTTTAGATCAAACTTTTAAAACTAATAAAATAATCATATTATTTTATCTTTTATTAAATTTGACCTAATTCAACTCATAAAGCAAATTATTCAAATTTTACAAATAATTAGTTTTTCACAAGAACAAGTAATTATCTTAAAATTTGACGAACTTCATGTTTTTTTTCTTTTTTTTTTCAACTTTGAAAATAAAATATTTGCGTCAATATAACAGAAAACAACCCGTGGCTCTGATACCACTGTTGGGTTTTGAGCATTCTAACACTTCCTAAGTGTACATGCAACCCTAAATACCTTGGATCTATGTTTTCTCTATTATACATGCAAATAAGAACTTCCAAGGTATTATTCTAATCTAGCATACAAAACAATAACTATAGCAAGATAGAATACATACCTCTTTGGTGTAGACAATCTTCATGTAGCTTGAGTGCCTAGTGCCCCAAGTGTGACACCTCAAATGGAATCACAATCATCAAAACACTTAGAATAACTTGAGAGAATTCTACACTCTTCAAAATCGGCTAGCCCTTTCTTCACTATCTCTAGTGGCCAATTTTTCCTCAATAATAAGATGCTTATATAGTTACACAATTAGGGTAAACTCTTAATTGTCATGGCTTTCCATTTCCTTGGATCCATGGGTACAAATACACCATGGAGCATCCATGGACCATCCTATGGGTTTTAGCCCAACTTGATTATCCATGGAGCATTAGCTCACTATACAAGTATGGATGATTTACACAATCAACCCATATATTTAATTAGTCTTCTTTTGATCACTTAATTAATCCTAGATTAATTCTTGATCAATACTAATTAAATAATCTTATTATTCTTATTATTAATATACTAGAACTTATAATATATTAATAACCATAAGTGTCTTATTTCTCTCATTCAAGTGCATGATGGTATGCAACCCAAATGGACCATGCCGGGTCGGGTCAAGTCTTACCAAATATAGTTATGGACTTAGACATTAATCCAACATCTTGTTCATTGTTTGGCACTAAGGTTAAAGAAATTTAAACACACGAACTTTCCAAGTGATGTTTTCTCATTAAGATAGTGAGTTATACAGAAATTACATAATGCAAACCCTAATATACAAGTTTTAATAGAGTTGACCGGTTTGACTCGTTGACTTTGTCCGACTTTGACTTGACCCGAATTTGACTATTGTCACAGGTTATCACTAAAAATATGTAATGGGTAAATCATTGTAGTATTGTAGTTTTGTATTATAGGAACTACTGGTGTACTAACTACCTTAAACCAGATTTATATTAAGGTATAATGTGATAAATTGCACCATACTATCGACTGGTAACAACGACATACAAATGTTCGTAATAACGGAATGACGTTTGGCACCCGCAGACCTGCAGGTCCGGCTGTAGCTAGCAGCAAGGTGTAGGATAGTCAATCCAGTATAGATCTATACGCAAACTCACGCTCTCCCTCCAAGAGAATTCTAGCTACAACTCGAGCCATGACATTTAAGGCATGCTCCGATCCAGTTGATCACAATTGTTAACGTATTCTTGTATATGTAGTGTAATGTTTCTCGTTCTAGTATAGTTGTATATGTTCTCCTCCTAGTATAGTTGTATATGTTCTCTTCCTAGTATAGTTGTATATGTTCTCCTCTTAGTATAGTTGTATATGTTCTCTTCCTAGTATAGTTGTATATGTTCTCTTCCTAGTATAGTTGTATATGTTCTCATAGTAATGTAATGTATAGACTCATGAATGAACTGACTCATTGATCTAGAAGTTATAGTAGTATGATCATGTGTTACCCCGATGGTAACTTACTAATGATGTGTATAGTACGCATGAATATGGAAGTACTTTTTATGTCTATATATGTATATTTGATATATAGTTAATATTGAAACGACCTTCGGATGGTCACCCAAAATCCCACCAGACCACATCCAAATCGAGAAAAAGGAAATAGGGTGGATGGCCTTCCTAAGCCCTTTAAACATTACTTATGTATCTATATTATATGGGCATGCAATTTATAAGAAGTAAAACAAAGTTTAATAAAAGCATTTGATAGGTAAAAGAGTTTGTAAAACATTTTGAAGTAAAGCAGTTTGATAAACAGTTTGAACAGTGATAAAATCATTGGTTTTCTAGTTATTAATCACATGTGATTAATGCAATCACATGTGATTGATGCAATAACTATAAGTATTTAACTTGTATTCCCCCCCCCCCCCCCCATAAAGTATTTAAAACATTTAAAATCATTTCAAAGGTTAATTAAAGGGGTATGAACTCACTTGTGGTGAGTGAATTGGATTGTAGTGTCGGATAACGTGCTAGGTGGCAAACGGAGACTTGTTCACACGCACGAGCCTAGTTATCATATAATGAACATATATATAACTAATTATCCAAATAATAACTTAATGAAATAATTTGGGACACTCAGGAACATGTAAACACTTGGTATAAGTGTTATAGGTCCTAATGGTTGCATCTAAGTTGCTACAGGACAAGGCTAAAGGGGTTTAATGTACCAAATGACCTTGAATAAGAGTTTACTACCCAACAAACCCCACACAAGGAGTTTACAGTCGTAAACCCTTGAGTTTACAACCGTTAACTCCACTCTTGGTGGTTTTGGGTGTTTTAAGGTGCTAAATGAATTCTAGAATAAGTCTAGCTTGGTGGTTTAATCCATTGGGTAGTTTAGGGCATAGATAACACTCCTTTGAGGAGTTTATGGCCTAAAGACCATATCCCTTAGAGTTTACGGTCGTAAACTCTCATGGGATGGAGGTTTTAATTCTTTTAAGCCTCTTGCACAAGTAGGATAATTTCTAGGCTTTTGATTTAGGCTAAGGGGGACTTTAGGCACACTTTGGTGCCTTTACTTGGAGTTTACGGCCCAAGAGTATTTCTTGGCCATAAAATCCCTTTTAGGGATGATTTTGATGTGTTTTAGTCCCCATTTTAGCTACAAGTATTTGAGGGTTAAAGTCTAAAGCCTTAGGGGTAATTAGGACACACTTTAAGCCCTTGAAAATGGTGTTTACGGTCCAAGAAACTCTTGGGCCGTAAACTCCAAAAGCTATGTGTTCTTGATTGATTTCTAGCCTCAAATGATCCTACATAATATGCTAAACTAGTTGCCTAACAAGGAACTGGGACTAGATAGCCTTAAAGCTCCATTTTGGAGTTTACTCCCCAAGAACGTTCTTGGGCGGTAAACTCCCAGATCTCATATATTAGACATGTAATCTATGTTAATAAGCATAAAACAAACATTATAACACAACTAGAGAAGTGTACTCACGATTTGGGATGAAAACCCGAAGATCCGTGAGAGAGAAATTGGCTTTTCTCTAGTTGGAAATGTGAATAATGAATAATTTAGTTTAGAATTCTATTTATAGTCCTAAAATATTTTTGGCAAAAATATTTTTATTCTGGAATTGGACTATGACTTTATGAAGTTTTGAAATGCTCAAGTTTCAAAAACCCAGGAGCATCCACTCTCCTGATATCTCCTTAAACGTAAGCCCTAATGTACACAAACTTATTCGGAAAAGTCTGAAAATTACTGAAACTGGACTAGCTTCTATTGAATAGATATTGTTCGTACAAAATGGAAATTTCGGGTTGTCACATCATCCCCCCGTTAGAAGGAATTTCATCCCAAAATTAGAATTTACGCAAATAAGAAGTTACAACAATTAAGCGAAAAGATGAGGGTATTTCAGTTTCATCTGATCCTCGCGTTCCCAAGTGAATTCCGGTCCTGGCTTGGCGTTCCAGCGAACCTTCACGATAGGGAGACGTCTTTGCTTCGTCTGCTTGACCTCACGGTCCATGATCTCTACCGGTTCTTCCATGAAGTTGAGGCTCTCATTGATCTCGATCTCGTCGAGTGGGATTACAAGAGTCTCGTCGGACAGACACTTTTTCAAGTTAGGTACGTGGAATGTAGAATGTATGTTACGAAGTGCGTCGGGTAGGTCGAGTTTGTAAGCTACTGGGCTGACTCTTGCAAGAATCTCGAAAGGTCCTATGTACCTCGGATTAAGCTTCCCACGCTTTCCGAAGCGTATCAAGCCCTTCCAGGGTGAGACTTTGAGAAGGACTCGGTCTCCCACCTGAAATTCCAAAGGTTTTCTTCGTTTATCAGCGTAGCTCTTCTGTCGGTCTCTAGAGGCTTTCAATCGTTCACGAATCTGAACGATTTTCTCTTTCGTTTCCCGAATGATCTCCGGACCGGTGAGAGTACTGTCGGAAGGTTGCCCCCTGGCTAATTGGGTATCACCCACGTCAGCCCAACACAGAGGGTATCTGCACTTTCGACCGTAGAGGGCTTCAAATGGAGCAGCCTTGATGCTCGTGTGATAACTGTTATTATAGGAAAACTCGACAAGGGGTAAATGAGTATCCCATGCCTTCCCAAAGTCAATCACGCAGGCTCGCAACATGTCTTCCAGTGTTTGGATGGTCCTCTCACTCTGTCCGTCGGTCTGTGGATGGTAGGTTGTGCTCATGTCCAGCCTTGTTCCTAGGGAATGTTGTAGTGATTGCCAGAATCTTGAGGTGAACCTACTATCTCTATCGGAGATAATGGACATAGGTACACCATGTAGCCGTACGATTTCTCAAATGTATGTTCTCGTAAGTTTCTCCATCTTGTCAGTTTCTTTGATAGGCAGGAAGTGTGCAGACTTGGTCAATCTATCGACGATGACCCATATGGTATCAAGTCCACCCATTGTCTTGGGCAACTTGGTTATGAAATCCATAGTGATACGCTCCCACTTCCATTGTGGGATCTCTGGTTGTTGCAGTAAACCAGAGGGCTTCTGGTACTCGACCTTAACCTTTGCGCAAGTAAGGCATTTACTTACGAAGGTAGCAATCTCTACTTTCATATTAGGCCACCAGTATAGCTTTTTAAGATCCAGATACATCTTATCTAAACCTGGGTGGACGGAATACCGAGTGTTGTGCGCCTCAGTCATGACCAAGTCTCGGAAACCACCGTGTTTTGGTGTCCAGATCCGGTTCATGAAATATAAGGCTCTGTCACCCTTGGCTTCTAAATTATTGTCTATTCCTCTAAGGGATTCACTCGTCACATTTTCAGGTTTCATGGCTTCAAGTTGTGCCGCCTGAATTTGCTTAGACAAGTGTGAATGGATGGTTATTGACAATGACTTGACTTTGCAACCAGAATATTCCTTCCGACTTAGGGCGTCTGCTACTGTTGGGTTTTGAGCAATCTAACACTTCCTAAGTGTGCATGCAACCCTAATAAACCTTGGATCTACGTTTTCTTCTAAAATACATGCAAATAATAACTTCCAAGGTTTCTTCCTAACTAGCATAGCATAAGGATTATGAATCATAAAAGTACTAGTAGAAATACATACCTTTTGATGATGGTTGACTGTTTGCAGTTTGAGAGCCAAGCACCAATAGTGTGAATGCCTCAAATGGAGTCACAAATCACCACAAACGTTTGGAAAAATTTGAGAGAATAGTATGCTTTCTTATGAAATTGGCCACCACTAAGTCTCACACAACTAGAGTCTACCCTTAGGCCCTCTTTCTTGCATCATATGCTTCTTTATATAGTGGGCATGGTTAGGGTGAAACCCTAATAACCCATGTCTTTTCTTTTCCAAGGATCCATGGGTTAAAAGCTCCATGGATCATCCATGGACTTCCATCCAAGCCTAGCCCATTAACAAATGAGTGTTAGCCCACACCATATAAAACAAATAGCCCATAATCTAATTAGTCTTCCTTTTAATCTCTAAATTAATTCATAATTAATTTAAGACTAAAACTAATTAAATAACATAACCTCATATTAATATATCATACCTTATAATATATTAATAAACATATGTGTATAACTCTCATAAAATTATCCATAAATAGTTCGGATGAGATGCAACCCAAATGGACCATGCCGGGTCGGGTCAAGTATATACCAAATAAGTTATGGACTTAGACACCTTATCCAACAGACACCCACTTGGATAAGTCTAATAACTGTATTTGCCTATATAACTTCAGGAACCAACCAGCAATCGTAGCTCAGGAAAACTCCGTTGAACTATGAAGCGCCATTTTAAGATAAGTGATCAAATAATCCTCTGTTCTCATGATATCAGCCGGACAAATACATGGAACAACGTCGTACTTATTGTCCAGCAGTTTGTTTCCCGATTTTCGATTTGTTTGACAAAGAACTTAATCGAACACATCAATTTAGTTCTGGCCGGCCGGTACATAGGTCACAACAAAATCATTGAGGGGCCCAGATATCGCTTCTATTTCTAGAAGGAACAGATAAACTTCGACTCATATGCTTGTTCTACTACTTGTTGAATTTTACACAAAGGCACGTTTTATAACATCAAGTTACTGATGCGTTTACGTGCAATCAATGCACAACCAACTCATAGGTAACAACTCATATCTCTAGGTTTGAAGATTTATAAGATATTACCGTCTCACGATCACTCGAGATAAATTCCATGAAGTGATACAAGTGAGCGTGGGTTTATTCCAATACTCATAACTTATGAGCACTCATGAATGTTGTAGCAACCATTGCTATGACTAAACCCATTTAGCCATCTACAAACTCGATTCATGACAGTCTTGATTCATACCTACTTCCAACATATGAACGACTGTGGAGTGTTTAAATAACTTAGTCATTCGGAAAGAATAACCTAGCTATTTTGGAAGTCAAAACATTCAAGGTGAAACACAATAATAATCGAATCCAATATGGTCTCACAACCCTTTTGAATATAAATAGAACCACCTTTTATTTATCACCATATTGATTACACATTATTGATTGTATAATGTTTCAAACAATCAACTTAAGACTTGAATAAAAACAACAGTCGTCCCATGCTCCTAGCATGTACACTTTGTTTTTCTAAACAATAGTTATTCCATACTCCAAGTATGCACACTATGTTTGTCTATGATCCTTACATTGTGATGTAGATCAATTGAACATGATTCCAATGATACTCATTTCACAATCCCAAATCCTTATTGTAAATGTGAGAATCCCCGATTCCTATCATTTACCAAAAAATCTGTTAGATTTTAAACTTTTATGCAATGTTCCTCTTGTAATGATTATTCACAAAGTCACCAAAACCTTGTCACCAGTCATTACAGAGTATTCCAAAGAAGGTAAACTTCTATGGAACGGAAGTCTCATATTCAAAGTACATTGCTTTGAACATCCTTCTTGCATTAAGGTTTTCTAATCTTACATAGATTGAATAACTTCCACCTATGGAGACATTTCCATAGTCCCATTTTGACTATCACTTCCGAACAAGAGTTACTTCTTTTCAGAACATGTCAATACGGTCCTTTCCGACGACTTACATCATACTTCCAACTTTCCCTGAGCAACCAATCTTTGGCGAACCTCAGATTTGTCCTCGACAATTGCTTAATCACTTTAGTCATATCCAGTTCTAGACTTTTCCCTTCTCAATGCCTTAAGCATTTGGAAAATTTAGAAAAGATGAATATTGTAGCACATGCAATCGATCCTATATTTGAAGCATATGGGACACGATTCATGATGTTTGACATAAAGACATGATACTAGACCAGTCTTTTGCTACAATATTTTTTTATTTGCCATGTTTTCAAAATTTAACTATGAAGAGGGATGTCGTAATCATAATCGAATTTTGAAAACGCAATATATAAAGAATTATATATATAGAATTTCTTCAAGTTGAACCATTCCAACATAAAATTCATATATATATATATATATATATATATATATATATATATATATATATATATATATATATATATATTCTTGACTAAAGATGATTAAAATCTCAATCTAAGCTTTAGAATTGAAATGAAGTATAATTTTCTCTCCCTTAATTATAGCAAAACAACTTTTCAACCACTGCAACTTCACGAATTGAAACTTTGTTCTCTATAATTAACATTGCTAACTTGTAACACTAAACGTAATAATCATGCTCCCACTAACATGATGATTATCAGCATAACACTTATGCTCCCACCAGCTCTGACATATTTCCAGAAATCTGCTGGACTTCTGAAATTTAGATTCATACACCCTTTCTTAGATAGCTCACATGTGTGTCTAAATAATTTTCAGAACTATGAAAAGGGATACCGTAATCATAGTCTTAATTGTTTAGACCGTTGTCATTTCTCACAAGTCCATGTTAGTGTGCCGGTGAACCACACGCGCTCCACTAACGACTTTTGAAAATGCAAATAACACAATTGATATCTACGTAAAATCTACTTAGTGAAAGCGTTTCCTCACCATCATTTTCATGAATCAGAGAGAAACCTTATGATACTTAGATTTTATAGTGTATGAGTTCCTATCCATGTGAATTTGTCAAAACTATAATCACAAGAAAAGGTTAGTGACAAATTCAGCCTTACATGGATTAAACTTGTTCAATCTTAGTTTCTTGTCACCTTGGTAGCACAAGGCCCACCAATGCTTCCAAGTTGAACTCTGATAACTCACATGCAAATTCAACTTATTTGAAGTAGGTACAGAAATAAGAATTATGTCAACACGATAGGTTGCAAACCTTAAGTCATGTGCTAGTGATAAATTATAGGTTTTACTCTTGATTAACTCTTTCAGGATCTTTAGGGCTCCCACTGTCCCCTTAACATATAAGTTTCCCCAGTCAAGAACCATTCCTTGACAAAACAAATATTCAAGGGATAGTGCGGATTCTTATCAAGACTAACACTTCACACAATTGGTCTTAGTTGGTCTTTGTCTCATCCAAGACATCACAACTTACCAATCTCAAATGTACAAGGGTAGAAACATTTTACACTACATTTGATAAGTGTTTTAAACCTTACTTTATGTCACTCAATGTTACAATCTTGGAGTATGACTCTAAGAATTGTTTTGGAACGAAGTATGACTCATCTTCTCGATCTTAACCAATCCAACAATTCATGACCTCTCTTCTTAGCCATAACAATGCACTAAGACGTCTTTAGAGTATGAATTTGTGATATGGTTTCATAATCATTAAGATGAACATGAAATACGATACTAAAGTACTCTCCCATCCTTTCAGATTTGAGAAACTTCTATCTTTCTGCCTAATTTGATTCTTCTCATTTGTTTTGTCATACATTGTAACCTTTCCAATGTTACAGAATTATACTTAACCTTATAAGTATAATCATATTTACTAATCTTTAGTAAATCATGACAATCTTTGTGGGTGACCTTGACCAGCGCACACCCAGTGTACCTAATTCCTTATTCCTTCAATTGACTCACATATACATGTGATCAAAGAATTAGTCTTAATTTTCATAGATGAAAATTCTCATTCATCATACAATACAACTTGTATGATTCCAAGTTTCTATCCAATTGAAACTTGGGTGATGAAAAACTTTCTTCATTTGGTAAATTCAGACACTACCACAAATGAAAGAATCAAATCCACTTTCCAATATTGCTATTACTGGAAACATATAAGCAACAATTTTCCACAGATGCCATTGTAAGGATATTTTTAAAATAAATAAAATTAAAACCCTTTTTTTCTTTTATTTTAAAACTTTGCGGAAAAACTTATCCTTACAATCCACATGAAAACCTTGTTTTTATCTATTCATAAGCAATATATTATAACTCTTAAGCAACAGCTCAAAATTTTGATTGCCGAACCATGCGATCGAAACCCACCTTTGCAATCAGAATCAACATATACTTACTTTAAGTTTCCTATCTTTTCTTTGATTCTCAAAAACATCAGCATGTGACCCATTCACATTATGTAATAAAAATCTCCAAATAGGAAATTAATAGAGTTAGATAGTGGACTTTACCCGAAGTAGAGTCAAACCTCTTGACTTGATCAACCTTATGACCTTTCAGGTGAATAGGGCAGCTTCGCAACCAATGCCCTTCCTTCGGCAACAAAACACATGGACCCTTTGGTAATGGCACATGAGACTATCTCAGAATTTGCCTTTCTCTTTACTATTTGGTCAACCGAGTTGACTACAGCCGATCCCTTTCCATTGAGAAGAGAAATCCTTTTCTAGATATCCAATGCTACCATTGTCAATGTCCATGTAGACTTGGGAAGTTGTTCTTTTAATCAAATTTGCTTTACTGGTGTTCCGAATCATTGCTGATTCCACAACACCAAGCAAAAAGATAACATTATTAAGGGTCATGTCATAGTCTGCCTCATAGTAGTCCCAAAAGAGACTCACTATGTTACTAAGAAAGTGATTGAACATCCAACTTTCACGAGACTTTGACACCCAACTCTCCCGGCTTGTCAATATGTGACTTTATCTCCAAGATGTGAGCACACATAGACTATGATTGCCAATAAGGATTTAGTGACTTTAAACTCTTCAAGAACTTGTGGGTGAGGGAGAATAATTGGAGGAAGTGGAGGAAGTGAAGCATAATGTTGAGGGACACCATCTTCAAAAGATTTGGGAAGATCATAGTTGTCTGAACCAGACATCTATAATGGGAGAAAATCAAGTTAGTTGATTCAAAATCCTTAATATAACACCCAATATGAAATATTAAGGCTAGGACCCAACACAATATTTTATAATTTGGAAGAGGGATGTCGTAATCCAAGCTATAAAATATTTGAAGGTAGGCGAATGACGATTCACCAAATTCCACCATGAAAAACGAAATAATTTATTAGGTTTTAATTGGATTTAAAATTCCTAGATCTTTTGAGATTCATTCAACTTTTCAATGGCATGTTTCAATCTCGAGTGTGCCCTCTCAAATTTTGTGACTGGGATGCCGAGGATCACAAAACAAGGTGTGAATAACCATACCAATTCACTTGGTACCCTTAATATTATCACCCAATCAATGTGCCGGTTAACCACACACGCTCCATTGATCTATAACAAACATTAAGTCACCCTTCATGATCCTTACTAGTCCAAGTTAGTGTGTCAGTTAACCACACACGCTCCACCAATGACTTGGTAAGGTATAAAGTTTGAATTCCATGGGATAGCACCAAATTCACATTTTTCTAAAGTAACTAAGATTGGGAATTAAATAAAACATTTAGTTACTTTATAATAATCATTATACTTTTAATGAGAATTTAAAGTCATTGTCCTACCCATTCAGCTAACGACCCTCCACCAGTCAAGCAAGCGGTGGGTGAGAGTGGACACCCATTAAGTTGCCATTTTATAGGCAACAACCTTATACCCACCTTATAGACCGGCTTCGTGAATGAGGCCTACTAACGGTAAAACGACTTGTTCTTATACATATATATAATAATTAAGCATTAATCTTATAATAGTATAAGGGTAGAATTTTAACTTTTAAAACTTCTAGGGTATGGAATTAAAGTTTGTGTGAGACTTTACAAATTCCAAAACTTGAGGGCAAGTTTTGAACAATTCATAAAATTTTGGATATTCATAACTTATGAGTTTTAATTAAGTGTTTAATATTTTTAATGAAGAGTCTCTTGGAAATCCATAACTTGAGGACAAGTTATGAAGTCCATAAAAGCATTTATTAGAAAAAAAAACTCTTCTAAAGTGTAACTTATGACTTCTTAAAAAAACATTTAAAAGAAAAAACTTTTGGAATTCCATAACTTGAGGACAAATTATGAATTCCATTAAAATACATTAATATCAAGAATTAACTAACAAACAATTTGCAAATAATTCCTATGATCTAACAAAACTCATATAAACATGAACATCCACATCAACAATTTCAAGAATCATATGAACACATATAAACTTGAAATTTTGATTATAACTTTGAAATTGGTCCACCATCATCATTACCACATCAAAAACAGGTTTTATAAGATCCAAACAGTTTAAGGTAATGATTCTAGACCAATTCCAACACCAAAACCCGAAGATATGCTGTCTGGGGGTCCAACACGTCGAGTGCATGAACCAACTCGCCGAGTTGGATGAATTTTGTCTTGGACTCGTCGAGTCCCTTCATGGACTCGGCGAGTCAGCTGTGCAGACAGCATAAAATCTTCGATTTTCAGCAATTTGCATCAAGTATTCAAGAAAACAAGCCTATGCTCTGATACCACTGTTGGGTTTTGAGCAATCTAACACTTCCTAAGTGTGCATGCAACCCTAATAAACCTTGGATCTATGTTTTCTTCTAAAATACATGCAAATAATAACTTCCAAGGTTTCTTCCTAACTAGCATAGCATAAGGATTATGAATCATTAAAGTACTAGTAGAAATACATACCTTTTGATGATGGTTGATTGTTTGGAGTTTGAGAGCCAAGCACCAATAGTGTGAATTCCTCAAATGGAGTCACAAATCACCACAAACGTTTGGAAAACTTTGAGAGAATAGTATACTTTCTTATGAAATCGGCCACCACTAAGTCTCACACAACTAGAGTCTACCCTTAGGCCCTCTTTCTTGCATCATATGCTTCTTTATATAGTGTGCATGGTTAGGGTGAAACCCTAATAACCCATGTCTTTTCCTTTCCAAGGATCCGTGGGTTAAAAGCTCCATGGATCATCCATGGACTTCCATATTAGTTTAGCCCATTAACAAATGAGTATTAGCCCACACTATATAAAATATAAGAGCCCATAATTTAGTCAGTCTTCTTTTTAATCGCTAAATTAATTCATAATTAATTTAAGACTAAAACTAATTAAATAACATGACTTCATATTAATATATTATAACTTATAATATATTAATAAATCGTAAGTATACAATTCTCATAAAATTATCCATAAATCGTTTGGGTGAAGTGCAACCCAAATGGACCATGCCGGGCCGGGTCAAGTATGTACCAAATAAGTTATGGACTTAGACACCTTATCCAACAGCTACTACGTTGGCTTTACCCGGATGATAACGAATATCGCATTCGTAGTCACTGAGTAGCTCGACCCACCGTCGTTGTCTCATGTTGAGCTCCTTCTGATCGAAAATGTATTGTAAACTCTTGTGGTCGGTAAAGATAGTGCTTTTCGTTCCGTAAAAGTAATGTCTCCAGATCTTCAGAGCAAACACCACTGCTCCTAGTTCAAGATCGTGGGTCGTGTAGTTAATCTCGTGTGTCTTCAACTGTCTCGATGCATAGGCGATGACCTTACCTCGCTGCATCAGAACACACCCGAGCCCTTGATTTGATGCATCGCAATAGACTACGAAGTCTTCTATCCCTTCGGGGAGGGATAGTATTGGCGCAGTGCACAAGGCTCGTTTGAGCGTTTGGAACACTCTTTCTTGTTTCTCTTCCCAGTCAAAGGCCACGCCTTTCTGGGTCAGGGTTGTAAGAGGTTTCGCGATTCGGGAGAAGTTCTGTATGAATCTACGGTAGTAGCCAGCGAGACCTAGAAATTCACGAATTTCTGTAGGCATCTTGGGTGCTGACAAGTTCTCAATGGCTTTAATTTTGGATGGGTCCACGTGGATTCCCTCTTCGCTTACCACGTGTCCTAAGAATTCGACTCTTCGGATCCAAAATTCACATTTCGAGAACTTCGCATAAAGTTTCTCCTTTCGTAATGTCCCTAGAACTTGTCGCATGTGATCGCCATGCTCTTCGATACTTCGGGAGTAGATCAGGATGTCGTCAATGAAAACGATGACGAACTGATCTAAGTAAGGTCGGCATACTCTATTCATAAGATCCATGAAGACTGCGGGCACATTGGTCAATCCGAATGGCATCACCACGAACTCGTAGTATCCGTAATGAGTTCGGAAGGCTGTCTTCGGCACATCCTCCTCTAGTACTCGTAACTGGTGATATCCGGATCTCAGATCAATTTTGGAAAAATAGTTCGCCCCTTGCAGTTGGTCAAATAGATCGTCTATGCGAGGCAGAGGGTAACGATTTTTGACCGTCAGTTTGTGGAGTTCTCTATACTCAATACACATACGGAATGATCCGTCTTTCTTCTTAACGAACAAGACCGGTGCTCCCCAAGGTGAGAAACTCGGTCTTATAAAGCCCTTGCTGAGCAGTTCGTTAAGTTGACCAGAGAGTTCCTACATCTCATCTGGTGCTAAGCGGTAGGGCGTCTTGGCTACTGGGGTAGCTCCTGGGACTAAGTCGATTCTGAACTCGACCTGTCGTTGCGGAGGTAACCCAGGTAGTTCTTCTGGGAAAATGTCGAGGAAGTCGCTTACTACAGGGATGTTCTTTAGTACGTTCGTTTCGAGGCTTGTGTCGACGACGTGAGCAAGGAATGAATGGTATTCCTTACGCAGATACTTCTGTGTCTGAATACTTGATATAATATGAAGACTTGCACCGAGTTTGTCACCGTAGACTAAGAGTTTCGTTAGACGGGTGGTTTAGACGGACTGCTTTCTCGTAGCACATGATGTCGGCGCGATGAAGACTTAACCAATCCATGCCGATGATAACGTCGAAGCTTTTTATTGAGACCGACATGAGGTCGATTGGGAATGAATGGTTATCTAGAGTTAGGGTACAACCTAAGTATATGCTATTCGTACTTTCAGTTTTCCCATTAGCCATTTCTACTGTGAATTGTTCCTTAAGTGTGTGTGGTTGTTGTTTAAGCATGCGAGCAAATTTATGGTTTACGAAGCTTCGCTCTGCTCCACTATCGAACAGAATGCATGCATAGGAGTTATCGAGGAGGAACGTACTAGTCACCACTGTCGGGTCAGCAACTGCTTCCCCGTAGCCTATAGCTAGTACCCTCCCTGCTCCTCCAGCATTCTTATGACTAAGAAGAGGGAACTTGAATTGTTGAAATGGTTAAATCAAGAAGATGATTCATACTTCGTTCCAATACAAGTCTTAGAGTTATACTCCAAGATTGTAACTTGAGTGACATGTCTCAAAGAAGGTTTAAAACACTTGTCAAATGTAAGAGTAAAAGTTTTCTGCTCTTGTACATTTGAAATTGGTAAGTTGTGATGTTTTGGATAAAACAAAGACCAACTTAGGCCAATTGTGTGAAGTGTTTGTCTTGATTAGAATCCGCACTATCTCTTGGATGTTTGACAAGGGAGTCTTATATGTCAAGAGGACAGTGGGAGTCTTAAAGGTCTTGAAAGTCTCAAGAACTAATCAAGAATAAAACCTGAAGTTCTTCACTAGCACACGACTTGAGGTTTATAACCTATCGTGTTGACATATTCTGTGCCCATTCCAGTTAAAGTTGGCTTTGCATATGAGTTCTTAGAGTTCTCAATGTGTTGCACAACAACTTGGAAGCAATGGTAGGCCCTTGAGCTGCCAAGTGGCAAGAAGTTAAGATTGAGTTCAGTCCATATGAGTTTGGATTTGTCATTATCCTTGTTTTGCGACTATGGTTTTGATAATTCACATGGATAAGAACACATACACCATTAAATCTAAGTGTCATAAGGTTTCTCTCCGATTCATGAAAATGATGGTGAGGAAACACTTTCACTAAGTAGATTTTAGCTAGATAGCAATTGTGATATTTGCATTCTCAAAGTCGTTAGTGGAGCGTGTGTGGTTTACCAGCACACTAACCTGGACTTGTGACAAGTGGCAAAAAAAGGTCTAACCAATATGATTACGGCATCCCTCTTCATAATTGTTTAGACACACAATTGTGCTATCTAAGGGAAGGTGTATGATTTTGATAAAGTCTTATCAAAACAATCTAATATCAGAAATCTGAACTTTGGTAAGAAAATCAATGAAGTATTGATTTCTAGAAGTCCAGCTGATTTCTGAGTACATGTCAAAGCTAGTGGGAGCATAAGTGTTATGCTAATAATCATCATGTTAGTGGGAACATGATAATTATGATAAAGGTTGCAAGTTAGCAATGTTAATTATAGAAAACAAAATATTTCAATTGGGAAAAAGGTTGTTTAGCTATAATTAAGGGAGAGGAAATTATACTTCATCTCAAATCTATAAGCTTAGATCGTGAGGTTTTAATCATTTAGTCAAGGATATATATATATATATATATATATATATATATATATATATATATATATATGAATTTCATGTTGGAATTGTTGGGTTTTGAGCAATCTAACATTTCCTAAGTGTGCATGCAACCCTAATAAACCTTGGATCTATGTTTGTCTAAATACATGCAAAATAATAATTTTCCAAGGTTCATAACCTATCTAACATGGCATGGGGTACTTTTAAACATAAAAGAATTAGATGAGATTACATACCTTTTGATGATGAGCTTGATTCCTAAGGAGTTTGAGGGCAAGGCACCAATAGTGTGAATGCCTCAAATGGAATCACAAATCACCACAAACTCTTGGAAAACTTTGAGAGAGTGTATACACACTTATAAAATCGGCCACACACAAAGCACACACACTAGTGTCACTAGTTGCCATTTCATGCTCCATAAGCATGCTTATATAGTGTGCATGGTTAGGGTGAAACCCTAATAACCCATGACCTTTCCTTTTCCAAGGATCCATGGGTTAAAAGCTCCATGGATCATCCATGGACTTCCATCCAAGCCTAGCCCATTAACAAATGAGTGTTAGCCCACACCATATAAAACAAATAGCCCATAATCTAATTAGTCTTCCTTTTAATCTCTAAATTAATTCATAATTAATTTAAGACTAAAACTAATTAAATAACATAACCTCATATTAATATATTATAACTTATAATATATTAATAAACATATGTGTATAACTCTCATAAAATTATCCATAAATAGTTCGGATGAGATGCAACCCAAATGGACCATGCCGGGTCGGGTCAAGTATATACCAAATAAGTTATGGACTTAGACACCTTATCCAACAGACACCCACTTGGATAAGTCTAATAACTGTATTTGCCTATATAACTTCAGGAACCAACCAGCAATCGTAGCTCAGGAAAACTCCGTTGAACTATGAAGCGCCATTTTAAGATAAGTGATCAAATAATCCTCTGTTCTCATGATATCAGCCGGACAAATACATGGAACAACGTCGTACTTATTGTCCAACAGTTTGTTTCCCGATTTTCGATTTGTTTGACAAAGAACTTAATCGAACACATCAATTTAGTTCTGACCGGCCGGTACATAGGTCACAACAAAATCATTGAGGGGCCCAGATATCGCTTCTATTTCTAGAAGGAACAGATAAACTTCGACTCATATGCTTGTTCTACTACTTGTTGAATTTTACATAAAGGCACGTTTTATAACATCAAGTTACTGATGCGTTTACGTGCAATCAATGCACAACCAACTCATAGGTAACAACTCATATCTCTAGGTTTGAAGATTTATAAGATATTACCGTCTCACGATCACTCGAGATAAATTCCATGAAGTGATACAAGTGAGCGTGGGTTTATTCCAATACTCATAACTTATGAGCACTCATGAATGTTGTAGCAACCATTGCTATGACTAAACCCATTTAGCCATCTACAAACTCGATTCATGACAGTCTTGATTCATACCTACTTCCAACATATGAACGACTGTGGAGTGTTTAAATAACTTAGTCATTCGGAAAGAATAACCTAGCTATTTTGGAAGTCAAAACATTCAAGGTGAAACACAATAATAATCGAATCCAATATGGTCTCACAACCCTTTTGAATATAAATAGAACCACCTTTTATTTATCACCATATTGATTACACATTATTGATTGTATAATGTTTCAAACAATCAACTTAAGACTTGAATAAAAACAACAGTCGTCCCATGCTCCTAGCATGTACACTTTGTTTTTCTAAACAATAGTTATTCCATACTCCAAGTATGCACACTATGTTTGTCTATGATCCTTACATTGTGAT
Source organism: Lactuca sativa (assembly GCF_002870075.4). Classification (NCBI taxonomy): domain Eukaryota; kingdom Viridiplantae; phylum Streptophyta; class Magnoliopsida; order Asterales; family Asteraceae; genus Lactuca; species Lactuca sativa. Next base: position 123,260,836 of record NC_056630.2, on the reverse strand, counting down.
GTAGATCAATTGAACATGATTCCAATGATACTCATTTCACAATCCCAAATCCTTATTGTAAATGTGAGAATCCCCGATTCCTATCATTTACCAAAAAATCTATTATATTTTAAACTTTTATGCAATGTTCCTCTTGTAATGATTATTCACAAAGTCACCAAAACCTTATCACCAGTCATTACAGAGTATTCCAAAGAAGGTCAACTTCTATGGAACGGAAGTCTCATATTCAAAGTACATTGCTTTGAACATCCTTCTTGCATTAAGGTTTTCTAATCTTACATAGATTGAATAACTTCCACCTATGGAGACATTTCCATAGTCCCATTTTGACTATCACTTCCGAACAAGAGTTACTTCTTTTCAGAACATGTCAATACGGTCCTTTCCGACGACTTACATCATACCTCCAACTTTCCCTGAGCAACCAATCTTTGGCGAACCTCAGATTTGTCCTCGACAATAGCTTAATCACTTTAGTCATATCCAGTTCTAGACTTTTCCCTTCTCAATGCCTTAAGCATTTGGAAAATTTAGAAAAGATGAATATTATAGCACATGCAATCGATCCTATATCCGAAGCATATGGGACACGATTCATGATGTTTGACATAAAGACATGATACTAGACAAGTCTTTTGCTACAATATCTTTTATTTGCCATGTTTTCATAATTTAACTATGAAGAGGGATGCCGTAATCATAATAAAATTTTGAAAACGCAATATATATAGAATTTCTTCAAGTTGAACCATTCCAATATAAAATTCATATATATATTCTTGACTAAAGATGATTAAAATCTCAATCTAAGCTTTAGAATTGAAATGAAGTATAATTTCCTCTCCCTTAATTATAGCAAAACAACTTTTCAACCCCTGCAACTTCACGAATTGAAACTTTGTTTTCTATAATTAACATTGCTAACTTGCAACGCTAAACGTAATAATCATGCTCCCACTAACATGATGATTATCAGCATAACACTTATGCTCCCACTAGCTCTGACATATTTCCAGAAATCTGCTGGACTTCTGAAATTTAGATTCATACACCCTTTCTTAGATTGCTCACATGTGTGTCTAAACAATTTCCAGGACTATGAAAAGGGATGCCGTAATCATAGTCTCAATTGCTTAGGCATTTGCCATTTCTCACAAGTCCATGTTAGTGTGCCGGTTAACCACACGCGCTCCACTAACGACTTTTGAAAATGCAAATAGCACAATTGATATCTACGTAAAATCTACTTAGTGAAAGCGTTTCCTCTCCATCATTTTCATGAATCGGAGAGAAACCTTATGACACTTAGATTTTATAGTGTATGAGTTCCTATCCATGTGAATTTGTCAAAACCATAATCACAAGATAAGATTAGTGAAAAATTCAGCCTTACATGGATTAAACTTGTTCAGTGTTAGTTTCTTGTCACCTTGGCAGCACAAGGCCCACCAATGCTTCCAGGTTGAGCTCTGATAACTCACATGCAAATTCAACTTATTTGAAGTAGGTACAGAAATAAGAGTTATGTCAACACGATAGGTTGCAAACCTTAAGTCGTGTGCTAGTGATAAATTACAGGTTTTACTCTTGATTTAATCTTGAAACTCTTTCAGGATCTTTAAGGCTCCCACTGTCCCCTTGACATATAAGTTTCCCCAGTCAAGAACCATTCCTTGACAAAACAAATATTCAAGGGACAATGCGGATTTTTATCAAGACTAACACTTCACACAATTGGTCTTAGTTGGTCTTTGTCTCATCCAAGACATCACAACTCACCAATCTCAAATGTACAAGAGTACAAAACATTTTACTCTTACATTTGACTAGTGTTAATAAATCTTCCTTTATGTCACTCAAAGTTACAATCTTGGAGTATGAATCTAAGAATTGCTTTGGAACGAAGTATGACTCATCTTCTTGATTTTAACCAATCCAACAATTCATGACCTCTCTTCTTAGACATAACAATGCACTAAGACGTCCTTAGAGTATGAATTTGTGATATGGTTTCATAATCATTAAGATGATCATGAAATACGATACTAAAGTACTCTCCCATCCTTTCAAATTTGAGAAACTTTTATCTTTCTGCCTAATTTGATTCTTCTCATTTGTTTTGTCATACATTGTAACCTTTCCAAGGTTACAGAATTATACTTAACCTCATAAGTATAATCATATTTACTAATCTTTAGTAAATCATGACAAATCAATCTTTGTGGCGGACCTTGACCAGCGCACACCCAGTGTACCTAATTCCTTAGTCCTTCAATTGACTCACATATACATGTGATCAAAGAATTAGTCTTAATTTTCAAAGATGAAAATTCTCATTCATCATACAATACAACTTGTATGATTCCAAGTTTCTGTCCAATTGAAACTTGGGTGATGAAAACTTTCTTCATTCGGTAAATTCAGACACTACCACAAATGAAGGAATCAAATCCACTTTCCAGTATTGCTATTACTGGAAACATATAAGCAACAATTTTCCATAGATGCCATTGTCAGGATATTTTTAAAATAAATAAAATTAAAACCCCTTTTTTATTTTAAAACTTTGCGGAAAAACTTATCCTTACAATCCACATGAAAACCTTGTTGTTATCTATTCATAAGCAATATATTTAAGCAACAGCTCAAAATTCTGATTACCGAACCATGCGATCGAAACCCATTTTCGCAATCAGAATCAACATATACTTAATTTAAGCTTCCTATTTGATTCTTAAAACAATAGCATGTGACCCATTCACATTATGTAATAAGAATCTCCAAATAGAAACTTAATAGAGTTAGTCAGTGGACTTTAACTGAAGTAGAGTCAAACTTTTTGACTTGATCAACATTATGACCTTTCAGGTGAATAGGGCAGCTTCGCAACCAATGCCCCTTCCTTTGGCAACAAAACACATGGACCCTTTGGTAATGGCACATGAGACTATCTCAAACTTAGCCTTTCTCTTTACCATTTGGTCAACCGAGTCGACTATGGCCGATCCCTTTCCATTGGGAAGAGAAATCTTTTTCTAGATATCCAATGCTACCATTGTCAATGTCCATTTAAGACTTGGGAAGTTGTTCTTTTAATCAATTTTGCTTTACTGGTGTTCCAAATCATTGCTGATTCCACAACACCAAGCAAATAGATAACATTATTAAGGGTCATGTCATATTCTGTCTCATAGTAGTCCCAAAGAGACTCACTATGTTACTAAGAAAGTGATTGAACATCCAACTTTCACGAGACTTTGACACCCAACTCTCCCGGCTTGTCAATATGTGACTTTATCTCCAAGATGTGAGCACACATAGACTATGATTTCCAATAGGGATTGAGTGACTTTAAACTCTTCAAGAACTTGTGGGTGAGGGAGAATAATTGGAGGAGGTGGAGGAAGTGAAGCATAATGTTGAGGGACACCATCTTCAAAAGATTTGGGAAGATCATAGTTGTCTGAACCAGACATCTATAATGGGAGAAAATCAAGTTAGTTGATTCAAAATCCTTAATATAACACCCAATATGAAATATTAAGGCTAGGACCCAACACAATATTTTATAATTTGGAAGAGGGATGTCGTAATCCAAGCTATAAAATATTTGAAGGTAGGCGAATGACGATTCACCAAATTCCACCATGAAAAACGAAATAATTTATTAGGTTTTAATTGGATTTAAAATTCCTAGATCTTTTGAGATTCATTCAACTTTTCAATGGCATGTTTCAATCTCGAGTGTGCCCTCTCAAATTTTGTGACTGGGATGCCGAGGATCACAAAACAAGGTGTGAATAACCATACCAATTCACTTGGTACCCTTAATATTATCACCCAATCAATGTGCCGGTTAACCACACACGCTCCATTGATCTATAACAAACATTAAGTCACCCTTCATGATCCTTACTAGTCCAAGTTAGTGTGTCGGTTAACCACACACGCTCCACCAACGACTTGGTAAGGTACAAAGTGTGAATTCCATGGGATAGCACCAAATTCACATTTTTCCTAAAGTAACTAAGATTGGGAATTAAATAAAAATATTTAGTTACTTTATAATATTCATTATACTTTTAATGAGAATTTAAAGTCATTGTCCTACCCATTCGGCTAACGACCCTCCACCAGTCAAGCAAGCGGTGGGGGAGAGTGGACACCCATTAAGTCGCCATTTTATAGGCAACAACCTTATACCCACCTTATAGACCGGCTTCGTGAATGAGGCCTACTAACGGTAAAACGACTTGTTCTTATACATATATATATATATATATATATATATATATATATATATATATATATATATATATATATATATATAATTAACCATTAATGTTATAAATAGTATAAGTGTTGAATTTTAACTTTTAAAATTCTAAGTGTTGGAATTAAAGTTTATTAAAGTGTGTGAAACTTTTCCAAATTCCAAAACTTGAGGGCAAGTTTTGAAACTATTGAAAACTAATTAATTCCATGATTTATGTGTTTTAAGTAGTTTTAATCCAAAAACTCTTCAAGTTCCATAACTTGAGGACAAGTTATGGAAGACTTTAAACTAATAAAAGAATTACTTTTCTTCATTTTATAACTTATGGAATTAATTAAGGTTACACTTTATTTGTATATTTATTAATGAAGTGACTCTTGAACCTCCATAACTTAAGGACAAGACTCTTCATCTTTTGTAACCATCCAAAACTTTTCATTTCATAACTTATGAATTAAAGGTTCATAAAAATGAAGACTCTTCATTTTCATGTAACTTATGTGTTTTAAGTGTGTGTTAAAGAAAAGTGACCTTTGGATATCCATAACTTGAGGACAAATTATGGACTCCATTAAAACACATAAATGATGAAGAATTAATTCTAAACAATTCAACAAATAATTCCTATCATCTTCTAAATTCATAAGAACATGAACATGATCATCAAAATTTCAAGAATTATATGAACACATACAAAGCATGAAATTTTGATATATGCTATTGTAAATGGATTAGAACAACCATTAAACCAACTAAAATAAGTTTTAAAACATCAAAACAGTTTAGGGTAATGTTTCTAGTCCATTTCCAGCAGCAAAAGTTGAAAATCTGCACTCTGTGGCTCCTACTCGTCGAGTGCATGAACCTACTCGGCGAGTAGGTTGAAGATATACATGGACTCGGCGAGTCCCCCCATGGACTCGGCGAGTTCATCATGCAGACAACAAGTTTTTCAATTTTTTCAACTATTTTGCATCAAGTATTCAAACAAGCAAGCCTAGTCTCTGATACCACTGTTGGGGTTTGAGCAATCTAAAACTTCCTAAGTGTGCATGCAACCCTAATAAACCTTGGATCTATGTTTGTCTAAATACATGCAAAATCATAATTTTCCAAGGTTCATAACCTATCTAACATGGCATGGGGTACTTTTAAACATAAAAGAATTAGATGAGATTACATACCTTTTGATGATGAGCTTGATTCCTAAGGAGTTTGAGGGCCAAGCACCAATAGTGTGAATGCCTCAAATGGAATCACAAATCACCACAAACTCTTGGAAAACTTTGAGAGAGTGTATACACACTTATAAAATCGGCCACACACAAAGCACACACACTAGTGTCACTAGTTGCCATTTCATGCTCCATAAGCATGCTTATATAGTGTGCATGGTTAGGGTGAAACCCTAATAACCCATGACCTTTCCTTTTCCAAGGATCCATGGGTTAAAAGCTCCATGGATCATCCATGGACTTCCATCCAAGCCTAGCCCATTAACAAATGAGTGTTAGCCCACACCATATAAAACAAATAGCCCATAATCTAATTAGTCTTCCTTTTAATCTCTAAATTAATTCATAATTAATTTAAGACTAAAACTAATTAAATAACATAACCTCATATTAATATATTATAACTTATAATATATTAATAAACATATGTGTATAACTCTCATAAAATTATCCATAAATAGTTTGGGTGAGATGCAACCCAAATGGACCATGCCGGGTCGGGTCAAGTATATACCAAATAAGTTATGGACTTAGACACCTTATCCAACAGGAATGGCTCAACATAAGGAAATTCTGTATATGGGTCCCGACCACAAGATTTTACAACACATTTTCGATCAGAAGGAGACAAGCACAGATTTCAAAGACGGATTCCATCTTTTCAATGCATTGTCCCAACACCATAACACCCCCAGTTCCATTGAAGCTGCGGGGTTTGGCATTAGTGAAGTCCTTGTAGGTGCATTCCCTAGGGTGTCCATGGCTTTCGCCGTGGTTCGAGGGTGGTGCACCTGTTCCTGATCCACTAGGGGCAGGAGCGTTGATTGCTGACACAGGGACTCCTGTGGTCCCTGCGAACCCCTTACCAGCAAAAACATATGTTGGGTCTCTCCCGAAGTGCACCAAGTGCAACTTTCACCACCGCGGTCCTTGCAGGGAGATGCAATGCACCAACTGCAACAGGAAGGGGCACACAGCCCGTTTCTGCCAAACTCCAATTGCTCAAGCCGCCCAGGTTCCTAATTGTAACGCCTGTGTTTCCGGGCTTGCCGGTTTTAGCAATGTAATAGTCTAGGTTAACCTTTGTAACCCATTTTGAAATAATAAGAATGTATTATTTGAGTATTATGTGTTTTGTGCTTAATTATGTGGTCTGATTAATTAAGAATAAAAATAAGCGTCAAAATTTAAGTGTAAAATAAACTTAATATCTTTGGTTAATGTTGTAGTAGTTGAAACGAGGTTTCCGAATATATATAGAACGCCCAAATCTGATTTCGTATGAGGAAGTTATGATTTATCGAAGTTTCGACTTAGCGATGTGCAGCCTGAAATACTCGATTTGAGATCGAGCGGTTTTTAGCCGAAGCAATCTAAATGAGAATCGAAGATCTCATTGTTGGTATCAAAGCGATAAAAAGTTAGGCGAGAACGGACGTCAAACGAAGAAGTTATGAATTTATAACGAAGTTTTTCTGTCGCGGCCTATTAAAAAAATAAATAACAAAAATAAAGTCGAAATTAGCCGACGGAGTCTAAACGAAAGTTGTAGAGCGTAGTCTCACCTTCGTGTGGATATAAAGAACGTCAAAAACGGAGTTCGTATGAAGAAGATATAAACTTCCGAAGTTTATTAATTAATTTGTATTCATTTTTAAATCAAAATTCGGAAGCCTTATCCGAAGGCGAGTCATCGATCTGATCCGAGGTACGCGCCGCGTACTCGAGTACGCCCCGCGTACTCCGAAGGTGTTGACAACGCAGCAAGTGGCTTCGGATGCGTAAGCGATGACGTTTCTCGGACCAGTACGCCCCGCGTACTGGCGAGGCTCAGCCTCTATAAAAGGAATCCGAAGGCAGCCGGCTATTTTGCCAATTTCTTCTCTTCTCTCTCCCGTTTTGCATCGTTTTGCGTGCCAGAAATACCCCGAAGCCCCGGTATCATACTCTAGCCCCGAGGCAAGTCCCGAGATCCCGAAGATCCCTAGAAGTGCGGTTCCCGAGCCGAAGCTCTGCCCGCGAGAAGTTCGATTTTTGAGGAGATCTTCCAGATCTGCTGTGGATTACTACTTCTGCAAGTCGTAGTGCTGTCCGATCATCTTCTGATCAAGTGAGTGTATAATACCTTTCATAAACACGATAATAATACAAGTGTGGTTTGAGTGTATTAAGTAAATTGTGGTTTATATGTGTGAGGGTGCAGTTACTTTCTTCTAACGAGTAACTATGAAGTATTTTATACGATATACTTGTTATGTGTATATTTTGTGATTGTATGCGTGAATGGATATTCACTTTATTCCATCTCATAGATCTGAATTGCTTTCTATGAAATACGTGTTATGTGGTATGCCTCATCTGTTATGTGGATTATATATTGAATGAAAACGATATGTAGGTTTTAACTATGTATGAAAATATATATTCTTATCTACTAATATGTTGGGTAGAACATGGGTAGATAGTTGGTTTGTGATAAACAGATGAGAGGCCTCGATGTTGTTGTTGTTGTTGATCTAGTTATTCAGCGGAGTATGGATAACGACCACGGACTCCTTCTAGACAGTCCAGTGGAACGCTAGCAGGTTCATAACCTGTAGGTGTTGAGAACGATGTGTTCACCGGTGTACTCTATCCCCCTCATGGTTGCCTTTAGGATATCTATTGTTGAAGAAACCCCTTCGCAGTGATGTCCGTCCCGATGAAAATCCTAGATTAGGTCCCTTGAGATAGTTGTTGTTTTAGGGACGTAAAGTGAGGGTAACGGGAATGGGTAATCGGGATAGTGATTGGTTGGTGAAATTAAATATAACTTATTTATTGTGGGTTGAAAACCCTATATGCTCACCAGGCTCCCAAGCTTGACCCACTCAGTTTTATTTGTATTACAGGAAGTGGCACAAGGGCGTACGATGGATGGATCATCTTGTTGTTTTGTTTACAAGTCTATATATGTATATATTTGTTGAATGACTTGTAATGTTTATCGTTTATGCTTTATGGTCTGTATCGGAACATGACATCCCGAGTTTTGATTATATAATGAAATGCATCTCTTGATGAAATGCTTGATAAATATTATTTTATCATGTTTTGTTTTGGGAACAAATTCCGCAACTCTTTCAAATCAAAAGGATTTACTCTGAAATTATTTAAAAGCATAAATGAAAATCGGTCTTTTCTGGCCGAGATTTTGGGGATGTCACAGTTGGTATCAGAGCATTAGTTTAAGCGAACTAGGAATTTGTAGGATTTTTAGACTTAAACTTAGAATGCTAAGTGGAATTTTGAGATGTGTGTCTGTTGGATTTTAGACACGAGCACTAGTTTATTTTAGGAAAGTTGCCTAAAAAGCTTTATGTGCTAAATGTTATATGTTGCCATATATGATATTATTTGTTCGGATCTACGGTCTGTTGCCGACCGGATCTAGAAACCTTATGTGTGTAGGATTCTAAGCGTGCGTCTACATTATTAAAACTAGCATGTAAACGTTTCGGAGTAATAAGGATGATTTGAATATCTATCGTGAATGAGGATCTAATTTCACCTTATTCGGTGTGTAGGTCAAAATGGTGAGAACAAGGAGTGGCGTTGGAAACGCGGATGAAAACAGGAATCAACCGCCTGTGATTAAGCAGATACCTGTTGTAGCAGCAGCACCAAAACCAATAACAATGGTTGCGGTGCAAGCCATGATTCGGGCTATGCTAGCCGAACAAAGGGAGGAGATGCGACAAATGTTGCATAATAATAGGGATGAACCTATCATACCTATTAAGGAACCTGAATTGATTCCCGAGCAATCGGAGGAAGGGAACAATAGTCGCATGATGAGTCAAGTTGGGACTCAAGGGGAACGAAGGAACGATCCAGAAAGGAGAAACAACAAGGATGGGCGAATGTACAAGAACTTCTTGGGCGCCAAACCGCCAAGTCTTTCTGGAAGCCCAAAGCCTGTTGAAATAATGGATTGGATCTCCGAAATGGAGATGGTATTTGAAAGTTGCGACTGTAGCAACAAACAGAAGACTGTCTTTGCAGTCAGACAACTGAAGACTAGAGTCTTGAGTTGGTGGAAGTTGTTGGCAGATACTATGCCACGAGCAGAAGCCCTGTAAATGTCATGGGAGGAGTTCTTGGAACAACTAAGGGTGCAATATTGTTTAGAGATAGATCTGATTGATCTGAACAATGAGTTCCAAAACTTGAAGAAGGGGAGGATGAGCATAGACGACTATGCTACTGCATTCACTGAGAAAATGAAGTTATTTCCGTACCTAGTGCCAACGGAACTCTCCAAGATTGAGAGGTTTGCTAATGGACTGCCTGCCGACTTTGGTCCGACAGTCAAGATGGCAACTACTCTGAAAACGGCTGTTCGTGCAGCTAAGAATGTGGAGGCCCAGCAGAAGGAAAAGGGTCTGGAAAGAATAGATGTTGGAGAAAAGAGGAAGTTCGATGGAACTTCAGGGTCCAACAAGAAAAACAAGTTCTCGAAGTCTGGTTCGAGGGGAAGTGGAGGTGAAGCGAAATGGTGCGACAAATGTAAGAAGAAGCATCATGGAAAATGTGAGGTGGCGAACACGTGCTACAAGTGTGGAAAGCCAGGGCACTATGCCAATGAGTGTACCCTCACAAAGAAAGTTTGCTATGGTTGTGGTGAGGAGGGTCATATGTCGAGGGACTGCCCGAAGAAGAAGGAGGCAGCTAGACCCAACATTCCGCCAAAGCCAAAGGCAAGAGCATTCCAGATGACACTGGAAGCTGCTAAAGATGAAGCTAATGTCGCTTCAGGTACCTTTCTCGTTAACGAATTGCCTGCCCAAATTTTATTTGATTCTGGAGCCAACTACTCCTTTATATCGCATGAATTTGGTAGAAAACTAGCTTTGCCTGTTGTTAGACTAGAAAATGTCTTATTAGTCGAAGTTGCTAGTGGCAAGTTTGTACCTGTTAGCTATCGCATGAAAAACATCTTAATTGATCTGAATGGGAATAAGTTCCACGAGGAATTATTGCCTATCGAACTTAATGGTTTCGACATCGTATTGGGAATGGATTGGCTTAGCGCCAACGATGCCGAAATTTTATGCAAGAAGAAAATAGTCAAAGTAAACCCGCCTGGGAAAGATTCGTTTATGGTGTATGGAGATAAACGCAGAGTGAATTCTGGAATCATTTCATTGATGAAGGCCAGAAAATGTTTGACCAAGGGGTGTACATCATATTTAGCATTCGTGATTGATGCTAAGAAGGAAAAGAAGGTGATGCAGAATATTCCAGTGGTGTGTGATCATCCGGAAGTATTTCCTGAAGACCTTCCTGGATTACCGCCTGATCGACAAGTGGAATTCCGTATTGACTTGTTTCCAGAAACGACGCCAATTGCAAAAGCACCTTATCGATTAGCACCGACGGAGATGAAGGAGCTAATGATGCAACTTCAGGAGTTATTGGATAAGGGTTTCATTAGACCTAGTTCATCACCCTAGGGAGCTCCGGTGTTATTCGTGAAGAAGAAAGATGGAAGTATGAGAATGTGCATTGATTACCGAGAGCTGAACAAGGCAATAATAAAGAATAGATATCCGTTGCCGAGGATTGATGACATGTTTGATCAATTGCAAGGTTCGAGCTATTTCTCGAAGATCGATCTAAGGTCAGGATATCATTAGCTGAAAGTAAAAGAGCAGGATATAGAGAAGATTGCATTCAGAACTAGATATGGACACTACGAGTTCTTGGTTATGTCGTTTGGACTAACCAATGCTCTGGCAGCGTTCATGGATTTGATGAATAGGCTTTGCAATCCTTTCCTTGATAAATTCGTGATAGTGTTCATAGACGACATTCTGATTTACTCGAAATGTCAGGAGGAGCATGGCAGACACTTGCGGGAAGTGTTAGAAGTTTTGAAGAAGGAGAAGCTATATGCAAAGTTCTCCAAATGTGATTTTTGGATTCGTGAAGTCCAATTCTTGGGTCACGTGGTCAACCAAGAAGGGATAATGGTTGATCCAGCAAAGATTGAAGCTGTAACGAAGTGGGAACAACCGAAAATTCCCACGGAGATTCGAAGCTTTTTAGGATTAGCCGGATATTACCGAAGGTTTATCCAAGGTTTTTCTTCGATTGCTACTCCATTGACAGCTTTGACCCACAAAGGAGCTACTTAAAAGGAGCTACTTATGCTTGGAGTGAGAAGCATAAGGAAGCATTCGAGAAGCTAAAGGAGAAGCTATGCGAGGCACCGATACTTTCTCTACCCGATGGAGTTGAAGACTTCGCTGTCTATAGTGATGCGTCTGGTGTTGGATTAGGTTGTGTTTTGACCCAAAGAGAAAAGGTGATAGCATATGCGTCTCGACAGCTGAAAGAGCATGAAAAGAACTACCCGACTCATGATTTGGAGTTGGCAGCGGTAGTTTTCGCTCTGAAAATATCGAGGCATTACCTCTATGGCACGAAGTGCAAACTTTTCACTGATCATAAGAGTCTCCAATATCTCTTTAATCAGAAAGAATTGAATATGAGGCAACGACGCTGGCTAGAATTACTTAAGGACTACGACTGCGAGATACTTTACCACCCTGGTAAAGCTAATGTTGTTGCTGATGCTCTCAGTCGGAAAGTCAATCTTGAAAGGAAAAGGCCAAGAGCGTTGAGAATTGAAGTTGTCTCGACTATTTTGGAAAGTATAAAGAAAGCTCAGAGCGAAGCTTCTAAGAAGAATGACCGAAAGGAGGAACGTTTGGGCAAAACGTTGGTGTTCGGTGTAAACAGTCATGGACTGAAGGTGTTCCAAGATCGGATTTGGATACCTAAGACAGGAGGAGTCATAGATCTTCTGATGGAAGAAGCTAACAAGACCATGTACTCGATTCATCCGAGTAGCACTAAAATGTATAGGGACCTGAAACCCTACTACTGGTGGCCGACAATGAAACTTGATGTTGCAAAGTATGTGGCCAAGTGTGTGACTTGTGCGAGAGTCAAGACACAAAATCAGAAACCGTACGGGAGTTTAGAACCTTTACATGTGCCTATGGGTAAGTGGGAAGACATTTCTATGGATTTTGTCACTAAACTACCCAGAACAAAGAATGGTCACGACATGATTTGGGTGGTCGTTGATCGATTCACTAAGAGTGCGCATTTCATAGCGGCCAAGGAGAAATGGTCTATGGAGAAGCTTTTGAATTCTTACTTGAAGGAAATTGTGAGGCTTCACGGTGTTCCGTTAACGATTGTGTCGGATCGTGATAGTCGTTTCACATCGAGGTTTTGGAAAAGTCTACAAGAGGAATTGGGTACCAAGTTGTGTTTAAGTACAGCTTACCATCCGCAGACTGATGGTCAGAGTGAAAGAACGATACAAACACTTGAAGATATGCTGAGAGCATGTACTCTGGAATTCCTAGGTAAATGGGATGAACATTTACCGTTGGTAGAATTTTCCTATAATAATAGTTTCCACTCGAGCATTAAGATGGCACCTTACCAAGCTTTGTATGGACAGAAGTGCCGTACGCCGTCTTGTTGGCTTGAGGCTGGGGAAAAGCAGTTTATGGGACCGGAGATGGTTCATCAAACTGCTGAAAAGTTGAAAATAATTAGGGAAAGAATGTTAGCAGCTCAGGATCGTCAAAAGAGCTATGCTGAAAAGAAGCGAAGACCGATAACTTTTGAGGTTGGGGATTCGGTTTTGCTTAAAGTCTCGCCGTGGAAGGGACTTATAAGATTTGGTAAAAGGGGAAAGTTGAGTCCAAGGTTTATTGGACCGTTTAAAGTTCTTCAGAGGATTGGGAACCAAGCTTACAAGCTCGAATTACCAGAAGAACTGAATGGAATTCATAACACTTTTCATGTGTGTTATTTGAGGAAGTTCACGGGAGAAGTTCCCAACATAATTCCAATCTCTGAATTGAGAATTGATGAGAACAAAAGGTTGATTGAAGAACCAGAGGCAATTGTTGACCGAAAGACTAAGAAATTGCGACGCAAGATGGTTGGGTTAGTGCTTTTCCGATGGAAACACACGAATGGGTCGAATCTCACCTGGGAGACGGAGAGTGACATGATGGGTCGCTATCTGCATTTGTTTGTGGATGTGTGATTCCGGGGACGGAATCATTCTAAGGTGGAGAGAATTGTAACGCCTGTGTTTCCGGGCTTGCCGGTTTTAGCAATGTAATAGTCTAGGTTAACCCTTGTAACCCATTTTGAAATAATAAGAATGTATTATTTGAGTATTATGTGTTTTGTGCTTAATTGCTTAATTATGTGGTCTGATTAATTAAGAATAAAAATAAGCGTCAAAATTTAAGTGTAAAATAAACTTAATATCTTTGTTTAATGTTGTAATAGTTGAAACGAGGTTTCCGAATATATATAGAACGCCCAAATCTGACTTCGTATGAGGAAGTTATGATTTATCGAAGTTTCGACTTAGCGATGTGCAGCCTGAAATACTCGATTTGAGATCGAGCGGTTTTTAGCCGAAGCAATCTAAATGAGAATCGAAGATCTCATTGTTGGTATCGAAGCGATAAAAAGTTAGGCGAGAACGGACGTCAAACGAAAAAGTTATGAATTTATAACGAAGTTTGTCTGTCGCGGCCTATTAAAAAAATAAATAATAAAAATAAAGTTGAAATTAGCCGACGGAGTCTAAACGAAAGTTGTAGAGCGTAGTCTCACCTTCGCGTGGATATAAAGAACGTCGAAAACCGAGTTTGTATAAAGAAGATATGAATTTCCGAAGTTTATTAATTAATTTGTATTTATTTTTAAATCAAAATTCGGAAGCCTTATCCGAAGGCGAGTCATCGATCTGATCCGAGGTACGCGCAGCGTACTCGAGTACGCCCCGCGTACTCCGAAGGTGTCGACATCGCAGCAAGTGGCTTCGGATGCGTAAGCGATGACGTTTCTCGGACCAGTACGCCCCGCATACTGGCGTACGCCCCACGTACGTGCGAGGCTCAGCCTCTATAAAAGGAATCCGAAGGCAGCCGTCTATTTTGCCAATTTCTTCTCTTCTCTCTCCCGTTTTGCATCGTTTTGCCTTCCATAAATACCCCGAAGCCCCGGTATCATACTCTAGCCCCGAGGCAAGTCCCAAGATCCCGAAGATCCCGAGAAGTGCGGTTCCCGAGCCGAAGCTCTGCCCGCGAGAAGTTCGATTTTTGAGGAGATCTTCCAGATCTGCTGTGGATTACTACTTCTGCAAGTCGTAGTGCTGTCCGATCATCTTCTGATCAAGTGAGTGTATACTACCTTTAATAAACACGATAATAATACAAGTGCGGTTTGAGTGTATTAAGTAAATTGTGGTTTATATGTGTGAGGGTGTAGTTACTTTCTTCTAACGAGTAACTATGAAGTATTTTATACGATATACTTGTTATGTGTATATTTTGTGATTGTATGCGTGAATGGATATTCACTTTATTCCATCTCATAGATCTGAATTGCTTTCTATGAAATACGTGTTATGTGGTATGCCTCATCTGTTATGTGGATTATATATTGAATGAAAACGATATGTAGGTTTTAACTATGTATGAAAATATATATTCTTATCTACTAATATGTTGGGTAGAACATGGGTAGATAGTTGGTTTGTGATAAACAGATGAGAGGCCTCGATGTTGTTGTTGTTGTTGATCTAGTTATTCAGCGGAGTATGGATAACGACCACGGACTCCTTCTAGACAGTCCAGTGGAACGCTAGCAGGTTCATAACCTGTAGGTGTTGAGAACGATGTGTTCACCGGTATACTCTATCCCACTCATGGTTGCCTTTAGGATATCTATTGTTGAGGAAACCCCTTCGCAGTGATGTCCGTCCCGATGAAAATCCTAGATTAGGTCCTTTGAGATAGTTGTTGTTTTAGGGACGTAAAGTGAGGGTAACGGGAATGGGTAATCAGGATAGTGATTGGTTGGTGAAATTAAGTATAATTTATTTATTGTGGGTTGAAAACTTTATATGCTCACCAGGCTCCCAAGCCTGACCCACTCAGTTTTATTTGTATTACAGGAAGTGGCACAAGGGCGTAAGATGGATGGATCATCTTGTTGTTTTGTTTACAAGTCTGTATATGTATATATTTGTTGAATGACTTGTAATGTTTATCGTTTATGCTTTATGGTCTGTATCGGAACATGACATCCCGAGTTTTGATTATATAATGAAATGCATCTCTTGATGAAATGCTTGATAAATATTATTTTATCATGTTTTGTTTTGGGAACAAATTCCACAACTCTTTCAAATCAAAAGGATTTACTCTGAAATTATTTAAAAGCATAAATGAAAATCGGTCTTTTCTGGCCGAGATTTTGGGGATGTCACACTAATGCCGGTATGGGCCAAGCTTGCTACGGTTGTGGCGAAGTGGGCCACTACAAGAGGAACTGCCCTAAAGCAGGAATGGCTGGAGTGGTAGGAAGAGTTATGGCCCTGGGCCACGAGGAAGCAGTAGCTGATCCTACGATAGTTACTGGTACGTTCCTCCTCGATAACTCATATGCTTGCATACTTTTCGATAGTGGAGCCGAGAAAAGTTTTTTAAGTCACAAATTTGCACACCTGCTTAAACAAAAACCATGTGCATTAGATAATTCATTCACAGTAGAAATGGCTAACGGGAAAACAGAGAGTACAAACTGCATATACGTAGGTTGTACCTTAACTTTAGATGGCCATACTTTCAAGATAGATCTCATGCCAGTCATAATTAAATGTTTCGACATTATCATCGGTATGGATTGGTTGAGTCTTCTTCGTGCCGACATTATGTGCTTCGAAAAAGCAGTTCGTCTTAACCTTCCTAACAATGAAACTTTAATTATCTACGGCAACAAACCTAGTACGAGCCTTCGCATCATTTCGTGCATTCAAGCCCAGAAGTGCTTGCGGAAGGAGTACCGTGCATTTCTCGCACACGTCGTCATTACCAGTCAAGAACTGAAAGACATCCAGAAAATCCCAGAAGTACGTGACTTTCCCGACATATTCCCAGAAGAACTTCCCGGTTTACCACCGCAGCGCCAAGTCGAGTTCAGAATCGACTTAGTGCCAGGGGCTACCCCTGTAGCCAAATCCCCGTATCGTCTGGCACCGGCTGAAATGCAGGAACTCTCCAGTCAACTTAACGAACTTCTCAAGAAGGGATTCATTCGACCAAGCTTCTCACCATGGGGAGCACCGGTCTTGTTCGTCAAGAAGAAAGATGGATCGTTTCGCATGTGCATCGACTATAGAGAACTCAACAAACTTACCATTAAAAATCGTTATCCCTTGCCCCGCATTGACGATTTATTTGATCAACTTCAAGGAGCCAACTACTTCTCGAAGATAGATCTGCAATCCGGATATCACCAACTACGAGTGTTAGAGGAGGATGTTCCAAAGACAGCCTTCCGAACTCGTTATGGGCACTACGAGTTTGTAGTGA
Organism: Lactuca sativa; assembly: GCF_002870075.4. Taxonomy (NCBI): domain Eukaryota; kingdom Viridiplantae; phylum Streptophyta; class Magnoliopsida; order Asterales; family Asteraceae; genus Lactuca; species Lactuca sativa. The sequence continues at coordinate 123,243,854 of NC_056630.2, read as the reverse complement.
TGCCATTCGGATTAACTAACGCGCCCGCAGTATTCATGGATCTGATGAATAGGGTGTGTCGTCCTTACTTGGATCAGTTCGTCATAGTCTTCATTGATGACATACTCATCTACTCTCGAAGTAAGGAGGAACATAGTCAACATCTCCGTAAGATCTTAGAAACATTGCGATCGGAGAAGCTCTATGCGAAGTTCTCCAAGTGCGAATTTTGGATTCGGCGAGTCGAATTTTTGGGCCATGTGGTTAGCGAAGAAGGTATACACGTGGACCCTTCCAAAATTAAGGCCGTCGAGAACTGGTCAGCACCAAAGACACCTACTGAAATTCGTCAATTTCTAGGTCTAGCTGGCTACTATCGCAGGTTCATTCAGAACTTCTCCAGCATAGTGAAACCTCTTACAATCGTGACCCAAAAAGGCGTGGCCTTTAACTGGGAAGAGAAACAGGAAAGAGCATTCCAGACGCTCAAACGAGCCTTGTGCACCGCCCCGATACTATCCTTTCCCGAAGGGATAGAAGACTTCATTGTCTATTGCGATGCATCCAATCAAGGACTCGGATGTGTTCTGATGCAGCGAGGTAAAGTCATCGCCTATGCCTCGAGACAGCTGAAGACACATGAGGTTAACTACACAACCCACGATCTTGAACTAGGAGCAGTTGTGTTTGCTCTGAAGATCTGGCGACATTACCTATATGGTACAAAAAGCACGATCTTTTCGGACCATAAGAGTCTACAACACATTTTCGACCAGAAAGAGCTCAACATGAGACAACGACGGTGGGTTGAGCTACTTAGTGATTACAAGTGCGAAATTCATTATAATCCGGGTAAAGCCAATGTAGTAGCCGACGCCCTAAGTCGGAAAGAATATACTGGTCGTAGAGTCAAATCTTTGACTCTAACTATCCATTCACACTTGTCCACGCAAATAAAGGAGGCTCAGCTTGACGCTTTGAAACCTGAAAACGTGGCGGGTGAATCCCTTAGAGGGATGGATAAGAACTTGGAAGTCAAGGGTGGCAGAGCCTTATACCTCATGGATCGGATCTGGACACCGAAACACGGTGGCTTCAGAGACTTGGTCATGACCGAAGCTCATAACACTCATTATTCCGTCCACCCGGGTTTAGATAAGATGTATTTGGATCTTAAAAAGTTATACTGGTGGCCTAACATGAAAGCAGATATTGCTACATTCATGAGTAAATGCCTTACTTGCGCAAAGGTCAAGGTCGAATACCAGAAACTCTCCGGTCTTCTACAACAACTAGAGATACTAGAATGGAAGTGGGAGCGGATCACTATGAACTTCATAACCAAGCTGCCCAAGACGACGGGTGGACTTGATTCCATATGGGTCATCGTCGATAGACTGACCAAGTCTGCACACTTCCTACCGATCAAAGAACCAGGCAAGATGGAGAAACTTACCAGAACTTACATTAGGGAGATTGTAAGGCTGCACGGTGTTCCTTTATCTATCATCTCAGACCGAGATAGTAGATTCACTTCGAGGTTCTGGCAGTCATTACAAAGTTCCCTAGGAACTAGGCTGGACATGAGTACATCCTACCATCCACAGACCGACGGGCAAAGTGAGAGAACTATCCAAACTTTAGAAGATATGTTGCGTGCCTGTGTGATTGACTTTGGAAAAGCTTGGGATACTCATTTACCCCTTGTTGAATTTTCCTACAACAACAGTTATCACACAAGCATAAAGGCAGCTCCATTCGAGGCCCTCTATGGCTGAAAGTGCAGATCCCCTTTGTGTTGGGCTGAAGTGGGTGATACCCAGTTAGCTAAAGGACGAGTTCCCGAAAGCACTCTCACGGGTCTGGAGACCATTCAGGAAACGTGTGACAACCGTCAATTTTCAGTCAAGTCAAAGTCAACTAAAGTCAACAAGTCAAACCAGTCAACTCAATTTGCCGTGAGTACTAGAGTTTACGTTATGTAACTTCTAAACAACTCTCGATTCTAATGAGAGATCATAAATCAAAAAGTGCGTTCACCTAGATCTCCTTAACCTAAAACGGTGGTATGTGGAGAGCCAAACCGATAAAACAATGTTACATACTCATCGGGAGTATGTAAGATCCCTAATCAAGGCTTAATGGGGTTTAAGAACCTTGCAGTGCGTAGCCGGACACTCAAAAAGGTCACCAATGAAATCTCTCCCACATATCTCTAAGTATGTGAAATCTCTCCCACATATCTCCAAGTATGTGAAATCTCTCCCACATTTCTCTAAGTATGTGAAATCTCTCCCACATATCTCTAAGTATGTGAAATCTCTCCCACATATCTCTAAGTATGTGAAATCTCTCCCACATATCTCTAAGTATGTGAAATCTCTCCTACATATCTCTAAGTATGTGAAATCTCTCCCACATATCTCTAAGTATGTGAAATCTCTCCCAAATATCTCTCTGTATGTGAAATATCTCCAAGTATGTCAAATCTCTCCCAAATCTCCCTAAGTATGTGAAATCTCTCCCAAATATCTCTCTGTATGTGAAATCTCTCCAAGTATGTCAAATCTCTCCCAAATCTCCCTAAGTATGTGAAATCTCTCCCAAATCTCTCTCTGTATGTGAAATCTCTCCAAGTATGTCAAATCTCTCCCAAATCTCCCTAAGTATGTGAAATCTCTCCCAAATCTCTCTTTGTATGAGAAATCTCCCCAAGTATGTCAAATCTCTCCCAAATCTCTCTGAGTATGTGGAATTTCTCTCAAATCTCTCTCGAAATCTCTCCCCAACTTTCTATAATCACTCGGGGCATTCCGACGCCCGAATTTGGCGAAAATAGCCCAAAAACGGAAGTCTACGCGAAAAACGGACTTAAGGAAACGAACCCTCCGAACCGAAAGTACTATTCATGAACCGAACCGAAAGTACTATTCATGAAGGTCCGAACCGAGAGTACTGTTCATAAATCCGAACCGAGCTGTTGACTTATGAGCCGAACCGAGACTACTGTTCATCCGAGCTGAACCTCATATAGAAGGAAGGTCCGAACCGAAGTTACTGTTCATTACTGTTCACTACAGTTCCTTCGGTTCTGGCTTCCCTTCGGACCGAACCGCCCGACTTCGGACCGAGCCTCGGATCAACTCTAGCTTCGCTTCTTCCTTCTGGCTCGCGCCTTCACCTCCGAACCGTGCACCACCTGACCGAACTTCGGCCTAAGGACCGAACCTCGGCCTAGGTCCGAAGAATCTCGCTGGAAAGCTCATTTTTCACCCGGTTTTCGCGTAATTTTGCGTTTAAGGCCCGTTTTTAATTGTTTTAACATGGGATTTTCACCAAAACTTTATTTTAAAATATAAGACCCCTAAATTAATGGTTTAATCATATTTTAAGGGGTAAAATCTTATCCAAATAAGAGTAGGTAAAGTACAAAGGTAGAGTGTTGACTTTACCTTATTTTATGACACAAGCAACCCCATACCCACTCCATGATTAACCCACACTCCTCACCACCATACCTTGTCACTTCCTTGTACTTTTTACCTCCCTCACAAGCCATCTCCATGTTTTGAGAGCTGGATATTCATCCTCTCTCCTCATTTTCTCTCATTTGCTCTCATTTCACAAGAAGATCAAATTCTTCTCTCTCTCACTTTCTCTCTCTAGAAATCCGAGATTCAAGGGCTGATCTTGAGTTTTTCCTCCACAATTGGTAAGCATAATCCATTTCCTTTATGATTATCTCAATCATTTCCACTCAAATCATGGATATCTTACACAAACTCCATTATATTTGTGTTAGAGCTTCGAATCTTCAAGCGATTCTTCAAGTGTTCTTGGGTTGAACACTTCTCTTCTTCAACACTTATCTACTGAAATCACACAAGGTGAGTTCATACCCCTACATTTTCATGTTTTCTCAATTTTGTAGGGGGGGAATACAAGCCAAAACACCAAGAACATATCTAAATTCTTCTAACAGCTTTCATCAGAAAAGTTGGACTCCATTCACGGACTGTTTTGGACACCTTAAACATTTTAGTTTTCAAAACTGTTTTAGTTGCATGTAGTTCCACTTCTTAGCTTTAAAATGACTACTTGCACATCTCCATACGATTTTTCTACAATTTATGGTGATTTTTACAAAACTGCCTATCATTTCAAACACCAATCCGGACCAGTCTGTGATTATGGACTTTTTCACCTAAGTTACAGGTCATTAAAAATCATGATAAAAATTATGAGTAAACTAGACACATTTTGGGAACTCCCAGAATTTACGGATTTAGTTTTCGACTTCTTATGATTTTTCTATAAATTTTCAAAAACAGTGTAGAAAGGCTGAAAATTTGTTAACAGCTTGGAATTTTTACAACACTTTGTATTATGTTGAGCAAAGTGTATAATGTCAAGTTCTAAGTATTGAATGTGATACGTTGTAAATTTTATCATCATAAACTGAAAATAAGTCATTCATGATAAGATTATTCATTCATTTAGAACACGTATATATATATATATATATATATATATATATATATATATATATATATATATATACTATAATAAGCATAGTTTAATGGACTTTATAATCCTAACGCTTTTTCATAAAAGAGTTCTTATATATTACAAACGTTTTGGATAAAACTATAATAGGTATAGTTTTCGATACATCACATGACACACACGTACGAAAAGGGTACATTCATACAGAAAGGTTTTACACTCCCGCATACAACTTGTAAACTTGTTAACCTAGATTGTGAGACATTCTCTTTCCGTACGTCCGAGTGCGGAATATAAAATCCTGTACGTTATAATCAGAGTCTCCCGGAGGGAGAACGTGATAGTTGTATATAGATCTATATTGGGTTTGACACCCCACACCTTGCTGCTAGCTACAGTTGGACCTGCAGGTCTACGGGTGATAATTGTCATTTCAGTTTTTCGACGCCTGAGAAACGTCATGGCAGGTTCATTTAGTCTTAAGTATGATTATAGCGGCTCACATAAGGATATAACAATACATAAAGTTTACGGGATTTTTATAAAACTTTAATGGGTTTTATGTCGATTTTAAAATCACTTTTATCTCAATAAGTACCGATATTACTGTCTACATTCGGTTTTTGGTATTTATGACTACACATCATTTGAAACCACATTTATAACTTTAATTATAGACGATACTTGTTATTTTCTCGGTCCTGAGACTTAGGACTACATATACATTAAATATTAACAAACATAAGAATTTGCGGGAACATCATTTAATTCAAGTGCTTTTATGTCAATTTAAGCACATTTTATTTTCCTTTAATAAGAAAGGTTACTTATACATTTTGGTCGTCGGTTATGAGACTACATTACATAAACTTTATAAAGAAAATATTGGATTTTCTGAATACATATCACATCATTTTTACAAGGAAAACGGTCTATTTCTCCAATAAAATCTCTTATGAACTCACCAACCTTTGTGTTGACACTTTTCAAAACTACTTGTATTCTCAGGAGTTCAGTGAAAACAGGAAACCAACAACGTTTTGAGGATGGGACGATAAATCGTCAAATAGTTCATTTTGTTTCATAATGTAATTGATTCGAATCATGTAAACATATACTTTGGTGTAACTTTTTCAGTTATATTTATGATGGTTGTATTTACTTTGAGCACTATTATACTCGTTGTTGTGATACTCTACATGAAGTCCTCCACCCTCGAACGTTTCCGCCATCCTTGGTTTGGGGGTGTGACAGATTGGTATCAGAGCATTGTTTATAGTGAACTCAGTATATCGAACCACATAAATATACAAACTATAAATGCATTGGGACTAGAGTCTCTGATTTTATGTTTTCAAAACAACTATACTTTTAGAAATAAGTAGTTTCTTATTAAAAGTATACACGCATGCATACATACTAGGGTCACGTCGTTCTAGAACAAAACAAAAGTAATGATTGTTGGATATCACAGGTAAGCTCGGGGATGTATGGTCAATCTTGGGATTGGCATAGCCTGATCAACTATGCTCGTCCGAGGAGTGATTAGCACATGCCCAAGAATGGTTGTGATATGGCAACAAGTCTAAAAACTTACCAACACTACCACAATGAAATACCATAGGGGTATTTGGTGTTATTATAATTATTTATCTGAGAACTAAATAGATTTTTATCAATAGGTCAATAATTGCTTAGTGGATACATTAAAATTATATGTAGCCAGGACGTCATAGACTTAGAATCTGTAAATCTTTGCTTTACTTCCTGTTCTCGTTGGATTTGGGATTTAGAGTTAGGGTCGCTTATTCGAAGGTCTATCCTGTCCCAAATACATATGACTAGTATGCACTAAACAGTGTATTGAAGTACCTGATAAAGATCATCTTATAATTATCTAATTAGTACATCTACTTAGTTACTTCTTATATCCCCATTTCTCGCGAAGATATCATGGCTGGATTTCATCCCCACGACGACCCGTACTACCCTAGCCACAACAATACTGAATGGCACGGAGAGGAGCCAGAGAATGATCACCCAATCCCTGTGGATGGTCACCAAATTGAAGGCCTTGCTGACGGTTCCGACTCCGAACCTGAAATGGTGAACCTATCCTCGATGACCCGCGTTCCCAATCCCAATCCTCGACCGACTTTTCAAGGCCCGATGCCTCCTTGGGTAGAGTGCTTGGAAATCTGGAGCGAAGAGCAAGACTAACCTATGTCATTCGATGGAGATCGAAGCTTCTACAACATAAACGAAGGAACCCCAGCCGATAAAATTTTTCCAATCCTGGTCCGTAGAGTTGCCCGAGACGAGATTCAGGGCAGAACAACTCTCCATAGTATCGCAGAGGTTGATGCAAATGCAAGAATACATACAATCCGCACCAATCGCCTTGAGCACACTCGTGAAAAGTCTGAGGAAGACTATGAAACCCTGCTGCAAGCACTGGCTGAAACACGAACCGATGTCATAAAACTCCGAGTACGCCAGAGGGTGTACGAAAGGCACATGCTTGATATGGAGCGGCAGCTAGCTGAACTGAGAGATCACAAGAAAAATGACCGCCGCCAGTAGGAGATGCCTTACTTCAATTCATGTTAAAAAGGAATCGTTTTCCCTATCTATGCCCTATGTGGCATTCCCTATGAAACTATCTTGTACTGTAGGTACCTTTAGTGAGGCCTTTAGGCGGCCAAGACACCCCTGCTTCGATATGATATAAGACCCTCTACAAGGTCAATTTTCCCTAATTTGTTACATCTTAAACATCAATGACGTATCAATCAGCCGAGTTCTGTGTCACCCTTTTGTTCAAACACTCCCATCATGCTGCGATAGGAGCCTGCCTAAAACCCACTCTATTCAAGTTGTAAGACTAGAGTAATCTAGCTCCGGAATCGTTCCTGATCTTCTCTCCAAGGTTGGATCATGTCATTCACCAACCAATGGAACCTGGTTTCAAACAACCAACATCAAAAGATCACCACTTGAACTTACTTCTACTCTGTATTAGGATTGCATCATAGGGATGCAAGTCAAATCTTCGAGAACATGTTCCAATTGGTCATGATAAGGGCCTAGCCTGGGTCAACTATAAGGCACCACTTGGGTGCAGAACTACTAAAAATTCATGGGTTACCATGTAAAGACTCCCGTTATGAATTGTTTTCAGAACGCCCTTAACGACCAAATTACGTTACAAATCAATATAAGATAAAGCTTAGTTAGAAACTCACGACGTGTAGCCATTCTAAAAACTCAATATCATCTCACCCTTAATCATTTTGTTGAGAAGTTCCTTCATCATAGACTCACGGTTACGAATCATACCAACACTAATGCACCGGATCCCATCAAAACTCCCCAGCCAAGCATGTTTGGACACACATGATTCTAAGATGGGTAAAGCTTGACGCCCGTATGAAACCGACCCCTACCCACTGCTGTAACCCTATTTCAAGAATGTTAGCGGAAACACTAGGAGTAGTACAGTAATGTGCAAAAATTTATATGCGTTAATATAAATTGTAAGGATGCACTTAAGATAACCATTTCCACTAACGAAGATGTTTTTCATCGTGAAACGGAACTATGTCTTCACCAAGAGGGAACCAACCAACTAGCAAGGTGCCAACTCTGCAGATAGACGCTGCTACTTTTCAGGCTGTATTCACGGCAGCCGTGGCAGCCGTCATGGCACAGTTCAATGCTAACAACGATAGCAGAAATGGAAGCGGTGCTGACAATACAGATAATGGTAATATTCAGGAACACCAGCGGGTGTCCGCCAACAAAAATACCTCTGGTCTCAAACCTACGAACAAGAAGAGAAAGTTTTGGAACATGAAAGAGCGCCACCAATCTCAAAAATCCATTAAAAGACAACAACCTATGGCCACCCCCACCATCACAACAGCAGTCACGACGCATGCCCCAATACTAGCCATAGGATCTACCACCCAAACGTCGGCCAGACCATATGAGGGATCTCTCCCAAAGTGTGTCAAGTGCAGTTTCCATCACACAAGAGCTTGCCGAATCTTAAAATGTGATAACTGCAACAGGAAAGGACATACCACCCGTTTCTGTAAAGTACCGACCCAGTATCTCCCTTCAACCACCAGCATCAGGGCGGACCCAGTATGCTACTCATGCGGTGAAATGGGACACTTCAAGAGAGAGTGTCCAACCAAGAAGAATGACGGAGGAGCCGGAGGAATGTAACAAACGAACCGGCAGGATCAGTAGGAAACCATATTGGGACTTTTGTAATGTTTCCAACGTTAAAAAAAAACGTTTAAGTACCATATGTTTGTAATGAAATTGTTATGCTTGCTAAAGTCACCGTCTCTCTAAAAGTAGTTAAAATACTCTCTCGTTTAAATCAAGCCAAATACATTCATATATGATCTAAAGATCATTACCTCTAAGATGTGATGACTTTGTACATACATCGGGGTAAATTATAATCGAAATACTAAAGTCTTGAAACAAATAATTTCATCCCGACTCCTAAGCCGTGTCTAGAAGTAAGAACCGAGTGGGGCCACCCACTCGACGATTCCCCAACATCAGATCACATACGACGTTCATATACCATTCGATCATAGGGAGACCTGTCAGGGGTCATGATGTCAAATATCATTACTAATTCTCGAAACACACCTGCCGCCAGTGCTAGACACTGTGGTATAAATCATCTACGATAATGATAACATCAAACAAAGTTTATCACCCTAAAAAGAAACACAAGATACTCTATCACTCTAGTGGTCTCTTCTTGCGAATACAGCTTAGCTAGTTTTATCTAAAAAGATATTGCTGTCGTCATTCAATCTTCATTGATATAGCCCTCATCTTCCCAATTTAACATCTACAAAAGGACCTTTCACCTAACCCCTCCAAACATCGAAACCTCCGTCTCTCATAAACATCCAGCTCGAACCTACGGATTATCTTTTGCTATGGAACCCCAAAACACGCATCAGAGGAGTGTTATACTTCCGAAACCTTATCACAAGTGCTTACAGGAGACCCTTGGGAATGTCACGCATGTAGCAGACAAGGTCCAAGCACAGAAGCTTGAGAAAGACATGGTACGAGTTCTGCCATGAACTTCGGGCCAAGGTAGCCCAGGAGGGCGAGTAAATGTCCTACCATCTAAGAAGGCCTAATCGTGTAAACCAAACCCACATGCTTCCTACCGAGCTATAAGAACTCTTAAGTCAAACCTGTCGAACTACTCAACAATAAAATTGAAGAACCAAGCTTTTCACCCTGGAAGACTCTGTTCTTATTCTTCAAATAGAAAGGCAAATTACTCATAGTTCCATTAACTTCAGAGACCCTGACGATATCTCCAGTAGAAACCTTTACTATCTGCCTCACATAAACAAATAGGCCGACCAACCACAAGGAACGAGGTACCCTTTAGGAATCAGACCTGAGATCTGAATATCACCAGTCGCGAGTATTGGAAAAGGATGTCCGAGGACAACCCTCCAAATTCGATGCAGACGCTGCAAGTCCGTAGTGATACCCCTCGGATAGGACCAACCCGTTCGCAGTATTCATAGGATGTGCCATTCTTACTAGGATCAGTTCATCGTTGTCGTTGTAAGTGACTCGCTTATCTACCCTCGTAGTAAGAAGGATTACTAAGTTATTTGTTATGATTTCCTCACTTATACATTCCCCCGTTATATATAACGAATACCTGGTAGATAATAGCATGTGAGAATTCTGACTTAGTTTCTTTTCCTCGTTGGGATGTGAAACTGAAGTAGAATCACACATTTTACTATCCGCCCAGTATTGGTTATATCATAATGTGTATGAGCTAAGATTTCGTGTACAATAACTCATCTCTTAGTCAGAATCAAAATAATGTAGAGCCGACCTTAGTCATCTACCAACTCCTTGTCTAAATTCGAATTTCGGGACGAAATTCCCTCTAACGGGGGGATGATGTGACAACCGTCAATTTTCAGTCAAGTCAAAGTCAACTAAAGTCAACAAGTCAAACCAGTCAACTCAATTTGCCGTGAGTACTAGAGTTTACGTTATGTAACTTCTAAACAACTCTCTATTCTAATGAGAGATCATAAATCGAAAAGTGCGTTCACCTAGATCTACTTAACCTAAAACGGTGGTACGTGGAGAGCCAAACCGATAAAACAATGTTACATACTCATCGGGAGTATGCAAGATCCCTAATCAAGGCTTAATGGGGTTTAAGAACCTTGCAGTGCGTAGCCGGACACTCAAAAAGGTCACCAATGAAATCTCTCCCACATATATCTAAGTATGTTAATTCTCTCCCACATATCTCCAAGTATGTGAAATCTCTCCCACATATCTCTAAGTATGTGAAATCTCTCCCACATATCTCTAAGTATGTGAAATCTCTCCCACATATCTCTAAGTATGTGAAATCTCTCCCACATATCTCTAAGTATGTGAAATCTCTCCCACATATCTCTAAGTATGTGAAATCTCTCCCAAATATCTCTCTGTATGTGAAATCTCTCCAAGTATGTCAAATCTCTCCCAAATCTCCCTAAGTATGTGAAATCTCTCCCAAATATCTCTCTGTATGTGAAATCTCTCCAAGTATGTCAAATCTCTCCCAAATCTCCCTAAGTATGTGAAATCTCTCCCAAATCTCTCTCTGTATGTGAAATCTCTCCAAGTATGTCAAATCTCTCCCAAATCTCCCTAAGTATGTGAAATCTCTCCCAAATCTCTCTTTGTATGAGAAATCTCCCCAAGTATGTCAAATATCTCCCAAATCTCTCTGAGTATGTGGAATCTCTCTCAAATCTCTCTCAAAATCTCTCCCCAACTTTCTATAATCACTCGGGGCATTCCGACCCCCGAATTTGGCGAAAATAACCCAAAAACGGAAGTCTACGCGAAAAACGGACTTAAGGAAACGAACCCTCCGAACCGAAAGTACTATTCATGAACCGAACCGAAAGTACTATTCATGAAGGTCCGAACCGAGAGTACTGTTCATAAATCCGAACCGAGCTGTTGACTTATGAGCCGAACCGAGACTACTGTTCATCCGAGCCGAACCTCACATAGAAGGAAGGTCCGAACCGAAGTTACTGTTCATTACTGTTCACTACAGTTCCTTCGGTTCTGGCTTCCCTTCGGACCGAACCGCCCGACTTCGGACCGAGCCTCGGATCAACTCTCGCTTCGCTTCTTCCTTCTGGCTCGCGCCTTCACCTCCGAACCGTGCACCACCTGACCGAACTTCGGCCTAGGGACCGAACCTCGGCCAAGGTCCGAAGAATCTCGCTGGAAAGCTCATTTTTCACCCGGTTTTCGCGTAATTTTGCGTTTAAGGCCCGTTTTTAATTGTTTTAACATGGGATTTTCACCAAAACTTTATTTTAAAATATAAGACCCCTAAATTAATGGTTTAATCATATTTTAAGGGGTAAAATCTTATCCAAATAAGAGTAGGTAAAGTACAAAGATAGAGTGTTGACTTTACCTTATTTTATGACACAAGCAACCCCATACCCACTCCATGATTAATCCACACTCCTCCCCACCATACCTTGTCACTTCCTTGTACTTTTTACCTCCCTCACAAGCCATCTCCATGTTTTGAGAGCTGGATATTCATCCTCTCTCCTCATTTTCTCTCATTTGCTCTCATTTCACAAGAAGATCAAATTCTTCTCTCTCTCACTTTCTCTCTCTAGAAATCCGAGATTCAAGGGCTGATCTTGAGTTTTTCCTCCACACTTGGTAAGCATAATCCATTTCCTTTATGATTATCTCAATCATTTCCACTCAAATCATGGATATCTTACACAAACTCAATTATATTTGTGTTAGAGCTTCGAATCTTCAAGCGATTCTTCAAGTGTTCTTGGGTTGAACACTTCTCTTCTTCAACACTTATCTACTAAAATCACACAAGGTGAGTTCATACCCCTACATTTTCATGTTTTCTCAATTTTGTAGGGGGGGAATACAAGCCAAAACACCAAGAACATATCTAAATTCTTCTAACAGCTTTCATCAGAAAAGTTGGACTCCATTCACGGACTGTTTTGGACACCTTAAACATTTTAGTTTTCAAAACTGTTTTAGTTGCATGTAGTTCCACTTCTTAGCTTTAAAATGACTACTTGCACATCTCCATACGAGTTTTCTACAATTTATGGTGATTTTTACAAAACTGCCTATCATTTCAAACACCAATCCGGACCAGTCTGTGATTATGGACTTTTTCACCTAAGTTACAGGTCATTAAAAATCATGATAAAAATTATGAGTAAACTATACACATTTTGGGAACTCCCAGAATTTACGGATTTAGTTTTCGACTTCTTATGATTTTTCTATAAATTTTCAAAAACAGTGTAGAAAGGCTGAAAATTTGTTAACAGCTTGGAATTTTTACAACACTTTGTATTATGTTGAGCAAAGTGTATAATGTCAAGTTCTAAGTATTGAATGTGATACGTTGGAAATTTTATCATCATAAACTGAAAATAAGTCATTCATGATAAGATTATTCATTCATTTAGAACACGTATATATATATATATATATATATATATATATATATATATATATATATATATATATATATATATATATAAACTATAATAAGCATAGTTTAATGGACTTTATAATCCTAACGCTTTTTCATAAAAGAGTTCTTATATATTACAAACGTTTTGGATAAAACTATAATAGGTATAGTTTTCGATACATCACATGACACACACGTACGAAAAGGGTACATTCATACAGAAAGGTTTTACACTCCCGCATACAACTTGTAAACTTGTTAACCTAGATTGTGAGACATTCTCTTTCCGTACGTCCGAGTGCGGAATATAAAATCCTGTACGTTATAATCAGAGTCTCCCGGAGGGAGAACGTGATAGTTGTATATAGATCTATATTGGGTTTGACACCCCACACCTTGCTGCTAACTACAGTTGGACCTGCAGGTCTACGGGTGATAATTGTCATTTCAGTTATTCGACGCCTGAGAAACGTCATGGCAGGTTCATTTAGTCTTAAGTATGATTATAGCGGCTCACATAAGGATATAACAATACATAAACTTTACGGGATTTTTATAAAACTTTAATGGGTTTTATGTCGATTTTAAAATCACTTTTATCTCAATAAGTACTGATATTACTGTCTACATTCGGTTTTTGGTATTTATGACTACACATCATTTGAAACCACATTTATAACTTTAATTATAGACGATACTTGTTATTTTCTCGGTCCTGAGACTTAGGACTACATATACATTAAGTATTAACAAACATAAGAATTTGCGGGAACATCATTTAATTCAAGTGTGTTTATGTCAATTTAAGCACATTTTATTTTCCTTTAATAAGAAAGGTTACTTATACATTTTGGTCGTCGGTTATGAGACTACATTACATAAACTTTATAAAGAAAATATTGGATTTTCTGAATACATATCACATCATTTTTACAAGGAAAACGGTCTATTTCTCCAATAAAATCTCTTATGAACTCACCAACCTTTGTGTTGACACTTTTCAAAACTACTTGTATTCTCAGGAATTCAGTGAAAACAGGAAACCAACAACGTTTTGAGGATGGGACGATAAATCGTCAAATAGTTCATTTTGTTTCATAATGTAATTGATTCGAATCATGTAAACATATACTTTGGTGTAACTTTTTCAGTTATATTTATGATGGTTGTATTTACTTTGAGCACTATTATACTCGTTGTTGTGATACTCTACATGAAGTCCTCCACCCTCGAACGTTTCCGCCATCCTTGGTTTGCGGGTGTGACAAAACGACAGAGAAGATTGTTCAAATTCGTGAACGATTGAAAGCCTCTAGAGACCGACAGAAAAGCTACGCTGACAAGCGTAGGAAACCATTGGAGTTCCAGGTGGGCGACCGAGTCCTACTGAAGGTCTCACCCTGGAAGGGCATGATACACTTTGGAAAGCGTGGGAATCTCAATCCAAGATACATAGGGCCTTTCGAGATTCTCGCAAGAATCGGCCTTGTGGCTTACAAACTCAATCTACCGCACGAACTCAGTAACATACATCCTACCTTCCACGTGTCAAACTTGAAAAAGTGTCTATCCAACGAGACTCTTATTATTCCACTCGACGAGATCGAGATCAACGAGAGCCTCAACTTCGTGGAGGAACCAGTAGAGATCATGGACCGAGAGGTCAAGCAAACAAAGCAGAGCCGTATCCCGATAGTGAAGGTGCACTGGAATGCAAAGCGTGGACCGGAATTCACTTGGGAACGTGAGGATCAGATGAAACTGAAATACCCTCACCTTTTCGCTTAGTTATTTGTAACTTCTTATTTGCTTAAATTCTAATTTCGGGACGAAATTCCATCTAACGGGGGGATGATGTGACAACCCAAAATTTCCATTCTGTACAAACTATATCACTTCAATAGAAGTTATAGCAGTCACAGTTAATTTTCAGACTTTTTGCGTAAGTTTGAGTAATTCAGGGTTTACACTTCAGGAAATATTAGGAGAGTGGGTGCACTAGGGTTTTGTGCAACATTATTATTCCAACACTCTATTATATTAGAGATAATTTCTTGAATAAAAATATTTTCTGCCAAAATATCTCAGGACTATAAATAGAATTCTGAACCAAATTCATTCATTATTCACATTTCCAACTAGAGAAAATCCATTTTCTCTCTCACGGATCTTCGGGTTTTTATACCAAAACGTGAGTAACTCTTTCTAGTAGTGTTAGAATGCTTATTAGATGCTTATAACATGATTTAGATGGCTAAATCATTAGATCTAGGAGTTTAATCCCCAAGGTGTTCTTGGGCGGTAAACTCCCGCAACGAAGCCAAAACCGACCATTGTATTATGCTAAAGCCTTAGACTCATATGTATGCATGTTAGGCACAAGAAAACAACCAAAATCCACCCAAGTTTGGGAGTTTACGGCCCAAGGTTATCATAGGTCGTAAACTTCAAATTCAAACACTAAATGGTACTTTTAAGGCTCCTAAAGCCTTAGACAATTACCTAGGCTTGTTCCCATTAAATCTAGGGCACTAAACACATCAAAGAACACAAACAAATGAGATTTTACGGCCCAAGTGTATCTTAGGCCGTAAACTCCATTGAAATGGACAAAAGGGTGTTTTTATGACACCTAAAGCCCTAGACCTTTACAAGAAATTGTTACCCACTTAATTGAGGGACCAAACCAAATCAAAATCATTTAACAAAGTGAGTTTACGGCCAAGACTTGGTTCTTGGGCCGTAAACTCCTAAAAGGGGCACCAAGGTGTGCCTAATGCCTTCATATGCTTGGGATAAAAGTCTAGAACCTATACCACAAGTGCAAGGGGCTTGAAAGCATCAAAAACACACCATACTTAGAGTTTATGGCCGTAAACTCTAATGGGATTGGCCTCAGGGCCGTAAACTCCTAATTGGAGTATTTCTAGACCTTAAACCCTTCCAAGGACTTAGCCACCAAGTTAGAATAATTCTAGAAAGCATTTGGGACTTCAAAACACACCAAACACACATGTTTGGGAGTTTACGGCCGTAAACTCAAGAGTTTACAACCGTAAACTCCATGTGTGTTGGTATATGAGGAGTAAACTCATATATGGGATCCTTTGGAACCCTAAACACAAGTATCTTGTCCCACAATAGCTTAGATGTAATCCTTAGGGCTTAAAACACTTATATAAAGTGTTTATTATGTCTAGGATGTCTTAACATTATCAATTAGTGATTTGAGACTAATTGAGTGCATATATGTGTGATTATATGTTCATTAGGATCGTAGTGTGTGTACAAGTCCTCGCTTGACACCTAGCCATCCTATACCGTTGAGTTCATTCCAATCACCAACTACAGGTGAGTTCATACCCCTAATCAATATTTTAAATGATTTTAAATG
This sequence comes from Lactuca sativa, assembly GCF_002870075.4. NCBI lineage: Eukaryota > Viridiplantae > Streptophyta > Magnoliopsida > Asterales > Asteraceae > Lactuca > Lactuca sativa. The sequence goes on along the minus strand of NC_056630.2, from coordinate 123,227,403 downwards.
CTTTAATGGGGGGATACAAGTAGAAACAAACATGTTATTGAATCATTGATATGTATTTTATAACTGTGTTTGTCATATAACAGATTTCACATGCTACAAAATGTGATGCATGAAATGGTTTTACATCTTAAAAACACATTGTTACCAAATGGTTTACCTTTGAAATGTTTATTAAAATGACATCAAGTCATTGTTAATTATTGTTCAAAACCCATAATATGTCTTACAAAACCATTTTACATTCTTGAACTAAACTACGCATATACACTTATATTCTTATACATGTATTGATGTTATAGTTTACATCTTTCATTTAGTTTCCCACACCCTTGAGTAGTAAGAGTGTATAAACCTACATGATCAACCAGTTATATTATAGTAAATTATCATAGGGATAATTTGAAGATATCAAACATTACTTCTATTACAAGGAATCACACAAGAGTCAGTTCATTCATGAGTCTATACTAGTACATTACCTGATACATGAGTACTTACAGATGTTTACCTGATACATGAATATGTTTACATATACTTACCTGTTACATGGACACACATACATGAATACCATACAGGAACACTTTTACATAGGTGCATTATCCTGTATTCACTTACCTGGATACTTGTACTTAGGACTACGAGGATGATTTATTAGTACTTACTGTGTAAATTATCTTTCCTATCTCGGTTTAATGGGATAGCTCGGCGGGACTTACGATTCTGAACCCCACTGATTAGTACCAGTGGTCGATGACCATCTACGGAGGTCTAAGGTTACTACTTATATTAGGTAGATCGATTGGGACTAACCCTTCCACCCACCTGCTGCTGCTACAGAGGACAATTGGACAATCTTCGGATGTTCATTAGGTTATACCTTTCGCTTATTGCGATGATTGTGTTACTCCTAGTACCCAGCAATGACACATACATTAATACTTGTTTTGGACAATCTTCGGATGTTCAGTAGGTTACATATTTCGCTTAATGCGATGTCGTGTTAGTCCTAGTACCCAGTGACAACACTTACAGTAGTACATTTTCCTGTTTACTTTATTTTGTGATACATTCACATAAACGATGAGTTAGACTAAGCACTTTAGTACTAGTCAATACAAAGGAAAAACTATCATTTTACAAACAAAACATTCGGGTCTTGGTAGAAGACTACATCTCAAACTGATAGAAAATAAGGGATTTTCTAGGGTTTTTCATACGTACATCAACATTTGCATTTAACGATTTACATGGCCTTCACAACAGATTTTCACAAACAAGGCAATGACACTTATATACTTATGAATTCGCCAGCTTTAAAGTTGATAATCGCTTTCAAAATAACTTGTATTCTCAGGTCATCAGTAGACAGGTACGGAGGCCAGGTTTTGAGAAGACGGAGCATACAAGTCTCGTCTTTTATTTTGATTGTATATTTTTGGTGTCTTACTACAATGAAAGAACACATATGTATTAAAACTTTACTTATAATGCAATGGATGATGTTGTTTCTTGTTTATTATATTACACTGTTGTGATACTTTACATGACGTCCTCCACCCCTGAACGTTTCCGTCGTTCGTGGTTTTGGGGTGTGACAAAGTATTCTTCCGGTAAGCTATCTTCAACACCCTTGTCATCCATCTCTTCCCTTGCTAGATTTTTGAATCTAGAAAGATGGTCAGTGGCCACATTTTCCATCCCTTTCTTGTTCTTGATCTCGATGTCAAATTCTTGTAGCAACAACACCCATCGGATCAACCTTGGCTTTGCATCCTACTTGGAAAACAAATACTTAATAGCAGAGTGGTTAGTAAACACAGTAGTTTTAGACAAAATTAAATAGGGACGAAATTTTTCAAAGGCATACACCACGACTAATAACTCTTTTTCAATTATGGTGTAGTTTTCTTTGGTCAGATTTAGGGTTTTGTTTGCATAGTAAATAGGTTGAAAGTTCTTGTCAACCCTTTGGCCACGTACACCTCCTAAAGCATAATCCCTGGCATCACCATTATCTCAAAGGGTAAGTTCCAATTTGGGGTGATAATGATCGGGGTGTTAGTTAATTTATCTTTCAAAATTTCTAAAGAGGCTAAACATTCTTTAGAAAAACTAAAATTTGCATCTTTCAAAAGTAGTTGAGTTAAAGATCTAGTAATTTTGGAAAAATCTTTAATAAAATGGAGGTAAAAACCTGTGTCACCTAGAAAACTCCTAACGCCCTTTACATTAGTTGGTATGGGTAATTTAGCAATAGTATCAATTTTCTCCCGATCCACCTCAATCCCTGCCTTGGAAACTTTATGGCCTAACAGAATGCCCTCATTCACCATGAAATAACATTTTTCCCATTTAAGAACTCAATTAATCTTCTCACACCTAGCAAGCATCAAATCAAGGTTAGGAAGACAATCATTAAATAAAGAGCCAAAAACAAAAAAAATCATCCATGAATACTTCCATGAATTTTTCCACCATGTCGTGAAATATCGCCGTCATGCATCCTTGAAAAGTCGTCGGCGCATTGTATAACCCAAAAGGCATGCGTCGATAGGCAAATGTTCCACTTGGGCAAGTGAAAGTTGTCTTCTTTTGATCAATTGGGTCAATAGGTATATGAAAATAACTTGAAAACCCATCTAAAAAACAATAAAAGCTATGACCAGATAATCTCTCAAGCATTTGATCAATAACAAGGAGAGGGAACTGGCCTTTGCAAGTGGCATCGTTTAGCTTTTGATAATCGATGCATAGCCGCCAACCGGTTACCGTTCGTGTGGGTATGAGCTCGTTCTTCTCGTTCGCTACGACGGTCATTCCTCCTTTCTTTGGCACTACTTGGACGGGGCTAACCCATGTACTATAGGAAATTAAATATATAATCTCGGCATCTAAAAGCTTGAAAACCTCTTTCTTGCTCACCTCTTGCATGTTTGGGTTCAACCACCTTTGGTGTTGCACTAACGGCTTTGTGCCTTCTTCAAGGTTGATATTCCGAGAACAGTAAGAAGGGCTTATTCCTTTAAAATCGGTAATTTTCCACGCGATGGCATTTTTCCTTTTCTTCAAAACTTGGACAAACTCTTCTTTTTCAAATTTGGTGTAGTTAGAAGATATAATTACAGGTTTTTGATTACCCTCTTCCAAAAGTGCATATTCTAGATGTGTTGGCAAAGTTTTCAGCTCTAAATCTGAGTTCTGAACACTGAACACGTTGATTCCAAAGAGGGAACTCGTCTAGTTCAGGTTAAGATTCTCGTCTGATCGCGATTTTTCACATGGACTCGTCGAGTCAGTGTCTTCAACTCGGCGAGTCTCCTTTTCTGCACTTCTGATTATTTCTTCATATTTAGCTTCTTCGAGCAATATTTATCTCCTTTAAGTCTTTTCATCATCAAAGTTGTCTTCAAACGCAATGGTGGGCTTGTTTGAGTTGTCCTCCTTCCATTCTTCCAATAGTTCTTCCAAAGTGTCCACCGAAAATGTCGTGTCATCACTATATTTAGAATGCTTCATGGCTCGATCAACTCCAAAAGTAACTGAATCTTCTCCCACCCGAAGGGTAAGTTTGGATTCTATCATATCTACTATGGCATTTATGGTGTTTATGAAAGGTCTTCTAAAAACTGATCGGCACTTGGTGGTCCTCTTCCATATCTAGCACTATGAAGTTCGCGGGAAATACAAATTTATCAACTTTTACCAACAAGTCCTCGCATATCCCCCTTGGAAATGTCACCATCTTGTTTGCTAGATGAATTTCCATACGAATCGGTTTCGGCTCTAGAAGGTTCAACTTTTTATAAAAAGAGTATGGCATAAGATTAACACTCGCCCCTGAATCCGCCAATGCATAAGGACTAGTAGCTAGGTTCCCAAATTGGCATGGCAAAGTTAAACTACTCGGGTCACTCATCTTCTTCGGCAATGTTTTCAACATTGCGGCTAAACAATTTTCATTAAGAACCACCTTAGATACCTCTTCCAACTTCTTTCAATTTGTGAGTAGCTCTTTTAACAATTTTGCATACTTAGGCATTTGTGCAACTGATTCTATGAAAGGAATGTGTATTTGGATGGCTTTGATATGTTCTAGGAACTTTTGATAATCTTCATTCTGCTTTTCTTATCTAGCCCGGATTGGAAATGGAAATGGAGGTTGATAAGGTGTTGAAGGAGGGTTATTTTTTATTCAAACGGGGAACTCGTAGAGTCCTTCTCCACGACTCGACGAGTCGGGTCGAAGGTCTGTGATTTTGGTTCTTCTTTTTGTTCCTCCTGCACCTCTTTTCGATCCTCATTCATTATAGGCGTCAGAGGTGTAATTATCTTCCCACTCCTTGTTGTCATAATGTTGATTTGAGCGCCTCTCGGATTTTTTTCAGTATTAATTGCAAGTTCACCCGGTGCTCTTTGGTTTAATTGTTGTGCAAGTTGGCCTAACTGTTTTTTAATGTTTAGTATAGAGGCCTGCTGATTTCTCATCAATGCTTGTTGCTCTTTCATCATGGCTTGTTGTTCTCTTATTACAGCATCGGTTCTGATGTGTCTTTTCTTGGATGCAGCTACAAATCTTGCAACCATGTCTTCAAAATCCATTTTCTTCTCTTGCACCAATTCCTCTTTTTGATAAAAACCTCTTGTCTTCTGCCTATATTTTTCCTCCTTTGCCTTCTTGTACTCATCATATGATAGCCACTCCCTATTCATTTTTCGCCAATCCTCGCCATATCTATCGCCACTCGAGTAACATACTTGCACTTTCCGGTTCCCATGCCCATCGTGATCACAATCTCTAGTAAGGTGAGACCCGTTACAATTTTCACATCCCACCCAGATTGCGTGGATGGATTGATCCATCTTTTTCATTTTTCAGTCCATACTATCCAATTTCGCCATCACTGCCGCCATATTATCGGAAACTAAGTTCACTGCCCCTTGATTCGATTCGCCCCTTGGGTCATGGTACTCTCTAGAGTGCTTAGAGAATTCTTCAGTTAGCTCCTTTATAACACCGGGATTTTTCTTCATGAGTGGTCCTTGGGAGTCAAGGAGTTTCCTAGTTGCCACGTTCACTCCATCATAGAAAATGGAGACTTCTTGTTGAATATTTAGATCATTGTGGGGGCAATTCCTCAACAAGCCCTTGTACCTTTCCCACGCCTCATAAAGTGACTCTCCTGGTTGTTGTTCAAAGTTTGCAATGGCTTTCTTCAATTTTGCTATTTTTGAGGGAGGGCAAAATTGGTCTGTGAATTTGTCACACCCTGAAACTGATGGCGGAAACGTTCCGGGGCGGAGGACGTCATGTATATCGTAACCAATGTACATAGTAAGCGTAGTAAACACAACCATTACATTACATAGAAATATTTACATTGTTTGAAAACAAAGTGTTACAAGTGTTATACATATATATATATATATATATATATATATATATATATATATATATATATATATATATATATATATATATCATATGATCAAAAACTAAGACGAGTCTTCTATACGCTCCGTCTTCTCCAAAAGATCGTGGTGTACCTGTCTAATGTGGAACTAAGAATACAAGCAATTTGAAAATTAGCATAAAGTTGGTGAGTTCATACGCGGTTCATTTTTGAAAAAGAATAAGTTTCCTTTGATTTTCTGAAAAAGTTGTTATCCAAGAAAATCCCATATTTTCTTATAAAAACAGTTTAGTTATCCATTCGTTACACAATTCGATTTCAAGCTGTTATGTTATTCTAGGAAAATCCCTTATTTTCCTAATAGTTTAGTTATCCATTCGTTACACAATTCTAATATTTGGCATACTTGTAGTATTACTTAGGTATTCTGATATCTTAGTTATCCTACACACGAATGTCAATTATCTACCATACTTAGCCGTATTTTCGAATATTTGGATACACTCAGAAATGTACATTAACTGTATATTCGATGTTCTAGTGACTTCCAAAAGCGTACTTTAGACGTATTTCCGAAGCACTATTGACATCCAAAGGCGTATGTTTTCAAAACTCAATTGATGTCCAGAGGCGTACTTTCGAATTATTTCCAAAACTCTGGTGACACTCAAGGCGTACACTAAATGTATTTCCGAAGTCTTAGTGTCATCCAAAGGCGTTCTTTCATATTCATCTTTCGTATTTGTATTCGTTCTATTCCTAACTGTACATTCGTATTCGTTCTGTTCCTAACTGTACTTTCGTATTCATTCTGTTCTTAACTGTACTTTCATATTCGTTCTGTTACTATCCGAGGGCATATCTTATTAGTATTAATCCTAGTTTAAGATTAGTATGAATCCTTTGTAAATTATAAAATGTAACATAGTTTATAACACTTTATAAAGGGATCTACATTTAGTCTGAAAGTTAACTCTGCAATTCGAACTATTGGTTAATACGATTTTCAATATTAAAAGCATACAAATTATGAAACATTTGAACTGAAAATAATAAGTTTGAGTACAAGATTTCCTTGTACTTTTGCTTGTATTCCCCCCCAGAAAACATTTGAAAACACGGAAAAAGGTGTAGGGGTATGAACTCACCGGTCGAGAAGCGTGTCGGTTTGGATGCTAAACGTCAGTTCGGGGCTTGCAAACGCACAAGATTCCTATGTAATATGAAGAGATACATAAAATGTATCTAATTAGACCTTGATCTACTAATTAGGTATGAATATACACTCCAAGACGCGAAAAAACTTCAAATCAAGTGTTCGGAGTGACCCAGGTGGCATCTAAGGGCGTGTAGGGCCTAAATTTGGAGTTTACTCTTCAAGAGTAAACTCCTTGAGGCCCAATAATCACATCCCCATGAGTTTACGGACGTAAACTCCTGGGTGGTGTGTTCGTGGGTTTCTAATGTGTTTGGATACCAATTAAGTCATAATGGAAGTCTCGAAATAATGACTTAATTTAAAAAAATGTAAATGGAAACAATTCGAAAAAGATGAATTTTATGGACGGAAACGGGTTACGGCAATGGAGCGAACTTCGAGTTGTCACAAAATTCTTCATGCATTTTGGCGCATGTGGTGATAGATCCTGGGGGAGTGATTTTAGCCAATCTTTCGCAGCTCCTTTAAATGTAACCGATAGCATACAAAGCAAAGCAGTCTCGCGAGGAACATTAGGGATGTTGACGTAGTTGGCTGTGTCGTTGACCTCGTCAATGCGTCTTCCTGATCTTTCCCATAGAATGGGATGTCCTTGAGTTGGGCGAGTATATGGCCTTTTAGTTCGAAGTTAGCAGTTGCTTGAATCGCGGGTTGCATGAGTCTTGTTCCGGTATCATCACGTATTCTTCTTTTGTATTCGCCCATGGTTCTATCAGCAATGTCAATGATGGTGTTGTTGGGTTCGCTTTCTTGCTCGCTTTCTTCTTCAAATTCTGTCTCATACTCGATCTCTTTTGGATTGGGATTTTGTTCAAAACTTTCTATCTTGCTCCCTTCGCTCTTTTTACTGCTATACTCACCCACATTCTTTCCTTTCTTCTTTCGAAAGACCGATTTAAGGTCCTTGAAAGGTGACTTCTTTGGCGGATTAGTTTCTTCAATAATTTTATCTTTATTCTTCCTAAGAGTGGATTCCGGGTCTTCAAGTAGTAGGACCAAAGGTGTATTTGATCTACGGGTCATATAATACCTGAAAGAAAACAGAAAGACACGCATAAAAATAACAAACCGAAATAAAAGCGAAAATGAAAGAATCGATGGACTCATCGAGTCGCTTCGACTAGACTCGACGAGTTCACTGCTAAAACTAAAAAACTAAAGATCTAAATCTAAAACAGGAAAACTAGAACGTTAAACTATCTAAATAAATATAGAAAATAATAACTTTATGTAAGATAAATCTTATATAAAGGATCGATAACACTTGCAATTAAAATAACTATTAGAACCATTCCCCGGCAACAGCGCCAAAAACTTGATGTGTGTGACATGCACTATTTTTAGTCCTACTATTTTAACACAAATTAAACACACGAAAGGCAGTGTACCTATCGATTAGTGATATAGTTCAAGCAAGTAGAGTATCGAACATAGGGAACGTTAATAATTAAACTAAATACAAAAATCTAACTAAAAACAAATAATAAAAAGAAGGGTTTTCTCTAGTTTCGCAAGACTAGAAACTTAAGCAATTAACTAGCACTCAAACAAAAACTATTAAAAACTAAAGGAAATAAAAGGTAACTAGCCTTAATAATAAAAGAGACTTCTATTCAGATTCGACTCACTTATTTCTATGGTTGATTTATGGCATGTGCAATGGATTAAATTGTCAATTGCTACCGATTCCTAATGTGATTAGATTCATGTTCACTATTACTAATCCATAGAAAACTAATTAATTCAAACAGTGGCTAGTTGGTTAAATTAACAAGTTTCCTAGCATTTAATTCGGGTCAAGTAAGACTTGTAATATTAGCTAATTAAATTTATCAATTTATTTAACATCTTGTATGGTTGTTTGTCACACAAACTCACACATTAACTTACCTATTTTCTAGTTAATCCTAGGTTCATATTCACAAATACTAGGTATATAATATTGTTTTCACATAAATCATATGAAACAAGCAATTAAGAGGATGTTCACGCAACTTAATAGACTTGATAATCAACAGAAAATAGTTATTGTCAACACATAAGGGTCTTTAACAAGCTTAACAAAAAAATTCAGCAAATCTAATCAATCCAATACCATAAAACCAAACCATATTCCTAAGCTTATCTAGTCCAAACAGAAGTAATGAGTTTTTAACTCATATCTATAGCAACCAACATCTCAAAAACGAAATCCAATAACGAAACCATAATGTATGCAAAAGATTAAGAAAAGAGAATGTGTGTTGCCTTTTGATCTCTTCCAAATTGATCTCTAGGGTTGATCTTCGAATTTTTGAGCCAAAATAATCCTTCTATTTGCCAATTAGTCGCCAAAGAATCCAGAAAAACTTTTTGTTTCGGACTATAATGTCCTTTATATAGTTTTCTAAAAATAGGGGCAACTCATCGAGTCCCTTTGACCGACTCGACGAGTCCATCACTTAAAATCCGTGTACGGTAAGGCACCTAATGGTTCACGAATCTTCTCATCAACTCATCGAGTTGAGGACCAACTCGCCGAGTTCTTCACCTTTTTTCTTAATTTTCTTCTAACTTTATTTCCCAAGCTTCAGATTAGTAGTCCCGCTTCCTTTTTAACTTGAGCATATTCTTTAGGCTGAAAATAATTGAAACATAATTAATTACCTTTTGTTCAATAATTGAGACAAAATAGCCAAAAAGTATTAAGATATTAGACAAAATATATGACTAAATATGCACATATTAGTAAACGCGTCAGTAACTTGGTGTTATAAAACGTATTGTTGTGTACGATTTGAAGAGTAAATAGTACAAGCATATAAGTCAAAGTTCAATTGTTCCTTTTATCCTAAAAGGGTAAAAGCGATATCTTGGGCCCCTCGATGATTTTGTGTTGACTGATGTGTCGGGCCCGGTCGTGACTGAATTGATGTGCTCAATTAAGTTCTATGTCAGAAAAATCAGAAATCGGGAAACAAATTGTTGGACATTGAGTATGAATATATTCCATGTCTTTGTCCAAATGATATCTTGCAGAATGAAGGATTATATTATCCCTTATCTAAAGGACGTGTCATTGACTAGGTCAAATTTTGACTGCGGATTTTAAGAGCTACGATTGCTAAGTCAGATTCTAAATTTGCATTGGCAGTTATAGTTATTAGACTTATCCAAGTGGTAGATTGTTGGACTAGGTGTCTAAGCCCATAACTATAATTGGTATGTACTTGATCTGATAGTAGTATGGTCCTTTCAGGTTGCCTTCACCATAGCAACTTGACAAGATGATTTTGGAGAAAGAGGTTGGTAAATGATTTATTGATATATTATAAGAATAATATATTAATTAATAAATCATATCATTTAATTAGTACTAATCAAAAATTAATTTAGAACTAATTTTGCGATTAACGGAACTGATTAAATAAGAAGAGGACTGATACTGCAAATCATTGATAGTTGCAATGTTAGGCTGATGGATTCCTTTAGAAGTGAGTAGACGAAATCCATACGAAGCCCTATAGATATTTCATCCAAGGCTTCTAGGAAGGAGTTCCATGGACTGCTTAAGGCCTAAGCAATCAGATTAGGGTTTCCACCTAAAAACCCTAGGAGCCCCAACTATATAAGGAACCCCTTGGTAAGCAATTTTCGGCCCTATACATTCCACTTACAAAAGGGTTTTCATTTCACTATACGTTAACTCGTTGAAACAAATTTTGTGAGTCAAAGTGCAATGGAAATACTTGTACATTTTGGTCTTAGGGTTTCTAAGACTACAAATCAGTTTATGGAAAATATTGGATTTTTCTAGAAACGAACACTATCATTTTACAAGAAAAGGCTTACAATTCTTGATACACACTCTTATGAACTCACCAACTTAATTGTTGACACTTTTCCAAAACTACTTATATTCTCAGGAAATCACTAAAACAGGTAACTACTAGCTTTTGAGGATAGGACGCTAAGGCGTCAAACAAATCTTTTTATCATCCTATTGTAATTGATTTTGAAATATGTAACTCTTACTACAATGTAACTTTTTCAATTATATTTATGATGATTGTGTTTTCTTGATCACTATTGTTCATTATGTTATGATACAATACATGAAAGTCATCCACCCCCGGACGTTTCTGCCATCCTGGTTTGGGGGTGCGATAGTAGGCTACTGGGCATATTTTAGCAAGGATCTCAATAGGTCCTATGTATCTCACGTTGAGTTTGCCCCTCTTGCCATATCTTATAACTCCTTTCCAAGGAGATACTTTTAGCATGACTCTATCTCCAACTTGAAATTCAAGTGGTTTTTGTCAAAGGTCGGCATATTTCTTTTGACGATCACAACTGTTCCCAATTGTTCCTTAATTTTCATGACTTTCTTGATGGCTGGTGCATGCAAATAGCTACACCTAATTTTACCTACTATCCTACTAGCTATTCGACCTAGGGTTGTGTACCCTGTCGTAAATAGTATAACACAAAAGTCGGTTATCGATCTCAGGGAACGGAATTAATTATTTATCCTACTTAGTATTAAATTAATCTAAAATTTTGAGCAAAAGTAAAAGAGTTGTTATCTAATTTTGCAAGTTTATACAAACTTAAATTCTCTAACACTATTCAATCAAATATTAAAAGCACTTCTTAGTTCAAATTCACTTTCCCTCAATGGTTAGCTATTAATTATAGATAATTCTTGTTGGTTACCAATTAAAATATTATTAGCAATTCAAGTCCAAATTGACTAATGTAGAATTAATTCATGTAGAGTTATGCATGTTCATAGCTAACTTAACACAAAATCAATTATTTAATTGGATTTGAGCTACGTAAGATTGAGTTAACAAACACAATTATGGTCACAGTATATGTTCACCGGCACAGCCAAATTCAATACTTTAATTACTTATCTAAGACTAGTTCGATCTTAGCTCTAATAATCTAATGGTCACTAAATGACAAGGTAATCAAATTCATGCAGATTAATGATCACTAAACTACACAGAATATGAATTAAGGCAATCTAGTATCAAATGAAGTATGTTAGGTATAAACAATCAAACATAAGCCAATAACCAACTAGAAAAATACATACTAATATAACCAAACCATGAGTTCCAACTTCATCTAGCTAACAGAAGCAACTAGATTTAGCTACTCATAGCAACAAATAAACACTTAGTCTCAACCAATAAAGACATAGTAAATTATACCAAACTAGAATAAAGCTTTGATCTTCTCCTTGTCTTTTGATGCCAATGCTTGATTACCCTCCTTAGTCTTCTGTGAAATTCGAATTAAGAACCCACTAATATCCAGCCAATCCCTAAAACCCATAAGTAGCAAGGATATATATACTTATCGTGAATTTGAACTCCACATCGTGCATTAGGACTCCACGTCGTGGCATTAGATGAATCCTTATCAGACAAGGATTTCGATTTTCCATGCACTCATCTTCTAGAATCGTCCATGCCACATTGTGTAAGTGAAGTCCACAATGTGGCATTAGTTGTTTACATGGATTTTCTTTTCTTTAAATCTCCAAACCTCCAAAGTTCCCTCTCTTGTCGGTTTTAGTCCTTATTCTTCGAGATGACTTCTTTTTGCTGCAAAATGTAATTTAATCTTATAAGTACCATTTATCTATGCAAATAACCAAAATATTAAACAAAATGTATTCAGATAATGTCTAAAAATATATATAAATATGGCAACATCAAATACCCTACACTTATCTTTTCCTTGCCCTCAAGCAAAACTAATTATTTTTAATTCAAATCTTCATCACTAGCATCACATAAAACACTCCATTTTGAACTCAGCCATTATACCAAGACCTCAATGCGCATATTTGAGTATAAGGTCCTAATAACTTCCCCGATCCTTGCTACTCACAATCCTTATGAACATTCACCCCTTAGCTTATACGATACTCATTTATGCAACCCTCCGAATCAATCCTCAGAAATATTTCTTAACCTCAAGGTATTTTTGGTTAAGCAACCCAAGAATACGTAATCTAGAAATTACAACTTTAGATACCAAAATGGAGCTCTTGGAATTCTTCACTTCTATGAATATTCGATCTTTGATTTCTTTGAATTCACCACCTTTTTGTTTGATTTTTTGTATCTTCAACTTTTGAATCTTCAGAATTTTGATCTTTTGATCTTCATACTTTGATAACTCCTAAAATTCTTATAACTTTTCAGTAATTTTTCTTTCTTTTGTTTTATAATATCTCACTTTTTCTCTCAATTCCTACATGCTTAAGAAAAGGAGCTTAACTTCAAACTTTATTAGTTAAAGGGATTAGTCTAAGTGCAATGACTACATAAGCTCTCCTAGATAGATTTATGGTACAGGCTGAAAAACGTATTATGTCATATAAACTACCAGATTACCTTTCATATCTCATGGCTTTTCACTAGGAATGGGAAGCCACAAATATACTAAAACATATATTGGCTTAATTAAACATTTGGGTTCTCACCGGATCATCCATATAACACTAGCAACTTAAGTTTAAACTATTACAAGATTAAATTTGTAAATTAGGACTCAAAATACCATAAGACCGGGCAAGCCGGGTGACTAAGTGTCCACCCGTAAGACTACCCGGTCTAGAATTAGCCGTCTTCCTTCCCATAAACCGTGCAAGCATATACGGGATATCACAAAAATACCATGTGTAATTATGCTCCACAAATGAAACAAATTTTGAATGGCTAGCTTATCCCCATGATTATTCTGATTGATTGAAAAGGTGATGAGGCGACGCAAAAAATGATAAATGAGATTCTGGATTTTTCCTTTGCTTGCATCACGAGAATTGTACTCGTGATTCGAAATAGTTCTCCAAAATTGGACATCAAAAATCCTGGAGGTGAAATCTCAAACACACCCTTGTAAAAATAGAACGAAAAATGGTGATTATGTTTCCGCCTCGGTGTAAAGTCCCATGCGCCATGCGAATTCTCTATGGCTGCACTCACGGTACTCTCCCCCTAAACGAAAAGCAAGTGCCCAATTGTAGTTGGGATCGGTGGTCTTATCCTCAAAATTTATGATAGCGTAAAACTCCACCGATAGTTCCCGATAGACGGGTTCTTAAATAGAAAATAGATTATTAAAACCATTACATGCGAATGTAAAGCCATCTCCCATAAATACATTTTTCCAATACCTTTCCAACTCCATAACCATACCAACCCTGTGTAACCATGCCCAATCTATAATAGGAGCAATTGCGAACTTACGGTTATACAACCATCCCAACTGATTCTTGTAATTATTTTGCGTAGCATAGGAGAGGTTTTGAGGAAACCCATAGAGCATGTGAATACTTGACGCATCAATAAGGTCTTGTGGTTGAGGAACTGCCCTTTGAGGACCCATTTTTCCTGCAATGAATAATAATTGACGAAACAAAACAAAACCACCAAAAGATTAAAATTTTAAGCGAATTAGAAAACTGGTTGCTCAGAATCCACATCGCGGATATCAAATCCACGTTATGGATCTCAAATCCACGCCGTGCACATAGCTCGTTTCATGACTTCTGTCGGTCCAAGTAATGGTTAAAACTAACCAAAATTTTCACTTGGAGTTTGTTAATTCTGTCAATCTAAGGCTTTGTGTAACACATGCAATCAACATTCATTAATCAAACGACTCAATTTTGGGTAATTGACCTCTAAAAAAACCCTAACCACTAAATGCATAAAATGAGAGGAAAGTAACAAGATTATTGAATGTAACACTTACCAAATGCAGATAGGAGACAAATAAAACAAAATTCGTGGAAGTAGAATGCAAAAATTGAGTGTGGGTTTTGGTTGTTCTTCGTCTGTGCATGTGGTAACATATGGGGTTTGGTCAAAAGTGAACTATCCTATACTGGTCCCCCACCCCATGACTTTTTAAAGTCCACGTTGTGGGATTAAGATACATGTCGTGGGCTCGTCTTATGGGCTTAGAATAATTGGGCCAATTGGATTTACCACGAGGTGGGCTTTGACCCACAACGTGTTGTCGAGATCTCATATAAAAGTCCATTTTGCTTAAAAAACTTTAATTTATTTTACCACTCAATTTTTAGGGACCCCACACTTAATTTATGTCCTTTTCTAAATGGTAAGATGACTTAGATAATTATTATCCTAAATGGAAACTAAAAATGCAAAACGAAAAGAAATTCAAACCGATATCGGGTTGCCTCTCGAGAAGCGCTTCTTTGTATTGGAGTCATGAGCCGAACTCCGTGCCACCTCACGTTGAATTTGTCGGAGTGTTCACCACCATTTGCATATTTTGATCCTTCCATTTCCTTTTATAAGCTTGAACTCGCCTAATATAATCCTTATTAGAATTTTCTTTCTTACCCTTCGCATCACCTTCTTCGAGCTTTCACTTAATTCCTTTATTCTCCTTAAGTTTATCTTCCACTTTTTCCTCACTCTTTAGCTCCACGGGTACCATCTTCTTGTCCCAAGTTAGTATCTTTTCTTCAGATGTAACGTCGTCTTCATCACTTGATATTAAGTCTTCCTCACTGTCATGCTTACCCAAGATGTTAGATTTTTATAAGCAATTACCTCAAAAACAAGTGGAACGGATGCTCTTGGTTTGGTGCGTTTAACTTGTTGAATTGACTTAAGTTCTTCTTCTATTAACTTCTCCAACTCTTCAAGATCATATTCTTCATCAATGTTGAAAACTTTACCTTGAAAATTATTGCCTTGAAAACCATCTTCTATTCTAAAAGTAGCTTCATCATCTCCAACTCTCAAAGTAAGTTTGGACTCGCGAATGTCAACCAAGGCTCTAGCATTATTTAACAAATGGCGACCAAGAATAATCGGGACATTAGCATCTTCCTTCATATCTAAAACGACAAAGTCAATTAGAAAAACAAATTTCCCAACTTTTACCAAAATATCTTCCACAATACCCCTAGGATGAGTTACTGAACGATTGGAAATGTGAATTGTCATTCTTATAGCCTTCAAATACGGAAGATTTAGATTTTGATAGAAAGACTAAGGAACTAGGTTTATGCTAGCTCCAGAATCAACTAAAGCATAAATCTTCAAATTATTCCCAAACTCACATGGAAGAGTGAGGCGTCTAGGATCTCCCATCTTCTTTGGTAACTCTCCCATAATCACTTTAGAACTCTGCTCACGAAGATTTACCATGGAATTTTTCTCTAGTTGCTAGTGAGTATTGATTAAATCTTGTAAAAACTTGACATATTCGGGAACTTTAGATAATGAATCAATGAAAGGAGTATTTATTAGAATACCCTTCACTTGTTGCATAAACTTCAAATGCTCCTACACCATTGGATGGATATTAGCTCGGGAAGGAAACAGAAGCGGAGGATGATAAGCTCAAACATCACTAAAAATTTTCTGATCAGATCCTCTCCACGTTGTGGAGATTAGATCCCCACATCGTGAATCTAATATTTTAACAACATTATTTTCTTCTAATCGCGACTTCTTAGGCTTGGGTCCAGTCTGAGATGGATCTACTTCTAGTGCTTCAAGGAACTCAGATATGGTATCCTCTTGAGTTTCTATTACCATTACATGTGATTGAGGCTTTTTCTCGGGAAGTTTTAGAGATAATTTTTCTTCTACAAAAGTAGTTAGTTGACCTAGTTAAAGTTCAATATTTTGGATTGATGTTTGGTGATTTCTTAGCAAGGCTTGCAGTTCGTTCATGATATTTTGATGTTCCCTTATCACTACATCTGTCTCATCATGTCTTTTCTTGGAAGCCTCCATAAATCTATGTAACATAGACTCAATATCAACCTTCTTTTCAGGAGGTGGTTGTTCTTTTTGGTAGAAGCTTCAGTTAGCCTGTCTATATTTTTCTTCTTTTAGCTTCTTATATTCGTCATATGGTAACCACTCCTTCTTTGGTTTCCTCCACTTTTCATGCCTCATAAAGCGTTATAAAGAGTTACTAATGCAGAAGGAAATATTCAACTTTGAGCAACAACCCGGTGAGTCGCTTTATGAGGCATGGGAGTGTTATAAAGAGTTACTAATGCAGAAACTTAACTTTTTGCATGTTTTACCTCAAAAAAAGGATCGACTAACCTAAATCAAATAAATCAACAATCAAATAAGTCGTTCCCCGGCAACGGCGCCAAAAAGTTGACGCGTGCAAATGGCTACACCTAATTTTACCTACTATTCTACTAGCCATTCGACCCAGGGCAGTGTACCCTTTCATAAATAGTATAGCACAAAAGTTGGATATCGATCTCAGGAAATGAAATTAATTATTTAACCTACTTGCTATTGAATTAATCTAAAATTATGAGCAAAAGTAAAAGAGTTGTTATCTAATTTTGCAAGTTTGTACAAACTTAAATTCTCAAACACTATTCAATCAAATATTAAAAACAATTCTTTTAGTTCGAGTTCACTTTCCCTCGATGGTTAGCTATTAATTATAGATAATTCTTGTTGGTTACCAATTAAAATATTATTAGCAATTCAAGTCCAAATTGACTAATGTAGAATTAATTCATGTAGAGCTATGTATAGTCATAACTAATTTAACAGAGAATCAATTATTAAATAGGATTGGAGCTATGTAAGATTGAGTTAACAAACATAACTATGGTCACAATATGTGTTCTCCAGCACATCCAAATTCAATACTTTAATTACTTATCTAAGATTGGTTTGATCTTAGCTCTAATAATCTAATGGTCACTAAATTACTAGGTAATCAGATTCATCAGATTAATCATCACTAAACTACACAGAATATGAATTAAAGCAATCCAATATCAAATTAAGCATGCTAGGTATAAACAATCAAACACAAGCCAATAGCCAACTAGAAAAATCCATATTAATATAGCCAAACCATGAGTTCCAACTTCATCTAGCTAACAGAAGCAGCTAGCTTTAGCTACACATGAAACAAATAAACACAATCTCAACCAATAAAGATAAAGTAAATTGTACCAAACTAAAATAAATTTTTGATCTTCTCCTTCTCTTTTGATGCCAACGCTTGATTACCCTCCTTAGTCTTCTGTGAAATTCGAATTCATAACCCTCTAATGTCCAGCCAACCCCTAAAACTCGTAAGGACCAAGGATATATATATATATATATATATATATATATATATATATATATATATATATATACTTATCGTGAATTTGAAGTCCACATCGTGGACTAGGACTCCACGTAGTGGCATTGGATGAATCCTTACCGGGCAAGGATTTCGACTTTCCGTGTACTCATCTTCCATAATCGGTCATGCCATATCGTGTAAGTGAAGTCCATGACGTGGAATCGGCTATTTACGAGGATTTTTTTTCTTTAAATCTCCAAACCTCCAAAGTTCCCTCTCTTGTCACTTTTAGTCCTTATTCTTTAAGATGACTTCTTTTGGCTTTAAAATTGAATTTAATCTTATAAGTACCATTTATCTATGCAAATAACCAAAACATTAAACAAAATGTATTCAAATATTGCCTAAAAATATGTATAAATATGGAAATATCAATGGCTTTGTGAATTATCGTCGTTCCAGTTAGCAAAGTGTTCTCTGCATGTTTCTTTGCCTGATGGGTACCACCGACTTCTGCCCAACATAATGTTGAATGATACTTTATACCATCAAGTGCTTCAAATGGTGCAACCTTTATCCTCATGTGATTACTATTGTTATAGGAGAATTCAACCAACGGTAGATGGGTTTCCCAAGCATCTCCAAAGTCTGTCACACATGCTCTGAGCATATCCTCCAACATTTGTATGGTCCCTTTACTTTGACCATAGGTCTGCCAGTAATAGTTTTACTCATAGGGATTTGGGTTCCTAACGCTTGTTGCATCGTTTTCCAAAATTGAGCTGTAAATCGGCTATTTCTATGTAAGGTAATATATATATATATATATTGGTATGCTATGTAGCCGAACTATCTCCTTGACATATGTCCTGGCTAACTTTTCCATTTTTTCAGTTGCTTTGATGGGTAGGAAATAGGCAGCCTTAGTCAGACAATCGATTACTAGAAAAATCATTTTGTAACTACTAGGCGTCTTGGGTAGTTTTTTGATGGAGCCCATGGAGACTTTCTCCCATTTCTACTCGGGTATTTCGGGTTCTTGTAGTAAATCTGATGGTTTTTGGTATTCTTCCTTGACCTTAGTGTAGGTCAAGCATTTTCTCACGTAGGTGGCCATTTCCACCTTTAAGTTCACCCACCATTACCTTTTCTTTAATTCAAGATACATCTTATCAGATCCTGGGTGAGCTGAGTATCTTTTCCTGTGAGCTTCGTCTAGAACTAGGCTCTTGATGTCTCCAAATTTTGGTACCCAGATTCAGTCCATGAAACGTAAGGTTCCATCTTCCTTGGACTCGAATTGTTTTTCCATACCTTGTAAGCATTCCTCTACGTTACTTTCTTCTTTAAGTGCGTCTGATTATGCCTCTCGGATTTGGGTAGGGAGATTTGATTGAATGGTTAGAGTGAGATCTTTTACTTTCTGAGGTTTGGCTCATTCCTTTCTACTTAGGGCATCGGATACAATGCTAGCCTTTGCTCGGGTGGTATCAAATCTCGTACTTGTATTCGTTTAGTTGTTCAATCCATCTTCATTGTCTCATGTTGAGTTCTTTTTGGTTGAAGATGTGCCGAAGGTTTTTATGGTCATTGTATATGACACACTTCGTGCCGTACAAGTAGTGTCACCAGATCTTTAAGGTGAAAATTACAGCTCACAATTCCTAGTCATGGGTGGTGTAATTATTCTCATGACTCTTGAGTTGGCGCAAATCATAAGAGATCACTTTATCTATTTGCATAAGTACACGTCCCATTCCCTGGTGTGAGGCATCGAAATAGGCGACAAAGTCTTTGGTTCCTTCTGAAAGTAAAAGAATTGATGCACTACACATCATGTGTTTCAATTTCTGAAACGCAGATTCTTGTTGTTCTTTCCATTCAAACTTCGTATCCTATAATTGATTGCTAATACTAGAAATTGACACACCTTTATTTGCATTATGGGTGCTTCTCAATTCATTATGGCTTTGATCTTGGAAGGGTCCACGTGAATAACTTTTTCACCGACCATGTCTCCTAGAAAGTGTACTTCCCTGATCCAAAATTCGCACTTCGAGAATTTTGCATACAATTTCTCCTTTATTAACAACTCCAAAATGATTCGAAAGTGTTAACCGTGTTCTTCCTCTATTCGTGAGTATATCAATATATCATTGATGAATATGATCACGAGTTTTTCCAGGTAGGGTTTATAGACACGATTCATTAGATGCATGAAGACTATTAGGGCATTAGTTAGGCCGAAAGGCATAACTAGTAACTCGTAGCATCCATAGCGAGTTCTAAATGTTGTCTTCAGGATTTCTTTTTCCTGTACTCGAAGTTGATGGTACCCTGACGTTAAATCAATCTTTGAGTAGAAGTTGGATCCATGGATTTGATCGAAAAAAATCATCAATCCTTAGGAGTGGATATTTATTCTTCATCGTCGTCTTATTCATTTCTCGATAATCGATGCACATTCTGAAGGCTTGATCCTTCTTGACGAATAACATCAGGGCTCCCCAGGGTGAGAAGCTTGGTCTTATAAAGCCTCTATCCAAAAACAACTCTTGCATTTCTGAAGGGGATAATCGGGAAGGAGATTTTTCCACTAGCACTGCCCTTGGAACTAGGTTAGTTTGAAATTCGATTTCACGAATTGGTAGTAGTCCGGGAAAGTTCTTTAGAAATACATCAGGGAAATGAAATACTTGGGGTATGCCTTTTATTTCCTTCTTCTCGCCCCTCTTATCTACGATGTGGGCCAAAAAAGTGTGATATTTCTTATGAAGGTATTTATGCACCTTCATGCAAGAGATGATTCTCAGGATTTTGCTGGTCTTATCTCTACATATTATTAAGGATTCCCATTGGGTAAAGGTAATTGTACTGCCTTGTTGTAGCATAAAAACTCAGCTCGGTGTAGTGATAACTGATCCATGCAAATTATTACATTGAAACTACCGATGATCATACATATGAGGCTGACATGAAAGGTGTGGTTATTAAGAGTTAGAAGACAATTTTCTAGTATTTCCTGAGTACTACCATATTCTCCATTGGCCATTTCTACTATATAAGGCTCATCTAAGTTCCTAGACCTATCGCTTAAAAGTTTTCTAAACTTAGGTGTAATAAAACTACTTTCAGCATCGGAATCAAAAGATTATAGATAAGTATAAATCATTAATAGGAAATGTACATGTTACAATGGTGGGGTCCTAAATAGTATAAGGGTTGAATTTTAAACCTTTTAAAATTTCAAAGTTCAATTTGGAATTAAAGTATACATGAGGAGTAACTTTTCAAATTCCAAAACTTGAGGGCAAGTTTTGAAACTATTTCAAGACTCTTTAAATCATAACTTATGAGTTTAATGGTACATTAAAATGAAGACTCTACATTTTAATGTAACCTCTTATTCTTTAAAAACACCTTAAAGAAATGTCTCTTCAACATCCATAACTTGAGGACAAGTTATGGAGTCATTAAACTATTTAATGGAAAAAACTCTTACATTTTATGTAACCTACAAAACTTTTAATGAGTTTTTAAGATTCATAAATATGACTTTTCACATAACTTGAAGACAAGTTACAAAAACATATTTTATGAACTTCTTTTAGACTAATATGGATTGAAAACAACTAAAACATAATTTTTTTCATTATCAATCTAAACTAACTCATAAATCAAGGAAACATAAAATTCTTGAAAATTCATAACTTGAGGACAAGTTATGAACTCCATACAATTTTCAACAAGATCATGAATTATATCACCAAACAATTTGCACACAATTCCTATGATCTAGCAAAACTCATAAGCATGATCATTCATAATAAACAATTTTCAAGAATAACATGAACACATATAAACTTGAAACTTTTATTATAGCATTGAAATTGGTTTAACATAATCATTACCACATTCAAAACAAGTTTTATAAGCCCAAAACAGTCAAAGGTAATGATTCTAGACCAATTCCAGCACCAAAACTCGAAAATATGTTGTCTGGGGGTCCAACTCATCGAGTGCATGAACAAACTCGGCGAGTTGGATGCATTATGCCATGGACTCGTCGAGTCCCCTCATGGACTCAGCGAGTCTGCTGGGCAGACAGCACCAAAAGTCAATTTTTAAGCAGTTTAAGCAAGTACAACAAGAAAACAAGCCTAGGCTCTGATACCACTGTTGGGTTTGGAGCTATCTAACACTCCTAAGTGTAAATGCAACCCTAATTACCTTGGATCTATGTTTTCTCTATTATACATGCAAATATCAACTTTCCAAGGTATTGTTCTATTCTAGCATACAAAACTTTGAATAACACAAGTTAGAATAACATACCTTTTGTTGGTACTTGTCTTCATGAAGCTTGAGTGCCTAGTGCCCCAACTGTGACACCTCAAATGGTTCACACAACACCATAAGCACTTGGAATAACTTAGAGAGAATTTAGAACACTTCAAGAATCGGCTTGCCCTCCATGCATATCATAGCCCCCAATTTTCCGAAGAAAGAGATCATTATATAGTGTGTTACAATTAGGGTAAACCCTAATTGTCATGGCTATCCATTTCCATGGATCCATTGGTTCAAATACACCATGGGGCATCCAATGGGTTTGAGCCCAACTTGATAATCCATGGAGCATTAGCCCACTATATAAGTATGGATGATTTACGCAATCAACCCATATATTTAATTAGTCTTCTTTTGATCACATAATTAATTCTAAATTAATTATTGATCAATACTAATTAAATAATCTTATTAATATATTAGAACTTATAATATATTAATAAACCTTAAGTGTTATTTATCTCATTTTAGTCTATCCAAGTGCATGATGCCATGCAACCCAAATGGACCATGCCGGGTCGGGTCAAGTCTTACCAATTGTAGTTATGGACTTAGACATTAATCCAACAGTCTCCCACTTGGATAAGTCTAAAACTATTATTGCAAGTATGACTTCAGAACCCGACTAGCAATCATAGCTCTCAAAAGCTTATGTCGATCTCTGACCTTGTCGATGAACTCTGACCTCTGTCAATGACTTGTCCATTAGATAAGTGATCATATAATCCTCCATTGTAGATATCATATGGACTGAGACATGGATTATAATCATTATCTCTGTCCATTTGTTGTTTCCCGATTTCTGATTGATGACGACTGACTAATTGAACAAATCAAATCAGTCCAGGCCCGGCCAAGCACTTACTTTTGTCATCACTAAATCATCGAGGGGCCCACAGATATCGTTTTTATCCCTTTGAGGGTAAAAGGAATGGATAAACTTCGACTCATATGCTTGTACTGACTACTTGTTGAATCATACACAAAGGCATGTTTTATAGCATCGAGTTACCAATGCGTTTTCGTACAATCAATGTATAACCAACTCATAGGCAACAACTCATATCTCTAGGTTTGAAGAATATAAGATATTATCGTCTCATGATTCACTCGTGATAAAATCCATGACGTGAATCCAAATGAGCGTAGGTTGAATCCAATACTCGGCCCTTATGAGTACTCATGAATGTTGTAGCAACTATTGCATTGTCTAAAGCACTTTAGACAAATCATACAAGCCAAATTCACGACAGTCTTGATTCATATCTACATCCAACATATCACCGACTGTGGATGGTTTGAATAACTTGGTCATTCAGGAGAATGACCTAGTTATTCTGGAAGTCAAAACATGCAAAGTGAAACACAAAATAATACTAGTCCTATATGGCCTCAACACTTTGAGCGTAAATAAAACACCTTTTATCTAAGCACCATATTGATCACTCATTATTCATGTTTCGATTAATCAACTTAATACTTGAATTGAATCAGTAGTGATGCCATGCTCCAAGCATGCATACTATGTTTCTCTAAACAATAGCTATGCCATACTCCAATTATGCACACTATGTTTACATATGGTCATCTCTTTGTGAAATATATATCAATTGAACATGACTTTAATGATTCTCATTTCACAATAGCAATCCTTATTGTAAATGTAAGAATACCAAGTTCTTGTCATTTACCGTAATCTATGCAATGATCCTCTTGTAATGATATTCACACAAGTCACAAAGACTTGGCAACAAACATTACAAAGTATTCCAATGGAAAGCAATTCCATGGAGATGAAGTCTCAAATTCAAAGTACATTCCTTTGAACATCCTTCTTTGCATTAAGTTCTTTAATCTTACACAGATTCAAAGAATAATTTCCACCTATGGAAACAATTCCATATTCCCATCTTGACCATCACTTTTGAACAAGAGTTGCCTCTTTCCAAAATATGTCAATACGATCCTTACTCTATACTTCCAATTGTCCATGAGTAACCAAACTTTGGAAAACCCCAAATTGTTCTCGACAATTGCTTAATCATCTTAGTCATATCTAGTTCTAATCCCTTTTCCCTTCTTAACTCCCTAAGCATTAGGAAAATTTAGAGTGGATGAATATTATAACACATGCAATCGATCCTATATCTGAAGCATATGGGATACGATTCATGCTATAAAATTTTTATTTGCCATGTTCTCATAATTCGAACTATGAAGAGGGATGTCGTAATCATAATCGAATTTTGAGAAAGCAACATATATAGAAATTCCTTATGTTGAACCATTCCAACATAACATTCATATATATTCTTGACTAAAGTTGATTAAAATCTCAGACTAAGCTTGTAGAATTGGAATGAAGTATAAATTTCTCTCCCTTAATTATAGTAAAACAACTTTTTCAAAGCGAGTTGAAACTTTTGTTTTCTGTAATTAACATTGCTAACTTGCAACATAATCATCATGCTCCCACTAGCTGAATGATTATTATCTAACTAGCATAACACTTTATGCTCCCACTAGCTTTGACATGTACCTAGAAATTTGTCAGATTTCTGATACTAGATTGCCTTGATAAGATTTTATCAAATCATACACCTATAGTCTAAACCTTTCCTTAGATAGCTCACATGTGATTCTAAACCTTTGCCATTCTCATTAGTTAGTGTGCCGGTTAACCATGCAGGCTCCACTAACGACATAAGAATGCAAACTTCACACTTGCTATCCACTTAAATCTACTTAGTGAAAGAGTTTCATCACTATCATTTTCATGAATCGGAGAGAAACCTTACGACACTTAGATTTTGATGGTGTATGTGTTCCTATCCATGTGAATTTGACATAACCATAATCACACGACAAGGTTAATGACAAATCCAAATTCATATGGACTGAACTTGTGCAGTCTTAATTTCTTGCCACCTGGTAGCACAAGGGCCTGCCATTGCTTCCAAGTTGTTATGCAACCAGTTGAGAACTCTCAGAACTCCAATGCAAAACCAACTTTAACTGGAATGGGCACAGAATATGTCAACACGATAGGTTATAAACCTCAAGTCGTGGTCTAGTGATTAACAAAACTCTTGATTAGTTCTTGAATCTATCTTAAGATCCTTTTAAGACTCCCACTGACCTCTTGACATATAAGATTCTCTTTGTCAAGAACCATTCCTTGACAAAAACGAATATTCAAGAGTTAGTGCAGATTCTTATCAAGTTAAACACTTCTCACAATTGGTCTTAGTTGGTCTTTGTTTTATCCAAAACATCACAACTTACCAATTTCAAATGTACAAGAGTAAGAACACATTTTACTCTACATTTAACTAGTGTTTTAAACCTTTCTTAAGATTATGTCACTCAAGGCTTAATCTTGGAGTATGACTCTAAGATTTAATTTTGGAACGAAGTATAATTTATCTTTTGATCTAACCATTTCAACAATTCACGTTTCCTCTCCTTAGCCAAACAAAATGAACTAAGGTGTCCTTAGAGGATCAATTGTGACACGGTTTCATAATCACTAAGATAATCATAAAACAAGATACTTAAGTACTCTCCCATCTCTTCAGATTAGAGAAACTTTTATCTTTCTGCCTTATTTGATTCTTCTTACTCATTATGTCTATCATTGAAACTTCTCCAATGATCCAGAACTAAACTTAAACTTGTAAGTATAACCACATTTACTAAACTTTAGTAAATCATAATGAATAATCTTATCAACTTTGTGGTGGACCTGATCAGCGCATACCCAAGTGTATTCGATCCCTTTGTCCTTCACTTGATTCACATATACATGTGAACAAGGAATTATACTTAATTTCCCAAATATATATATATATAAATTCTCATGTTCATACAATACAAGTTGCATGATTCCAAGTTTCTATCCAACTAAAACTTGGGTGATGAGAATCTTTCCTTATTTGGTAAATTATGACACCTCCACTAATGAAAGAATCAAATCCATTTACCCATATTGCTTATCAATGGAAACATATAATCAACAATTTTTCACAAATGCCATTGTAAGGATACTTAAAATAAATAAAATCAAAAACATTTTTCTTTTATTTTAAAACTTTGCGGAAAAATTTATCCTTACAATCCATATGGAAAACTTATTGTTATCTATTCCTAAGCAATATATCATAACTCTTAAGTAACAGCTCAAAATTCTGATCACCGAACCATGCGATCGAAATCCATCTTCGCGATCAGAATCAACATTTACTTCCTTTAAGTTTCTTCACTTTTTCTTTGATTCTTAAAATATCAACATGTGACCTCGTCACATTATGCAATAAGAATCTCAGAATAGAAACTTAATAGAGTTAGACAATGGACTTTACCTGAAGTAGAGTCAAACCTATTGACTTTACCATCCTTAAGATGTTTTAGGTAAATTTAGCAGCTTCGCAACCAATGTCTTTCCTTTGGCAACAGAATCTTATGGACTCTTTGGAAACGGTACATGGGACTATCACAGACTTAACCTTTCTCTTTACCATTTGGTCAACCGAGTTAACTATGGCCGATCCCTTTCCATTGGGAAAAGAAAGTTTTTCATGGACCTCCAATGTCACCATTTTCAATGTCCAAATAGGTTTGGAAAGTAGAGATTCCAATCCAATTTGCTTTACTAATGCTCCAAATCACTGCTGATTTAGCATCATCAAGCAAATAGGTAAGATCATTAAGGGTCTTGTCGCGACCTTATCATCAGGGAGTGACTGAAGAACCAAGTCAGCAGCCAGCTACCTCAAGACTTCGACACCCGACTCTCCCGACTTGTCAATATGTGACTTAATCCCCAAGATCTAAGCAAATATAGACTTTGCTTGCCAATAGGGATTAAGTGACTTAGAACTTATCAATTCTTAAAACTTGTGGGGTAGGGAGATTTATTGGAGGAGGAGGATGAAGTGAAGTATGATTTCTAGTCCTACAAATGCCCAACAAAGGGATTGATCTTTCACCTTGATTGCCATTTGGGATATCATCTTCATTAGGAAGCTTGTTCCTAAAGATTTGGGAAGACCATAGCTGTCTAAACTAGACATCTATAATGGGAGAAATTCAAGTTAGTTGATTTAAAGTCCTTAATATAACACCCAATATGAAATATTAAGGCTAGGACCCAACAACCTATTTATAACTGGAAGAGGGATGCCGTAATCCAAATTATAAAATAGTTGAAGGTAGGTAAATGACGATTTACCAATTTCCACCATGAAAGCGAAATATTTTATTATTAGGTTTTATTGGTTTTGAAACTCCTAGATCTTTTGAGATACATTGAACTTTTCAATGGCATGTTTGAATCTCGATTGTACCCTCTCAAATTTTTGACTGGGATGCCGAGGATCACAAACAAGTGTGAATAACCATACAAATTGACTTGGTACCCTTAACAATATTACCTAATCGATGTGCCGGTTAACCACACACGCTCCACCGATCTATAATAAATTCAAGTTACCCTTTCCCACTCTTACTAGTCCATGTTAGTGTGCCAGTTAACCACACACACTCCACTAACGACTTGGTAAGGTACAAAGTGTAATTTTATGGGCTAGCACCTTTTCACATTTTCCTAAGTAACTAAGATTGGGAATTCATAAGTGTTTAGTTACTTAGTATTTTTCATTATACTTTTAATGAAGGGAGAATTATAGTCCATTCCTACCCGTTCGGCTAACGACCCTCCACCAGTCAAGGAAGCGGTGGGTGAGAGTGGACACCCATTAAACTGCCATTTATTAGGCAGTAACCTTATACCCCCCTTATAGACCGGCTTCGTGAATGAGGCCTACTAACGGTAAGATTGACTTCCTCTTATACATATCTATATAATTAAAATTAAAATAATAGTATAAGGGTTGAATTTTAAACCTTTTAAAATTTCAATGTTCAATTTGGAATTAAAGTATACATGAGGAGTAACTTTTAAAATTCCAAAACTTGAGGGCAGGTTTTGAAACTATTTCAAGACTCTTTAAATCATAACTTATGAGTTTAATGGTTCATTAAAACGAAGTCTCTTCATTTTCATGTAACCCCTTATTCTTTAAAAACACCTTAAAGTAGTGTCTCTTCAACATCCATAACTTGAGGACAAGTTATGGAGTCATTAAACTATTTAATGGAAAAAACTCTTACATTTTATGTAACCTACAAAACTTTTATGAGTTTTTAAGATTCATAAATATGACTTTTCACATAACTTGAAGACAAGTTACAAAAACATATTTTATGAACTTCTTTTAGACTAATATGGATTGAAAACAACTAAAACATAATTTTTTTCATTATCAATCTAAACTAACTCATAAATCAAGGAAACATAAAATTCTTGAAAATTCATAACTTGAGGACAAGTTATGAACTCCATACAATTTTCAACAAGATCATGAATTATATCACCAAACAATTTGCACACAATTCCTATGATCTAGCAAAACTCATAAGCAGGATCATTCATAATCAACAATTTTCAAGAATAACATGAACACATATAAACTTGAAACTTTTATTATAGCATTGAAATTGGTTTAACATAATCATTACCACATTCAAAACAAGTTTTATAAGCCCAAAACAGTCAAAGGTAATGATTCTAGACCAATTCCAGCACCAAAACTCGAAAATATGTTGTTTGGGGGTCCAACTCGTCGAGTGCATGAACAAACGCGACGAGTTGGATGCATTTTGCCTTGGACTCATTGAGTCCCTTCATGGACTCGGCGGGTCTTCTGGGCAGACAGCACCAAAAGTCGATTTTTAAGCAGTTTAAGCAAGTACAACAAGAAAACAAGCCACAAGGTCTCTTCATTGGCAGTCGTGATGTTGGTGGGCATGTCGCTCTCTTTTGAGAGGGAACAACAATAGTATTCCTTGTGGTTTGTTTCAACTGAGTACCAATGTGTGATCTGTAGGATCGATGTGAAGGAGTGGGGCAGGATGGTGAGATCTCCAGTGAGGTGGCAGTGTCCTCCTCGTCCTCTTCCGGCTTATAATCGGAACTGAGAAGCTCAAGCCCATCTGTCATGTAGTCTGGTGAAAGGGCTAGCTCAGACAAGTGCTTTGTTGGAGTATAGTCGGGCTCGATATCATCGCTGCCCTCCGTAGGCTCCTCTACTGAATCCATGATCCTTATCATGGTGTCAATAGGATCAGAAACACCAAGTACTGCATGCTCCTCCTCCGAAAAGGAAGTTGCGCTCCAGATCCTGTGCCTGCCATACTCTCGGTAAAACCTGCATTAGATATCAAATAGGAAAGATGTTTATAAGAGATGTGAATATCAATTAAATACTATATAATATCTAATTATAAGCATGTAATAGATAGTACCTATAACTCCTGAGTCTCCTTACTATGTCCTAAATCACGAATAGTGGTTACTAAGCCAGAATCCTCAGATGTAGATGTCGTTAAGCTAGAAATCCTCAAACATATATGTTATTAGGCCAGAAATCCTTGGACACAGATTTCGTTAAGCCATAAATCCTAAGATGTAAAATTCTCTAACAAAAGCCTCTGAGTATAGAATCCTTGTCTATGCATCCAATCCAAAAGTCATCAAGCGTTTAGATTTCCAACCACCGTATCCAAGTTCGGACGTGTGTTGGTCGGACCATAATAAAATTTAGTTGAGAATTCTAGGTCTAGTTGTGGTATGGCCTCTGTACTATACCAACTCTAAACATGGTTTTTGACTTAAAATCCTGAGTTGTGACTTTGTGGGTTCGTGTTGGTGGGTAGTAGATATACTTATATGAGTGTATCTATATTACTCTATATATTTTAATATTTATTGGGTTGGATATAGTTTATTAATTTTTGGTGTTTCGTACTCCAAGACTATCAAGTAAATATCGGCCATATGACAAGTACCAGGGGATAGGAATTTTAGCATATAGTTGTTCTGAAATCCAGTAACCTAAACAATAGGTCAAACTAGTCACCTCTCCCATAAGTAGTCAAGAAGTAGGGTAATTAATATTAATACTTTTTATCAGACTTAAAGGGTTAAACCTAATTAGAGTTTAGCCCTAGATTATAGTTGTATTTCTGAAAGAATTACTAGTACGCTATAATTTTAGGCTCTGATACCAATCTGCTACACGCCTGGCCGACGACAGAAATGTCACAATGTACGATGTTAGGATGTTGGATTTCAGGCCAAAGACATAAATTTAGTAACACACTGATAAGCGTGAGATATTAGAGTGTGTTAGTATCTTTTGGTAACAACTTAGAATAGTAACCATGAATTACATCAAAGCATAATCAAGTTAAATGACAACATTGAGAACTAGAGCTTGAACCGTTTAATTCATTATTTACATTTCTAGTTTAATTTATGCATGCTTTCAAAGTAGATTGTTATTTACATTACTTAAGATTTTTCATATACCCCCTTGTGACCAAAGTACCTTACGCAAAAGAGGTGTAGACTTTTATCTTGTTTCTATAACGATCAACCTATGTCTTCAAGTTTTCTTTCATGACACGTCTGGTCCATCTTCTCTCCATCATCCAAGCTCCATTATACATGGTCCGTGTTCCATATTTCGCATACCCGCAATACCTATAAAATAATTCAAAAAAAATGTTGAAGTAACAAACATTTCGAACAAAACATGCAAGTGCCCACATTGATAATTAAATGTAAGAATTAGGAAGTAAAATACAATGAAAGGATGAAAATAAACATGCAAAATTGGTGCATAAAATGAACCTACCAAATGGTTTTCAAAACTGATTGCAGTCACCCTTTATGTTAATTTAGCTTTTCAGGTTGTTTGATATAATTTATTATGATAATGTAAATGTATGAAATCAAATTTTGGTCCTTCAATTTTATATTTTGCATTATTTACAATTTGGTCCTTGTACGTTTTTAATTACATAAACTATAGTTTTGATTTCTAATTACATTAGGTACAATTTTGGTCCCTAAAGTTTATATTTTGCACTAATTACAACAACACCAAATCCAAATGGTGTATAAGTCAACTGTCAACTTAAATTTAGGTCTATGTACTTCCTACTAATCTCAAAAAAGAATGAAGTTTAAATATTGGACACTTGATCCTTATTTTAGATTGAAAAAAATAGTTCTAACAAATCAAACATATAAAAAGGACAACATATCGTGAGCACTTGTTCCTTCTTTTAGATGTGGATGTTCGTCTAGGATCCAAACATTGACATTCAGGATTCTTGCTTGTCTTTTCACAGTGTGTATACTCACCACATCGTGGACACTTGTGCCTTCTTTTAGACTAATCCAAGGGTTTAATTCTATTTTTACGATCGTCCAGTCGAACCTTTCATGAGAGGCAGGTAAATTTTCTCATTATCTTTTTTTCATCCATTGATCCTTTCTGGGCATTGGAGCAATTTCAAAAGCATATACTTCTTTAAACTTCTCTATACTATAATATGATCAAAATACTTATCCTAATTGTTATCCCTTATAAACTCAATCAAAAGTCAGAATTGGCTATCACCGTCCATGTTCCACATTGCATTACCTGATCCACCATCAATTCTCATCTTCCCTAAAATAGATTCGTTGTTATAAAGAAGTTGAAGGCGGCGATGACTAAACGAAGTTACTAAATGAATG
The DNA here is from genome assembly GCF_002870075.4 of Lactuca sativa. Classification (NCBI taxonomy): domain Eukaryota; kingdom Viridiplantae; phylum Streptophyta; class Magnoliopsida; order Asterales; family Asteraceae; genus Lactuca; species Lactuca sativa. The sequence continues at coordinate 123,195,668 of NC_056630.2, read as the reverse complement.
TTTGTGTCGTGTGTGTATTTAGATGTCTGATCAGATTGCACCATTTGTGAATTCAGAATGTGTACCAGATTATAGTCATTCCTACATCTACGTGAGTAATCAAAAGAAGGTTTTAGATGGTAGGGGCGGCATGGTCAATTCAATTTATGTTAAAAGGGTTTTTGACATTTTAGGCAATTTAGTCAATTTGCTTTTGTTTTATAAATTAAATTGATTATAAAAATATAAAAACAAAAAAGAAAATTTTTTAAAATGTTTAAAAAGGATAAATTGGGTAAATAAAATATTTTTAAAGTTAATAAGGGTAAAAAAGATCTTTAGATTTAAGGTTATACGATACTTTAAAGTTTAATAAAGATATATATGAAATTCACTCCATATCTAAAATTTATTTCTAATTTTCAGCATCCCACAAAGTGATAGACGAGTCATCCTTAAAAGAAATCGAGTCTTTCTTTTATCTCTAAATATGATTAAAAGAGAAACCTTATGACATCACCTTCTATAATCAGGGTTATTGATTGTGTTTCAGTCATATCTTTTCCACCTTTAGATCGTTATGCTGACATCATCGTTTGGTCAACCACTTTTTTTTGGTCTACAAATTTAATGAAATCTATTAAGGATAATTACTTTTAATATTAGGAAATCTATTAATGACAATTAAATCTCACCAACAATAAAATTGTTTTTAAATTTAGGAAATCTATTAATGACAATTAAATCTCACAAAAGTAAAATAAAATAATACACCGCTCCACCCCTTATTACCCGTTTCTTTTGTTCTGGTTTGAAAATCACAAACAAATGCATTATTTTCTTTTCAATTTATTGCAGGGAAGAAGATATGAAGATCAATGGTGCTGGAAGATATATAAGAAAGATTCTCCCACTAATTTCAATGATGCGTGTGTCTTCTTTCACAACGATTCAATCAACTCTCCCTTCTACGACCTCGAATCCAGATATAATTTCTCTTCTCATGTTTGTATGTGTAAACAATCCATAATCTTATCTCTTTGATTCCTCCTTGTGTAACCTCAAATCCCTTTCATCTTATGATCACAACCACAAACACTCACCTATTTCACCGTCTTCTCATTCTTCATATTTCTTGCGTTTCACCTTAGGGCTCTCTTTATTCCAGTCAATTATTTGTTTCTTCGCACAACGGCTTATAATTGATTTGTTATGTTTCGATTTCTGGTGTTTATTTCTCAAGTTTGATGAAAAAAACCTAATTTCTGCACTGGCTTTCAGGAATTAAGGGAATCGTCACTCCTTCTCTGCCTCCCTCTGTCTATCTGTTGCAGAAACTGGAAAGATGACAGACACACAGTTAATGTGTTCGTCTTTTTAATTTGTTCATAGGTTTTTTTTTCTACACCACTCCACCCACTTTTAATATATTTTTCCTATTTTATGTACATACCAACTGATTTCTTTCATGTTGATCCTCATCCTATAAACATTGCGATTGGCTCGGATGAATTCTGAATCCTGAATCATTTATATACTATGATTTTAGTATAATAAGGGAGATTAAATCATTGGCTAGAAAAAGATTGATAGATCTTTTCATGCAATTTATGAAAAAGTTGCAAAAAATGTATGACTTTTTTTATTTATTTTTCTAATACTATAAAACAAGGGACACCATAATGTAGTTTTTTAAGTATTCAAATAGAATTTATATTTGGATTAAGATTAAAAAGTATTCTGTTATCATTGCAGATTATGAACAATTCCATAAGCCTTGAAGCGCTTCAACCCATTGGAGACATGTCGTCAATATGTACAAGTTGAGAGAAGAAGTGTGAGGAGAATATTTGATGCTCTAGAGCATATGAGGTTATTAGACATGTATTGTATGTAGTTTTTTAGTTTATATTCATATTCTTAAGCCGTTATTAGATGCTTAAGCTATTGAGACAAAAAAAAATTGTAATGACCGTGTACTATCATAGTTTATCATTGGGAAGATTCGAGATTTTTATGTATAGAAGGTTGATTATCAACACAGAATATATCCACTTCCAAGAATTTATAAAATTTATATATTTTTCAGTATAACCAACGAAAGAATCGTGTTTTACCAGCAAGTTCCATTGAGCCGTATTTCTTGCTTTATTATATAATATACCATCGAGGTAATAGGATACAATCCCCTTCAATGGAAAAAAAAACCAACAGTGGGACACTATACTTGGGAATCTTTGTAGTTAGGTCATTCTTAAGATTCTTACATTTGAAGACCAAACATGTTCTGACCTTATTCCATAATATGTATGCTTTCTAAAAGTACAATTCGTGTATAACTTTGTATTATTTTTAATAAAAGCAAGAATCGCATATGATGATAACATAAGTATGTGTAAAAGGGATATGAAAGTGGATGTTACCCAAAAATGGATGTTGGAAAATCCATTCTATATCATTCACTTGCATTAACCAATACATTTTCTTTTCAAGATCCAATATAGTTGAGTCGGATGCATTTGTTGCCAAAAAGGATCTCAGGTTTGGCTTATTTATTTATAATTCCTTAATAGGCAAATTAACATTTGCATTATTAAAATGATGTATGTGTGAAGTAACTATGAATAAAGAGCGTTTCTTTTTTTTGTAGCCATCTAAAGTTTGGTAAATGACCCTTTTACACTTCTTTTTTAGGGCGTTTTGTTTTCATTTTTTTTTTGTAAAAACATGTTAACTTTTGCAATATATTGATTACCGACTGTACATCTATACGATTTATTCTAACTTCTTGACAGCTCAATCTGAAGTCACCTCATAGGAATTCGACATTCAAAAACCTTTTTAACTTGCCACCAAAGGAATTTCTCATCAGTGATTTTTTCATGCTTTCTCATAAGAAAATTAGCCCTTCACGTATACTTGGACGGTTTGATTTGATTACGGACTGCACATCTACGCGCACTGGTTTTATAGTTTCCCATTTCAATTTTGAAGAGTAGACTCTTCCTATATTCAAGAACTGTTGAGTTTTATACCGACTTATTGCGACACAAAATAAGGTTTTCATTGCAGCTACTTTTTTATTCTTTTATTTGTTCTTTTAGTGTATGATATAAAATTAAATGGGTTAGGCTAATGTTATGAACTATCATTGTTGGGTTTTATACCAATTGTAGCCTTATACTCTGAATTTTTTCATACAACAAAATTATGATGTTTTTCCTTTTGTTTAATCCCAGAAAGAACTTAAATGAGAATGAAAAATGACAGATAATTCAACTAAAAAGACAACTTATGACATTTCAGATTTTAGAGGATATTTGACAATTTTCATATAGGTCGCACTTGTGATCTCCAGGTTAAAAAAAATCAACTCAAGGAAAAGGAGCATTTTGCCCCTTGATTAAAATTGACTTATATTTGGAGATATGTATAAATTGATACTAATACCCTTAATAAATGTTATGATAAACACACAACATACAAACACAAGGGTAATGTCGTAACTTGAGTTAGAAACAGATTTACTTACAGGATTCTTGAAAAAGCATTTATGTTATTTGCTAATGTCCAATGATCGTCAATACCGGTCTTTGGTAACTTCATCACCTTACAAAGTTGAACAATAACATTAGATGGGAAAGGAGTGTAAACATCATGTATGTCTGGAACTAAGAAAATCAATGGCTGCAATAAAAAACAAAAAGAGCTTGAAAGAATAATTATTTTTGAAAAGTTATTTTTTTGATAAAAATAACTTGTTGCAATAAGTCAAATGTAATTTCCACAAATGTTTAAGAACCCTCTTACACCAATCAGATTATTATTATTACAAATCAGTAATAAAACATTAACTCGAAGAAAATATAAAAAGTTGTAATTTTTTAGAAAAAAAAACATGAACTTGTTGGAGGATCATTAACAAATCAACTGATAGCACTACAAGCTCCAACTGTAGCACCAATTTGTATTACATTCATTGATACATAAACAAGAAAGAAAAAAGACAACGGACCTTGGTTCCCAAACCTAAGAATAATACAAATTAAAAAGATATAGTTTTGAAGGTACTCATCCAGCTACTAAAACAAAAAACGTTGTTTACAAAGAGATCATTCATCTATTAAAGATATTAAAGCATTTAATTGTTTTTTTTCAATGTTACCAATAAGCTAATTCGATTTCTGTTACTTTCCTTTTAGTTAGTGTGCCAACATTTTATATTTTTATATTAGAGGGTCATAATCTAGTTTTGATTTTAAATCTCATGCATTATTCATTAAATGTTGTATATATATATATATATATATATATATATATATATATATATATATATATATATATATATATATATATATATATATTTTCTTATTATTTAATTATTTACTAATATTTCAAATATGTTTAAGTTTTATAATCTTCTGATTTGCAAAAATAAAAATTCTTATTCTCTGAAAAAATTTATATACAAGATATTTTCTGTACTTTATAATCATTTTTGAATTAGTTAGTTGCGCCTCGCTTGCTGCATATCAAAGTTCGTTATTACAAAAAAAGTATTTTACCTTATACACCAATAAGGTGACTCCACGTAGACAAAATGAAAAGTTTGCCGCCTTGTGTTGAAGCCCTGAAGATGAAGCAGTTGAGTTCTTCGTTCCTCTATAAATAGTAAAGACCTTCTGTTACAACTCATAACAACAAACTTCATTTCTGTGCTCATCATAATGCGACTTCAGACTTCCATCACCATCTTCGAGTAATCTGCTCTGCTTCTGCGCTTCATTCATTCTTCGTTCATAGGTACCGTTTCTTCCTCTCTCCTAGTTGCATCAATGTCCAATTTCTCCTTCTTGTTTGAAGTTTTAATTACAGTTTGATATCGCACTTCTTCTGTTTGTTAATTGCAGTTGATAATCTGATTTTATATGATCGATTTGCGTTTCTTTTACATTAACGACTCTTAATTCTCGATTTCTTTCCCAGAGTTGTTTGGATTTGCGATTAATGTTCATGCATTGAAATTCCTCAATCTCCTTGTTCTTTCTTTCTGCTTCATGGTGTTATTTTAGAGATTCTGAAATTGTATCAAGATTTACATGATTAGTTAAATTTCTTCCAGTTCGAGTTTGTTAATCGTTTTCTGAGATGTTCGTGAAGATCGTACAACATTACGCCTACACATCTAAGTGTTCATAATTTTATCTGCGATCTTTGATTCCTTTTAACACGTTCGTCAAATACCTGATTCTTCTGCGTATCTTGTTCATTCTGTTCCATTTTCTTCTATTCAGCAGTTAAATTTGTCGACTCTGTTTTGTATCTGATCTGATTTCTGCTCCTATTTAATTTCACATTCAAATTTAGATCGATTGTTTTGAAACTACGATACTGATGTTATAGTGCTGTTTCTTGGAGGTCTTTTGTACTTTGATTCCTTGTAACACATTCTTCAAATACCTGAATCTTTTGCTTAATTGTTCATTCTGTTCATTTTTCTCCTACGATTTCGTGAGAATTCAGAAATTTATTGATTCTGTTTTGGTATCTGATCTGATTTATTCTTCTGTTTAATTTCACATTCAAATTTGGATCGATGATTTTGAAACTCCGATATGGTTGTGTTTCTTGGAGGTACTTTATTGATTATTTGAATATTATAACTGGTTTATATAACATTATATTGGGCATTTCCTCTAACTTGGGTTCAAGATGCAATTGCGTTCAGATAATTGATATATAACATTGCGATCAACTGTTTCTGATATGCTTTTCTTCAACTTCTTATGATCCGTTGTATATTTCAGGAACTCTTCTAGTTCCAGCTGCTGTTTTGAAACTAAAAGACGCTAGTTGTGAGATTTTGTGCTTAAAATCAAATGGCTGGGGGATCCAAACGTGTTCCAAATCAAGAAAAAAGCAACACAGAGTCGAAATCAAAGGATGAAACTCAAGGAGAGACACAGCTTGAGTCAAAACCTGAGGATGAACAGAAAAGCGCCTCAAGTGTCACTACTGCAGAGGCAAAGGGAAAAGGAAAAGAGAAGAAGCCTGTGTCTCCTAAAGGAAAGTCTCCCATGGATGCTGCTAAAAAGGGAAAAGCCAAAGGAATTGTAATTGGAGAAGCTAAAGAACCAGAAACTGAGACTACTGTTGAGAAAAGTGGGAAGAAAAGAAAGAGAGAATTTGCTGTTAAGAGTTGTTATTCTTTAAGATCAGGGCTGAAAGGGACTGCTGTGGAGGTTGGTCAACAGAAGAAAGTGGGAAGAAAGTCTGCTGTGAAAAAAGTCAAAGGAGAGAAGTAGGAGGAGAAAGAAACTACTGATGATGCAAGAATTTGATGTTGTGTTTTTGTTGAATGGAAGAGTGGTTGGAACACAATGTTAACAAAATAATAAAAAAGTTGAAAACTTGAATCCCATTGTTTTGAATTTAGTAGACTTGTAGTATCGCAATCTGCCTCTATTTGAAAATTAAAAGTGCAATGCTATAATAAGCGTCTTAATAACCTGTTATTAATGTTTGTATTTGTCTTACAAGTCATTTATCATATTAAGGGGTTATACATGTCATTAAGTCTTGGTATGTATGTGAAAATTTTGTCCATCGAGTAACATATTATATCGGATTCAAAATGGCCCAAATGCTATAAAAAATCCGTAAGTGTTGTTGAATCAAGGTTCAAGCCTAGGCATAACTTCATTTGAACTCCCAATTGTTATCATATATTGATATAGGATTGAAAGAATTGATTGATGGTCAGGTTCAACTGGATAGGAGCAAGGAAAAATAGCGATTTAGTGAGTTAGTAATTGATACATAATGGATGATATGAGTATTGGGCGTTTGTCATACAAATTTATGTTAAAAAAAAAAATTTCTCTTCCTTTATTTAGATATAATTTGTTTATTTTCTCAAGTATTTTCTTATAATTATTTCATTATTTACAAATTAATAGTTATTTATATACCAATTTTTTATCTTAATTTTTACTCGAAATAAATGATATATTTAATCTAATTCCAAAACTTAGTTATCATCGTATAACGAATGGAATGAGAAACGGACAAGTTGTGCCGCTAAAGTAGAATTGTTTCATCTAGTATTATAATATATAAGTCATTTATTAATTTAATAGATTGAAACTTTTTTACGTTAAAAAAAATATAGATAGATCTAATGTTGCATTCACTAAAGATTGATTTATATGTATCACGTGTGTTTAATGTGTCCAAGTCTACCCTACAATTATATTAGATATGATACATTGGGATGAATGTAAAACCAAACACTAAGAAGAAGAAATGAAGAGTACTTGTTGAGGTAAAATTGTTGAACAACAAATTACAATGTTTATTTTTCACCTCAAAAATATGGGAATGATTTGACCCTAAAGGGAAATATGAGGCACCTGAAACATATGTGAATGATTTGACCCTGAAAGAAACTTGTTATTATGTAATGGTTCGACCGATTTTCACCGGTTTACATGAACATCAGTTTTTTGGCCTTTAAGAACCGTATCCAGGACCAGTTCCCGGTCGAACCGGCCGGTCCGGTCCGGTTTTCAAAACATGGGTCATATGTGAATTTGATGTAAGAAGCTCCTATCCGATTTTAAGCTCTTATACATTTACATTTCTGCAATCAACTGTCATATTAATTGTCGATTTGTTCAACAGGTTGCTGAAAAAGTTGCAAAAAGGGGAACTAAACTCTACATTTGCCATTGTTAGACCTCCTGGACACCATAGTAAGAGTGATCAATATTCAATGCAATGATACATACAGTTTGTCAAATCAACCATTGACCACTATCTTATGAATTATCTCAATTAATTCTTCTTATGTATATTGCAGGAATTAGGTATTAACAAGATATTAATTGTTGATTGCGATGTTTATCATGGAAATGGTACTCAAAAGACCTTCTATAAGGACTCCCAAGTGTTGTTCTTCTCTGTAAAATGATTAGTTTCCAATATTAATAATAATCTCTTATTAAAAAAAATTTGGTTTAAAACTATAAATAATGCAGGGATGAGTATGGGACTTTTTATCCCTGTGGTGATGATGGATCATATGACATGAAGGGTGATGGAGAAGGTGAAGGATACAATATAAATGTTCCATGGGAGAATAGAAAATGTGGTGATGGAGACCATATACTAATCCCTGTTGCAAGAGAATTTAAACGTGTTCAAGTAAGATTTTTTATCTTGTAGTATGGTTCGAACATTCCATTTTTTATAAATATCATTGTTGATTGATTTTTTTTGTTATTATTAATGGTCTTGATTTGGCTCTTTTATAAATTTCAATCAAATATTGGTGCCAAAAACATGCAATTGTGATGGACACATGCAACAGATATCTCTAAAAGAGAACCAAGGGCTGCATTACAGGTATCAGCATCAAAAACACTAAATTTTTAGCTTTTTTATATTGATTAATCAATTGTGAGTTTATTTGTCTTTTAAGTTCTATATTAAGTCAAAACTTTCTTGATAAGGAATGAAGTATGTAATTGGATAAACCAGTAACGACTATTAGAGTAAGAGCTCTAAGCAAGCTTTGACTGCTGTAAGTTTGTAAGTTTCTTTGATTGATGGATTTTTATCAAGTAAAAAAAGTGAATCGTGTTAACTGAAATCACATACATGTATTGCAGATTAAGATAACATCTTTGTTTGGGCATCATTTTAAAGAGTAATAGATTAATGTATTGCAATACTATTTCACCTACGTTGCTTAAAGGATCAAGAGAATGTAAAGGCATTTATTGTAAAAAAAAAAAAAAAAAAAAAAAAAAAAAAAAAAAAAACTGGGAAGAGTTGAACCTTTTTTTATTTGGTTTTTTTGTATAATTTGCTGAAAAGTTGTATGTCTGCATGATAATTTAAGACTGTACCAAATGGAAAATAATTTTCCCTAAGATTTTCGTTTTTAGCTATTGTGGTTTTGTTTAAATTTGAGAATAATTTTTGTTTATCAATGAATAATAGTATATTTTACCATTGACTAGTTACTTTACTTAAGTGGGTCAAATGCAAAAAACAACAAAAATCAGTGACTACTTTTTGTGGTCACTAATTGGATAAACCAGTGACAACTTTGTATAGTCACTAATTGAATAACACAGGGACGAATTTTTATGGTCACTAATTGGATAAACCAGTGACGACTTTGTATGGTCACTAATTGATTAGCACAGTGATGACTTTTTATGGTCACTAGTGGGACAAAATAGTGACAACTTTCGTTTATTAGACAACATTTAGTGACGAAACAGGTCGTCATTGAGTTAGTGACAAAGATATTTTAGTCACTATTTAGTGACTACTTATGTGTTTTGGTCACTAAATCGGTTTTGTGACGGACCTATAGTGACGAAAAGTGACGACAGGGATTTTGGTCACTAAATTGTTTAGTGACGACCCTTTCTATTGTTAGTGACCATTTCATTTTGGTCACTAATTAGCATTTTTTTGTAGTGGTGATGGCTATGGGTTGCTTACGATTTAGGAGAACATAAAAGATGAATCTTTTATAAAGAAGTGTTAGGAATATGATGAAGCTTTGATTCCATGTTAACTAGTGTTTTTTCCATGAATAATATCTTCCCCGTTGATTACAATATATAAATAAAGGTTTCCAGTTTACCAGGACATAAAAGGGATGTTACAAAACCAGTCTAATGTGAGGTGAAACATACATAATATATATAATACATGCACTAACAAACCTATTTATAAACTTCTAAACTTTTTTATGGAAAATAAGGATAGATTTATGAATTCTGTTAAAATAAAACAAAACCAAAGTCTTTTTCTTTATAATTTTAAGATATTGTCCTTTGATTAACATATAAAATAGAGTGATGATATTTAAACCCTAAAAAATCTAAATTGACGTTCTCTTTTAAAGAAAATGTCCATTATCTTTTTTTTAATAGTCTAAATGTTACCCTTTTAGCTTTGATATTGGAAAAAATTTAAACTAAACTAGAGTGGTTTCCCCCGCTACGCGGGGTTAGACGGTTTAAATATTTACGCTTAAAGAAAACGTATGTTGACTATTGGTATGTGTTGAAGTTATTTGCATATGCCATCGATGAACCGTTTGATTTTTTAGCGTTTATGATATTGGTTGCTATCTGATTTCCTTTATATTGGACATATGGATCGTCTGACAGAATATGCAACAAAATACATTTCTTCATTAGAAGGCGATTACATGATTTTGGATTACAGAAGTGGATGCAAAAGAAGTTGATGCTGGCTTGTTATGCTGGTGGATGGTCTTGCACAAATTTGTTACATATTTTGATTGTTGCCGACATGTTTTCCTGCATCATGTCGCACGCATCGAGCAATGTTGAATGACTTCTATCTAATACTGCAATAATCAAAATACAATCATTCTTGTTGTCGACTGATTATGGAAGAGGAAAAGTATAAAAAGCATTGGACCTGTTGGCGGGCTGGTTGCAATGGCAACAATTTTAAGGTCCCTTTTATTTGTGAAGTATTGTTTGGTAAGAAATTGGTCGAAAAGGCTGACACTTAGGAACATGGCTTCCTTCTGGAATTCCTTGTTAGCTGATTGCTGTTAAAAAGAATGAAACATTAGTTAAATAGGTCAACTGGGTGATCATTGAACACTCTACAGTTATACAAATTTCCAAATGAATGTCCGTTAACCGTTTCGGTAACATTGAGATATAATAATTGGAATTAATAGAAACTATGTAATTTAGTAATTCTAGTCTTAGTTTAAAAACTTTACTTTAATTTTTACATTTTCAGATGATGATTAATTTGTAGTTTTTTATTTGTTTTGGAAAAAGATGTAATAATTATACACAGAGCTGACTCAAATCACATAAATTGGTGATGAAATATACTAATGTTTATAATGGGGCATTGATAGTCAGTTTTGTTGATGAAATATACACTTTGAAAACATTGTTTCCACAATACTTTCATTCACATGGGAGTTAGATCACAATTTTGCTTAATTGTTAAAAAAAACAAAATTCAAAGTAAAACATCAAAATTTCAAGGATCCCTTATAACGAATCTGATTATTTACTTGATCTAAAAACACAGAAGAATCCTAGCTTACATGCTAACCGAAGATTACAAAAAAAAAAAAAAAAGGTATGCTTACAAAAGAAAGAAAAAAAGTGGAATTGAAAACTTCCATTGACCCCGAGAAAGGGAGCTTTTACCTCTTTGAGATAGAGTTCATCCAAGTGCCTAAGCAGGTAGGGGCCAACAATGTGTACAAAGTCCCAATGACACCATCATAGTAAGCAACACCATATGCAGTAAGTGTAGGGGTAATATGGTCCAAAACCCAGCAAACCCCGATAATAAAGCAGAAAAAAGCATTTGGTACCTATAAGCTCCCAAGAGCAATCTAAAACTCAGTCAAAGGTAAAACCTATGAGTGCATGCTCTTGAAGGAACCAAGAAAGTCAATTTATTCTAAAGCCTCTAGAGACAATAAAAACCACAACAGGGGAAAAGTGCTCCATAATAGAAATAGTAAAGCTTCAAATCATAACCATGTTGAAATAGGATAATCAACAGTAAACATCTTTAAATAACAGAACTAAAACAACTAAGTAGTTTAAGGAAGAACCAGTAACAATGACTAGTTAAATATGAACCAAATGCTTGAAACTAATTACTCTCTAATATTTTCAATACCCAAGATCAAAGAGTCCCTAATTATTCTTCTTCTGAATTAGCTATTTAACTTTAAAGACTTATCTCGGTTCCTCTCCTAACTGTCCTCTGTGTGTGAAAAAATAGACATAAAGACCTACAAGCATATCACACGCTAACTATTTATAAACAATTTGAAAATTCGATTCACATCACAATCATTTGAATACTTGTACACCACTGTATGTAAATGCTCACCCACAAACAAAATAGCGGCCCCATCAATGATTCTTCAGGTTAATCTCCTAAAAAAGGAAATATGAGGTCGGATATGAAAACTATAAAACAAAATCTGAGTTTTTGCAACATAAAAGAGCCACTTACCTGGTTAGGATCAACATGATACGTGCACATTGTGTACTTGTCATTAACATTTACAATCCTAAGAAGTTTTTCAGACTCCCTTGCATCTTTTTTTTCTAAAGGCTACAATTGGATGTTCAAGAACCATGTATTTCTAAATATGCTTTGTCAGTAACAGCAAATAAAATCAACAAAGCAAAAAAACCCTAATTTTATAGCTTCCATTTTAGGTCGAAATCAGTCGCCCAAACGACTGAATATGTGGAAGTTTTAGACATACCTGTCAAAATTAAGATTCAATGAATTCATGTTGCAATGGCGATATGAAAGCTCACCGAAAAGACAGTGGCCACGCCTTCAGCAGTATCACGACCAAAACCGTATGGATGTTGCGAAGGAAAGAAGTAACGGAGGAATCGGCGCATCAAGAAGAAGATAGTGTAGCATCGACGTGGTAGGAAGAGAAAATAGTGAACGTATCAGCCTCAATCTCTTGATTCCTCTTTCTTTTTCCCACTGAAACGTAATCGGATAGGAAAACCCTTGTAGGTTCGATTTATAACCTCTGTGTGGGGTGATAAGAAATTGGTGAAATATTGAAGGATCTGAAACGATGAGTGAAAGTCGGTGAGGTACTGCAAAGTGAAAGTCATCCTGGAAATAACTAAAAAGAAAAATAAAAAGAAAATTCATATAGGGACGTGGTAGAAAGAGAGCAAGGAGGCCGATGAAAACGTTGGTCTACATATCAGATTTCTTTGGCTCGTTTGGTGCTTCAAAGTCATATATGGAGTTTGTAGTTGTGGCTGATGGCGGTGATGGAGTCAGAAACGGAAAATTTGATCTCGGTGTCTGGAAGCGGACATCGATACGGTGGGAAACCATCTGCAGTCGAAGTTGGGAATCGACTATCTATAAGTCTTCAGTGAAAATAAGATGCTACTTTTTTTTGGAGATCATGAGAAAAGGGAGAAGTAGAGAGGTTACGATCGGAACCTGGATTCAACGGAAGTTGGAGATGGCGGTGGATGTAACAAATCACACGCATCTTCTTCTCAATCATGGCGAAGATGGAGAAGGCACGGCGACCTCTTTATCCTGAGAGAGCAGTGGTTACATACATCGTCGATGTTTGGGTATTGCAACATGTAACTGTACACACATCTGCTTCATTCGTGTGACAGTGAGTAACAGAAGAGACATGGTAGGCTGATGGTGGTGGTGAAGACGCTAAGCAGAAATGTGGAGGAGGTCGTCTGGTGGTCTGGTACAAAAGGATGTGTTTATGAGTATTTCGATGAGAAGAAAGGGGAGAACTGAGAAGAACACTACCAGTAACTGAAATCTGATTTGATCCGAAAGCGGTGAAGAAATGCAGAAGAACACGTGTCCACCAATATTATAGAAAATGACATAAAATGCCCCACTGTAAAGATCAGCCACAACATTGACAAAATCAAACAAACAAACATAAATAGAGGACCATTTATGTCAAATTCTTTGCAAATCTACTGTAGCTAAGGTCGGACATTTTTAATATATAGTATAATATGTCTTTAAAATTATTTTATATATATTTTTATTAGAAAAACCCTTTAATGTATAATAGTTTTTCTGTTGAAGCCGCTCGTCTTTCCCATTCATCCTATCATTATGACGTGTTTGACATGGAGCGTTTAGAAGTTTTTAGCTTTTAGCGTCTGATAAAATGCTATGTTTTGAACAAAAAGTCTTGTTTGGCATTACAAACTTTTAGTGTTTAGCTTCAACAAAACACTCTAAATCTAAAAGATTTCTCAAGTAACGTTTAACAAAATGCTACCAGCTACACGCTACTTATTACCATGCCGAAAGGGAGGGGAGAGGTTTCATCGTTGAGTGAGAGAAGTAGAGATGAAGCAGAACGACGACGACAAAGGTGTTGTCGTTGACAGAATCCAAGGCGACTAGATGTGGGGTTCCGTAAACAATGACATTCACTAGTTTCGAAGCTATGATGGTTTTCGTCTCAAGTAATATTTGAGTGATTAAATTTTTATCATCTTCATCTTCTATCCAATTTTTTCAACTTCAAAGATTTGGGTTTGGATTTTCTTTTGTTAACTTTTCCTGCTTTTCAACATCAAAACCATTGAATCGAGTTTATTTTTGGAGTTCGCTTTTTTGTTTATCTTCTTCTTCCCCAATCAACATTCATCATCTTCACCAGATTTTTTCATCTTGAAAATCTGGTGCCATTGTGCTTCAATATCTAAGAGTGATAACTGTGGGGTTTGATATGAGTTTGATTTCAGATGGGGTACCTTTATCTTGATCTTCATACCCAAGATGAACACTTTTGAAGCCAACAAAAAACAATGTTTGTTTTTGTTTGAATTCATAAAGGCGAAGGGATTTTAACTGTGTAATAGAAAATTTTGTGATTTATGTTTTGTAATCTACTATAATAAATGAAGTTTTTTTTGTCACATATCCTCTTGTCATTCATTTAGACACATGGCATTTTCTAGAATTTTTAAATTTTCTATTTTCCACTTGTCATTTTATTGTATTTTTTATTTTATTAAATTAAAATTCCACATTTAATATATAAGGTAATATATATATATATATATATATATATATATATATATATATATATATATATATATATATATATATATATAAGGTATTTATTAGAAAATGTTTATATATATATATATATATATATATATATATATATATATATATATATATATATATATAATGTATTCAATACATTAAAACCTCATTATTTTTAATAATTCAAAATTTTTCTCATTTTTCTTTTAAATTCAAAATTTTCAAAGTGTTAAAATTTTATATTTAATTTCTACTATAATAAATGAAGGTTTTTTGTCACATATCCTCTTCTCATTCATTTAGACACATGACATTTTCTAGAATTTTTAAATTTTCTATTTTCCACTTGTTATTTTATTGTATTTTTCGTTTTATTAAATGAAAATTCCACATTTAATATATAAGGTAATACATATATGTAAGGTATTTATTAGAAAATGTTTATATATGTAATGTATTCAACACATTAAAGCCTCATTAATTTTAATAATTCAAAAAAATTCTCATTTTTCTTATAAATTCAAAATTTTCAAATTGGTAAAATTTTATATTTAATTTTTTTTAAATATACTCATGTAATACATGGTTTTCATACCTAGTATTTAATAAAATAATCCATAGTTATTAGTAGAGAGACGGGGGAGGAAATAAAGAAGTGGTAATGGTAGTTTTAGTGGAGGGGGGACGATATATGGTGAATTACCATTTATAGTGGTGGTGGTGATCTGAGATCAATCTTCAATCTAATTTCTCAAGTATGCATAGACAAGTAGATGTAATTTCAATGCCACTGGGATATATTATGTAGATCATACTGCCAACCGAACCGCACATGTTAATGTTATCGGATCCCTTCAGATGGATTATAATGATTTTTTAACACGTAAAATTGGACTTTAAGCCCCTAGACTACTAAAAAGGAAAGATAAACGAGCTTTTTAGATAGAATATAAGAGTAAAATATTATAAAACTAAACGCATGCTTATTAAAAACATGATCGGCTGCCTACGATAATACATTGGTTTATCCAATGGATTCTTGATCTCTACCAAGGGAATTTTCAGCGTAGAACTCAACCTACTTACGAATCCGGAGAAACGGTCGAGGTGATTAATGATCACATGAAATCACAAGATCTAGTTCAGAATTTCTAACTACAAAATAAGCAATTCTATAACGTAAACTAGATAACAAAACCGAAATTTTACAACTACATTAGCCAATTTCTACATAAAAATCCCAATTTCACCCCAACATAGAGATCAAATGAACTGTGCATATTGTGAGTACCACAAAACCAAACCCACACAATACCAAAAACTAAAAGACAACATAAACCTGTGCGCAGCATTTATTCTTCTTTTAGTTTTCAACGCTAAATTAAAAGTTTAAGATGTCTTGGCTCCCTATAATTGGCCATTAATATGTTTTTTGTCGTATGAAGACCCCACCAAGCATAATAATATTGTAGCCATTGTGCATATTATTGTTTGAATCAGCCACTTGTGAAAGCTTCAGTTTACTCCAAAAACATCAACAAGATGGAACCAGAAAATGAGCACATGAAAGATGAAGAAAGTATGGATGTTGCAAAGCGAAAGAAGCTTGGTGGGATCAAAACCCTTCCCTTTATCCTTGGTATGTATACTCAAACCCGACTCATATTTCATGATCTATTAAAGCTTCTAGCGATCGAGTATACATATGTTTGGTAATATATTAAATCTGGTATCCATACTCACAACACAACCTTGAAACTAATGCGACAACACAAGTTTAGATATGAAGGAATTGATTGATGATTAGGTCCAACAGGGTAGAGACGCACAGCGGAAGAGAAATAATTGTTTGATTGCTAGATTTAAATAGCAATCGATGCACCATGGATTGGATGATATGACTTAATTAATCCAATAAGTTATATACTTAGTGTATTTTTTTTTCTTAATGTATAAATAACAACTTAAAAAGATAAATCAAAATATGAATCATATATATACAAATACTAGGTGTGAGACCCATGTATTACATGGGTTCATTTAAAAAAATTAAATATAAAATTTTAACAATTTGAAAAGTTTGAATTTATAAGAAAAATGATGAATCTTTTGAATTATTAAAATTAAAAAGACTTTAATGTATTAGATACATTAAATATATAAACCATTTCTAATAAATACCTTACATATATATTACCTTCCATATTAAATGTGGAATTTTAATTTAATAAAATGAAAAATACAATAAAATAACAAGTGGAAAATATAAAATCCTACTTAATAAATGAAGATTTTTTTGCCACTTGTCAAATTTTCAAGAGTTTTGTCACATGTAATTTTGTGAGAGTTTTAGAATTATTATTTTTCACTTGTCATTTTTTGAGAATTTCCATTTTTTAAAATAAAATTTCAAATAAAGAAAGAGAATCATTCTATTAATTTAATAATAAAGTCTCATAAATGCTCTAAATAAGATTTGATTTTTTTTATAAATGTTTGAAAAGATTACATTATGATATGTAAAAGTATTATTCTATAAAATATTTAATGTTTAAATATTGATATTAAATTTTTATTTTTAATAAACCCGTGTAATACACGGGGCTCACAACTAGTTTAAAAATATTAGAAAATGTCATGTGTCTAAATAAAGAATAAAATGACATGTGGCAAAATAATTCTTATTTATTAGGGTATATATTCTTCTTTCCATTATATTCAATGGGTTATTCACTTCTCAATTAATTTTATTTAAGTATATCCCTATTTATAAATTTATAATTAATTACATTCGGTACATACATATTTATATAAAAAGCAATTATTACTTATATCAAATGTTTAAAAGTTCGTACAAAATATTTGTTATTTAAGTATTTTATCATTTCATCATTTTATAATTCAATGTTAGTTTTTAAGACATTTTTATTATTTATTACATAGCAAATTCATATCTACGACATTGACCATAGAATTTGTTAATTCGACATAGTTAAATAGTGGGTGATTAATTCCTAATAAATAATAAATAAGTAAATAAGTAACTTTATTTAGTGACCGTTTTCTTGTTCCCGTTAATTCGCAATGAATAATGACTTATTGAAGAAAAGTTAATATGCATGAATTTATCATCTCAATAAAAGGTTGTATGCATGAATATATTTATTTTTTGAGACTATAACTATGATTGACATATTAATTAAAAAGTTAGTTGTTAAATAGAAAATTAATTGATAGCTAAACATTTAATTGATAAAAAAAAAAACAATGTTTAGTAAAATTACCTCAAATATATAAAATGACATAAAATGATATTTTAAATAAATGTGTTTATATAATTAATTAGGGTGTATATTGAAAATTAAAAAATAAAATAAAATAAAACTCTCCTAAAAGGTCATCTAAATAACTTTTTAAAAAGTTAGCTTATAATCCACTTTTTGACTTATCAAACATGACGACATAAAAAAAAAACTCGAAAAATAAGATAGTTGCGACGCATCAAAGATAACATAAATGACTTTTTTACATATATTTCACCAAATAAATTAAGGTCGGACACATTTCTTGTAAAATATTATTAAAAAAAAATTTTAACGCTCAAGACAAAAAAAGTGCACCAATTTTTAAAAATCAAGATTCCATAAAATAAAAATAAAAATAAAAATAAAAATAAAAAGTGATAATACCTTTTTTATGTTTTTTTCAAAGATAAAACATTATCAAAATTTATAGTTTTATTTTTAAATGCATTTTGCTTCACTAAATCTATTCTTCGTTTATGTTTTGACACTTCTCTTTATAATATATCAAAGTGAACTAATAATTTCATTCTTATTATATCCTTCAAAACTAAAAGCATTATATTTTTCATATAATTTAATTTGAACGTATAGCCAAATACACTTTCAAAATTTGACTTAGGCTTTTGGGGTTTAGTTTTATATTGTAAATGTTTACATATCGGTGTCAAATCTTAATTAATATTCATAACATATTTAAAAAAATTACATTGTTAATAATATAAATGAGATTTGTAACATGTAACTATACTTTAACTTACATATTATTATTATTTTCTTTTAAATTTTTTTAGTGGTATAGTATTAAATAAATTTCTTAATCGAATGCCCTTTTATAATTAGAGGCCTCATGTGACCGCATGATCCGCAAGGCCTAGGGATGAGCAGCGGAACATAGTATCCGCTTACGGAACCATAACTGTCTTAGAATTGTCGGTTCCGGAATTGAAATCGCCTTAAGCGGTTCCAGTTTCGGTTCTCATTTTTACGGAACTGCTAGGTACCAGCCGGAACCGATATATATATATATATATATATATATATATATATATATATATATATATATATATATATATATATATATATATATATATATATATATATATATATATATATCACAATTACATAGTTTGTACAATATCTTAAATAAAATTTTAGAATTTTAAGCAATTTCTTTTGAACATTTAAATCGGTAGAATTTATTTATAGGTTCTAAGAACTATGCATATATTTACTCATGATATTATTTATGATAGTGATATTTTCTAATCCTCATTTTTAAGACGAAGTGAATTTCATATTGATGTTATTGATAAATTTATTGTAAGTTTACGATAGATATATTTTTATAAGTTTTAAAAATTCAATAAATTTAATAAACCATATACCGGCTAGCTATTGGAACCGCTACCTGCCGATTGCAATTCCAGTTCCAACATTTTAGGAATCGCTGTTTCGATTCCGGTTACAAATAAAAAAGATGGATACCTGACTACGCTCATCTCTGTAATACCCGGCATGGAATAATAATATAATATATTAATCAATTTTTAAAATATTTATTAGTTTTGACGTGAGATGAGTTGGTGTTTGTATACATGAAACAAGGTTTTTTTTGACTTAATCATTAAATCGTTCGGTCCAGATTAACGCAATATATAAATGACTAGATCAAATGCTTAACATATTATGCATATTAAGTCCCAAAGAAACATCCAGTAATAATTAGTACTCGTATTTTTAAAAGTATATGACATTGTTTATATCAAATATGCATCCTTTATACTAGTATTTTATAACTAAATAGTTTTTATCATTTTGAATGTAGAATTAAAACATATACTGAGCATATTTATCATTTAACACTAGACAAAAAGGGGCAAAATGTTAATTTACCAACGAAAAATTGTTGAATTTCACAATGGACACCATGCATAGATATATCCTTGTCATGTGTAACAAGCTACCAATGAAGCTAGCTTTTGATGATTTGGCAGCAAATGAGATATGTGACAGATTCGCCGCTACCGGATTCCATGCCAATTTGATCACATACTTGACCCAACAACTCAACATGCCATTGGTCAAGGCTTCCAACACTCTCACCAACTTCAACGGCGTCGCTAGTTTTATGCCCATCATTGGTGCACTCGTCGCCGATTCTTTCGCCGGTCGTTACTTCACCATCATCATCGCCTTGCTCATCTACGAGCTGGTTCAATTCTTATCGATTTCCACTCCACAGTCCACACCACCTACTCATATATACACATGCATTAATAATGAAACCTAACGATCGACTTCATATCATCTCTGCAGGGAATGATCATCATTACTATATCATCAATCTTGCCTCAATTCCGGCCACCGCAATGTCCGACCCAAGTCAACTGCAAAGAAGCGTCATCATCTCAACTATCGGTGCTGTATATCTCCCTCCTCCTTACCTCAGTCGGGTTAGGAGGAACTCGGCCGTGTGTCGTTGCGTTTGCGGCTGATCAACTTGACATATCTAAATTGAAAACACAAGCAAAAACAACCAGCTGGAATTTCTTCAACTGGTACTACTTTTTCTTGTCGCTCGCAAGTCTATCTGCTCTTACGGTGGTTGTTTATATCCAAGATAGGGTGAGTTGGGGTTGGGGACTTGGGATTCCAACGATAGCAATGGGTATTGCATTCGTAGCATTTTTAGTAGGTTCTCCGCTTTATCAGAACATAAAACCACAAGGAAGCCCGTTTGTTAGACTTGCTCAAGTGATCGTTGCTGCAACAAAGAAATGGAAAAGCGTGGTGCCTTTGGATGATAATCTTCTTTATCAGAATAAAGAGCTTGATGCAAGTATTTCTAAGGATGGACGACTTGTTCACACAAATCAACTGAAGTAAGATATGTCAAAACATACATGCACACTATTATTCTATTAATATTGAATCTTTATTCTATGTTTTTGAAGGTGGTTTGATAAAGCTGCCATAGTTACCGATGAAGACACCGATCTCATTTCAAACTCACCAAAGCTCTGGCGAATCGCTACTGTCCACAGAGTTGAAGAACTAAAGTCCATGATTCGATTGTTGCCAATCATATCAACAGGAATAATTTATGTAATGGCTTATTCACACCAAGCTAGCTTCACCCTCACGCAAGCTCGCACCATGGATCGCCATCTCTCCCCCTCATTTGAAATCCCTCCGGCGAGCATGGCAGTCTTCGGTGTCATCGGCACCCTTGTTACTCTAGCATTATACGATCGTGTATTCGTCCCCTTTGCATATCGCTTCACAAAAAACCCTTCAGGAATCACATGTTTACAAAGAATCGGTGTAGGTTTTGTCGTAAACATTCTGGCAACATTTGTGGGATCATTTGTGGAGATTAAAAGAAAACAAGTAGCAAGAAATCATAACTTGCTCGACAAACCAACTGTAATGATACCCATAAGTGTGTTTTGGTTGGTTCCTCAGTATTCACTTCATGGTGTAGCAGAAGCGATGTTCCACGTTGGTAAACTCGAGTTTCTTTATGATCAGTCGCCGGAAAGTATGAAAAGCACGGCGTTGGCTCTTTACTGGAGTGCAATTGCAGTTGGACAGTATGCAGGGACGTTAATGGTGACCATGGTTCATAAGTACACTAATAAAAACGGGAGAAATTGGCTCCCTGATCGGAATTTGAATAGAGGTAGATTGGAATACTACTACATGCTAGTTAGTGGGATTCAAGTTTTAAACCTTTTTTATTATTTCGCATGTGCATGGTTTTATACTTATAAGCCATTGGAAGAGCATGCAAAAAGTAAAGAAGATGGAGATTTGGAGTTAGTCGTAGATAACACTACAATTTGACGATTGTAATCTGATTCTTTTATATGGAAAAACGATATGAAAATGGCTTTAATTCTAGCTAGCTAGTCTTTATTGAATCCTCTCAATGAGTAAGTAATCCAAAAACCCAACAAGAAAGTCAAATTCAAATGTTCATTAAGCCTGGCATGACATCATCATCTTTATCTCTCTTATCGTCCATGTATTTTCCATTCGAATTTCCTTTGCATGCTTCATGTTCTTCATATTCATCGGTTTCTTGCATCTTTTCTTTTCCTTTGCCTTTTGGGTCACTCTTTTTTGCCATTTCTTCTTGTTCATATAATGCCATCCTAACAGCAAATGTTGTCTTTCTTGCCGTTGCTCTTCCTCTTCCTCTTTTTGCCGTTGCTCTTCCTCTTTTTCCAGCTTTTTCCATGGGCGACTTACGCTTACGCTTCTTCACTTCTCCTTGCCATTCCTCGCCACTACTTTCGCTACTTTTTTCATCAGCTTTATCGTTTGACTCTGTCTGTGTCTGTTCTAGACCTTCATTATTTGATCTTGACTGTGTCTGTGACTCTTCTCTCTGTTCTTGACCTTCATTGTTTGCTCTCGCCTCTGCGAGTCTTCTTGCGTGAAAAGGATTAGTCTTCGATACCCGAGCCATTGGATTTTAAGCACAAAATCTCAAAACTAGTCTTACTCCTATGTGTGTTTGATTTCAAAACCAGAAAAGTTCCGGAAAAAAATTGAATCCAGGAAAAAGAAGTATCACATAATGTACAAGGAAGAATATGACTAAAGAAAGAATGTCTCTTTATGTCAGGATCGAAATTGAACAACAGAATGGAACAATGATCCTAATAAACAGTAAAAAGAGAAAAAAATTAAGATCCTCAGAAACTAAAAGGTAAAGTGGAATATCGATTCAGATGGAAACATAAATCAGATTCGATTCGTAAAACAAAGTCAAGAAAGTAAACTACTGAATTCTCACGAAAGGGTTGAAGAAGACTGAACATAATGAACACAATAAGAAAAAGATTCAAGTATTTGCAGAATTTGTTAACAGAAATCAAAGATTACAAATAAAACTATGTAAAATATTCACGAACATTTCAAAACACGACTAAGAAGCTTGAATTAAGAGAGATTCAAAATCTTGATACAAATTCAAAAACCCTAAATGAGCGCCAAGAGTAGAAATTAAAGCAAGAACAGGGAGGAAGAGGGAGTAAAGATTCGTAATGTAAATGAAATGCGAATCGATCATATATATGATCAGACTATCGAGTGCGAGTAATAAACAGAGTAGGCCAATTAAGAAACTGTTATGAAATTTCGAAAATTCCAAACAAGAAACTGAAATTTGACATCAGTAGAGAGATGAATGTAACTAAAAGAGAGAGAGAATGGTACCTATGAATGAAGCATTTGATTACTTGAAAATGTAATCACTAATCATCCGCATTACCAATGGAAGGTGGTGATTGAAGTCGAAGCCTGAGTTGCATTATGAATTTATGATCACAGAAAATTTTGATGCATAGTGATTATGAGTTATAGCAGAAGGAATTCATAGAAGAATCAAGTACTGAACTCCACTTGCATCGCTAGAGCTTCAACGAAAGGCGGCAATTTTTCGTATTGTACACGTGGAACCACGGTATTGGTGCATAATGTGGAAGTCGTTTTTTTTTGTTTGTTTTACAAAACGGTGGTATGCAGCTACTTAAGCGAATTTAACAACTTGAAAACGATTATAAAATACTATAAATAATAAGATATGTTAAAAATGTATTAAGTTTTTACTCTCCTCATTTATAACTTCGGAACAATCACATTTAGATTAAACTATATTAACTCAAAACTATTGGTATCAATTATATTTTGATGGCATATATTTCGATGATTGAAATTTATTACTTATTGTGGCATGGTATTCTTAAATTTGGTTTAAAAAATAAACACAAGTTTTTGCCGATTCTCTATTGGGCCTAAGAAAGAGTTCGTACAGTCGTACTAGGTCCTTTTCCATTGTGTAATGTTTATTGAACTTTCTCTGTAAGGCTTCCCACCCCCCCACCCCCCCCCCCCCCCCCCCCCCCCCCCAAAAAAAAAAAAAAAAGTCTATTTTCGTTTGAAGTAAAGGTCTTGGTAGATTACTACTCGAGACTCAAGAGATATATTATATAATTATATAGCTGACTCGATCAATATAATCTATCGATCAAAATGTGCAACACAAAATTTTTGACATTTTACTAAGTGATCAATTAAAGAGTATAGCTAAATAATACGAATTATAGTAATACATCATTGTTATTTTATAATATATCACTATTATCAAGTAATAGTTACAAATAGGTTAATTAAAGAGTAAGTCATGGTTGTGTATTCAGTGGCGGACGCAGACTGTTTTAGTAGGGGATGTCCCTCGTACTTCAAGCGGGTGCACCTAATAGAAAAAAAAAAAAAATTACACTGCGTGCCGGAAATTGAGCAGTGGCCCGGGACCCCAAATGCCCTACATAGGTCCGCCACTGCGTGTATTTGTTGGAAAGCTCCAGACAACACACAAAAATAAATAAATAAAATAATAATAATCCATCGTGTATTATTAATAAGAGCATCCATAATGAATTTTTGGGAATTTTTTCATCCCACGAAAACACATTAAATTTAAGAAAAAAAATACTAGGGGAGGAGCTTTTTCATGGAGCTTCAAGCTCTTGGTATAAGTTTTTTCAATGTTTAGCGAGCTTATAGGTTTTCAATCAATTCTATACAAGATGTTTAAGAAAAAGAAAACTGATAAAAGATATCCTAAGATATAATAAAATTTGTATATTAAACACTTAAGACTAGTGGCTACGGTCTACGTGACAATGCCTCAACGGCGTTTAGGGCTATAGAACACCATTCCTGCTTATGACCAGATGCATGGCATGCACCTGATCTATGCGCAACGTGCATTTCAAAAAGTCTTACAAATTGCCTCGTTTCGTATATGTTGCTCATATCTTGCCCTACAACCCCTCTCTCTCAGTTCTATCTCTTGTAGCCAATTTTCCTTAGTTTTTTGGTAGTCAGTGAAGCCCTGCGACCCCTTGAGTACCTGACTTGTAGTAGCCACCGAGTAGAAGTTCTGCCTATACATATTCAATACTTTTAGTCAGGAAAACTCTATAAGTATCCCTACACTTACTATGCTTCAATGCAAATTATGGTTATCATCATAAGTCGTTAATATGAACATGTAATTAAGATTTCTCAGTGATTCCAAGTCATAATGTTGATAGATCTATTAACGGGAGTGATGTCTAGGCTGGATTTAGTGAGGTGTTTAAAGTGGAATTTCCAAAAAATATACTTTATATACCAAACGGACCTACATCTGATATGATCCTACCTGGTTATTCCTTTTTTGATAGATATTGATGTAGACATTGGGATTGTTGAGCAATTTAGACTATTATATATAGTCGCCAGAATTATGAAACTAGACTAAGACTTAGTACTTTATATGTTTAGGTCTTTGATAAGTGTTAAGTCGAAGCATTACCCTAACCTCTAGTCACCTGCTTTTTACAAGTGAACGCATAGTTACTTTCAAGAGCATAATTTTATATAAGTATCATTTAAATGCTAATTGTTTTAATTATACTTTGTGCTACTTGTATACCTCTAATAGTACTTTGTACTAGGACTTGTATTGGAAATTATTTGCCTTTAGTATAAGTTTGGATTAGTTATAATATGACTTGTATAAGGTATCTATCACCTAATAAGCTAGGATATTATTTACGTCTCATTCTTTGGTAGAGTGTGAGATCAGAGTTGAGCGTCATATTCCTCCTCTTTCTTGGATGACCAGAAATGGTGGGTCTAGATCAAACAACTGGTAGGTATGTCTGGGTCATCGACCAGAGTAGATGACAACACTTGACTATTCTAGACGGTCTAGTGATTACGTTGCTAGTGTGGACTTATAACCCACAGACGTAGATAAGATATTTATCAATAACTCTGAACATTGGTTTCCTTTAGATGACTTACACTAGCCAGGGACTCCCCTACATGTGTAGTTAACCAGATACTCAAACGGTTTATCAGGTAGGGTGATTCCTTGAGATAATCATTAACTTAGGATTCATGAGAATAAGTTAGGATGGGTAGCATGTCTTAAGGATATTTATGACATATTTTATATACCTATATTATCTGTCGATTATTCTTTTACAGGAATGATATTATGATTTATTATCAATAAATTATTATGGGCTTGAAAACCCTATACATCTCACCAGGTTTCCCAAACGCCGACCCACTCATTTTATGTGAATCACAAGTAATGGATGTAAGGTTGTTGAAGCTTAGTTAGGATGCCGAGTGAAATAAGAGATGAGTTTGTTATAGTATTTCAGGACCTTTTATATATTTACACTATAATGTATGTTTCGATATGAATGATGACATCCTCGAGATTTAATATAATAAAATAACTTTTGCTATCTCAATATTTTTATATAAATGGGAATTTCAGCATCTTAATTATTAAAGCGTAAATAAAAAGTTTTAATTTGTTCTTGAAAATTGAGGATGTCACAGTTGGTATTAGAGCGTTAGTTTAAGCGAACTAGGAATTTAGGTAAATTTTGGACTTAAACTTTGAAGCTTAGTATCATCGGTGAGCTGTGCGATAGAATGCTTTAGGATAGATAACTTAGTTGCTTTAAACATTAGCACTAGCATATTATAGTAATATGCCTTAACTACTAATTATATGTTATATATGTATGTGTATAGTAAGTAATATATCGCCTTATTAAAACTACTCGCCTATACGACTATAGAATGTCATGACAATCACGAGGAGTAGTAGATTCGTCAATAATGAAGGAGGTCTGGCACCTCACAACACCGGGACAGGAGTTGCTCAGTTCACAATAATGATGCCCGAGCAATGATGCATGATATGCTCGATTAGCAACGATGTGAGTTTAGGGATCTCCTAGCTCAAGAGCTACCTAATTTTAGAGGTGGAACGCCTGTGATTAAATAACCAGTAGTCGTTGAGCAAGTCAACAATGAACCGATTCATTCTCATGTAGAAATGGTTCAGGAAGGAAATAATTATGACTCGGAAAGTTATCAAGGACCAGAGCAACCAGAGGTCTGTAGGAATGATGAACCCAGAGGCTACTGCATTTATAAGGATTTTACGACTTGTAAGCCATCATCATTTAAAGGGACAGAGGATCCAATAGGAGTCATGGATTGGATTTCTGAAATGGAGTTGGCTTTCGTAACGTGTGGATGCACGCGGAAGTTGCAGACCACGTATGATGTGAGGCAGTTCAAAGGCACAACATTTCGTTGGTGGAACACGTTAAGAATGATATTGAGTACTAACAAGCCACTGCATCTGACGTGGAAAGGATTTTTGACCCACTTTAAGAGGAAGTTTTGTTTAGCTGAGAACATGTTAAAGTTGGAGAATCAACTCCTAAACTTAAAGAAGGGAGGCATGACGGTTGATGAATACACCAATGCTTTTACAGACAAAATGCATTTTTCTATGTGACTTGTTCCAGAAGAACTAGCCATGATTGACAGGTATGCCAAGGAGCTACCTTGGGAGTACATTGTGCCAGTGAAGTAGGCACCTACCTTTGATATAGTCGTCTGGGCTGCAAAATCTATTGAAGGAATGATGAAGAAAAAGATAGTCAACAAGGTTGAAGTCATTGAGAAGAGGAAAGATGATGGATTCTTGGGAAACAACAACAACAAAAATAACAAGAAAAGGAAGAAGTTCTCCAAGTCGAACAACAAATCTGAAAGAAGTCAGGAAGAGAACTGGTGCGCTCAATGTAAGAAAAAGCACTTTGGCGACTGCATCATCTACTTTAAGTGCAAGAAGCCATGGCATATTTCTACAAATTGACCATTGAAAGGAAAAGTTTGTTTTAATTATGGTATGGAGGGGCACATGAAGGTGGAGTGCCCAAAAGTTAACAAACCAATCCCAAGGATCATGCCACAAAAACCCAAGGGTCGAAGTTACCGGATAACCCTCAATGAAGTAAAGGAAGAGACTGATGTTGATTCAGGTACATTCTTAGTTAATCAAATTCCTGCAAAGATATTATATGATTCTGGAGTGGATCACTCCTTTATATCACATGAATTCGGTAGAAAACTTAGATTATCACCACTTGGCTAAGTACCCCTATCTTAGTAGAAGTAACTGGTGGTAGGAATGTATTTGTTAACAATAAGTTAGAAATTGTAACTATTGACTTGTAACATCCCAGGAAAGCAAATGTGGTCGATGATGCTTTAAGTCGCAAGTCGGCTAGTACTACTATTGGGGGCCTATGTATGAGGATTTCTATCATTTTGCCGCTTCTGGATTTGATTAGGGAGGCTCAAGTTGAGGGAATCAAGAAGGAAAACTGGAAGCAAGAGAGAATTAGGGGTAAGATTGACTCGATACATTCGGGTTTGGGTTCCAGATTTTGGTGGAGTCAGGCAGACTGTGGTGGAAGAGGCACATAAGTCTAGATTTTAAATACATCCCGGAGCCACAAAGATGTATCAGGATTTGAGACTTAGTTACTGGTGGTCATGTATGAAAAGGGAGATAGCATGGTATGTTAAAAGGTGCTTGACTGGTCGGATGGTCAAGACCAAGCACTAGAGGCCGCACAACAAGCTTCAGTATTTCGAGGTTCCCTTGTGCAAATATGTCACACCCCCAAACCAGAATGGCGGAAACACTCGGGGGTGGATGACTTCACGTAGTATCATAACAATTGAATATTGTAAAGAAAGTAACACAACCATCATATATATAATAAAAACGTACTTTGTTGCGTTATACATGTTTCCAAAAGAATATTACAATATGATGATGTAAAATGTTTAATAATAATCTCCTTTAGCGTTCCTTCTTCAAAAGCTGGTAGTTACCTGTATTACTGATTCCCTGAGAAATACAAGTGGTTTCGAAAAAGTGTCAACAATAAAGTTGGTGAGTTCATAAGTGTTTTGTATTGAAAAGTATGTCTTTTTGGTAGAAAATCGATGAACGTGGTTTTCGGAAAATCCAATATTTTCTGTATATAGTTTGAAAAGTTCCCAAAGTTGGAGTGCGTTAGTATTTTTCGTACTTGAATGATAAAGATAAACTTTGTGCTCAAAATAATGTAATTACTGAATGCATATATGAGTCTCGTAAATCCATCTTGTTTTTATACTTTCGTGTGAGTTTTATAACCATACTATTGACACAGACTGCCTGTAACAACATTCTTCAGGTGTTGTAGTGTTATGACAATTGTCACCCCAGACCTGCCGGTCTAACTGTAGCTAACAGTTTAGGTGCGGGTTTGTCAATCCCGTATAGATCTATACACAAGTATCATGCTCTCCCTCCAAGAGATTATGGTTTATAATACAGGACTTGAAATGCATACATAAGAGTACATTGAAGTTTGAATATCTCACATCACTTAGTATAAATAGATTTACGATAAGAAAGACTTTATTTCATTTGTGTTGAAAGTATTTCGTTTTTCAAGATGTATACGTAAGAATGTATGGATAACTTGTTAACTATACCCATTACAGTTTTTCAGAAGTATGTTCCAATTGGTGAAAGTAACTTGATGATATACTAAACTTTATAATTAAAGTAAGATGTTGGTATCGATAAATAATAAGATAGATGTTGCATCTATGTTTATAAACGATACGTTTACTTGTATGGTACTTTTATTCCCCCCCCCCCTAAAACATGAAAAGACTTGAAAAGTTGGGGTATGAACTCACCTGTTTGGTTTGAAGAGAGTGGGACTAGAGTCGAGCAGAACTTCAACCGCGGAAAGCTGCGTCTTCGAGCTTCTCGGGGATCTCGGTAGCGTAGAACCTTCGTCGGGGGCTCGGGTACGGAAATCGAGGGTGTCGGGATGGCTTCTGGTGCTTGTAAATGTGTGAGAGTGAGTGTGGGTTTGAGAATGCGTGCCAAAAATCCGGAGCTTATGCCTTCTATTTATAGGGCTGGAAGGACGAGTACGCTGGGCGTACCACCGGAGTACGCTGGGCGTACTTCGGTTACGTTGGGCGTAACTTTGCGTTATGGCTTACGACTTGAGTCTAGCTAGGTGTAGAGCTGCAGCCGATGGGACTCGACCCTGCACCTGAGTATGCTGGGCGTACTCCTACATTACGCTGGGCGTAATCCTGGCTTCCATCTTCTAAATTCCGTAACTTTCGCGTACGGGCTCCTTTTTTCGCGTTCTTTATATCCACGCATAGGTGAGATTATGCTCTACAACTTTCATTTAGACTCCGTCGGCTAGTTTTGACTTTATTTTTAATGCTATGTTTTTAATAGGCCGGGACTGCTAAAGTCCGTTAAAATTCATAGTTTCTTTATCCGACGTCAGTTTTCATTTGTCTTTTTATCATTTTACTCCTATTGTGGAGACCTTCAACTTTCATTTAGGTTGCGTTAGCTAAATATCGCTCGATCTTCGATTCGAGTTTTTAGCCCTCTACTACTGTTACGAAACTTAGAAAATTCGTAACTTCTTCATACGAGGTCCAATTTGGGCGATCTTCTTATGTACGTTTACAGTTTAACGAACTCTACAACTTTTGTTTAGATACTTAAGGCTAAAATGCGTTTTATTGAAATCTCACTTTTTACATTAAATAGTGTTTTACCGGGTGTGTCGTAAATATTTGAGTGGTTATAGTCTCTTTAATATAACTCGGTTTCGAATGTTCTTTATGTTTTTGGAAACCTTGGCATGATATCTAACATTTGATGCATCCTAATTTAGATATTTGAACCCTTTATTTTTTAGGTTAATTTCGTTGATTCCAAATAGTTTTCATTGTATTTGACTTTTGAGGGTTACATTTGCTTTTGGAAAATATAGGGTTGTCACATCATCCCCCCGTTAGAGGGAATTTCATCCCGAAATTTAATCTGAGATAGAGTTTACAGGTTTGGAAAAAGTTGTGGGTACTTTTGTTTCATCTGATCCTCGCGGTCCCAGGTGTATTCGGGTCCTCGCTTGGCGTTCCAGCGGACCTTTACAATAGGTATGCGGCTTTGTTTAGTCCTTTTAATTTCCCAATCCATGATCTCTACTGGTTCTTCTACGAATTGGAGATTCTCATTTATTGCAATTTCGTCTAGAGGGATGACAAGGGTCTCATCGGACAAGCACTGCTTTAGGTTTGATACGTGAAAGGTAGGGTGCACGTTGTGGAGTTCCTGAGGTAATCGAAGTTTGTAAGCCACCGGACCGATTCTGGCAACGATCTCGAAGGGTCCAATGTATCTTGGGTTCAGTTTCCCACGCTTTACGAAACGTATTAATCCTTTCCAGGGTGAGACTTTTAGCAGGACACGGTCTCCAACCTGGAATTCCAAGGGCTTCCGTCTTTTATCCGCGTAACTCTTTTGTCTGTCCCTTGATGCTTTCAGTCGCTCCTGAATCTAAATAATCTTTTCCGTAGTTTCCCTTATGATTTCTGGCCCAGTGAGCGTGTTGTATGTTGCTTGTCCTTTTGCTAGTTGTGTGTCCCCCACTTCAGCCCAGCACAGAGGTGATCTGCATTTACGGCCGTAGAGGGCTTCGAATGGGGCAGCCTTGATACTAGTGTGGTAGCTATTGTTGTACGAGAACTCGACCAAGGGTAGATGGGTGTCCCATGCTTTGCTAAAATCGATTACGCAAGATCTCAACATATCCTCTAGGGTTTGTATGGTTCTCTCACTCTGGCCGTCAGTTTGTGGGTGATAAGCAGTACTCATGTCTAGTCTTGTTCCTAGAGATTTTTGTAGTGACTGCCAGAACCTTGAGGCGAATCTACTATCTCGGTCTGAGATAATGGGTATGGGCACACCATGCATTCATACAATCTCTCTAAGGTATGTTCTAGTTAGTTTCTCCAATTTATCCGTTTCTTTGATCGGTAGGAAGTGCGCTGATTTAGTTAACCTGTTGACGATCACCCAGATGGTGTCGAGTCCGCTTGCCGTCTTGGGTAATTTGGTTATGAAATCCATGGTTATCCGTTCCCACTTCCATTCGGGTATTTCTGGTTGTTGCAACAATCCTGAGGGCTTTTGGTATTCTACCTTGACTTTGACGCATGTCAGACATTTGCTCACGTAGGTAGCAATTTCGGCTTTCATGTTCGGCCACCAGTACAGTTTCTTGAGGTCGAGATACATCTTATCGGAGCCGGGATGTATGGAGTATCGTGTCTTATGGGCTTCGTTCATGACGACTTCTCTGAATCCGCCAAACTTTGGTGTCTAGATCCGATCCATGAAGTAACGAACTCCATCATTCTTGATTTCAAGCTTCTTATCCATTCCCCTTAAAGCTTCCCCTGTCACATTTTCAGATTTTAGGGCTTCTATTTGGGCTTCCTTGATTTGCATGGACAGGTGTGAATGGATTGTCATAGTTAAAGACTTCACTCTGCGGCCCGAGTATTCCTTCCGACTGAGCGCATCAGCCACTACATTAGCCTTCCCGGGATGATATCGAATTTCGCATTCGTAATCACTTAGTAATTCTACCCATCGTTTCTGTCTCATGTTAAGTTCTTTCTGGTTGAGGATATGCTGGAGGCTTTTATGATCGGTGAAGATTGTACATTTCGTGCCGTAGAGATAGTGCCTCCATATCTTTAGAGCGAAGACGACTGCTCCTAGCTCAAGATCGTGCGTCGTGTAGTTTACTTCGTGCGTCTTTAGTTACCTTGAGGCGTAGGCGATGACCTTCCCTCGTTGCATCAGGACACACCCATGTCCTTGGTTTGATGCATCGCAATAGACCACGAAGTCCTCTGTTCCTTCTGGCAAGGTTAGGATGGGCGCACTACATAAGGCTCGCTTTAGTGTCTGAAATGCGATGTCTTGTTTTTCTCCCCGGTTGAAGGTCACACTCTTCTGAGTTAGGGTGGTGAGTGGCTTGGCAATCTTTGAAAAGTTATGTATGCACCTTCGGTAATACCCGACGAGTCCCAAAAATTGCCGGATTTCTATAGGGGTTCTTGGAGTCGTCCAACTCTCTATTGCCTTGATCTTGGAAGGATCCACGTGTATTCCTTCTTTGCTTACAACGTGTCCTAGTAAATCTACTTCCCGAATCCAAAACTCGCATTTTGAAAATTCCGCGTATAGCTTCTCTTTCCTTAATGTTTCCAAAAATTGGCGGAGGTGTTGGTTGTGTTCTTCCTGGCTTTTTGAATAGATGAGTATATCATCTATGAACACGATCACGAATTTATCCAGGAAGGGATGACATACTCGGTTCATCAAGTCCATGAACACCACTGGTGCATTTATCAATCCAAAGGGCATTACTACAAACTCGTAGTGACCATAGCGTGTTCGAAATGCCGTTTTGGGGATGTCTCCTTCCAGCACTCGCCGTTGGTGATAACCAGATCTTAGATCGATCTTTGAGAAGTAGCTTGCTCCCTGTAGTTGGTCGAACAGATCGTCTATGCGCAGTAGGGGATATCGGTTCTTGATCGTGAGTTTGTTCAGCTCCCGGTAATCGATGCACATGCAAAAAGATCCGTCCTTCTTCCTCACGAATATGACCGGTGCTCCCCATGGTGAGAAGCTCTGTCTGATGAAGCCCTTGCTCAGTAGCTCGTTTAGTTGACTGGATAGTTCCTGCATCTCGGCTGGGGCTAGACGGTAAGGCGACTTTGCTACTGGAGTAGCTCCGAGGATTAAGTCGATTATAAACTCGACTTGGTGTTCTGGTGGGATTCCTGGGAGATCTTCTAGGAAGATGTCTGGGAAGTTGCAGACTTTCGGAATGTCTTTAATGTTCTTCAGTTCTTGTTTCTGGTCTACTACGTGAGCTAGAAAGGCATGATATTCCTTGTGAAGATATTTTCGTGCTTTAATACAGGAGATGATTTGTAAATTTGTACTAGGTTTGTCACCATAAATGACAAGAGTTTCGCCGTTTGGCAGATTGAGGCGAACGGCCCTTTCGTGACAAAGTATATCGGCATGGTGAAGACTTAACCACTCCATACCGATGATGACATTAAAACTTCTTATCGAAATGGGCATAAGGTCAATTTGAAATAAATGCTCGTTTAAATTTAATGTGCACCCTACGTACATATCGTTTGTGCTTTCCATTTTACCGTTTTCCATTTCTACAGTGAACATTTTATTGAGTGGTTGGGGTTTTTGATTAAGTAGGTGTTTGAATTTATGACTCACAAAACTTCTCTCCGCACCGCAGTCAAAGAGTATGCATGCATAAATGTTGTCGAGGAGAAACGTACCCGAAACCACCGTGGGGTCAGCTATTGCTTCATTTTGACCTATCGCCAGCACTCTCCCAACACCGCCAACATTCTTCGCCTTGGGGCAATCCCTCTTGTAGTGCCCAGTTTCTCCACACCCATAACATGCCTGGCTTATCCCAGTACCAGGAACTTGAGTGATTGGTCGTACCGGTGCCTTACAGAAACGGGCAGTGTGCCCTTTCCTGTCGCAGTTTTTACAGTGCATTTCGCGGCAATTACCGTGGTGATGGTAGTTGCATTTGTTGCACTTTGGTAGGTTCCCAGCATATTGTTTGGCTGGCGCAGGGGTAGCAAGAGTTGTAGTGGGAGCAGTAGCGGCCTGAACCGCCACCATTTGTTTCTTCGAAGGTTCTTGCGAAGTTTGCCCCTTTCTCTTGTTCCGGAATTTCTTCTTGCTGTTGTTGTTGGCATTGTTATCGTTGTTGTTGTTCCCTTTGGTTGGTTCAACGACGATAGTCGTGACGCCTTGACAGACACCATGATCAACGAGAGATTGCGCCAGTTCCTTGGCACTATCGAAGGTCATGGGTTTGGAGGCTAACACACTCCCTCGAAGTTGGGGTGATAGTCCCCAGATGTACCTCGCCACCTTTTGGCTTTCTAGGATCAACATCCCTGGGCAAAGTATTATCAAGTCACTGAATCTGTTGGTATAGCCTGCGATGTCCAAGCCTACCATCGTAAGGCCCCACAGTTCCTGTTCGAGCTTCTGAATCTCGCCTCTTGGGCAGTACTCTCGTAGGAGCATTCGTTTCAAGTTTTCCCAACCCATGGAGTTCGCCACCACTAGGATTAGTGCCTTGACATGGCCGTTCCACCATGTCAGGGCTCGTTCAGAGAAAGTAAAGGCAGCAAATTTTACTTTTCTTTCTTCAGGGCATGCGCAAATTTTGAATACAGCTTCCGTTTTCTCTATCCATTGGATAGAGCCATCACTCCCCCAGTCCCATAAAAGGGAATAGGTTTTTCGTTGGTGAAGTCTTTGTAAGTACATACCCCAGAACGGCCTTGGCTTTGGTCATTTGTAAAGCTGTTTATTCCTCCTCCTGACCCGTTGTTGCTCATTTGAGCCATCGCCGCGGTTACAGCGGCTATTACAGCAGTCTGGAACATAGCTGCATCCATAGTTGGAGGGGGCGGTGGAGGTGGTGTTGGCGCTGAGTTTCTGCGTGCTGATCTACGAGGAGGCATGTTCTAGTAGAGAAATAACAATGAACACTATAAGTTTCTAATGACTTGACAATCGTGTACTAGAGGGTTAGTTATATCTTGTAATTTGTTTTGACTTTAGTTTATGGTTTCAAAGTAGATATAACAATTTAGATAATCCCATAAGTTTCGAGAGGTATGTAAAGAAGTACTTCATATTTATATATATGTCACACATACGCTGCGTTACATTATGCTTCGTGTTTAGGAAAAATTTGACCTAACTAAAGGTCTCCGATTACAAGTACAAAGGAAATAAGAAAAACTTTATCCGGGGTCCTATTCTATATCAAAATTGTTGGAGTTGAGCAAGTTCTACTTGCGGCGTGTTGTGCGTTTAGAGCTAGACTCGGCATCCGACTGCTTGACTCCCATTAGGCGCCTTTCAAGAACTGCTTGTTGTTCCTTCATCTCTTTTATTTTTGTCAGTGTTGTCACCATTTAGTTCTGAAGCATCCCTGTGTGGAGTCGGGTACTTTCGTGTAGTCCTTCCAGACGATGGATGTCTGCGGCGTTACCCTGTGTAGCAGCATTGATCTCATGAACTCTGGCCGCTTGCTTGTATGCATGGTAGTTCTGGGTAGCTATAGTACCGACAATAACGGGAAGCGCTCGATCAGTTGAACCTCCCCCACTGACATTGTAAAAATCTCGACACATGCTGACAGGAGGGCGTACACCTAGTTGGCGGCTCCAGTAGTAGAGGTGGCTTCCCCAGATGGGAATGGGTCCTGGGTGATATGGTCTAACTTCGGGAGGATGAGGGATAGGAGGGTTGATTACTTCCGGCTTGGAGTCTGTTCCATTAGTATCTTCTTCTTCCTCCTCGACCTCCTCGTCGACTTCGAATTCCTCTTCGACTTTGACTTCGAATTCTTCTTCGACTTCGTCTTCGATTTCCTCCGGGTCTTCTTCTGGGTCTTCTTCTATCCATCCGCTGTTGCCTTGGTTTGGGTAGTAGGGATCTCCCAGTAAATGGAATCCGGCCATTTGTCTGTACTAGGATAGAGGTATGAGAATTTCATAAGAAAAGAAATTTCTATTTAACGACATCCTATGTTTAACTACATCTTAGGGTGTGCAAGTTTTTCATTTTACTATTATTTTATAATAATACTCCTATAGTATTTCAGATTTGCGAGTCTAATAAAAAGAATTTTATTTGGTAATTTTTTGACTTGTTGTCCACTACGTACGTTGGCCAAATCCAGGATAAATATAGTTGATCAGGCTATATTTATTCTCGATTTGCTTACATACCTCGAGGCTCAATCGTAGTGTCACAACTTGCCTTAATACATTTTAGAAACTTTGTTATGATACGAGACTGATACATGCGAGTAAAAATGTATGTTTTTAAAAGAAAATAGATTGTTTATGAAAACGTTTTGTCAGAGGGTTTTTGGTCCCCTTTGCATTTATAGTTTGTATATCCTATGTGGTTCGATATACTTAGTTCACTATAAACAATGCTCTGATACCAATCTGTCACACCCCCAAACCAGAATGGCGGAAACATTTGGGGGTGGATGACTTCACGTAGTATCATAACAATTGAATATTGTAAAGAAAGTAACACAACCATCATATATATAATAAAAACGTACTTTGTTGCGTTATACATGTTTCCAAAAGAATATTACAATATGATGATGTAAAATGTTTAATAATAATCTCCTTTAGCGTTCCTTCTTCAAAAGCTGGTAGTTACCTGTATTACTGATTCCCTGAGAAATACAAGTGGTTTCGAAAAAGTGTCAACAATAAATTTGGTGAGTTCATAAGTGTTTTGTATTGAAAAGTATGTCTTTTTGGTAGAAAATCGATGAACGTGGTTTTCGGAAAATCCAATATTTTCTGTATATAGTTTGGAAAGTTCCCAAAGTTGGAGTGCGTTAGTATTTTTCGTACTTGAATGATAAAGATAAACTTTGTGCTCAAAATAATGTAATTACTGAATGCATATATGAGTCTCGTAAATCCATCTTGTTTTTATACTTTCGTGTGAGTTTTATAACCATACTATTGACACAGACTGCCTGTAACAACATTCTTCAGGTGTTGTAGTGTTATGACAATTGTCACCCCAGACCTGCCGGTCTAGCTGTAGCTAACAGTTTAGGTGTGGGGTTGTCAATCCCGTATAGATCTATACACAAGTATCACGCTCTCCCTCCAAGAGATTATGGTTTATAATACAGGACTTGAAATGCATACATAAGAGTACATTGAAGTTTGAATATCTTACATCACTTAGTATAAATAGATTTACGATAAGAAAGACTTTATTTCATTTGTGTTGAAAGTATTTCGTTTTTCAAGATGTATACGTAAGAATGTATGGATAACTTGTTAACTATACCCATTACAATTTTTCAGAAGTATGTTCCAATTGGTGAAAGTAACTTGATGATATACTAAACTTTATAATTAAAGTAAGATGTTGGTATCGATAAATAATAAGATAGATGTTGCATCTATGTTTATAAAACGATACGTTTACTTGTATGGTACTTTTATTCCCCCCCCCCCTAAAACATGAAAAGACTTGAAAAGTAGGGGTATGAACTCACCTGTTTGGTTTGAAGAGAGTGGGACTAGAGTCGAGCAGAACTTCAACCGCGGAAAGCTGCGTCTTCGAGCTTCTCGGGGATCTCGGTAGCGTAGAACCTTCGTCGGGGGCTCGGGTACGGAAATCGAGGGTGTCGGGACGGCTTCTGGTGCTTGTAAATGTGTGAGAGTGAGTGTGGGTTTGAGAATGCGTGCCAAAAATCCGGAGCTTATGCCTTCTATTTATAGGGCTGGAAGGACGAGTACGCTGGGCGTACCACCGGAGTACGTTGGGCGTACGCGTTACGCTGGGCGTACTTCGGTTACGCTGGGCGTAACTTTGCGTCATGGCTTACGACTCGAGTCTAGCTAGGCATAGAGCTGCAGCCGATGGGACTCGACCCTGCACCTGAGTACGCTGGGCGTACTCCTACATTACGTTGGGCGTAATCCTGGCTTCCATCCTCTAAATTCCGTAACTTTCGCGTACAGGCTCCGTTTTTCGCATTCTTTATATCCACGCATAGGTGAGATTATGCTCTACAACTTTCATTTAAACTCCGTCGGCTAGTTTTGACATTATTTTTAATGCTATGTTTTTAATAGGCCGGGACTGCTAAAGTCCGTTAAAAATTCATAGTTTCTTTATCCGACGTCGGTTTTCGTTTGTCTTTTTATCATTTTACTCCTATTGTGAAGACCTTCAACTTTCGTTTAGGTTGTGTTAGCTAAATATCGCTCGATCTTCGATTCGAGTTTTTAGCCCTCTACTACTGTTACGAAACTTAGAAAATTCGTAACTTCTTCATACGAGGTCCAATTTGGGCGATCTTTTTATGTACATTTACAGTTTAACGAACTCTACAACTTTTGTTTAGATACTTAAGGCTAAAAAGCGTTTTATTGTAATTTCACTTTTTACGTTAAATAGTGTTTTACCAGGTGTGTCGTAAATATTTGAGTGGTTATAGTCTCTTTAATATAACCCGGTTTCGAATGTTCTTTATGTTTTTGGAAACCTTGGCACGATATCTAACATTTGATGCATCCCAATTTAGATATTTGAACCCTTTATTTTTGAGGTTAATTTCGTTGATTCCAAATAGTTTTCATTGTATTTGACTTTTGAGGGTTACATTTGCTTTTGGAAAATATAGGGTTGTCACAAAATAGGAATAGATCGTCGTGGATTTTATCACCAAATTACACAGGATGGCTAAGGGATTTGATACGATATGGGCTATTGTGGATCGTCTGATCAAGAGTGCCCACTTTGTAGCTATTCGGGAGAGTTCCTCGGCCGTGAAATTGGCTGATGTGTATGTGCACGAGATTATTTCATGGCATGGTGTTCTAGTTTCCATTATATATAATCGGTATGGTCGGTTCACTTCTCAATTTTAGCCGAGATTCCTTGAGGAACTGGATATGAGATTGCACTTCAGCACCGCTTATCATCCACAAATTGATGGCCATAGTAAGTGTACCATCCAGACGCTTGAGGATATGTTGAAAGCCTATGTTATTGATTTCGGTGGGAGTTAGGACTCCTACCTTCCTCTAGCTAAGTTTTCATACAATAACAACTATCACTCTAGTATTGGTGTGATGTCGTTTGAGCTTCTTTATAGGAGGAAGTTTCATACAACAATCTATTGGGGGAGTTCGGTTACATAGTCATGGTAAAGAACAAGGTAGTCCTTCAAACGACAGGGTATATCCAGTAGATTAGGCAGAGGTTATAGACAGCTCAGAGTCGACTGAAGAATTATGTTAACAGACGTCGATTCGAGTTGGAATTCCAGTTTGACGATTCGGTTTTACTGAAGGTATCACCCTGGAAGGGTGTAATACGCTTCAGGAAGAGGGGCAAAGATGTAACCCTAGCATTTGTTACACTATAAAAGGAATCCCCTAGAGCCAAAATCAGTTGCACCTATCATTCTAAGAGTTTGATATTGATTTTGTGTTAACTAGCTTATTCTCTCAAGTCTCCTCTTGCATTTGGTGTTTGTGACACATTATAGGCATCACACTTGAGGTGCTAAAGCTTTCAAAGGCCAAGAACTACAGCTACATCAAGAGGTATTCATCTAACTATGAGTTTTTTTATTGTATATCCTTTATTGTATGCTAATTAGGATGTATGCTTTGGAGAATTGAAAATGCATGTATAATTGGAGAAAACATAGATCCAAAGCGTCTAGGGTTGCATGTGCACCATAAGAGTGTTATAGTGCTTAAAACCCAACAAGCTCTTCTTCTCGAGGCCTTCTAGCACTCCGGGACTCGCTACTAACTCCTAGGAGATGCTAGGGAAAATCCTTGAGGGTTTGGGTGATGGGTTTTGGTCCTAAGAACATCCTATGTGCTCATACAAACCCTAATGCTTGGATCTAGGTTTCTCTATTGTACATGCAAGTTATCCAAGACTATAAACCCTAATTCTATCATACAAGTAATCATATTAACATAAGAATGGGTTTAAGATATTACCTTGATTGTTATATAGCAATAACAATCCCAAATCTCCTTGTATTGACTTTAGAAAGCTTAGAGTCACAAATGTCACTCCTCTAATGGTTCATAAACACCATAAGCAAGAGGATGAAGAGGAGAGAGGATGGAGGCTGCCCAAAACGTATTCTAACCCTAGAAGAGATGTTCCCCACGTTTTTGAGCCTTAAGGGTTCTATATATAGTGAGGCTATTAGGGTTATCTAACAAGGAAACCCTAATTTGGATGCTTAAGCCCTAAGCAACCCATGGACTCCTTTAATTAGGGCCTTGGACGATTTCCTTATCGGTTTTTCCATAGAATGCATCCACTCCTTAATTTAAGACAATCCATGGCCCAAATTGCAATTATCTTATAATTACAATTCCAGTCCCTTAAGTTTAATTAATCTCTTTTAGTCACAAAACTAATTACCAATTAATTCTTGACTAATATTAATTAAACAATATGATTTCTCCTTTAATATATTATTCCCATAATATATTAATAAATCATATTTAATCCTTTCTCTCCATAATTCATCCTATCAAGTTGCTTTGGTGAAGGCAACCCAAAAGGACCATGCACCATCGGGTCAAGTACATACCAAAATAGTTATGGACTTAGACACTAATCCAACAGTCTCCCATTTGGATAAGTCTAATAACTATTATGCGTATGACTTCAGATCTCGATCTGCAATCGTAGCTTTCCAAAGCCGCTGTCAACTCTGATCCTATCAGATACGCGTGTCCTTAGATAAGGGATCATATATTCCTCCATTCTAGATATCATATAAGATATGATTTCAAATCATT
The DNA here is from genome assembly GCF_002870075.4 of Lactuca sativa. Taxonomy (NCBI): domain Eukaryota; kingdom Viridiplantae; phylum Streptophyta; class Magnoliopsida; order Asterales; family Asteraceae; genus Lactuca; species Lactuca sativa. The sequence goes on along the minus strand of NC_056630.2, from coordinate 123,154,485 downwards.
CTCTTTGTACTATATCCTGATTCCCGATTTATGACGACTGACTAATTGAACAAATCAAATTAGCCCTAGCCCGGCCGAGCATTTACGTTTGTCATTACTAAATCATCGAGGGGCCCAAAGATATCGCTTTTATCCTACTTTGGATAAAAGGAACGGATAAACTTTGATACAATGTTTGCTTGCACTCACTCACCGAATCACAAACAACAATATGATTTATAACACCAAGTTACTAGTGCGTTTACATATTATCAATGTGCAACCGATTTGCAAGATACAACTCACACATCTCGGTTTCAAGAATATAAGATGTTATCGTCTCACCAATCACTCGTGATGCAATTCATGGAGTGATCCAAGTGAGCGTGGGTTTAATCCAATGCTCAAATCATATTCATAAGCACTCATGAATGTTGCAGCAAACATTTGCTTATGTCTAATACCCTTTTAGACAATCCACACACCAATTCACGACAGTCTTCTTTCATATCTACTTCCAACATATGAACGACTGTGGTCCGTTCGAATAATTTGACTGTTCTTTAACCAATTAAATTATTCAGGAAGTCAAAACATGCAAATGTGAAACACAAGAATAATACTAATCCCATATGGCCTCAAACCTTTGAGTATAAATAAAACTCCTTTGATTTATCACCATATCGATTACTCATTATTTGTCGTTTTGGGTAATCAACTTCTTACTTGAATTATTACACTTGTCCTATGCTCTTAGGATGCACACAATGTTTACCTATGGTTCTCACTTTGTGAAATAGACCAAATTGAGCACATTTCCAATCATTCTCATTTCACAACTCCAAATCCTTTTTCCATAAGTGAAAGAATATCAAATTCTTGCTACTTATAGAATATGTTAGATTCTAACATTTTATGCAACGATCCTTTTGTAATGTCACTGCACTAAAGTCACAATGACTATTGCCAATGAAATTACAAAGTCCTCTATCGGAGATTGTTACAAGACAATTCCTTAGATATGATGTCTCTCACTCAAAGTACATTCCTTTGAACATCCTTTTGCATAAAAGTTTCTAATCTAGTCATAGATTTTTCAATATTCAATTCCCAATATGGACACATTTCCATATTTCCATATGACAACTTATTCTTAATAGAATCTTGTCTATTCGTAATGATGTCGATATGGTCCATACAATATGGAAACATTTCCATAATTTCCATATGACAACTCATTCTTAATAGAATCTTTTCTATTTATAATAATGTCGATATGGTCCATTCAATACCATGCTTCCAACTACTCACAAGCAACCAATCCTCGTCAAACTTTGGATTGTCCTTTGATAGTTGTTTAATTATTTTAGTCAAAACCGATTCTAGTCCCTTTTCCCTCTAAATGCGGTAGACATTTGGAAAATTTTAGAATGGTCAAACATTAAAGTATTTGCAATCGATCCTATACCCGAAGTGTATGGGACACGACGCATAATGTTTTATTTGCTATGTTCTCAAAATTCGAATTGTGAAGAGGAATGCCGTAATCATAATCGAAATTTTAAGAACACACTATGTACCTTTGACTAAATTTATTAACATTTCTCAACCTAATCCTTTAGATTTGAAATGAAGCATAATATTCTCTCCCTTAATTATAGCAAAACAACTTTACAACCCTTACGAATTTGCAAGGTATAACTCTTGTTTTCTATAATTAATATTGCCAACTTGCAATACTTTCCATAATAATCATACAATCATAACTTTTATGCTCCCACTATCATGATGATTACTATAAAACATAACGCTTATGCTCCCACTAGCTTCGACATGTATTCATAAACATCTTAACTTTCAGAAAACAACACCTATTGAATTTCTTAAGTCCATGTTTCTAATACTTAATGCTTTGATAACCTTTTATCAAGGCCTTTTGAACATATACACCTTTGACTTAGATAGTTCATATGTGTGTCTAAACAATTAAGACTAATTGCCAAACCTCACAATTCAAATTATGGAAAGGGATACCGTAACCATAATCGAAATTTGAGAATGCAATTTTACAATCACTATCTTCTTAAAATCTTTCTTAGTGAAAGTATTTCCTCACAATCATTTTCATGAAGGAGGAAATCTTATGACACTTAGATTTAAACGGTGTATGTGTTCCTATCCGTGTGAATTTGTTAAAACCAAGGTTTACGACAAATTCAAACTCATATGGATCGAACTTTCTTAATCTCGATTTCTTGCCTTATGGTAGCATAGCTGCCCACCATGTCTTCCAAGTAGTTAAGCAGCTCACCTTTTCTTATCAATGTACTTTCCATTGATCAAGGTCCTTGCCTTTTATGCATTCAAATGAGAACTCATAGGAATCATATGCATAATTAACTCAAGTGGAACGGCACAGAAACAAAAATAATGTCAACACGATAGGTTGTAAACCTCAACTCATGTGCTAGTGATGATCGATAAGGTCTATTTGATTTGTTCTTGAAACCTTTCAAGACCAATAAGACTCTCACTGACTCCTTGACATATAAGATTCTCTTTTCAACAACCATTTCTTGACAAACAAATATTCAAGAGTTAGTGTAGCTTTTATCAAACACTTCATAAATTGGTCCTAGTTGGTCTTTGTCTTATCCAAGACATCACAACTTTCCACATTTGATGAATGTTATAAACCTTCTTAATACTTATCACTCAATTTCACAATCTTAACTCTAAGACTTGTTTTTGGAATGAAGTATGATTGACTTCTTGATTTAACCATTTCTTCAATTCTTGATTCCTCTTCTTAGACATACAATTGTACTAAGACCCACTTAGAGGATCAATTGAGATATGGTTCTTAATCATTAAGACCCATCATAAAGCATAAAAGGTACTCTCCCTTCTTCTTAGAATGGAGAAACTTTTATCTTTCTGCCTACTTGATTCTTCTTATTCATTCTACTATTGATTTAAATTTTTTCAATCAATTCAGAATTACACTTAATCTTGTAAGTATAATCATATTTACTAAACCTTTAGTAAATCATGACGAATATCTTTGTTACTCCTATGGTGGACTTGATCAACAGGCAACTTTGTGTGCTCGATCTCCTAGTCCTTCACTTGACACTTTGTCAATGAATTAGTCTAATTTCCAAAATATGAAATTTCTCATACATCGTGCAACCAAGTTGCATGATTCCAAGTTTCTGTCCAATTGAAACTTGGGCGATGAGAAACTCTCCCTATTTGGTAAACTTTCGACTTTCCATAAATAACATAATAAGAACCAAATCCATTATTGTTAATAATAGAAACATTTTAACATCAATTTTTCATACACGCCATTGTAAGGATAATATAAATAATATAAAAATCAAAATTTATTTTATTGCGGAAAAATTTGTCCTTACAATGCAAATCATTGAAAAACTTATGCTAATACATCTTTCTTAGCAATCTAATTCTAACTCTAAGTAGTAGCTCAAGAATCTAATCTTTGAGAAATGCGATCGAAATCCATTCCTTCACGGTTAGATTCTGCTCACTTCTTCCCTTAAGCTTCCTTTCTTTTCTTCGATCCTACAAAACATCAATTGTAATCTTATCACATTATGTATTAAGAATCTAGAATAGAAGTTTAAAAGAGTTAGTTAATGGATTTTACCTATATTAGAGCCATACGTTTCGACTCTCCCATCTCTTAGATCTCTTAGGTAAATCGGGCAGCTTCGTCTCCAATTCCCTTTCTCTTGGCAATAAAAGCAAATTGACTCTTTTGGAACATGACATGGAACCACTTCAGACATTGCCTTTCTCTTATGATCAAACTTTTCGATCATAGCATGTTTTTCGTTGCTAGTGTCCATATCCATAGAGGTCTTGAAGGCAGATTCACCAATCAACTTTGCTCTTCTATTGCGCCAAACCATTGTTGATTCAGCAGCAATAAGCATATATGTGAGATCTATAAGGGTCACGTCACGGTTCATCATATAGTACTCTCTTACGAACTCACTATATGAGTTAGGAAGTGACTAAAGAACCCAATCAACAGCCATTTCCTCACAGACACCGGATCCCAACATTCTTAACCTATCAATGTGTGACTTCATCCCTAGGACGTGTGCACACACCGGATTTCCTTCTTTATGTTTACTTGCCAAAAGGGCTTGAGTGATCTTTAACTTTTCAAGCCTTCGAACTTGTGGGTTAGGGAGAATAATTGGAGGAGGTGGAGGAAGTGAAGCATGATCTCTCGTTCCTCGATCGAATCGTGGAATATCATCTTTATGTGGAATGCTTGTTCCACGGGATTTGAGAAGACCATAGTTGTCAAACTTTGACATCTACAAAACGGGAGAAAACGAATTCAAGTTAGTTGATTGATTGAGTCCTTAGTAAATCACCCAAATGAGATACTAAGGCTAGGACCCAACACAATATTCTACAACTCGGGAGAGGGATGTCGTAACCCAAATTGCAGAACATTTGAAGGTAAGTGAATGACGATTCACTAATTTCCACCATGAAAAACGAAAAAAAAAATTAAATTTTAAGTCTATGAAAATTCCTAGATCCTTTGAGATTCATTGAACATTTCAATGGCATGTTTAAATCTCGATATGCCCCTCTTGTTTGTGACTGGGATGCCGAGGATCACAAAGCGGGTGTGAATAACCATGCCAACTACATGGTGCCCCCACATGTTACAGTCATCTATTCGATGTGTCGGTAAACCATGCACGCTCCACCGAACTATGACAAACATTGAGTCACCCTTTGATACCTTTGCTTAGAACCATTTAGTGTGCCGGTAAACCACACACGCTCCACTAACGTCTTTGCAAGGGTACAAAGTGTAATTTCATGGAATTGCATCAATTCACTTTTGCCTAAGTAACTAAGATTAGGAATTTTATGAAAACATTTAGTTACTTTTATACTTCATTATACTTATAATGGAATGTTTTGTCCTATCCTACCCGTTCGGCTAACGACCCTCCACTAGTCAAGAGTGCGGTGGGTAAGAGTGGATACCCATTCAATCGCCATTTTATAGCCAATTTCCTTAAATACCCCTTATAGACCAGCTTCGTGAATGAGGCCTACTAACGGTAAGACTGATTTTTACTCATACATATATAATGTTAGACTTTTAATGTTATATATAGTATAGGGTATATTTTACACTTTTAAAATACTAGGTGGTCAAATTTAATAATTATACATTTAATTCAATTAAATTGTAAACCAAAACTTTTATGGATTTATTCAACCTCTTTTAATTATACACCTTAATTAATTAATAAAACCATAAGGGAGTGATTTGAACCTTTCAAAACATTACTAGGGTTTTAGATTTTAACATTCCTAATTAAACTTTTAATCAACTTTTAAATTCCAAAACTTGAGGGCAAGTTTTGAAACATTTCAAAACATTAGGGTTTAGAATTTTAAATATGCATGAAAATTAAACAATTAATCAAAATTTAAATTCCAAAACTTGAGGTCAAGTTTTGAAACCTTTTTCAAAACATTAGGGTTTTAACTATTTAAATTTCAAAACAACAAAACTTTTGGGTTCAAATTTAAACTATAAAACCTAAAGGGGAAAATATGAAAACCTTTTCAAAGCACAAGAATCAAATATCAAATAATCTAAATTAACATTTAATCACATAATTATCCATATTTGATTTATTTAATGATTTCTTGCAAAACAATTTACCAATTTAATCAAAATAATTAATCAATTATCACATAAGGAAAACAAATATTTTATTAATTGATAAATATCTTCAATTAGATCAAGAATATAGTCAAATATATCATAAAATCGGATTTATATTGATCTAATATGATAAGGCAACTATCCTTAAGCAAAAACAGCAAGAAATCCCGGTTTTCCCTCCTTCTGACGAGCCGACTCGCCGAGTCAGGCATGGACTCGGCGAGTCAGCATGGACTCGGCGAGTTCATCTATGGACTCGGCGAGTCCAGCCTCCAGAACCACAAAAATCGAATTTTTCAATCATATAATGCATCAATACAATAGAAACCAGTCTAGTCTCTGATACCACTGATGGGTTTTGGTCCTAAGAACATCCTATGTGCTCATACAAACCCTAATGCTTGGATCTAGGTTTCTCTATTGTACATGCAAGTTATCCAAGACTATAAACCCTAATTCTATCATACAAGTAATCATATTAACATAAGAATGGGTTTAAGATATTACCTTGATTGTTATATAGCAATAACAATCCCAAATCTCCTTGTATTGACTTTAGAAAGCTTAGAGTCACAAATGTCACTCCTCTAATGGTTCACAAACACCATAAGCAAGAGGATGAAGAGGAGAGAGGATGGAGGCTGCCCAAAACGTGTTCTAACCCTAGAAGAGATGTTCCCCACGTTTTTGAGCCTTAAGGGTTCTATATATAGTGAGGCTATTAGGGTTATCTAACAAGGAAACCCTAATTTGGATGCTTAAGCCCTAAGCAACCCATGGACTCCTTTAATTAGGGCCTTGGACGATTTCCTTATGGGTTTTTCCATAGAATTCGTCCACTCCTTAATTTAAGACAATCCATGGCCCAAATTGCAATTATCTTATAATTACAATTCCAGTCCCTTAAGTTTAATTAATCTCTTTTAGTCACAAAACTAATTACCAATTAATTCTTGACTAATATTAATTAAACAATATGATTTCTCCTTTAATATATTATTCCCATAATATATTAATAAATCATATTTAATCATTTCTCTCCATAATTCATCCTATCAAGTTGCTTTGGTGAAGGCAACCCAAAAGGACCATGTACCATCGGGTCAAGTACATACCAAAATAGTTATGGACTTAGACACTAATCCAACATTGGGGGTGTTTGGGAGAGAATTGGATGAGATTGGTGTGGAAAATGAGGAAAAACGAGTGCTAATTATAGGCTACCAGCTCTTGCGTATGTCAGGCGTACACAAGGGTACGTTGGGCGTACTGCTTGTTACGATGGGCGTAACCCTGCCAAGTGTCACAATCTCGTTCAAAGCCGTGGGGAGGAAGGTGTAGCCCTGATCTTGTTACGTGTCACTCGCTAGTTAATCCCAAACATTAATCATCTTCTAAATTCTGTAATTTTCGCATACGAGCTCCGTTTTTTACTTTCTTTATATCCACGTGTAGGTAGCGACGTGATATACAACTTTTGTTTAGACTCCGTCAGCTAATTTTGATATTATTTTTTAAAAGTTATATTTTAATAGGCTTAGACAGTTAAAGTCCGTTAAAAATTCATAACTTTGTCATTCGACGTCCGTTTTTTACTGTCTTTATATCGTTGAACTCCTATTAACGAGATCTTCAATTCTCGTTTAGGTTGTTTCACCTAAAAATCGATCGATCTAAAATTCAATTTTCGGGCTGTATATTGTTACGCTACATCTTAGAAAAAATCATAATGTCCTCAAACGAAATCAGATTTGGACGTTCTCTATATGCACGCTCTCGTTTTAACGTATACTATGACTTTCTTTTAAATCTTTAAGGCTAAAAAGTATTTCGTCAAAAACTCACTTTTTACGATACGTGGAGTCGTGTCGGTTTCGTCGCAAAACTTCAACGGGTCATAACTTCTTCGTTATAAGTCAGATTTCAGCGTTCTTTATATGTACGAAATCTTTGTGACATATACTATAATTTGGTTAAAATTATTTATTCTAAATAACCGTCTATCAAAAAGTCATTTTTAATGTTTATTATCTCTAAATTGATTAGCCTAAATCTGTGAGCGTTACATTTACACAGCAAGAAGGTGTTGATTTTTTTTATACTTATTCACCAGTTGCAAAACTTGTGACTGTGAAAATGCATATTGCTATAGCTGCTGCAATATCATGGAATTTGGTTCAATAGGGCGTGAATAACGCTTTCCTAAATAGAACATTAGATGAGGAGGTCTACGTGGATATTCCATTTAGTGTTCTTATTCGGGGGAATTAGTTAATTCCAAATCCATATCCAAATTTGTATGTAAGTTACACAAATCCATATATAGATTAAAGCAAGCCTCACCGTCAATGGTTTGAGAAATTTTCTCAATTCATGATCACAATGAGTTTTGAATAATCAAAATCTGATTACTCTCTATATAACAAGGGATAAAAAGAAAATTATATTGCATTATTGGTGTATGTCGATGACATCATTATAACTAGGTCTTCATTAACAGAAATTGCTAAAATCAAGTTATAATTGACTCATGCTTTTAAACTCAAAGATTTTAGTGCTTTAGGTTACTTTCTGGCATTAGAAGTAGCTAAATCTAGTAAAGATAATAATCTCCCTAATGACACCCAACCAATATGGAATGTGTCATGTGGTTTACTATTTTATTTTTTTTGGATGGTCCCATGTAATAATCTCCCCAATGACACCCAACTAATATTGAATGTGGCACTAGGATGGTCCCAATGTGGTTTACTATTTTTTTGTTAGTAACAATGAACAAAAAAAGCATTGCAATAATCTCCCCAAACATGCAAGAGACGTTTTGGGATAAAATTACAAAAAAAATAGTGATCAAAAATGTAATTTTCTTGATATGAAAATGGATAAATGATAATGGTCCCTATTCCCCAATACTTAAGTGGTTGCCTACATTTCTGTATCCATATTCATGAAATACTATTGGTTGAAGAAGATCATTAAACGGTTAAACCTCCACAATTTGTCGTTGTCAAAGTTCCACATTAGAAAAAGATTAAATAATTGATTCATGTAGTAGTGAAAGTTTTATGTTCTTCGGGGGTTGCTCCATTTGGGGGTGATACCACGAAGGTATTGGAGGATGAGCATCCATACAAACCACCACCTTCTATGCCGAGCACCATATTTTCATAACCTCCCCTTGTAGTGGATGTTGACAATGTCCTTGGGGGAATTAAATCATTCCCTAAAGGTACCTCGTATGGGAGAGACGGGTTGAGAGATCAACACATTTTGGATGCTCTTTGTGGAGAAGGTTCAACTATAGCCAAATACCTCCTACGTGTTATTACATATATGGTTAATCTATGGCTATGGAGAAGATGCCCTTCGAATTTGGCAGAATTTGTTGCCTATGCTCCTTTCATGCCGCTCTTAAAACCTTACAATGGAATACGACCTATTGCAATAGGCACTATATGGAGATGTTTGATTTCCAGGTTGGCTATGAAAGGTGTTGGTAAATAAATGACCAAGTATCTTAATGATTTTCAGTTCGGGGTCGGGGTATCGGGTGGTTCTAAGGCCGTATTACATAGCGCCAATAGGGTGTTGAGTGAGCGCCACGATGACGGATCTCTTTCCATGCTTACCATGGACTTCTCTAATTCCTTTAACCTTGTCGACAGACTCACATTACTTCATGAGGCCAGATTGAGGTGTCCTTCTATATCCTTGTGGGTAGAATTCTTATATGGTCAAGCAACAAGGTTGTATCTAGGCAACACATATATTTGGTCCACTACCGGGGTTCAGTAAGGAGACCCATTAGGACCACTTATCTTTGCCCTTATATTGCTACCGCTCTTGTATAATATTAGACACAATTGCAAGTTTCTTCTCCATGCATGGTACCTTGATGATGACACACTTATTGGAGATTCGGAGGAGGTGGCCAAAGCGTTGGACATCATTACGGTGATTGACCTAAAATTGGGCGTTCAGCTGAATATCAAGAAAATTGAGCACTTTTGGCCCCCATGTGATGGTAGGAAGCTACGTGATGGGCTATTCATGACTGAAATTGGGAGGCCGCCTTTGGGGGTGAAACTTATTGGGGGAGTTGTTGGTAGAGATGCTAGTTTTATTAGCAGCTTGGCCATAAAGAGAGCCAAAAACGCTATGAATTTGATGCGCCTTCTTCCACAATTGTCTAACCCCCAATGTGAGCTCCTTCTGCTTCGGTCTTGTATAGGTATTGCTAAGATTTTCTTTGGGCTGAGGACGTGCCAACTGTTCACATGGAGAAGGCGACATTATTCTTTGACAATGGGTTGTGCGGGGCGATTGAGGACATTGTGGTTTGTGGTGGCCCTTCCTTTGGCGACATACAGTGGCAAATTGCTTTCTTACCTATTAGATTTGGTGGTCTAGGTTTATACTCGGTAATAGAGGCTACCTCATATGCTTTTGTTGCCTCAAGGGCCCAATCTTGGGTATTGCAAGATGACATCTTACAGGATAGCAACATATATGGTATGGATTCTGATTATGATTGTGCCTTGACTTCTCTTCGTAACAAGCTCCTGGATATTGACCTTAGCAGTTTTACTACTAAAGACACCCCCCCCCCCTAAATCCCAGAATACACTAGCGAGTGCCCTTTCCTAAAATTGTCCAAGATATGGAAGTATATCTCGACATGACACCTCGATAGAAAGCGGTTTTCTAGTGCTTACGTGCACCACATGCTCAAGATTTTCTTCTAGCTATCCTTATAGATGGGCTCGGCCAACATATGTCTCCTGTGGAGTATCGTACTATCCTCAAATATCGACTCATGATTCCAATATTCCTAGCTGACGAGATATATCCGGTGTGTCGCAAGGCATGTTTGGACTCTTTCGGAGAGCATGTAGTTTACTGTAAAGAACTCTTGGGGTTAAATACAAACACAATATGGTTAGGGATGTTATATTTGACATATTTAAGCGTGTCGAGGTTTTCGCCAAGAAAGAGACACCTATGAATTTCTTGACTGACCCGACAAAATGGATGTTAACCCTTAGATCGGCTAACGTTTTGATTTTTTGATGGGTCGGAGGGAAACACGCATGTATGGACCTTATAGGGGTATCCCTTCTCGTGGGCTTGAGGGTTGAGGGTTTCACGATGGGACAGGCTACTTTAAAAGCTGTTATGGACAAAGTCACCAAACATGAAAAATCATGTATAGAAAATCAACACGTGTCCATCCATTTGTATTTAATACGTTTGGTTTTCTCGCACTGGATACGATGAAGCTTCTTAATAGAGTACAAGGGATCATACATAGCAATATTATATCTCCTAAATCTATGGATGTAATCTTTAAAAGAATTAGCTTTACCATACAAAAAGGATTAACATCGCAGCTTGTTGCTCATTTGTCATCTCACTTGTTATACGATAATAATTAAATTAATGAAAAGTATTGATTTTTAGGAAAAAAAAATTCATGTATCAAATTTGATTTCGTGATGACTTAATAGCATAATCTACCTCATCAAGTTTCTCAGAACTTCAAAATGGACGATGGTGACACTAGGCGTGTTGCAAAGGGATATTATTACTTATTAGTACACACATGATAACAACACATTTACACTCACAAACAAAACCCTCCAACCCAAAACAGTATCTCTATTACCATAAACAGAGACATCTCACCAAAATATTACAATTTAAGCATACAATTACAATCGACCCCCAAAAAATAAAAATAAAAACAAATTTCTTCCTATCAAGAAACCGATTCTTGATTTGCACCAAAAACCGGTTTCTATGTTCCCTCGTTGTCTACATTCAACGAACCATCTTTGAACAATTTCAAGCTAAGATTATTGTATCTCTCTCTTGAATATTGTCTAGATGCTTTCCTCCAATCAGTTCCTGCTTTCATCATTGCTTCAAATTCCTCATAGCTAATTCGCCCATCCTAAAACCATAAACAATTATCAAATTAAATGAATAAAAGCACACAAAAATGTGTTGAACGAACAAAAATAAAAAAATTGAACAAATACAAACCTTGTCTGTATCAACATCTAGAATAATTGCAGCAATGATATCCTCATTGTCAGTTTCAATTTCATCAACTAAAGCTTCCCTAAGCTCTTCTTCCTCTATATACCCACTTTTGTTTTTATCAAAAAACTCAAAAGCCTCTTTCAGATGATCATCACTTCCCATTTTTCTTAAGTGAACAGAAATAGCAACAAACTCTCCATAGTTCAAATACCCATCTTTATCAACATCACCCTGTACAAACATATTTAGTTACAATTTATTTGTCTCTTATATATGGTTAAGGGTATAATCGTCTTTTCAGTAAACCACAGTACTTACAGCATCCATAAGCATTTGAAGATCTGAATCAGGAATCTGATGACCAAGCTTCTGTAAACCAACTTTTAACTCAACCATGGTTATCTTCCCTTGCTTGTTGGTGTCCATTAAATCAAATCCTTGTTTTATCCCCTCCACTTCTTCCGCAGATAAAAGCTCAGCAATTACCTAAATTCATGATTATACAAATTTCAGCACTTTCAAATAAAGGTTAAAAACAAAACCCTAAAAATTTGAATCTTTTTGTTATACCCTTAATGCTCTCTTCTTGAGCTTGTTCATGAATGAGAACTGCTTTAATCTTGCTTTAACAGTTTCACCTAAAGAAACGTTTGGAGCCTTCTTGGCATTCTGTATCCATGGATGATCTGTACATTTTTGAAGATTTTTGAAGGGTTAAAGATGAAATTTTGAATCTTATGATCAATTGACTATTTTTAGTACACATAGGGTCCATAAACAAAAACTTTTTTGTCCTCTTTATATAATGGTATAAAGAAGACAAAAACTTTTCACCAACTAAACCTACTATTTGCATTTTTTCACAATAGTCATTTAACTTTTTTTTTTGTACACCTAGGTCCCTAAACAAAACTTCTATGCCCTATTTATACTGTTATAAATTATAAAGTGTCTAAAAAAAGTTTAGTAACCATATTGATGGGAAAAAGAAGAATGAAACAAAAAGAAACATAAGTAAAATGTTACCTAAAACTCCTTGAGCAGAAAGGCGTAAATTAGGGTCAGGATTAAGCATCTTTTTAACAAGATCTTTTGCATTATCAGATACCACAGGCCATGGATCCCTCTTGAAATTAACAACCGATTTAATAATCGCTTGTGCAACTCCTTGTTCGGTTTCTTCATTCAAAATAACAAAATGTATTTTTAAAACTAACAAAAAGTAATAATAATAATTTTGTGAAGTGTGTATGAAGGAATTCAAACTCACCAGCCCAAAATGGTGGGACCCCACAAAGCAAAATGTATAGAATTACTCCAGCACTCCATACATCTATCTCGGGACCATAGTTACGTTTCAGGACCTCAGGAGCCATGTAATATGGGCTTCCTACTATTTCATTGAATCTTTCACCTTTTTAAGATTAAAAACACCTTCATTTAGCAAAAATGGTGGAGAAAACATGTACAAAAATTATGATTGTTGATAGTTTTTACCTGGTTTGAAGATCACTGATAGCCCAAAATCAATGACCTTCAATGCTGCTGTTTCTTTCTTGTTTGCATACAGAAAGTTTTCAGGTTTTAGATCACGATGCATGACACCATGTTTGTGGCACATCTGTAGTAAGAAAAAAACACATTTGATTCGTAAAAACTTTCTTCAAGAAGTGGATATCAAATATGTTCATGTTATAAACATACAGGAAAAGATATATGGATAAATCTTGACCTGAATCACTTCAACAATGGTGCGAATGACACCTGCAGCAGCCCTCTCTGTGTAATGGCCCCTAGCAACAATCCGATCAAACAATTCCCCACCTTCACATAACTCCATAACCAAATGAACAGCATTATCATCTTCATAAGTGCCCTTCAAGCTCACAATATTCTGATGTGGTGGCATATGCTTCATAATCTCAACTTCCCTCCTTACATCTTCAATATCAATCCTCGTTCTTAGCTTCTTTTTTGAAATCGATTTACAGGCCAAGACTTCACCGGTAGATTTATCTGTACACATATATGTAATCCCAAACTCCCCTCTACCCATCTCCTTACCAAGAACATATGTTTGCTCAATTTCATGTCCTGTAGGGTTTTCAAGTACATATGATTTGTATCCTGTAGGGCGTGATGTATTCGGGCCATCGTAATCTAGAGAAAATGGGTTTGGTTTGTTTTTTCCCTTTTTATTCTCGTAATCAGTGGTGGAGGGTGTAGCACAACAATTACCCATATAATCGGAGCTTGAAGATCTAATCTATATCTTGACCTTAATTGTTCCAATTTCAGATTAATAGTATAAAGCTTCAAGATTCAAAGCGTTTTGGATCTTTACATAACTGGGTATCAGAAATTAGAATGAACAAAGAGTCAAGAACAGCCCAATTACTGTTATTTATAACATAAACAGTGAAACGGGTCAAGGACGGAGGGCCTACCTGGAAACAAATCAGATCTTGTACTTGTGCTTTGATTAGCAGCCTGATATGGGTTTTCGAGGGTACAAAGCAGATGACAAAATTGGCAAAATGATAGGAACCTGAAGGATGCTCCCAGGATTATCGGGAGATGTGGGTAGCGATTTGTCGACAGGATAGGGTTGAAGAAGAGGGATTTTCAGGGTATTAGCAACTCACTCATTATTGAGGAAATGGTCAACGCCTTCTATCAGCTTTTTATTCAACGTAAAATCGCAACTTGCTGTAGTGTTGTTTACCTAAACCCCTATTGGTATAATATTTTATGAGAAAGTGACAAAATGGCTAAATTTCTTAAAACTTTTTAATTAATATATAGCCAAAACGTAGACATCGTCGACAATGTAACCACTTATTTTGCAAAAAGACCATAGTAAAAAGACGTGGCTAGTGTGAAATGTTTAAAATGATTGGTTTTTTGGTTTTATGTTGCAACCAAAGTTTAAGTGGTATTTTTTGTGAAAATTGACTATATTTGAGATAGAGAGCGAATGTTTGTGGATCATTTATGCATATTTGAAAACTACGTAAACCAAAAAACATTATAGATGATTCTATCTTCGGTCTAAACCGAACACCGAGTGGAACCAAATTCTAGGCAACTATGTACCAAAGTGAAAATCGAAGTACAATTCAGTTTGGTTTGGTTTGAAAATCAAAAAAATCAAATTTTGTGGTTAAAAATTAAATCCAAAAGTTTAGAAGTTTCAAACATAAAATCAAAAGTTTTAAAAATATGAAATTTCGATTGAAACATAACATAAGATAGCAAGAATGGGTTAAAAAAATTGAACTTTAGGGATTTTAGAATTAAGTTGTGCTGTGTAATTTTTAAAATATAAAGAAATATAATATTTATTGGATAAAAAACTAATTAATTTAATTCATTAATTCGATTTGGTTTGGTTCGAACTCTACTAAACCATAGCTCAAAGCCTCAAACCATTAACCAAATTCCTAATTCAGTTTGGTCCGAAACCAAACTTAAAACCGAATTTAAAATTGGTTTGGTCCGAAATCGATTTTCGTTTGGCTTGGTTCCTGGTTTCTTTTGTTCTAAAGTAAATAATGTCCGCCCTAGGACACAACAACCACTTGGTAAATAGGAACTATTTCTATATTTTTTTCTCAAACAGGAACCAATCTGTCTATATGTAAACTACAAGGACCAAAAAAAATTATGCATGACGCTTCTCTTGGGAACACAACTATTTGGCAAAGAAAAAACTATAAAAATTGTCCATATGGTTTGCATATTTTTGGATTTGGTTTAAAATAGGTTTGACTTGCAAAAAAAAATTGTAGCGTCCCAAAAGTACTAATAAAAATTATGCAAGTTCAAACCATCAAATCCATACAATATTTATTTCAAAATCAATCATGGTAAAAATGTATCTCAAAAATCAGAGTAGAATGATAATAAATAGTGAGGAAAAGTCATCAGGGGATGATGTGCAGTCAAGTCGGGCCCTTCCCTTTAAAACTGAAAGTACCTGAAAATATTTAAACCACAATATTGTAAGCATAAAGTTTAGTGAGTTTCCCAAAATACCACATATCATACATATCATTGGGTCCAACCCTAGGGGTGTATTTCAACCCTATATGAGTGTTATGATCCAACCATAGTCTTATAGTCACTTCAAGACTACAACTCACCTGTAGCGTTTTTGCCATAATCCAATCATGGTCTTTCATGCAAGTCACAAAGACAAACAAATGATGTAATCTAACTACAGTATTTCATACAAGTATCGTGATCTAACCATAGTCTTTCATACAAGTGTTATGATCCAACCATAGTCTTTCATTCAAGATTCATAGAGACACTCTAGCAACCTACATAATATACTGAGGAAATTCCCCTCAATCTACAGACAAGACAATCACACGCCCAAGTTGATGATACGAAACTCCTCACACTAAACATATACACAATAAAATCCTAATCAACAATTAAGGTAATAACTAACATTCAAAGATTCTTGATTCATAGCTAATCCTCCATGGGGAAAAGACCAATTTGCCCTCCCAATACTAAAACCCAACACAATTGACCAAAAGTCAAACTGATAAAAAAAAGTCAATTGTTCGGCGCTACGCTCAACGTAATAAATACCTACGGTTGGCATAGCACACTGTGACATTTCCAATATTTTTTTACAAAAAAAAAAAAGATACTTTTCTTTACGCTTTAAAATCATAGTATTTTTTTTCTTTGCGGAAAATTTCAGTATAATAAAACATTTGCGGAAACTGTTTCGTTTTATTAAAATATCTTTGAGTAAAGATATTGTTTCAAAATACAAAAACTCTAGGATGTCATAATCAATATATAACATTGTTACAGCGCAAAGATGTCGAGTGATTTAAGAGACAACTTGGAATAGTGTTTTGTGATGCATATAAATTAAGTGGGTTAGACACATACAATTTTCAATCTCACGATATTATTATAATAATAACTTATAATTATCAACTTGCAAAACCAATTGTTACCAAACAATATAGATATATCCTTAACTTAGGTATTTATAAAATATTTGACCCATACATGCCCACCCCAATCGACTCTCACAAATCCTAGTCCACGACTATCAGGAAGAATCACCTTGTCTGGTGAATTTTTTAGAGCAATGGTTTGACTACACAACTAGGGGCTCCCTTGGTTGGTTTATGTTATAAAGGAACTGAAGCCATCAAAGTATTTATTGACTATAACATTGTCACTACATCTACTCTATGGGTTATATTTCCACACTAGCAATGTAATTCATAAGACCGTCTAGAATGATCAAGTGTTATTATCCTACTTTAGGAGATAACCAGACATACCCTTCAGTTGCCTAATCTGGACCTGCCAAAATTGACTGTCTAAAGGAATACTATTCATACTCTGCCAAAATTGACTGTCTAAGGGTTCCATACATATAAAGAATGCTGAAAATCGACTTCATACGAAGAAGTTATGCTTCTTCGAAGTTTCGCGATTAAACCAACACGGTTATGTGTATGGTAAAAACTGAATTTTCGAAAGATTACTTTTTAGCCTCACTGAAGTAAACGAAAGTTGTAGTAGTCGTTAAAACGAGAGTGTGTATATAGAGAATGTCTAAATCTGACTTTATAAGAGAAAGTTATGATTTTTCAAAGTTTCAGTGCAGTAGTATACGACTTAGAAACCGAAGTAGAGATCGGTTGATTGTTAGGAAAAACAATCTAAACGAGAGTTAAGGATCTCGTCCATATGTTTCCGTCGATATAAAGACAATCGAGAACGGATATCATACGAGAAAGTTATGAATGTTAAAGGACTTTAACAGTCTACGCCTGTTAAAGATATAACTTTAAAAATAAATTCAAAATTAGCCGATGAAGTAACGAAAGTTGTATATCTCGTCTAAAGCTTTCTGGGGATATAAAGAACATTGAAAACGGCGCTCGTATGAACAAGTTACGTTATTTTGAAAATATGGGAATTCGCGTACGCGCGAAGTGTGTCATGTGCACCGATGACAAGGCACACTCTGAGGGACGACACATGGCAGTGTCGGATGCCCCTCTCTTCCGAGAAAATGTGACATGACCCATGGAATTGGTGACACATGGCACCATGAAATAGTGACACTTGGTAGCTTCTATAAGAACGAGGCGTGGACGGATCAACATGCGACACGTGGCAGGAGGCTGGAGGAACCATCAAGGAGACCATCTGTGGAACGTCTTTGACCTTGCACGGCACGCCTCTGCTTGATGGTTATTACCTAGGATGAATAGATAACGTATGGAGTCATTATACAAAGCTCTATTTTGTTGATGATTCTGAGACGTAATCATCCTAGGGGGAGATAATTGTAACGCGCGCATATTCGAGCTAGTCAATTTAGACACAATAAGCGTCAAAAATTACCTTTTTTGATAGAAGATTATTTAGAATTAATAATCTTGACCAAGTTATAATATACGTCACAAGGGTTTCGTACATATAAAGAACGTTGAAATCCAAGTTATAAAGAATAAGTTATAACCCGTCGAAGTTTTACGGCTAAACCAGCACAACACCGCGTAACAAAAAAAGTGAATTTTTGATAAATTAGTTTTTAGCCTTAGCGGTCAAAACGGAGGTCATAGTATACGTCAAACCGAGAGTGTGCATTAAAAGAACGTCCAAATCTGACTTCGTATGAGGAAGTTATGAGTTTTCTAAGATTTAGCATAGCAGTACACAGCCCGGAATTCGAATTTTAGATCGATCAATTTTTAGCCGACACAAACTAAATGATAATTGAAGGTCTCATTAATAGAAGTTCAACGATAAAAAGACAGTCGAAAATGGAGTCCATATGTAGAAGTTATGAATTTTACATGGTCGTTAAACAATGTAATCTTCTCATACTGTTAAATTTATAATCAATTGAAAATTAGCCGATGGAGTCAAAAATACCTATGCGTGGATATAAATAACATCGAAAACGGACTTCGTATGCAAAATTTATGGAGTTAGAAGTCGGGATGGGTTGATGCGAAGTGGGTGACGTGGCGTGATCTGAGCCCTTGCTTCCTCCTTGCGCCTTGCCACCAGATGGTGACACTTGGCACCCAACTCAATGAGTTGGAGGCTCAGAACTTGCCGAGTTGATCCATTTTTCAGCATTAAAATACCATGCGAGGTCCACTTATTTTCCTCACACCTTAACCTCTCTCTCTCTCTCTCTCTAACTTCTCTCTAAACCCCTCCCAACCCTTAGTACTTCCCAAGTGCTAAGAGGCAAGTCCCAGAGCACCAAAAGGCTCCGTGAAAAAGAGCTTTCAGCTCGAAAGTTTTGCCCCCGCAAATCCCGTTTCCTAGCTAAACCCTCAGTAAGTGAGATGCAGAGTAAACCTAAATTAATTAAGAGGAATATTGGGTAGTATCTTCTTATGACTATGAGTGAGATTTACACGGAGGGTAGAACTTTAAAAATTGTCATCGACCCGAGAGCATGGATTAGACATAGTCATTTGTACTTAGTCCGAGAGTATGGAGAAGACATAGTTATTTGTCATTAATCCGGAAGTATGGGTTAGACATAGTCAATTGTTCCAACGATTGCATCTTACCGTGGGGTCTCTGATGTCCGGTCTTGACTTTCTGGCAAGTCAAGCAACGTTGTACAAACCAAGTTATCTCCCTCTTCATACAAGGCCACTAATAACTCAACTTCAGGTTCTTATACATCTTCGTGACACATGGATGGATCAAAAATTTCGACTTATGAGCCTCTTCTATCACTATCTGCCTAACCCCACCAATAGTCAAGACGCAAACCCTACCACACTAGGTCAACAAGCCCTAACTATCTCTGACGAACAATGGAATCTTTCCCATGATTCACTATTCCTTCCAATTTTCCTGTTTTCAAACCTTCCACCTAATCCCTCTTGATCATATCTAAAAGAAGAGAAACAATAACCATCCTTAGACATATATCTCCAATAGGTGCACTTACTGTTTTGCGGCTCAAGTCATCAGCCACAACATTGGCCATCTCGGGGTGACACAAAATCTCACAATCATAATCCTTCACCACATCCAACCATCTCTGCTGCCTCATGTTCAAATTTGGCTGATCCATCAGGTATCTCAGGCTCATGTGGTCAGTATAGATAGTACACCTAACCCCATACAAGTAGTGATGGATTTTGAGCATTCTAACACTTCCTAAGTGTACATGCAACCCTAATAAACCTTGGATCTATGTTTGACTAAGATACATGCAAAAATTATTTTCCAAGGTTCTTATCCTATCTAGCATGGCATGGGGAAATTGAATCAAATAAAGCTAGTAGAATTACTTACCTTGTAGTTGTAGTTGATTGCTTGGAGTTTTAGAGCCTAGCACCAATAGTGTGGATGCCTCAAATGGATATCACAAATCACCACAAACTTGGAACTTTGAGAGAATTGTCACAACTATCTTGAAATCGGCCCTCTTGCTTTACTCACCACTACTAGTGTGATTTCAAGAACCAAAGCCTCCTTTATATAGTGTGGTGGATTAGGGTTACATCCATGTAAACCCTAATACCCATGTCTTTTCATTTCCATGAGATCCATGGGTTAAAGCTCCATGGACTTTCCAAGCAAGCCTAGCCCATTCCAAATAAGCATTAGCCCACACTATATAAATATAAGAGCCCATATTTAATTAGTAATACTTTTGATCTCTAAATTAATCCTAGATCAATTATAGATCAATACTAATTAAATAATATGATCTTATATTAATATATTAGAACTTATAATATATTAATAAATCATAACTTATACTATTCTCAAAAGATTATCCATAAATTGTTCGGGTGAAGTGCAACCCAAATGGACCATGCCAAGTCGGGTCAAGTACATACCAAATATAGTTATGGACTTAGACACTATATCCAACAGTCTCCCACTTGGATAAGTCTACTAACTATAGTTGCAAGTATGACTTCAGGAACTGATCAGCAATCGTAGCTCTTTAAACTCTGTTGAACTAGAACGCGCCATTTTAGATAAGTGATCATATAATCCTTTGTTCTAGATATTAGTCGGACAAATACATAGAACATGGTCTTACTTATTGTCCAACATTTGTTTCCCGATATCCGATTTGTTTGACATAGAACTTAACTGAACACATCAATTTAGTTATGACCGGGCCCGGTACATAGGTCAAAACAAAATCATCGAGGGGCCCAGATATCGCTTCTAATCCTAGAAGGAACAGATAAACTTCGACTCATATGTTTGCTCTACTACTTGTTGAATTACACACAAAGGTACGTTTTATAACATCAAGTTACCAATGCGTTTTCGTACAATCAATGCATAACCAACTCATAGGTAACAAATCATATCTCTAGGTTTGAAGACTTATATGATATTACCGTCTCACGATCACTCGAGATAAATTCCATGAAGTGATTCCAGGGAGCGTGGGCTGAGTCCAATGCTCAGAACATATGAGCACTCATGATTGTTATAGCCATGTCCAACACCTTAAACCTCTGCAACCAATCATGACAGTCTTGATTCATACCTACTTCCGACATATGACCAACTGTGGAGGTTCGAATAATATGATATACCAAACATAATTATTCTGGAAGTCAAAACATGCAAAAGAAATATGGTAAACAATTGACAAGTGATAGCAACACTTTACTCATAAATAACAGTTTTTTATTTATCATCAAATGTCAATTGCATTTTACAAATTTCGAGATTATCTAACTACTAAAACTAATATTACTCTTCAGCCTTATGCTCCGAGCATGCTGTAGATGCTTAGCCCAAGTCAGTCCCTTCATGAGGGGAACTGCTGGGTTCTCATCCGATGATACCCTCTTTGCCACGAGGATTCCTTCTTCTATTTGATGTCTAATGAAGTGATATTTTCTGTCAATGTGTATGGATCTCCTATGATCTCTTGGTTCCTTGGCTAAGGCAACCGCATTATTGCTATCACAGAAAATCTCCATTGGCTCGTTTATAGCTGGTACAACTCCAAGGTCTCCGATGCAGTTCTTTAGTCATGTAGCCTCCTTTGCTGCCTCGCTTGATGCTATATAATCTGATTCACTAGTGGGATCAGCCACTATCTCCTGCTTGGAACTTTTCCAAGTAATTGCCCCTCCGTTTAGGGTAAAGACCCAGCCTGACTGAGAGCGGAAATTATCCGTGTCAGTCTGAAAGCTAGCATCACTGTACCCTACAACTCTCAAGTCATCACTCCCACCAAGGGTAAGGACCCGGTGCTTAGTCCTTCGCAGGTACTTGAGGATATTCTTTACCGCAGTCCAGTGTGCCTTGCCAGGGTTCCCCTGATACCTGCTAACCATGCTCAAAGCAAAGGCTACATCAGGTCGAGTACACGTCATAGCATACATGATCGATCCTACAGCTGAAGAATAAGGTATTCGACTCATTCCTGCTATCTTAGCCTCTGTACTAGGGCTTTGTGTCTTACTCAATCTGGCATTACTCTGGATGGGTAACTCACCTTTCTTGGAGTTATGCATGTTGAATCTTTTCAACACTTTGTCCACATAGGTGCTTTGACTAAGTCCAATTAGTCTTTTACTCCTGTTTCTCAAAATCCTTATCCCTAGGATATAGGCAGCTTCACCAAGGTCCTTCATAGCGAAACACTTCCCAAGCCAGGACTTTACTTCCTGCAGGGTTGGGATGTCATTTCCTATGAGTAGTATATCATCCACATACAGTACCAAAAAACTGACTATGCTCCCACTAGCTTTGACATATACACAAGATTCATCTTCACTCCTAGAAAAGCCAAATTCCTTGACTTTCTCATCAAAGCAAAGATTTCATCTGCGAGGTGCTTGCTTTAACCCATAAATGGATTTCTCAAGCTTACACACTCTATTAGGGTACTCTGTATTGATAAAACCCTCTGGCTGACTCATGTAAACATCCTTAGCCAACTTTCCATTAAGGAAAGCGGTTTTGACATCCATTTGCCATATTTCATAGTCATGAAATGCAACAATGGCTAACAGAACCCTAATAGACTTAATCTTGGCCACTGGTGAAAAGGTCTCATCATAATCAACTCCCGGAGTTTGAGAATAACCCTTTGCAACCAGTCGTGCCTTATAAGTGTGTATATTCCCATCCATGTCGGTCTTCTTCTTGAAGATCCATTTGCACCCAACTATCTTACGATCAGGTACATTGTCAACCAAGTTCCAAACTTGATTGTCATACATGGACTGAATCTCACTATCCATAGCCTCTTTCCATTTAGCAGCCTCAGGACCTGCCATGGCTTCCGTGTAGCTGTTAGGCTCATCCAGATTTACCAGTGTGTTATCACTGATAAGTGTCTCACCTTCTGCAGTAATATGAAAACCATAATAATGCTCAGGTGCATTCCTAAATCTGGTGGAACACCTCAGAGGTATAGATTCTTCAGTCGGCTCAACAGGAGTATCCTCCTCAGGTTGAGGGCTAGGGTTTGAGGCTCCTTCATCACTTGACTCTTGAATTTCCTCAAGGTCAATTTGCCTCCCACTGTCTCCTTGACTCATGAATTCTCTCTCTCGAAAGAATCCTCTTCTTGCTACAAAGACCACATTATCATTGGGTCTGTAGAAGATGTAGCCAAAGGATTTCTATGGATAGCCGATGAAAATACACCTTTCGCTTCGGGGTTCGAGCTTATCGTGAGTCTCGCGTCTCACGAAAGCCTCACAACTCCAAATCTTGATGTGGTCTAGATTGGGAACTTTTCCAGTCCACATCTCGTGAGGTGCTTTGGCAACCTTCTTTGTAAGGACTAGATTAAGGATATGGGCGGCAGTCTCTAAGGCATACCCCCAAAATGAGATTGGTAGCGAAGCTTGACTCATCATGGAACGAACCATGTCCAACAAGGTCCGATTGCGCCTCTCAACTACAACATTCAACTGTGGTGTCCTAAGAGGTGTCAATTGTGAGATAATCCCCCATTCCTTAAGATAGTCAATGAACTTAGTACTAAGATACTCACCACCACGATCGGATCGAAGCCTCTTAATGTTCCTGCCCAACTGATTCTCCACTTCTTGCTTAAACTCTTTGAATTTCTCAAAGGTTTCTGACTTATGCTTGATTAAGTAGACATATCCATATCTACTAAAATCATCAGTGAAAG
Source organism: Lactuca sativa (assembly GCF_002870075.4). Lineage (NCBI taxonomy): Eukaryota > Viridiplantae > Streptophyta > Magnoliopsida > Asterales > Asteraceae > Lactuca > Lactuca sativa. The sequence continues at coordinate 123,130,555 of NC_056630.2, read as the reverse complement.
TCACATAGAACCGATTAGCATCTCTTGTGGCGGTTCTGAAGGGTCCACACACATCCGTGTGTATGAGGTCCAACAAACCTTCACCCCTAGCACAAGTGCCAGTAAAAGGTGACTTTGTCATTTCACCAAGCAAATGAGATTCACAACTATCATCTGACTTTAGGTCAAATGACTCCAAGACTCCATCCTTTTGGATTTGGCCTATGCGTTTCTTGCTTACATGTCCTAGACGACAATGCCATAAAGATGCTTTATCTAAGCTAGTGGAAGAGTCAATATACAATACGTTATTTCCTAGATTATCTACAACATATACAGTTTCATACACGCCATCACAAGGTAATGCTTTAAAATAAATAACATTATTAAAGAAAGCATCAATACTACCATTATTATTATCAAAATAAAAGGTAAAACCTTGTTTATACAATGCATGAAAGGAAATAACATTTCTTTCCATTTCTGGCCAATAATAACACTTATTCAAATCTAATGTAAACCCAATATTTAGCATTAAGTAATAAACTCCTATCTTGGTGACAAATGAAGCTTTCCTGTTTCCCATGATCAAGTTTATCTTTCCCTGCTCCACATTCTCACTTCTTCTTAGTCCCTGCAAATCACAACATATGTGAATACCACAACCTGTGTCAAGGACCCAAGACATAGAATGAGGTGAGTTATTAGACAATATAATGTATATACCTGCATGGTTGGGTTTTACTTTCCCATCCTTCACATCTTGCTGATACTTTGGGCAGTTTTGCTTCCAGTGCGACTTTTCATGACAATAGAAGCATTCAGCCTCATTAGGGTTAGCATAAGGAGTGACAAAACCTTTCTTGGTTTTGCTTGAAGAGGAGCCTTCAAGGGTCTTACCCTTGGTACCCTTAGAAGGGTTCTTTCTCTTCTTCCCTTTGCCATGCCCGATTGCCAAGACATTGGCCGCAGTTGGAGTAGGAGTAGGAGTAGTAACAACCGACTTACCCTTTAGACCACTTTCTACGGTCTTCAAGAGTCCCTAAAGTTTGCTGAGGGTGACTTCTTCCTTGTTCATGTGATATGTCATGCGGAATTGATCATAACACGATGGTAAGGAGTGCAAAATGATGTCTATTGCTAACTCCTCGGGGAAGTTCACATTCAGCTTCAGCAAACGGTCCACATACCTTTGCATTTTCTGCATGTGGCCCGTGATGGGTTCACCATCCTTCATTCGGGTTGTTATCATGGAGGAGATTATTTCATATCGCTCTTGAAGAGAACTTTGATGGTAACGGTCCATCAAATCCTGGTGCATCTTAAAAGGATAATAGTCCTCATAGGACTTTTGGAGCTCGGCTGTCATGGTGGCCATCATAATGCATGCTACTTTTGTAGCATCTCTTTCATGTACCTCATATTCGGCAAGCTCTTCAGGAGTAGCAGTTGGCACGGGTACCTTTAGCTCCTTGTCGAGAACATATTCTTTGTTCTCATACCGAGTGACCATCCTGATGTTTTTGATCCAATCAGTAAAGTTGGATCCATCGAAGATGACTCTTCCACAAAGATTCATGAGAGAGAAAGAGCTAGTGGGGTTAGATCCAGAAGCATTGTTATTGGAAGACATCTGAAAAGAAGAGGGAATATATTAGATTAGATTTAGAGATAGTCCTTAATAAAACACCCAAATGTAGTATTAAGGCTAGGACCCAACACAATATTTTATAACTTAGAAGAGGGGTGTCGTAATCTAAGCTATAAGATATTTGAAGGTAGGTGAATGACGATTCACCAATTTCCACCATGAAAAACGAAATTTTAATTAGGTTTTAATTGGCTTAGAAACTCCTAGTTCCTTTGAGATTCATTGAACTTTCTTCAATGACATGTTTCAAGTGTGCCCTTCAAGTTTTGTGACTGGGATGCCGAGGATCACAAAACAAGGTGTGAAGTAACCATGCAAATTACTTGGTACCCTTAATGTATTAACCCTCAATCGATGTGCCGGTTAACCACACACGCTCCATCGATACTATGATAAACATTAAGTCACCCTTTACCTACCTTGTTAAGTTCAAGTTAGTGTGCCGGTTAACCACACACGCTCCACTAACGACTTAAACAAATTGTAAAGTGTAATTTCATGGATTAGCACCTTATTCACATTTTCCTAAAATAACTAAGATTGGGAATTCAATAAAGTTTAGTTACTTTAGTATTATCATTATACTTTTAATGAGAATTTATAAGTCCTTGTCCTACCCTCCACCGATCAAGGAAGCGGTGGGTGAGAGTGGACACCCATTAAGTTGCCATTTTATAGGCAACAACCTTATACCCCCTTATAGACCGGCTTCGTGAATGAGGTGTACTAGCGGTAAGACGACTTGATCTTATACATATATTATTATTAACTTATAATATTATAAGTATAAGGGTTGAATTTTAACTTTTAAAATTCTAAGGGTTGGAACTAAAGTTTAAATCATGACTTTACTTGTTCCAAAACTTGAGGGCAAGTTTTGTAAACTTTCAAAACTTTTCATTTCTTATAACTTATGAAGTTAATTGAGTATTAAAATGAAGACTTTTCATTTTTCTGACTCTTGTGTTCTTTTAATGGTTTTAATTCAAGTGTGACCCTTGGTTTTCCATAACTTGAGGACAAGTTATGGACTCCACTAAAACACATTATGATCAAGAATTAAACTACCAAGTAGGTTACAAACAATTCGTATGATCATCTAATCTTCATAAGTTCAAGAACATGAATACGAACATTTCAAGAATCACAAATTACTCATAAAACTTGTAATTTTTTTATTATAGCCAATGTAAATGGATTAGCATAAACATTACACCATCTAAAACAAGTTTTATAACACCAAAACAGTTTAGGGTAATGTTTCTAGTCCATTTCCAGCAGCAAAAGTAAAAAATATGCATTCTGAGGCTCCTACTCGTTGAGTACACGAACCTACTCGACGAGTAGGATGAAGATACACATGAACACGGCGAGTCCCCCCATGGACTCGGCGGGTTCATCAGGCAGACAACAAAAAAATTGACTTTTTTTAATATATTGCATCAAGTATCAAACAAACAAGCCTAGGCTCTGATACCACTGATGGGTTTTGAACATTCTAACAGTTCCTAGGTGTACATGTAACCCTGATAAACCTTGGATCTATGTTTGACTAAGATACATGCAAATAATTATTTTCCAAGGTTCTTATCCTATCTAGCATGGCATGGGGAACTTGAATCAAATAAAGCTAGTAGAATTACTTACCTTGTAGTTGTAGTTGATTGCTTGGAGTTTTAGAGCCTAGCACCAATAGTGTGGATGCCTCAAATGGAAATCACAAATCACCACAAACTTGGAACTTTGAGAGAATAGTCACAACTATCTTGAAATCGGCCCTCTTGCTTTACTCACCACTACTAGTGTGATTTTAAGAACCAAAGCCTCCTTTATATAGTGTGGTGGATTAGGGTTACATCCATGTAAACCCTAATACCCATGTCTCTTCATTTTCATGAGATCCATGGGTTAAAGCTCCATGGAGTATCCATGGACTTTCCAAGCAAGCCTAGCCCATTCCAAATAAGCATTAGCCCACACTATATAAATATAAGAGCTCATATTTAATTAGTAATACTTTTGATCTCTAAATTAATCCTAGATCAATTACAGATCAATACTAATTAAATAATATGATCTTATATTAATATATTAGAACTTATAATATATTAATAAATCATAACTTATACTATTCTCAAAAGATTATCCATAAATTGTTCGGGTGAAGTGCAACCCAAATGGACCATGCCGGGTCGGGTCAAGTACATACCAAATATAGTTATAGACTTAGACACTATATCCAACAAGTAGTTCCTCCAAATCTTGAGGGCAAAAACTAAGACCCCCAACTCTAAATTGTACATAGGGTAATTCGCCCCATGAGGCTCATGCTGCCTCCGGGCGTAAGCTATCACATGACCCCTCTGCATAAATATAGCTCCCAATCCCAAAACAGATGCATCACAATAAACTACAAAATCATCCATGCCCTCAAGAAGTGTAATAATCGTGGCCTCACTTAATCTCCGTCTCAATGTCTTAAAAGTTTTCTATTGATCGGGCCACCACCAAAAAGTTAACATTCTTTTTCGTCAAGCGGGTCAATGGAACAACAATCTTGGAGAAGTCTTGGATATATCTCTGATAATATCATGTGAGATATAGAAAGCTCTGAATCTCTGATGGAGTTCTCGGAACCTCCCATCACATCATGGCCTCAATCTTGGCTGTATTAGCCAATATACCCTTCTGTTTAACGATGTACCCCACGAACTGCACCTCATGCAGACAAAACTCGCATTTAGAGAATTTGTCGTACAACCTCTCTCCACTTAGAGTCTCCAATACCTCCCACAAATGATCCTTGTGATGTTGCTTGGTCTTGGAGTAGACTAGAATATCATGAATAAGCACGACCACCGACCAATCCAACATCAGTTTGTAAACCCGGTTCATGTGTTCCATGAACATTGTTGGTGTGTTGGTGAGCCCAAACGACATCACAACTAGGGGTGCAAATGAGCCAAGCTACTCGCGAGCTACTCAGGATCGTCTCGTTAAAAGATCGACTCGAAACTGGTTTTAAACGAGTCCGAACCGAGATCGAGCTTAATATTAAGCTCGTTTATTAACGAGCTTAAGCTCGAGCCTATGCCACTAAGCTCGATTAGGCTCGTGAGCCTAAACGAGCCTTTATATAATATAATTTATTATTATTTTCTTATATTAAAATAAAAACATATTTGGGAAATTATGGATTTCGGGTATTAGTAAACGAGCTTCTTAACAAGCTTGAGCCGAGCTTAAGCTTATTTAGGCACATCAAACGACAAACGAGCCGAGCCCGACCCTGAGCCGAGCTTGTATAATTCTTTATGAGCTCGAGCCGAGCTTAGTAAAAGAAAGCTCGAATCGATCCGAGCTCGAGCTCGAGCTTCGTATAACTTAAACGAGCCTGAGCCGAGCCTGGCTAGGCTCGGGCTCGACTCGTTTGCACCCCTAATCACAACGAACTCGTAATGACCATAATAAGTCCTGAAGGTCATCTTCTACATATCCTTGTCCTTGAACCTCATCTTATGGTAACCTAACCACAAATCAATCTTGGAGAACTAAGATGCACCATGTATTTGATCAAATAGATCATCAATCCTTGGGAGTGGGTAACGATTTTCACTGTTAGCTTATTCAACTCTTGGTAGTCAATGCATATCCTCTATGAACCATCCTTCTTTTTCAGGAACATGATCAATACTCCCCATGGTGAACTACTTGGTCTGATAAACTACTTGTTCAACAGCTCTTGTAGGTACATAGACAACTCTTGCATCTCTAGGGGTGCTAAACGATATGATGCCTTGCCCATAGGAGCCGTATCGGGTACCAGATCAATCCGGAACTCCACTTGCCTCTTGGGATGCACTCCAGGTCAATCCTCAGGATACACATTAGGGAAATCCTGAATGATGGCGCCTCACTCTACGTCATCGTACCCTTAACCCGAGTATCCGTCACATAGCCAAAAATCCATAATAGCACTGTTGAAGATATCTCATTGCCCTCACAACTGAACAGAGGGTCGATCCATGCAAAATTCCCTCTCCATGAATAATCAGTTCTCCAGCACTTGGGGTTTGAACCCTCACTAGTTGGTGCTCACAGTCAATAATAGCCCCATTGGGACCCAACCAATACATCCCTATGATAACCTTCGAACCTGGCAGAGGAATCAGAACCAATTCATTAGAATATCTCTCAATAAACAGATTCAGAACACACCCACGGTGAATCCTCGAATCACTCATATAACGATCATTAGCAATCTATACCTCCAACAGATAATCCAGAATTCCAGGAGCATCACTAAACTTCTTGCTAAGTGAAAGAGATATAAAGGATCATGTAGCACCCGAATCGAACAGGACATGAGCAGTCATATCATTGACTAAGAAGGTCCCTATACATGATTAGATAAGACATAAGCATAAACAAGAAATAGTAAGGGATAAGATAACAAACATACCAGTGACCATATGTGGTGCTGCTCTCGCCTCCTCAGCTGTCATCTATAAATGCCCTGCTCTTCACCACAAGTGCATATGCCTGCCCTGACAGCCATCAGTGATCCTTAAAGTGGCTGGTGCAGGCGCCACCACTGCTCCTCTTGTTAGCCTCAAATAATCGACCTTTTTATGGTCGGCCTGATTGCAATGAAAGCAAATCATGCACCCTGGGGCAGTCCCTACTCATATGACCAATATGACCATATCTGAAACAACCCGAACCCACTACTCGACATGCCCCACCTTGTGGCTTGCCACACTTGCCGCAATGGCTTCAACCCTGTTGGTTCCTAGTGTAAGAATTAGAAGTCTTGGGCCTCTTTTCCAGGCCTACAACTATTAGTACCTGCTTGGTTTGCACTTAATCTAAATCTCTGGCTCAATCTCCCATTCCCGGGATCTCCTAATTATATCATTCAGGGTCTTGCACCTGGAAAAGCTCACAAAATCTTTGATATCATCCATCAACATGTCATGGTACCTCGTTTCCTCTTCCTCAACATATTCTGGAACCAAAAGAGACCTCTTACTGAAGTTAGCGGTGATCTTCGCCATGGTCTTAGTAGTCTGGAGAAGGTCCTAAAACTCCCTTACTAGTTGTTGCACCTCAATCGTTGGTACAAACTCCTCATGAAATCTCATAACAAACTCTTCCCCAGTCATGGCCACTATCACCTGAGATCCCAATGCATGACTAAACTCCTCCCACCAGTCATGGGCTCGGTCTCTCAGAAGGTAGGAGGCAATTCCCACCTTTTCCCCTTTAGGCAGAAGCTCATTCGTTGAGCATTCTCCATGTCAGTGATCCACTGGTGGTTGGAAATGGGGTCCTTAGCCCCAAATAACTTCGGAGCTCCACAAGATTTGAACTCCCAAAACGAGGGAATCCATGCTCCTATCTGACCCGAAACGATCTCTACCTGAAAGACCCCGAGTCTCTCTTCCAGAAGCTCCATAATCCCCTCCTTGACGATACCGAAAATCATAGGGGTGGCCAGAACCAGATCCAGAAACTCCTCCTTGAGTAGACACGATACTCAATTGAAATACAAATATAAAAATGATCAACATAATACCAAGGAGACTTCCACTCTATAGGCCCCTTGTAATTTCCAAGACAGTCCTTGCCTCAAGTACAAATCTTGTGCTTTCAATAGTACAAGCCTAATACTACCTTCCACACCTATTTGTACTTTCCTCAAGAACCATCCTGAATCCTATAAGCCCCCCACACTAAATCCATACACACCATCCCTATGCTAAGCAACATATATATTCCACTATGGAATTTCCTAGGCTCTCCTATGAATTCTCAACTCAACCGCCCTACAATACTGAGAACCTCAACCAACACTATTGGTTGCCTTATGCATGTAAGTTGTACACAAAATGGGATCATATAGACTATTGAATAATGTTTCTACCCTAAGTCCAATACCAAACAAGGAACATGAAATGAGGCTAAATCGATCATTCTAGGGCTATATGAACCCAATCTTATACAACTTTTAAAGCATACACTTAGCAATTAGCTGAGGCGATATTAATTCCAAGTGACACATAGCATCCAATCCTCCTAGGCTATAAGGCATCACACAAATCTGGTAATTCTATCATATGATTCCTGATCCTTAGCCCCACTTTAGCATGCAATTCACATATCTAACTTAGTAATCATAACACATGGGTATGGGTATGTTGGGAACCACTTACTTGAGCTAGGATGATTGCACGCATCGCACCCCTTTCTACTTTGTAAAAATCTTTTAAAGTTTTATTTTTCTTTTGAAAAGATTATCAATTCCTCAATTTGAGTTCTGATACATCCGAAAGTGTGTCTAAATCCCTCAAACCAAGGCTCTAATACCAATTTGTAACGATTCAAAAGCAATGATAATTTTTCTTTCATTTTTATATAATTAATTCCATATATCAGATGTCTCAAAGTCAAACACGATACAAACTATCAAAATCATCAGAGTAAAAGTAATCTTAAATGCAGAAACATAAGGGGGATGTTGTGCCATTACGCCATAACCGTTCCACAAAGGTACCTAAAACCATAAACATAAATTGTAAGCACAGAGTTTAGTGAGTTCCATAAAGTACCACATACCATACATACAGTTGGGCCTAGACATGGGGTATATTCCAACCCAATACACAATAATGGGCCTAGACATGGGGTTCCTTTCAACCAATCATATACTCATTGGCCTAACCCTATGGTTTATTTCAACCCGATCTTGCAATAATAGGCCCAACCCTGGGGTTTACTTTAACCCAATCATAAAAACATGTAACAGTCACACATACAGCTAGCATCCTACATACACAATCCAGTGGGCTGGCATTGGTGCCTTCAACCCACAAGCATAGTGAGAAGACTCACCTCAAACTGAAGATAACTGAATCACACACACACACTTGCTGCTACAAAGGCTCCTCACACTGAACACATCTAAAACCCACCCCAATTAATAACCAGGGTAATAACCCATAATTAAGGTCCAAATCATATTCGCTCTCACTAAGGGTAAAAAACCATTTTACCCTTTCCAAACTAGACCAAACTAAACATAGCTCATGGCCTAAATATGGCCGAAGTGTACTTCTGGGAGTACACTATGCGTACTCCTTCATTACACCCTGCGTATTGGGTTACCACAGAAAAGAATAAGGGGCAAAACACGTTACATGTTGCGTACCCTAGGGTTACACCCTACGTAACCCCACTGATGCCAAAATCCACTTCTAAGCTCTTAATACCTAAAGACTAAATGTCTAACTCACAGATCTTAATCTTGGGAAGGTCTTAGCTGATGAAGTCATCAAATTTAAGCTTTTTCATGGCTTAATAGAGCCCAAAACTATGACATCCCCATTTTCACGGCTAGAAAAGACCGATTTTGTTTATGCATTATAAAAATCAATGTATCTCTTTTAAGAAAAATATTGCGGAATTTGTTCCCAGAAAAAAGTGATAATTACATTATCAAGGCATTTCCGAAGAAATTTATTTTTTATTCATTTTAAAACATTTGGGATATCATCGTCAATACAGAAACATAAGCATAAACAGGACTTACATTCATTATCACTAGTGATTTATATCTCCTTAATCTCTCAGTGTAATGTGACTTCATATCAACACCTGAGATATAAATAAACTGAGTGTGTCAGGTTGGGAAACCTGGTGAGTACATAGGGATTTCAATCCCACAATGTTATAACATATATATAAAAACTCACACAATATACAATTTCCCCATATATATAATCAACTCTTACCCCACTCCGTCAATCCTCACAACGAGACTATCCATACTCACGGACCTTAAATTTTACCTCTTACTCCAGATCTAATCCATGCTCTCGAGTCCTCGATTGTACCTATTCCATACTCTCGGATGAGGGACAATTGGTCTGTGTCTAAATCCATACTCCCGGATTAATGACAGATGACTATGTCCTGTCCATACTCCCGGACTAAGGACAACTGACTCTGTCTTAATCCATACTCCCGAATTAAGGACAACTGACTATGTCTTAATCCATACACCCGGATTAACAACAGTTGAATGAGTCGAATCCATACTCTCGGACTAGGGACACTAATCTGTGCTTCTGGATCAATGACATGTTTAAGGGTTCTATTCCCCGTATATATCTCACTCGTACTCATAAGGAGATACTACCCAATGATCCTCATAACAAATTTTAGGTTTACCCATTAACCTAAATCATTATAAATAACCAGGTATGTTCTTTAACACATAATTCTAACAACATCAAATAATTCGCACATAATCTTATATTTAATACATTCAATCAATACTTGTATTAAAATCATGTTCATGAAAGGGACTATGCACTCACTTGATAAGGTGGTGACTTGGTACTCAGACAGCGCTTCGTTATTCTTTAAACAATTTCCTTCGACAAAACCTAGTATCATTACCACTAGGGTTTAGTTTAATATTCACCGAGACTAATTAATAGGCTAGCTATTATTATTATTATATAAGCGTTAAACAACACTATATAACTCATAATAATAGCCCAAATAATTATTTTAAGGTCCTAATGATGTTACTATAATTAATTAGAAGCTATATTAAAAATAGCGTAGGTGTAGCTCACTTACAACGGGTTTTATAGAAAACCGGGTTTTGTTTGGAGCAGCGTTTCCAAACCGAAAGACCCTTTTCTCGGGACTCCGGGAGCCTCGGGGCTTCCTTCGGGAGCTAAGGGGTTTACCTAGGGTTTAGAAGGGTTTAGGGGAGCTAGAGAGAGAAAGTAGTGAGAGAAAGAGTGGAGAAATGAGTGAAGAAGCCGGTTGCCTTCGCTGCCTTTTATAACCTATGAGGCCTCAGTACGTTGGGCGTACCTCGGACCTATGCGGGGCGTAGTGCTTCGTTTGTACAACACGTGTTGCGGCTTCGGTGGCGCGACGTGGCTTGCTCTGGTCCACGGAAGGGTAGAACACTAGGCGTACGAGGCTTGTACGCGGGGCGTCTGATGCAAGCGTTGGGCGTTCGAGATGAGACGTGTCAAGATCTGAAGCGAGCACCGTGGTCAGCAAGCGACGACCCTGATCGAGCCACGTCATCAATTTGGCATTAGATTTCGTAAATTGCACACTTGACTTTAAAATTTTGTAACTTTCACATACGAGCTCCATTTTTTACGTTCTTTATATCCACGCGTAGGTAGGAACGTACTCTACAACTTTCGTTTAGACTCTGTCAGCTAATTTTGACTTTATTTTAAAAGTTGTATTATTAACAGGCCGGGACAAGATTGGTCCGTGAAAATCTCATAACTTCTTCATCCGATGTCCATTTTCATCTGTCTTTTTATTGTTATGCTACTATTAACGAGATCATTGATTCTCGTATAGGTTGTGTCGGCTAAAAACTGCTCGATCTAATATTCGAATTCCGAGCTATACATTGTTAAGCCGAAACTTCAAAAAATCATAACTTCCTCATACGAAGTCAGATTTGGGTGTTCTTTTTATGGACGCTCTCGGTTTAACATATTATACAAATTTCGTTTAGGTCGCTAAGGCTGAATATTGCTCCATCGTAAATTCACTATTTACGCTTCCCGGTGCCATGTCGGTTCCTTCGCGAAACTTAGACGGGTCATAACTTCTTCGTTATAACTCGGATTTCAGCGTTCTTTATATGTACGGAACCCTTGTAACATGTACTACAACTTGATTAAGATTATTTAATCTAAATAATCTTTTGTCAAAAAGTCGTTTTCAACCCCTATTATCTCTAAATTGACTAGCCCGGATCTACGGGTGTTACAAAAACCAAACCCTAAGTCTATAACACTCTTTAATAACCGCAAACTCTTGAATGGGGTGAGAAATAACAACAAAAACTTCATTTTTATGACACAAGATCCTCAAAAACAACATACAATGACAAACTTGAGCTCTGGAGTAGCTTTTACTCATAAGAACCAAACCGTGGGACCCAAAGTTATGCAAAACTAGACCCTAGCCTAGATCTAAACCATAGAACCATAAATATGAGAGCTTTATACCTCCACAAGTTGGCAAAAGAAAAGGAAACTCTATATCTTTAGGCTCCAAGCCCACCAATCCAAAATGCACCAAGAATACTCTAAAGGTCCAAAACAAGCTCTCAAGAGTTACAGTTTTGAAATGAAAGAATGAGGGAGTGGAGGGTGAAGGTTAGGGAGGTCTCAAGGGCTTAAGGTCCTTTAAATAGGGTCCAAACCCTAAAATTAGGGTTTTGGATATGCGTGAGTATGCCCTACGTACTTCTTATATGCGTACAACATACTCAAAGGAGTCCTCAACACTTTTTAATGAACTATGCGTAACGTACCCATAGGTTACGCCCCGCGTAAGGACCAAAAATGCAATTATTTTAATTTAAGCCATAACTGAAAATACCTGGGAACACGGGTGTTACAAAACACCTCACTAATATTACCTTGCATTCATTACCATAAGTAGAACGGTTAGTATAACGATTGGTGTTACTAATAGATCTTATTTATAAGTTCATAGTAATGATTATAAACATAAATATAAGTTTTACTTAAAGCACAGGAATCATAACACAACTTACATGTTGATTGAAGAAAACCGAACACTACACAGGAAGATTTTCGACTCCGAAACTTCATTTCATCAGGCTCTCTGGCGCCTCAAACCCTTGCTAAAGTAGCCGAAAACCTTAGAAAATCGCAACTCTAGATGGAGAGGAAGTTATGGAGTAAATAAGTGAAGAAATGAGGCCAAAATCGCAACTTATAGTCTGTACATGAGGTTACCACATCGTTCCATCATGCTTGCCACGTCGTGGTGTAGTGTGGGCAACAAGGGTCACTTCTGATGGCGACACGTGTCATCAATTTGACGGTCTAATTATATTATTTTTCTAAAAATCATAACTTTCGTATACGGACTCCGTTTTTGACGGTTTTTATATCCACACGTAGCTATCAAAGAGACTACATCTTTCAATTAGACACCGTCGGTTAATTTTCACTTTATTTTTCATTTTACGATTCGAGAAAGCTTGGATTATAAATAACGTTGCAAAAATCATAACTTCTTAATACAAACTCTGTTTTCGACGTTTTTTATATTTTCGGTCTCATAGTGAAGAGTACTACAACTTTCAATTGGATTGTTTCGGATAAAAATGAAATAATTTTGATTTTGATTTATGTTTCGCACACTGTTGTACTATGTTGCACTCTAAACTTTGAAAATCATAACTTCCTCATACAAAGTCAGATTTAACGTTCTATATATCGACGGGTTCTTATTGACGAGCACTATGACTTTGTTTATATCACTTGGGATAAAGTGCAACTTATCTTCGGTTCACTATGACACATCTTGCGGTATCGGTTTGAACGCGAAACTTAGATAAATCATTACTCCCTCATACGAAGTAATATTTGGGCGTTATTTATATCCACATAATAAATGTCATAACTACTACTTTCGTTAGGATTATTTATCAAAAATAATCTTTTATTTTTAATGTTTATTTTGTCGTTTTAACAATAAATTCATATTCAAGTTTTCAACAAATATTATATAGTCCTAATATTTGTTCACTTAATGTGTACACGATAATTATTTATTATATGATAAAACATATGTGATGGGTTATGAGCATAAAAACAAATTCCTATGTGTTCATGCAACCCTAATGCTTTAGATCTAGGTTTTTACTAGTTGAACATGCAAACTTGAATATCAAAGAGAAAACCCTAATATGCATCTATATAATCGAAATTCACTAAATAATAGGGTTTAGATTCATACCTCAATTAGTATGTAGTAATAACAATTAATCCTTGTAGATATTGAATTCTTGAAAGCAAGTGCCTCAAATGTGACACATCTAATAACTTACAAACACTCTTTGCAAGAAGATGAGAGGAGAGAGGAGGGAATGCTCTTAGGAATTCGGCTCTACTAGGGTTCTTTCAAGGTGGCCGAAAATCCCAAGGCTAAGCCACTTTATATGCTGCAAGTTGCTTAGTCCCAAAGCTAGGGTTTTCAGGTGGAAACCATAATTTCCTTCTTAAAGCCTAAGCAGCCCATGAACACCTCTTCTAGAAGGCCTTGGACGAAAACTTATAGGGTTACCTATAATTTTCGTCCACTCCTATCTAAGGATTCCAAGAGCCCAGTTTCATAACTATCAATGATTTGCAAAACAACCTCTATACTTTTAATTAATTCTTTTAATCCCAAAATAAATTCCAAATTAATTTCTGATTAAATATTCATTAAACAACATGATTTCTAATTAATATATTATTTTCATAACATATTAATAAATCATTTATATCAATTTATTATTCCAAATAATAAATCCAACTTCTCTCCAAAAGTCATCATGTCAAGTTGCACGAGTGAAGGCAACCCAAAAGGACTTGTGCTTCTATCAATTCAAGTATATACCAATTATAGTTATGCGATTAGACACCTAATCCAACAATATTAACACCAATTATTTTAATTAACGATTTTAATGGTTCGACAAAATGTATAATTTATACGATTATACCCTAAACATCTAGCTAAAAATTGTGGGCGTTACACATACTGCTTTACGCTCGATGTAGAGCTTCAGATTAAAAATGGGGGATTTCCTTGTACGCTAAGCGTAGAGAGAAATATGCTCACCGTAGCTTTGTTGATGTCCAAACTTCTTAAACAAGCTCTTAATAGAAAATGCCAACCTCCCAAATCTCAGATCTGAATCTAATGGATGTCTTAATGGGTAAAGTCTTTGACTTTATCCCTTTGCATGGCCAAAAAGAGCACAAAACCAAACCTAAGTCCATAATACCACCTTTTTCTCAAGAACTCGTGCATGGATAGATGAGAGTGGCCAAGCTCTCATTTTTATGGCTATACAATCTAAAAACATATGGAAATGACACTCAAATGGTCTGGAGTAGCTCATACTCACAAAGACCAAGGTTATGGGGACAAAAGCACAAAAACTCATGACCAAACTAGAACTAACATGAATGATCATCAAGATAGAAACTTTATACCTTCTTGAGGTGGATTTTGAGATGCAAAATCTAGATCTACAAAGCTTGGAGCTCCCAAGCGCTTCCCCAATGAGCTCTTCCTTCAAAGATGCACATAAAAACACCTTAAGGTCTTACAACTCTGATAAGGGTGGCTAGGGTTTCGAGGTGATTGTTTAAGAGGATGGAGGTTGAGCATGGAGAGAACCTCAAGGAGTTAGAGCCCTAAATAGGTCTCACAACCCCAAGAATTAGGCTTTTAGTGCAGCTTACCTAAGCTTGGTGTAACTCAATCTACACTAATCGTAGTTCATTAAACCCGCACATGAGATCTTCCTCCTACGCTTAGCGTATGGGGCTATCTTATGCTCAAAGTAGGACATCAAAATGCAAAAATAACAATTTTAACTTTAAAGAATTATACCTGAAGATACGGGTGTTCCAAACACTCTAAGGTATCAAAACTCTCACAAAGGTGACTAGGGTTTCGAGGTGACTGTTTAAGAAGGCGAAGGATGAGCATGGAGAGGTCCTCAAGGAGTTAGAACCTTAAATAGGTCTCACAACCCCAAAAATTATGGTTTTGGTGCAGTGTACCTACGCTCAACGTAACTCAACCTACGCTCAGCGTAGTTCATTAAACCCTCGCATGACATCTTCCTCCTTCACTCAACGTATGGGGATATTCTACGCTCAACGTAGGACATCAAAATGAAAAAAATAACAATTTAAACGTTAAAGAATTATACCTGAAGATACGAGTGTTACAAATCTCCCCCACTTGAATCAGAGTTTGTCCTCGAAGTCCGCTATAGAAAATAAATTCGGGTAATGCTCTATCATCTCCTCCTTGGGTTGCCATGTCTACTTTGAACCCTTCTAGTGCTACCACTTCACCTTCACCAAGCTCACCACCATGTTAAATAAGGTCTTCGTCTTCCTATCAAGGATGACAATCAGTCTCTCTACATAATTTAGGCGCTCATCAACCTGAATGTTGTTCAAAGGCACCACTGTGGAATCATCCACTACACACTTTCGCAGATGTGAGACATGGAAAGTGCTGTGGATCTGACTAAGCTCATCAGGCTGATCAAACCAATACACAACCTTGCCCACTCAAATGATAATCCTGAAAGGACCAATATACTTGGGGCCCAACTTGCCCCTCATCCAAAACCGGATGACACCTTCAGAAGTAGAAAATATTCGACCTAAACTCAAGGTCTAAACATCTCCGATCAGCATAACCTTTCTAGCTACGCCGCACAGTCTGCAGTTGGTTGTGCGCCTATTTCATCAACTTAGTGGTCTCTAGTACTCCTCGTAACTCGATGCCTAACCTCACCCCAACAAACTGGGATTTGATATTTCCTTCGGTAAAGCATCTCGAAGGGAGGTCGATTAATACTGGCATGAAACTGTTGTTGTAGGAGAACTCCGGCAATGGAAGATAAGTATCCCAACTCTCACCAAAATCAGGCACACATGCCCTGAGCATATCCTCGAGCGTCTGAATACTCCACTCACTCTATCCATCGGTATAAGGGTGGTATGTGTTGCTGAAAAGCAGTTGAGTACTCAACTCCTCATGAAACTTCCTCCAGAACCTGGAAAATGAAAAGAACTTCACGATCAAAAACCACTGAAACCAGAACCCCATGACGAGCGACTACCTTCCTGATGTAGATGTCAGCCAACTTCTCGGCGGAAATGCTCTCAACAATAGGGATTAAATGAGCACTTTTGGTCAACCTATTAATAATAACCTAGATGGAATCAACCCCAGGCGCCTTCATTGGCAAATTTATGATAAATTCCATGGTGATATCCTCCTATTTCAACATGAGAATGGGTAACAGATGCATCTTTCTGTGGGGTCGCTGATGTTCAACCCTAATTTTCTGGCAAGTCAAGCACCACTCCACGTACCATGCTATCTCCCTCTTCATGAAAGGCCAACAGTAGATTAATCTCAAGTATCTATACGTCTTAGTGGCCCCGGGTGGATCAAAAACTTAGCTTGTTTGCCTCCTCCAACAATGTATGCGTAACCCCACTGGCAACCGGAACCCATACCCTGCTGTAATGAGTCAATAACCCACGACTATCCTTGAAAAATAATGGAATCTAAACCCTAATTCTCTCTTCCTTCCAATTATCCCTCTTCAACCCCTCTACATGAGATTTCTTGTTCAAGTCCAATAGTGGTGAAACGATAACCATCCTCAAACATAGTTCTTGGATTTGCGTACTCGCTGCCTTGAGACTCAAGGCATCAGCCACAACACTAGCCTTCCCGGGATGGTATAAAATCTCACAGTCGTAATCTCTCACCACATCTAACCATCTGCACTGTCTCATGTTCAAGTTCGATTGATCCATCAGATATCTCATGCTCTTGTGATCTGTAAAAATAGTTATCCTGACTCCATACAAATAATGTTGCCAAATCTTAAGGGCAAAAACCACAACCCCTAACTCTAAGTCATGCATAGGATAACTCGCCTTGTGAGGCTTCAACTGCCTCAATGTGTAAGCAATCAGATGACACCTCTGCATAAGCACTGCACCTAATCCTAAAATTAATGCATCACAATAAACCACAATGCCATCCATGCCCTCATGAAGGGTCATAATCAGAGCCTCACACAATCTCTGCCTCAAGGTCTCAAATGTCGTCCGTTGATCAGGCCACCTTCGGAGAGTAACACTTTTCTTCGTCAATCGGGTCAAAGGAACAACAACCTTGGAGAAATCATGAATGAATCTTGGGAAATAACCTACTAGCCTAAGGAAACTCTGAACCTCCGATGGTGTCCTCCGAATCTCCCACAGTATCACTGCCTCGATCTTGGCCGGATCGACCAATATACCCTTCTGGTTGATGATGTGCCCCAAGAATTGCACCTCGTGCAACCCGAACTCACATTTTAAGAACTTGGCATAAAGCCTCTCCCTCCTCAACGTCTCCAATACCTCCTGCAGATGCTCGTCATGTTGTTCCTTGGTCTTATAATAGACCAAGATATCAGCAATAAACAATATGAAATATCGGTCCAACATCGGCTTGCAAAACTGGTTCATGAGATTCATGAATGTTGTCGGTGCGTTGGTGAGCCCGAATGGCATCACCAAAAATTCATAGTAACCATAGCGAGTCCTAAAGGCCGTCTTCCCCACATCCTCATCCCGAACCCTCATCTAATGATAAATCCATCTCAAATCAATCTTGGAGACCCAAGATGCACCCCGGAGTTGGTTAAATAAACCACCGATCCTCAGAAGTAGATAACGGTTCTTCACTGTCAGTTTGTTCAACTCCCGATAGTCAATGCACATTATGCGTGGACCATCCTTCTTTTTTAACAAAAAAAATTCATGCTCCCCACAGTGAACTGCTCTGTCTAATGAATCCCTTGTCTAACAACTCATGTATCTACGTAGACAACTTTTGTGTCTCTGGAGGTGCGAAGCAACAGGGGCCTTGGCTATTGGTGTCGCACCCAAAATCAGATCAATCAGAAACTCAACCTGTACCCTAGGAGGCACTCTCGGAAAATTCTTGAGAAACACATCAGGGAATTCCCGAATAATAGGCACATCATCCACAATCTTCTTATCCTCAAATCGTGTATCCACTACATAAGCTAGGAATCAGGAACACCCCTGTTGAAGATACCTCCTAACTCTTGCAGCTGAACAGACAATCGGTCCATGCTGAGCACCCTCGCCATGAATAACCAGTTCTCCCCCACTCAGGGTTTGAACTCTTACTAAATAATGCTCACAATCAATCATAGCCCCATTGGGGCCTAAACAGTCCATACCCATAATAATCGTTGACTCTTGCAGAGGAATCGAAACCAGATCAATCGAATACATTTCACTAAACATATTTAAAACACATCCCCGATGAACTCTCAAAGCACACAGTGAACGATCATCAGTAATCTCCATGTCCGGTGGATAATACAAAGTTCGTGGAGTGTCACTAAACCTCTTGCTAAGTGCAAGAGACATAAAGGATCGGGTAGCACCCGAATCAAAAAGAACAAGGACCGACATCCATCCACTAAAAAATTCCTAAATTTGAACAAACACAAAACAAATGCAAAAACAATGAAATCCGAAAAGAGCATGAAGAAAATACATACCAGTAACCACATCCGGTGTTACTCGTACCTCCTCGACTGTCAACTGGAATGCCTTTCTCTTCACCACGGGAGCCTCCATCTTTCCCTGACGGCCATCAGTAATCCTCAATGTGGCTGGTGCGGGTGTCGCCACTGCTCCCCCCGTCAATCTCGGGAAATCGGTCTTCTTATGGCATGTCTGATTGCAGTGGAAACATATCAATGCTCCACGAGGGCAATTCTCACAAAAATGTCCAGTTTGACCACACCTAAAACTGAACCCATTGCTCGACAAGCCCGATCATGCGGCTTGTCGCACTTCCCACAATGTCCCTAACCATGCGTACTCCTATAACGAGAATCAAAAGTCTGGGGCCTCGTCGCCTGACCCACCAATATTAGTACATGCTCCGTCTTGTGCTTCGTCTGAAGCACCAACTCAATCTTCTGTTCCCAAGCTCTGTGAATCATATGCTCCAAGGTCTCGTAGCTTGATAGGCTCATAAACTCTTGAATTTCATCTTTAAGCATGTCATGGTATCTTGTCTTCTTCATCTCCTCATCCACGACATACTACAGAACCAGTAAAGCTCTCTCCCAGAGCATGGCGGTGATTTATGCCGCAATCTTTGTAGTCTGGTGAAGGTCCTAAAACTCCATCACCAGCTGTTGCACCTCAATACCAAGTGCGAACCCAGCTCTGAATATTGTTATAGAATCAGCCTAAGGCATGGCCGCCATAGCCTCATCTCCCAAAGAGTAACCAACCTCCTCCTACAAGTCGTATGCTCCATCCCACAGAAGGCAATATGAAAATCTTACCTTTGAACCCTTGAGGAAAAAACTCATTCGTTGAGTATTCTCTATATTAGTGATCCATCGTCTACTGGCAATAGGGTCCTTCTTCCTAAAGAACTTTGTGGATCCAAAAGACTTGAACTCCTAAAAAGTGAGAGTTTGAGCCCCTAATTGACCAACTGAAGTCTCAGAGTTAAAGCCCCCTAAGAAATAATCCAGTAGCTCCATGATCCCCTCCTTGATGGTACCAAACATCACAGGAGTCGCATCCAAAATACCGCGAGATATCTTTGACGTAATGAAATCGTGTATCCTCTCATTAATCGGTTCAACACTAGAGCCTGACTGCTCACTACCATACTGAAATGCAAACATATAAAACGATCAGAACATACTCGAGGGAACTCTCACACTACAAGCTCACTACAAACATATAAAACGATATTTTCCTTGATTCGAGTATGGATCCTGTGCTTTCAGTAGTATAAGCCCAATACTACCTTCCACATCTATCTGTACTTTCCTCAAGAATCATCCTGAATCCTCTAAGTCACCTCCCTATGGCAACTCTCATAAGCCCTATGATAAACAGTATTCACATCTCGCTAAAGCACTCCCTAGGCTCTCTTAGGAATCCTCGTCTCACTTGCTTCTACAATACTAGGAACCTCTACCAACACCATTGGTTGCCTTATGCATGAAAATTATACACAATACGGGACCAAATAGAATGCCAAATGATGATTCAACCCTAAGCCCACAACCAGAAAAGGAACATGAAATAAGGCTAAATCAATCATTCTGAGGCTATGTGATCCTAATCTTATACAATTTTTAGACATACACTTAGCAATTAACTTTCCCAATATATACTCCAAGTAATGCGTAACATCCAATTCCTCGTAGGCTACAAGGAATCACAAAAAATCAGGAAATTATATCATGCAATTCCTCAAGGTATCCTTAGCCCTATTCTAGCATCCAATTCACATAAACGTATAATACTCATGTATGGGTATTTTGGGAATCACTTACTTAGCTCGGCTGATTACACGCATCAAACCTATTTCTTTGTAAAAATCTTTTTAGAAAATTTATTTTCATTCAAAAATATTATCAATTCCTCAGTTTGAGTTCAGGAACAACCGAGAGTGTGCCTAAATCCCTCAAACTAAGGCTTTGATACCAATTTGTAACGTCCTAGAAATACTAATAAAATTATGCATTTTCAAACCATCAAACCCATACAACATTTTTTCCAGAATCAATCATGGTAAAATGTATCTCAAACAGCAACGTAGAATGATAATAAACAGTTCGGAAAAGTCATCATGGGATGTCGTGCAGTTAAGCTGAGCCATTCCCTTTGGAACTAGGATTACCTGAAAATAATTAAACCATAATACCATAAACACAAAGTTTAGCGAGTTTCCCAAATTACGGCATACCAGAAATATCAGTGTGCCTAGCCCTAGGGGTGTATTTCAACCATATGTGGTTGATATGATCCAACCATAGTCTTATAGTCACTTTTAGACTACAACCCAACTATAGCCTTTCTCCCATGATCCAACCACGGTCTTCAATGCAAGTCACAAAGACAAAAAAGCGTTGTGATCCAACCACAGTCTTTCATACAAATGTTGTGATCCAACCACCAAATTTCATACAAGTGTTGTGATACAACCACAATCTTTCATGCAATAGTATAGTGAGAAAACTCACCTCAATCTGCACACAAGACAATCACACACCCGAGATGATGATATTAAAACTCCTCACACCAAACATATAAACAGTAAAACCATAATCAACAATTAAGATAATAATTAACACTCAAAGAGTCTTGATTCATAGCTAATTCTGTCTGTGTAGGGAAAAAGACCTTTTTCCCTCCCAATACTAAAACCCAAAATAATTGATAAAAAGTCAAAGTGGTAAAAAGGTCAGTTGTCCGGCGATACGCTCATCATAACACATACCTATGCTCGGCGTAGCACACTTTTCTATGCTCAACGTAGAGATTCAGATGAAAAATTAGCGATTTCCTTGCTACTCTAAGCGTAGAGAAAACTCTGCTCAGCGTAGCTCCGCTGATGTCTACACTTCTTAAACAAGATCTTAATACAAAAGGCCAACCTCTTAACTCTCAGATCTGCATCTAATGGATTTCTTAATGGGTAAATTCTCTAACTTTATCCCTTTGCATGGACAAAAAGGGCAAAAAACAAACCCTAAGTTTATAATACCACCTTTTGCTCAAGAACTCATGTATGGATAGATGAGAGTGGCCAAGCTCTCATTTTTATGGCTTTACAATCTTAAAAACATCTGGAAATGACACTCAAATGGTCTGGAGAAGCTCATATTCACAAAGACCAAGGTTATGGGGACAAAATCACAAAAACTCATGACCAAACTAGAACTAAAATGAATGATCATTAAGATAGAAACTTTATACCTTCTAGGGGTGGCTTATGAGATGAAAAATTCATATCTATAAAGCTTGGAGCTCCCAAGTACTTCCCCAACGAACTCTTCCGTCAAAGATGCATGCAAAAACACTCTAAGGTCTCAAAACTATTGCAATATGGCTAGGGTTTCAAGGTAACTGTGTAAAAGGGTGGATGTTGAGCATCGATAGTTCCTCAAGGATTTAAAGCCTGAAACAAGGCTCACAACCCCAATAATTAGGGTTTTGGTGCAACACACCTACACTCAACGTAGTTCATTAAACCCACACATGATATCTTCCTCCTACGCTCAGCTTAAGGGACTATCTTACGCTCAACATAGGACATCAAAATGCAGAAATAATAATTTAAACTTTAAAGAATTATACCTGAAGATATGAGTGTTACAAAGATTCTCATTTTAGGGTTTCCTTATGGATTTGGTCCCTAAACTTAAGACCAACTAACCAAATTAAGACCAACTAACCAAAATTCGTTAAGTCCTTGTCAAAATACCCTTATTTTATTTATATTGTTATTTATATAATGGTGGGGTTCACTACAAAACCTATTCTCTCACCATTTTCTTCCTTCTACTCCTGATCAACTCTAAAATTTGACTCTAAGTCCTCTCTTGTCGAGTTTCTTAGTTATGTTATGAGTCAGCGGACCTCATGGATAAGACAATTTTATTGTAGACCCTTGAAGAGGTTTTCGTCGCTCACAACATTACCATTTTTCATCGAGAAGTAGGGCTTGGTACTTTGTTAGCTCTTACTCCTAACCTTGGACCCGGAGTCCCCCCACTACCATTTAATTGTTGGATTAGTGTCTAAGCCCGTAACCATATTTGGTAAGTACTTGACCCGGTTGTGCATGGTCCTTTTGGGTTGCCTTCACCAAAGCAACTTGACTGGAGAAATTAAATAGAGAGAGAGGTTATTATGATTTATTAATATGTTATAAGATTAATATATTAAAGGAAAAATCATATTTGTTTAATTAATATTGGTCAATAATTAATTAGGAATTAATTTTGTGATCAAGTGTAATTAATTAAACTAGAGGGGCTGAATTGTAATTATAAGATAGTTGCAAGATAGGGCAATATTTATCCTTGTTAAAGGATGGACGAATTCAAGGATAAGGATATCCTTAAAATCGTCCAAGGATAAGTAGATAAGGGTTTTTCAAGGCTTATCTTGTGGTTGCTTGGTGGGCAAGCAACTGGATAAGGATAATGACTGAAACCCTAATCTAAACCCTATATAAAGACCCCTCGGCCTTTAGAATTCGGGTACATGCACCTAAGAGGTCCCAAGGACGAATTCCATCTCCTCCCTCCTCTATCTTAAGCCTCTCCAATTGCTTGTGGTGTTTGTGAGCCATTAGAGGCACTACACTTGTGGTGCTTGCTTTCAAGACTTGGGATTTGAAGATTTAAGTTGTTATTGCAATACAACAAAAAGAGGTATGTCATCCAACCTTATATGTTAATTTCAAAAATAGCAATGCACATTAGGGTTTTATTCTTGTGTTCATAATGTTGTGTATCTAATAGTGAAAACATAGATCCAAACTAGGGTTGCATGCACACTTAGGATTGTTTGTATAAAACCCATCAGTGGTATCAGAGCCTTTTGTTAACTTGTTTTCAATTAGTTTTATTCAATTGTATGAACTTGACAAATTAGGGTTTAGAGCCAATAAACCCTAGGAGGCCATAGATTTTGAGATTAGGGTTTCCTAACCCTAATTTGCGAAAATCTTGAAAGGGTTTTTGAATCCTTTCCTTTCAATCCAAGATTTCGAAATCTAGGGTTTGCAAACCCTTAGATTTCGAGATTTGCCACCTTCCCCAAGATAAGATCCTAAATTTTAAGGATTTGGATAATCCCATATCTTGTAATTATCCTTTAATAGTTAAATATGATAATTAAAGATCATGAATTATCCCATCCCTATTTTCGAAATTTGTAGAGGGATTTAAGGGATTAGGATAACTTAAATGTTTAAATGGTAATTATCTTTTAGATTTAGATAATCCCTTATGATTTGATAATTTAAATTAATAGTTTAATTTAAGATAATTATTAAATCAAGAGTTTTAATAATTAAAATTTTAATTTAAGTGACATTAAATTTCGAAAATTTTAATTGAAGATTAAAACCCTAGTATTTTTGAAATGTTTAAAATACACCCTATATTATTATATTATTACAAGCTTAGTATATATATATATATATATATATATATATATATATATATATATGTATAATTAAAATGCTAGTCTTACCGTTAGTAGGCCTCATTCACGAAGCCGGTCTATAAGGTGGGTATAAGGTTGCGGCCTATAAAATGGCGCTTAATGGGTGTACACTCACACCCACCGCTTGCTTGATCGGTGGAGGGTCGTTAGACGAACGGGTAGGATAGGGCAACCTCATTCTATCATTAAAAGTATAATAAGAAATACAAAGTAACTACATGTTTTCTAAAATTTTCCAATCTTAGTTACTTTAGGAAAAGTGAATTTGATGCAATCCCATGAAATTACACTTTGCACCTTGCTAAGAAGTTAGTGGAGCATGCGTGGTTTATCGGCACACTAATTGGTTCTAAGCGAAGGTGGAAAGGGGTGATTCGTTGTTTATTATAGTTCGATGGAGCGTGTGTGGTTTACCGGCACATCGAATAGGTTATCGTTACAACGAAGGTACCATGTGAATTTGCATGGTAATTCACACCCGCTTTGTGATCCTCGGTATCCCAGTCACAAACGAGAGGGGCATATCGAGATTTAAACATGCCATTGAAAAGTTTCAATGAATCTCATCCGAACCTAGGAATTCTCAATACATTTAGAACTTAGAGTTAAGTTTTTCCTGATGGAGAATTAGTGAATCGTCATTCACTTACCTTCAAATTATTTTCATTTAGATTACGACACCCCTTTTCTAAGATGTAAATATTGTTGTTGGATCGTAGCCCTAATTTTTCTTATTGGGTGATAATTAGGGATTCATACTCTAATCTATCTTTCTCCTTTTCCTTTGTAGATGTCGAAATCAAACAACGCTGCCAATAGTTCCTTCTCATTGATGAGCCTTTGCCAAAAGGTTACTTTCGATTTAACGAACTTTAGCGAATGGATAAGATACATTCGCACAATTGCTTGCTACGACGACAAGGAGTATGTCCTTGATGAAAAACTCGAGAAGATCAATCCAGAAATCGCTACTCCGGCTGAAATGAGTGCTTTTGAGACTCATGAGCGTGATGCAACGAAGGTTCACTGCATCATGATAGCCACAATGAACTCCGAATTCCAAAAGTCCTATGAGGACATGTATCCATACGAGATGCACCAAGACTTATTGGAGAGATACCACCAAAACGCGAGACAAGAGCGTTATGAGATTTTCACTAACATGATTTCCGCTAAGATGGGTCATGGAGAGTCTCTTACCGTGCACCTGCAAAAGATGCAAAGGTATGTCAATCGTCTTCGCAAGTTGAAT
This sequence comes from Lactuca sativa, assembly GCF_002870075.4. Taxonomy (NCBI): domain Eukaryota; kingdom Viridiplantae; phylum Streptophyta; class Magnoliopsida; order Asterales; family Asteraceae; genus Lactuca; species Lactuca sativa. The sequence goes on along the minus strand of NC_056630.2, from coordinate 123,104,958 downwards.
GTTGACTTTGGGGAAGACTTGGCGATCGACATGGTGCTTCACTCTTTGCCTCCGATGTACAATGAATTTAGGATGACCTACCACATGAACAAAGAAGAGGTCACCCTAAGCAAACTCCAAGGTCTCTTAAGGGTCGCTGAGAGCAACTTCAAGGACAAGTCTGTTGCACCAACTCCCAATCCACCCGTTGCTCCTGTCTTGGCTATTGGTCAAGGAAAGGGAAAGAAGAGGAAGGCTTCGTCTAAAAACTATCGCAAGGTTAAAGCCCGAGATGGTGCCTCTTCTAGTGGGACCAAAGTTGATCCCGCTAAGCCCTGCCCTAACCCTAAGGAGGCAGAGTGCCACCACTGCCACAAGATAGGACATTGGAAGACAAGCTGCCCAGAGTACCTGCAAGCCATCAAAGAAGGAAAGATCAAGCCATCTTTCGCAGGTATATACACAATTAAATCTAACGATTCTATTCATGCTATTTCTTAGGTTATTGATACCGGTTGTGGTTACCACATTTGTTCTAATGTGCAGGGACTAAGAAGAAGTAGGGATGTGGAGCAAGGAAGAATCAATCTAATCATGGGGAACAGAAGATCGTCACCTGTGACCAAGACTGGAGTGTATTCTTTAGTGCTTAGGAATAATTTATGTTTAGATTTGAACAATTGTTGCTATTCGCCAGAAATGGCTAGAAACATCATTTCATTTCATGGTTTATATAGACAAGGTTTTAGATTTTCTTTTAATAATGAGAATGGTTCTATTTTAGCTTATCTGAATGGTGTCTTTTACTTTGAAGCTATACCATGTAATGGAATTTATGAAACTGTTATGATTGTTGATAACTTAGGAAATGATGTTTTGAATATAGATTCTTCCAATAGTTTGGATAAAGCATCCTTGTGGCATAGTCGTCTTGGACATGTCAACAAGAAACGCATAGCCCAACTCCAAAAGGATGGAGTGTTGGAGTCATTCGACCTTAGGGAAGATGACACGTGCGAGTCTTGTTTGCTTGGAAAGATGACTAAGTCACCCTTCGCTGGTACGTGCAAAAGGGGTGAAGGTTTATTGGAACTAATACATACCGATGTATGTGGACCGTTTAGATCAACCACGAAGGATGGGAACCGCTTCTACGTGACTTTTACTGATGACTATAGTAGATATGGGTATATCTATTTAATCAAGCAAAAGTCAGAAACTTTTGAAAAGTTCAAAGAGTTTAAGAATGAAATAGAGAATCAATTGGGCAGGAAGATCAAGATGCTTCGATCCGATCGAGGAGGAGAGTACCTAAGTCTTGAATTCCACGAATATCTCAAGGAGTGTGGAATAGTTTCACAATTGACGCCACCTAGGACACCACAACTGAATGGTGTGGCAGAAAGGCGTAATCGAACCTTATTGGATATGGTTCGCTCTATGATGAGTCGTGCTTCACTACCAATCTCTTTTTGGGGGTATGCCTTAGAGACTGCCGCCCATATCCTTAACCGAGTCCCTACTAAGAAGGTTGCCAAAACACCTCACGAGATGTGGACGGGGAAAGCTCCGTCGTTGGCACATATCAAGGTTTGGGGTTGCGAGGCTTTTGTAAGATGAGATACTCATGAAAAACTTGAACCTCGAAGTGAGCGATGTATTTTCATCGGCTACCCGCAGAAATCCTTTGGATATCTCTTCTATAGACCGAAGGACAATGTTGTCTTTGTTGTGAGGAGAGGAGTTTTCCGAGAGCGAGAACTCATAGGCCAAGAGGACAGTGGGAGGCAAATTGAGCTTGAAGAGATTCAAGAGTCGATAGATGAAGGAACCTCTACCGCTGGCACTCAACCCGAGAAGGAAACTCTGGTTGAACCAATTGACGAGTCCATACCTCTTAGACGTTCCGATAGAGTTAGAGTTCAACCCCAGTTTTATGGTTTTAATATTACTACCGAAGGGGACACGTATATTAGTGATGGTACACTAGTAAATCTTGATGAACCTAATAGCTATGAGGAAGCCATGGCAGGCCCGGAGTCTGCGAAATGGAAAGAGGCGATGGATAGCGAGATCCAATCCATGTATGATAACCAAGTTTGGAATTTGGTTGATCATGTGCCTGGACGTAAGACCGTTGGGTGTAAGTGGATCTTCAAGAAGAAGACCGATGTGGATGGAAAGGTACACACATATAAAGCGCGATTGGTTGCAAAGGGCTTTACTCAAACTCCCGGAGTTGACTATGAAGAGACCTTCTCACAAGTTGCGAAGATAAAATCTATTAGAGTGATGCTAGCTATTGCCGCATTTCATGATTATGAGATTTGGCAAATGGATGTCAAGACCGCTTTCCTTAATGGAAAGTTGGCTAAGGATGTTTACATGGCTCAGCCAGAAGGGTTTGTGGATCCGAAGCATCCGAATAGAGTGTGTAAGCTTGAGAAGTCCATTTATGGACTTAAGCAAGCATCTCGCAGATGGAATCTCTGCTTCGATGAGAAAGTCAAAGAGTTTGGATTTGTACGAAGCGAAGATGAGTCGTGTGTATATGTCAAAGCCAGTGGGAGTATAGTAAGCTTTCTAGTTTTATATGTCGATGACATATTACTCATAGGAAACGACATCCCGACTTTGCAGGAGTTTAAGTCCTGGCTCGGGAAGTGCTTCGCTATGAAGGACCTCGGAGAAGCTTCTTACATTTTGGGAATAAGGATAGTAAGAGAAAGAAGTAAGAGACTAATTGGACTTAGTCAGAACACTTACTTAGAGAAAGTACTAAAACGTTTTAGTATGGAAAACTCGAAGAAGGGAGAATTACCGATACAAAGCAATGCCAAATTGAGTAAGAATCAAAGTCCGAGTACTGAAGCTAAGATAGCTGAAATGAGCCGAGTTCCATATGCTTCCGCAGTTGGCTCAATCATGTACGCTATGACTTGTACTCGCCCTGATGTAGCCTTTGCTTTGAGCATGGTTAGTAGATATCAAGGGAACCCTGGCAGAGCACATTGGATTGCTGTGAAGAATATCCTTAAGTACCTTCGAAGGACGGAGGAATGGTTTTTAGTCCTCGGAGGGAGTGATGAATTGAAGGTACGAGGGTACAGTGACGCCAGCTTCCAAACCGATAGGGACAACTACTGTTCGCAATCGGGCTGGGTCTTTACCCTAAATGGAGGAGAAGTGACTTGGAAGAGTTCCAAATAGCAAACAGTAGCTGATTCAACGTGTGAATCATAGTACATAGCAGCGAGCGAAGCGTCGAAGGAGGCAATATGGCTGAAGAACTTCATTGGTGACCTTGGAGTTGTACCCGCCATAAAGGAGCCCATGGAGATTTTCTGTGATAATGAAGGAGCGGTTGCCTTGACCAAGGAACCGAGGGATCATGGTAGATCTCGACATATCGACAGAAAATATCACTTCATCAGACATCATGTAGAAGAAGGACAACTCGTAGTGAAGAGGATATCATCAGAAGATAACCCAGCAGATCCGCTTACGAAGGGACTGAGTAGGGTTAAGCATTTGCAGCATGCTAGGAGTATTGGGCTGAAGGATGGTATTAGCATAGATTAGATAGTTTTAGAAACGTGTAATAGATAAATGTAATTGACATTTGATGATTAAATAAAGGAGTTTTATTTATAAGTAAAGCTACTGTCATATGTTAATTGTTTAACTATTGTTTCAATTTTTGCATGTTTTGACTTCCAGAATAATTGAGTTTATTAGGAATAATCAAATTATTCAAATTGTCCACAATCGTTCATGTGTTGGAAGTAGATATGAATGAAGATTGTCATGAATTGGTGTGTAGATTGTCTAAATGGTATTAGACATTGCAAAGGGTTGCCGCGACGTTCATGAGTGCTTATGAACTGGTTTTGAGCATTGGAATAAACCCGCGCTTGCTGGAATCACCGTATGGAATATGATATGTAAGAGGTGATCGCAAGACGATAATATCATATAGTCTTAAAACGTAGATATATGGTTTATTATTTGCTAATTGATTGTACATTGATAATGCAAAAATGCATTGGTAACTCAATGTTATAAAACACATTGTTGTGTATAGTTGATTATTGAATAAGTAAATGCATATAAGTCGAAGTTTATCTGTAAATTTTATCCTAAGAGGGTAGAAGAGATATCTCGGCCGCTCGATGATTTGATTTGACTTATGTGCCGGGCCCGGTCAGAATTAAATTGATGTGTTCGATTAAGTTCTATGTCAAATAAATCGGAGATCGAGAAACCTAAATGCTTGACTAATCATTCCATAGAATTGTCAGCATGATATCTAACAGAGGACTGTACGATCCCTTATCTAGAGGACATGTTACTGATAAGATCAGAGTTTGACAGCGTCTTTGAGAGTTACGATTGCTAATCGGGTTGCACGTTACATTTGTGGTTACTAGACTTATCCAAGTGGGAGACTGTTGGATTAGTGTCTAAGCCCGTAACCATATTTGGTAAGTACTTGACCCGGTTGTGCATGGTCCTTTTGGGTTGCCTTCACCAAAGAAACTTGACTGGAGAAATTAAATAGAGAGAGGTTATTGTGATTTATTAATATGTTATAAGAATAATATATTAAAGGAAAAATCATATTTGTTTAATTAATATTGGTCAATAATTAATTAGGAATTAATTTTGTGATCAAGTGTAATTAATTAAACTAGAGGGGCTGAATTGTAATTATAAGATAGTTGCAAGATAGGGCAATATTTATCCTTGTTAAAGGATGGACGAATTCAAGGATAAGGATATCCTTAAAATCGTCCAAGGATAAGTAGATAAGGGTTTTTCAAGGCTTATCTTGTGGTTGCTTGGTGGGCAAGCAACTGGATAAGGATAATGACTGAAACCCTAATCTAAACCCTATATAAAGACCCCTCGGCCTTTAGAATTCGGGTACATGCACCTAAGAGGTCCCAAGGACGAATTCCATCTCCTCCCTCCTCTATCTTAAGCCTCTCCAATTGCTTGTGGTGTTTGTGAGCCATTAGAGGCACTACACTTGTGGTGCTTGCTTTCAAGACTTGGGATTTGAAGATTTAAGTTGTTATTGCAATATAACAAAAAGAGGTATGTAATCCAACCTTATATGTTAATTTCAAAAATAGCAATGCACATTAGGGTTTTATTCTTGTGTTCATAATGTTGTGTATCTAATAGTGAAAACATAGATCCAAACTAGGGTTGCATGCACACTTAGGATTGTTTGTATAAAACCCATCATTAATGATGATAGCCAAGTCAGGGACTTCATCAGTACGCTTATACACTATGGAGGGTAAATTACCAACTAGTTTTTATGGTTTAACGATTCAACTATGTATCATCCAAAAAATCCCTAATTCTATTTGATGTTTAAGTACAATGGGATTGCTAACATTTTAGAAAATTTGACAAATTTGGCAACAAAAATGTGGAAATTAGTGTCATAGGGATATATATTGACGGTAATGGTGTCAAACGATAAAGCGATGGTGAAATTGACCACCAGTCAATTGGCAGAGCCATGTGCACGAGCAAATATTATGTACTAACATATCATATCAGCGTATTAAACATATCGGAGTATGTATAATGTTATAAGTAGATTCGGGAAGATTCAATATGACACTTTTCATATGTCATATAAGGTGATGGCGTATGATACCGATGAGCCAATGAAGTTTGGTGATGGTGAGGAAACAACTTACTTATTTACTAACAATATTTATACCAACAGAAGAATATCAATTCAGGGGATTGATGGTGGGGGGAGGGGGTTATTTTTGTCGATGTCGAAGTCAAATTTGAAGGAGACGCATATTATCAAAATGATTGATCATGTTAAGATCATTTCCGAACCTCTTATAGGTACGTCAGTCATCTTCAAGCATTGAATTTATTCTCTAAGGATTATTTATTTGTGTCATCGAAAATAATGGTGGTCTATTATTCGGGGAGTTTTGTTATATTTCTCATTCCTCTTTTTTTTTGATGTATTTTGAGCATAACAAACAATTCCTATATGTGTATGTAACCCTAAATTCTTGGATCTATGTTTTCTCTAATTGAACATACAAATATTGAACATCAAATGGAAAAACCCTAGGAGGTGTATACTATTCTTGAAAATCATATAAATAGGGTTAGAATACATACCTTAATTGTTATGTAGTAATAACAATGAAAACCCAAGTCTTCTTAAACCTTGAGAGCAAGCGTCACAAGTGCACGCCTCTAATGGTTCACACCCAAACAAGCAAGTGGATGAGAGAGGAGAGAGGATGTGGAGGCTTGAGGTTTTGGGCTATTCCTTTAAGGAATAAAGTGGTCGAAAATGTGAAGGGGTAATTCCCTTTATATATTGAGGTAGCTTAGAGACAAAGCTAGGGTTTTAGGAGGAAACCCTAATTCCCTTAGCTTAGGGACCAAACAACCCAAGAATGCCCATCCAAGAGCCCTTGGACGAAAATTCTAGGGCCCTCCTAAAGATTTTCGTCTAACCTGTTTGAGGTTCTAGAGCCCATTTCCTCAACTATAAATAAAGTGTCAAACAGCCCCTCCACTTTTAATTAATTCAATTAATTCCAATTAATTTTTGATTAACTTTTAATTAGATAATATGATTTCTAATTAATATATTATTTTCATAATACATTAATAAATCAATTATCTCAATTTATTATGCAAATAATAAATTCAACCTTTCTCCAAAAGTCATCCTATCCAGTTGCTAGTTTTGAGGGCAACCCAAAGGACTATGCTACCATTAATTCAAATATATACCAATTATAGTATGGGCTTAGACACCTAATCCAACAGTCTCCCACTTGGATAAGCCTAATAACTATAGTTGCTAGTATAACTTCAAAAATAGATTAGCAAATTGTAGCTCTCAAAGTTGACGTCGAACTCTAACCCAATCAGTTACGTGTCCTAAGATAAGTGATCAAATATTCATCCATTCTACAAGATATGTCATAGACATGAGACATGGATTATAATCAATCTCCCTGTCCAAGTTTTGTTTCCCAATTTTTGATTTATGACGACTGAAATCAAACTACCAATTGAACACATCAATTCAGTCCAGGCTTGGCCAAATAGATGTCGACATCAAAGTCATCGAGGGGCCCCAAAGATATCATGTTTCCCGTTAGGGAAAAAGGAATGGATAAACTTCGACTTATATTCTTGCACTATTCACTCATCAAATCATGCACAACAATATGTTTTATAACATCAAGTTACTAATGTGTTTACGTATTATCAATGCACAACTGACTTGTAAACAACAACTCATATATCTTCGTTTCAAGAATATAAGATATTATTGTCTCAAAATTACTCGTGATAAAATCCACGAAGTAATTCTCTAAGCGTGGGTTTATCCAATACTTAAAATCCCCGTTTTCCAAGTACTCATGAACATTGTAGCAAAACCATTGCTATGTCTAAACCCTTAGACAATCTAAAATTCAATTCATGACAGTGTTAATTCATTACTTACTTCCAAAAGTACGAGCAGTTGTGGATGTTTGAATAATCCAATTATTTGGGAAGTAAAACATGAGAAGTGAAACACAATATTAACCTAACTAACTATGGTCTCAAGGCTATTGAATATAAATAAAAGTCTTGTTATTTAATGACCATATCAATTAGATTTTATTCATTATATAATGTTTCGAGTAATCAACTAAACACTTGAATTAAACATCGGTCATGTCATGTTGTAAACATGCATACTATGTCTCTCTATGGTCCTTCCTTTGTGAACAAATCGATTAGACACTATTCCAATGATGCTCATTTTTACAATTTCAAATTTTTGTTGCTACTAAATGTGTTAGTGTTCAACCTTACATGCAATATTCTTTTGTGATGTCGAGGTTTCAAAGTCACAAAGACTTTGATATTACAAGATGTTCCATTGAAACTTTGTTACTTAAAACAATTCCATGGTAACGGAGTCTCAAATTCAAGGTACACTCCTTGAACACCTTTCGTGCATTAAAGTTTTCAACTCACATGTAGATTTTAATCATCAAATTCCACTGTGGAAACATTTCCATATTCCCATATGACCAAAAATTATGAACAAGCATCACCTCCACTCAGAATTATGTCAATATGGTCCATCCATATTAATACTATACTTCCAACTATCCACAAGCAATCAATCTTTAGTAAACTTTAGATTATTCTAGACAGTTGCTTAACAATTTTCGTCATACCAAGTTCTAGTCCTTTTTCCCTCTCAATGCATTTGGAAAAATCAGAACAAGTGAATATTATAGCATATCTAAATGATCCTATATTTGAAGCGTATGGGACTCGATACATAATGTCTTACATAAAGCCTGATATCTGATCAACCTCTTGCTATAATATTTCCATATATCGAATTTCCTATGTTAAACCATTTCAACAAGATATTCATATATTTCCAAGACTAAATTTTTAATTAAAACCTTCAATTTAAACTTTTAGATTTGAAATGAAGTATGAGTACCCTCTCCCTTAAATCCTTTTCTAGTGAAAGAATTCCTAAACTTTGCAATTTGCTAATTTGAAATCTTTGTTTCCTATAATTAGCATTGCCAACTTGCAATACTTAGCACAAAAATTATGCTCCCAATAGCACAATAATTATGCTCCAAATATCTTTGACATGTATTCAGAAATCAACTGAACTTCTAGAAATCAATACTTTTTGACTTTCTTACTAAAGTGCGGATTTCTGATACGTGATGCTTCGATGAGTCTTCTATACTTTTCAAGCTTATACACCTTCATTAGATAGCATATGTGTGTGTTTAAACCCTTTCAGAACTGATAGCTATAAGTCCTGAACGTTCAAACTATTTCTTGCCATTTCTCACAATTCGAACTATGAAAAAGGATGCCTTAATCATATTACGAATTTGAGAACGCAAATAACACAACCACTACACATAATGATATTTATCAAATCTTTAAAATCTACTAGCAAAAGTGTTTCCTAATAATCGTTTTCATGAATTAGAGCGAAATCTTTTGGCACCTAGATTTTATGGTGTACGTGTTCCCATCCATGTGAATCTATCATTTTAACCTACAATCATAAGACAAGGTTTATGACAAATTCAAATTCTAATTTATCTTTCATGGATTGAACTTTACTTGTTCTTAGTTTCTTGCCTTCTGGTACCACAAGGGCCTACCAACGCTTCCATGTTATTTAAGCAGCTCACCTCCATTGACCAATGTACTATCACTGAACAGTGTGCTCTGACTTTTGCAGTCAAATGAGAAACATATAACTCATAAGCATCGCCAACTCATATGGAAGATGCACATAAACAAGAATGTATCAACTTAACATGATAGGTTATCAACCTCCGGTCGTGTTCTAGTGATAACTAAAAGATATATTCTTGATTGACTCCTGAAAATCTTCAAGATCAATAAGACTCCCACTGACTTTTTGACATATAAGTTTTCCTTTTAAGGAACATTCCTCGACAAGCTAAAACAAATATTCAAAAGTCAGAGTGGATTCTCAACAAGAAAACACTTTACAAAATTGGTTTTAGCTTATCCTTTGTTTTAACCAAAACATCACAACTTCCCATTCCAATATGCTAGAGTAAGGAAACATTATTACACCACATTTCATGAGGTGTTCTAAACCTAATGAGTACGAAACAAGTTTCAAGATATGATTTATAGTTACTAGAGTATGACTCTAAAATTGAATACGAAGTATGACTCATCTCATGATTTAACCATTTCAACAATATTTGATTCCTCTTCTTCGAGGATCAATTGTGATACAGTTCCATAATCATTAAGATGATCATAAAACATGATGCTAAAAAACACTCCTTTGTTTTTAGATCAGAGAAACCCTTATCTTTCTGCCTAACATATTCTTCGTTATGCTTCTCTTTGAAACTTTTCAAAGTATCAGAATTATGTTTAATCTTATAAACATAACCATGCTTACTGAAACATCAGTAAATTATGATGAATAAAGTTGTCATCCTTTGTGGTGGATCTGAATAGTTCATATCAATATGTACTAGATCCATTAGTCATTCACTTGACTCACATAGACATGTGGTCAATGAATCAGTCATAATCTTCCAACGATCAAGATTCTCATACATCACGCAATTCAAATTGCATGACTCCAATTTTATATACAATTGAAACTAGGGTGATGAGAATTCCTATTTCACTTGGTTATTTATGACAATACCACAAGAGATAAAACAAGAATCAAATCCACGATTAATATTGCTAGTAATAGAAATATAACCAACACTTTTCATAAACGCCATTGCAAGGAAATATAAAGTAAACTAGATGAAACAAAAAATTTACTTTTATTGATAAGCGGAAAATTTTGTCCTTACAATGTAAAAATATGAAAACTATGTTTCTAGACATTTCCTAAGCAATCTATCATAACTCCTAAGTAGTAGCTCAAAAATCTGATCATCGAACCATGCGACCGAAATCCATCTCTTACGATTAAATTCAACTTACTCTTCTTAAGTTTCCTTCTTTCTCCTAGATCCTGCAAAACATCAAAATGTGATCAATACATCATGTATTAAGAATCTATGAATAGGAACTTAATAAAATAATGGAGTTAGATAATTGATGTACCTGAAATGGAGTCACATGATTTGACTTTACCATCTCTAAGATCTTTCAGGTAGTCTGGGAAGCTTCGCAACCAATTCCCCTCCAATTGGCAATAGAAACATGTGGACCTTTCAGGATTAGCACATGGAACTATCTCATAGTTAACCTTTCTCATATCCATACACTCAAAAGATTTGACCTTGGCCAATCCCCTTTCATTGGAAAGAGAAACCTTTTATGGACTACCATTATTAATGTCCATGGAAATTTGGGAGACAGGTCCTCCAGACACTTTTTCTTCACTTGTGCTCTTAAGCATTTCTGTTTTAGCAACAATCAACATATGTGTCAGATCAATTAGGGTCACGTCGTGGTCAGTCATATAGTAGTGTTTAATGAACTGACTATATGACTCAGGAAGCGAAAGTAGAACCAAGTCAATGGCCAGCTCTAGGGAGCTTGGGAAAACGACACCCAACATTCCTAATCTTTCAATGTACGATTTCATATTCAGAACATGCGCACACACAAACTTTCCATCTTGATGTTTACATGCCAATAGAGATTGAGTGACTTCATATTGTTTAGCTTGAAGGAAAAGTGACTTGGGTAGATTCACTAGAGGAGGATGAGGAAAAGTTGAAGAAGCATGACCTCCATTTGCACCATTTCTCAAAGAAGGGAACATACTTTCACCTTGATCAGAATGTGGAAGATCATCTTCAGAAGGAAGAGGAAAACCACTTCCCATAGAACGAGGAAGACCATTTTTGTCTAAACTTGACATCTTTAATAGGAGAAAAGAGAATTCAATTTAGTTGATTTTAATCCTTATTAACCCATAAAGTTAAATTAAGGATAAGATCCATATTTTCGATTTGAACTTTGAAGAGGGATGTCGTAATCAAATTCAAATATATTTTAGGTAGGTAAAGCATTTACAAATTTCAATCTTATGAAACTCCTAGATCATTTGAGATTCATTGAATCTAACCAATGACATGTTTAATCTCGATTATGCTATCACTTTGTGACGAGGATGTTGAGGATCACAAACGAGATGTGAATAACCATGCAAATTAGCTTGGTACTCTCGATGTCATTTATCATCTCCTTTTAATGTGTCGGTTAACCACACACGCTCCATTAATCAATGATAATTTTCGAGACACTCATTACCAACTTTATTAGTCCCATATTAGTGTGTCGTTTAACCACACATGCTCCACTAATGACTTATAAAGTGTAATGTGCAATTTCATGGATTAGCATCAAATTCACATTTTTCCTAAAGTAACTAAGAGTGGGATTTTAGAAATAGTTTAGTTACTTTTCATCATTATACTTTTAATGAGGTTATGTCCTATCAAAAAAGTTTGACTAACAACCCCTCACCAATCAAGGGGGCGGTGGTTAAGAGCGGATACCCAATGACGGTCATTTTATAGGCTGCTTCCTTAAACTCCTTTTATAGATCGGCTTCGTGAATGAGCCGTACTAGCGGTTCGAGTGACTTATTCTTATACATATAGTAAATACTAAACATTTAATTTTACATATAGTATAAGGTGTATTTTAAAGCATTTTAAAATTCCAAGGGTTTAATCTTTTAATAAATTAAACTTTTAATTTAATTAAATTTAAATCATCTTAAGGATTTATTGATTATCTTTTAGTTAATCATATAATTAAATTAATAATAAGATCCATAAATATGCATTTTAAACTTTTCAAAATACTAGGTTTAATTATTAAATTTTGAAAATTAAAATTTTTAATTTAAATTTAAAATTAAACCACATGATTTAATAATTTATCTTAATTAAACATTTAATTAATTTATTAAATTAGATATGGATTAGCCAATTAAATTAATCAAGATAATGTAAACTAATCCACTCCCCCTGAATTTCAAAAATTATGGGAGGGATACACCAAATCTTATAATTATCTAGTTAATCAAATAAGGAGATAATTACCAAAAATAGGAAAATCCCTATCATATCTAGCAATTTTCGAAAATGGGACTTAGGGAGGAAGGTAATGATTTCAATCCTTACCTAGATTTTGAAATCTTGGGAGGCAAGAAACCCTCCAAAATCGAAACTTGTAAGGCAAGGCAAAGGGTTACAACCCTTTTCCTAAACTTTGAAACTTAGAGCCTAAGCAACCTTAATTCCGAAAACCCTAGTCCATTAGGGTTTAATTTCCATAAACCCTTATTGATCAAATTCAATAGAAAACAAGTCAAGACTCTGATAGCACTGATGGGTTTTAAGCATAACAAACAGTTCATATGTGTGTATGCAATCCAAAATTCTTGGATCTATGTTTTCTCTAATTGAACATACAAATATTAAACATCAAATGGAAAAACCTTAGGAGATAAATACTATTTTCGAAAATCATATAACTAGGGTTATAATACATACCTTAATTGTTATGTAGTAATAATAATGAAAATCCAAGTCTTCTTGAACCTTGAGAGCAAGCGTCACAAGTGTCACGCCTCTAATGGTTCACACCCAAACAAGCAATAGGATGAGAGAGGAGAGAGGAGGTGGAGGCTTGAGTTTTTCAGTTATTCCTCTAAGGAATCAAGTGGCCGAAAATATGAAGGGTAATGCCCTTTATATAGTGAGGTAGCTTAGAGCTAAAGCTAGGGTTTTACGAGGAAACCCTAATTCTCTTAGCTTAGGGACGAAAATTCTCGGGCTTTCCTAGAGATTTTCGTCCAACCTTTTTTAGGGAGGTTCTAGATCTCATTTCCTCAACTATCAATAAAATGTCAAACATCCCCTACACTTTTAATTAATTCGATTAATCCCAAAATTATTTCCAATTAATTTCTGGTTATTATTAATTAAATAATATGATTTCTAATTAATATATTATTTTCATAATACATTAATAAATCAATTATCTCAATTGATTATGCAAATAATAAATTCAACCTCTCTCCAAAAGTCATCATATCCAGTTGCTAGTTTTGAGGGCAACCCAAAAGGATTGTGCTACCATCAATTCAAGTATATACCAATTATAGTTATGGGCTTAGACACCTAATCCAACAGCATGGTTGTGTATAGAAATATATGGGAGTTATCATAGGCAACGACAACCACTACGAGTTTCTCACGTGGTTTGAGGAGAGATGGTGGAGGGTGAATGGTTAAGGAGAGAGGGAGTAACGGCGTGTGATGTTGGGTGGGGTCAGGGATAGTGGTTGTAACAGCTTGATCGACGAAGATGATATATATCGCTAGTGGATGCCTAATATAAATAATAATAATAATAAAAATAAGGGAACAATAATAATTTGGCAATGATTCAATAGATTCTAGTTATTGGTGTTAAGCTTAAGGACTAAGTCCACAATAAAAATATGAATTTGTGACCTTTTTTACATGTAGAGACTATTTTAGACCAAATCCAAGAAACAAAAATGCAAATCATAGGTACCATTTTTGCAGTTTTGTCTTTGGCAAATGTTAATATCGTATTTAAGGAAAAAAATCTGGTTGGTTTTTATAATTTCATGTTTATTTCATAATCTATTGAAAATATTTTCAACTTGGTAACAGTTAAAGACAGAAATAGACATATTCAAATAAAAATTACTTCTAGAAATCCAACATAAAACAGCAAAAATAACCCTCCTATTCTACTCATAAATCCACATCTTTCGTCCCAAGTACAAATTGGTCTCTCAACTAGGAGGACACTTATGGGCAGCACCAAACTAGTATCCACAACGGAAAAATAATATTTTTTTTCGATTTTCTTCCCATTCCATCTATGTAAGAGAACATACATTGTGATCACGTTAGAGAACCAAAGATACATTTGATGAAGGCACACCAAAATCACATTAGGTAGAGACTAATCACTCCATGATACAAGATTCTTATCAATAGGTTTGGCTACAAAGGCACCTTTTGTATCCATACGCCCAATGAAGAACGATGGAAGTCCAAATTACCCAAAGTAGGTGACTCATTACCTAGTTGGTATCCCAATCAGATCTAAACTCAAATTTCTAGACGATAGATGTAGTGTCTCTTCAACGTCCTTCTCTAGGTACCTGACACAAATCGAGATTAAATTTGGTGCAACTAGACACAATGTTCATGGTTGGTGAAGAGCATAGGCATAATGGGAATAGGTACATGTCCCACTTTTTTAAGGGGCCAAATTTTTTTTATACCATATAATGATCACTAGATCAAGTGATTGATAGATGAGTCCAAGTCCAGTTGATAAGGATGTGTAGAACGTGAGAACAGTGAGAATGTAGTGCTGAAGCCTGAAGCGAGTGTCATTGTCGATTGTCTATCAATCGATCTTTGGTCATTCAACGAGTGCAACCAACGAGGATTAGAGTTACTCTCTGTTAATCGGTTACTAATCAGGTAAGCCATATGCCCACATATATCTTCTTTTTTACAAGCTTTTGTTATATTATAATTTATATTACTTTTAATAACATTTAATTTTCATTTATATTATTTTCATCTACAAGTAAATGAAATAGCATCATCAATACCCTTAAATTTAAAACAAATATCTAGGTAAGATAAAAGAATTGTAAAGAATATCATATTATCAAGAAAAATCCATCGGTGAAAGACGGGTGAGAAAACGGTGAAAGTGTACCGATGACATCATACCACCGGTAAAAATAGCTATGTGAGACGGTGTTCACGGCCGATAAAAACTGCCAACTCAACTTGTCAACGGTAAGAAAATTACCACACCGTCCAGCCTTAAATAATAGTTGGTTTAGGTAGGATAGAGTGTTGTATGACATGTCTCATCAGTCTTTTGAAAGTTATCTCACCGTCACTTTTACCACAAGACATGAATGACATGTCATGTTGAATGATAGGTTAACTGGGTAAAAAAAACTACAAGAAAAAAAGATAAACATACTCTCTCTCTCTAACACCCTGTTCTGGATTATTTTGTGATTTAAGGCCCGTGGGCCTTAATTCGAGTATGAGAAGGTTCTGAGATGTTGAAAGAGAAAGGTTATTCCCTTTTGGGATGTGGGTGAGGTAGGTTGTGTGATAAAAGAGTCGGTTTGTGCTTTAGAGCCCGAATGTATTGTTAAGGTGCTGGTTCGGGCTTTTCATGAATTTTGGATCTGAGTTCGAGTGGGATTCAGGAGGAATAAAGTTGATAGAAGTGTAGGGCTTCTCGTTAGCTTTCCATGGATATAAGGATCGTCGGAAACGAACTTATAACGAAGAAGTTATGGCCTTCAAAAGTTTTATGATTTCAGGCTTAGCCGAGTACGCTGGGCATAATTTAGAGTACGTTGGGCGTACTTACCAAGGAGGGTCGCGAATGTTCTTCAGAGTACGCTAGGCGTACCATATGAACGTTGGGCATACGCCAAACAGACTTGAACGCTATTTTAGGGTCTTGGACCCTATTTAAGGTCCTTAACTCATAACCTAACCCTAATGGCTAATACCTTCAGCCTCCATCCCTCTAAACCCTAGAAATCGACCCTAAGCCTCCATTTGAGTGATTCTTGAGCATTTTGGTGATTTAGTGAGTTTTTGGTGCATATTGTGGAAGAAGGAGTTTCTTGAGGAAGCATTGCTTGGCTTGGAGCTTGTGGATCCAGGCCCTAATCATGTTGATCTATCTCCAGAAAGCATAAAGTTTGAATCTTGGTGGTTTTCTCATATGGATCTAGTGGGATGATGACTTGTTGTGTTTGGCTTTTGAAGAAGAAGGAGCTTTGAAAGAGAATGGCTTGAGCACCTAGCTTTTGGATCTATGTTCTTCTCTTGTTGGTGCATCCTCCAGAGGTATCAAGTTTTGAACTTGCTTATTATTGTGCTAGGTTTTGTTTTGGGTCCATTTTAGGGTTTTTGGTCCTAAAGCTTGAAGCTTTATGAGTTGTTAAGCTCCACAGCCTAATATATGTCCCTTTAAGTGTTTTTAGTGGAAAGGATTCATAAAAATGAGTCCTTGGATGTTGGAATCAAACCATGCATGAGATATGAGAATTTTTGAGTAGTAAAGAGTGAGAGTTTTTGTGTTTGGGACTTGATCAGCCATGCAAAGGCTTAAAGTCACGAGCTTTATTGAGTATGAGCCTTTATGGAATCCAGATCTAAGAGTATAGCTATGGTCTTAACTGATTAAGACCAAAAGAGTTGAAAAAGTAAATCTAGGTGTACGCTGAGCGTAAATCTAGTACGCCCCGCGTACTAGGTTGGTGTCCCCGATCAGGATTCATGTGAGATGGAGTACGCTGAGCGTACCAAGGGAGGTACGCCCCGCGTAACCCCACTATGGACTTTTTGGGCTAAGTCTTATATTGGGCCTTAAGTGTTGAGCCTGGAGTTTGGGCTTGTTGTGCTAGAGATTTGGACCAGAGGAATATGTATATGTGCCTTGGGCCCTTGAGTTGGGCTTGCCTCTTGGACTTGAGAGTTGGGCCTCGGTAGAGTCCATTTATTATTGGGCCTTGATGGGCCCAATGGGTTTTGGGGTTATTTATGGACTAGTTAGTGGACTACCTTTAGACCTAGAGAATGAGGGTTGGGACTTAGATCCTAATTTGAGATCATTGTAGATATGGCTTGGAGGTAGAGCCTGGTGCACAACGACGACATTTGTAGGAGTCGTTCATCATTCGAGGTGAGTCTTCTCACTATATGTTACCTAGAGTGGTATTTATGTGTTGACTGGAGGGTCTTATGTGTTATGTATGAGATTATGTGCCATGTGATATATGTATGTTATATGATTGTACAGACCGGACCAGAGGGTCCAACGATACAGACCGGAACGGAGGGTCCAACGATACAGATCGGGCCGAAGGGCCCAACGAGCTATGACCGGACCAAAGGGTCCAACGATCTACGGGACTGGAGGGTCCCGCTGAGACACAT
Source organism: Lactuca sativa (assembly GCF_002870075.4). Lineage (NCBI taxonomy): Eukaryota > Viridiplantae > Streptophyta > Magnoliopsida > Asterales > Asteraceae > Lactuca > Lactuca sativa. The sequence goes on along the minus strand of NC_056630.2, from coordinate 123,087,418 downwards.
CGACCGGAAGGTCATACTGTAGCCTCGAGTGGCGTATGTGTTGTATGCGGTATTTTGGGGAACTCACTAAGCTTCGTGCTTACCATGTTATGTGTTATGTGTTTCTGGTTTTTCTCAAGATCGCGGGAAGGCACCGGCTTGATTGTACACACCAGTGAAAGAGTTATGTTTCGAGGATCCTGGATTTGTAATCAAACAAACATGGAGTTGCGTTTGTAAATTAAATAAATGAGGTTTTTATAAATGTGTTATGAGAATTATATGATTTTAAATGAAAAACTTGTTTTGAAAATTTACGTTGTTACACACACACACTCTCTCTCTTTCTCTTTCTCTCTCTCTCTCTCTCTCTCTCTCTCTCTCTCTCTCTCTCTTAGAACCAAAAGGTGAACACTAAACATTCTCTGAAAATACAAGTTGTTTTTAGTGATTTGAAAGGGTTCTTTTCGGTCGATTATCACATAATTGACTTCTTCCTGATGGACTTCAGGTGGTTTTTACTAATTGTCTTTTCTGTTTCCTAAAGTTTCTCACTTTTATTTCTCACACTCTCTTCATGGATTTAAACTTTAAATGGTCAATGTTTACTCCCACTTTCCGGTGTTCTCTTTCCTTTTCAGCCTGAAAGTTTATGATGTTTGTCTATATTTCAGGTACTCATCTGTGTATTAAATGGTTAATTTCAGTGTTTCATAATATTATGAATGACATTTTAGAATTTTGTTGTTTTATGCTTATACAGGAAGGTATTGTAGATGGTAGGTTGCATATGTTCCTAGACGATCTTGCAATAGCTCAAATGACACCAAAGGTCATAAAGGTCAAAATGGCAACAAAGGTCATAAAGGTCAACTAGTCTAGTAATGTTCCTTTTCTAATGTACATTATCTATTGTATATTGATAAGAAATAATCAACATACCTTCAAGATAATTGTTATGAATTTTGAACACAAAAGCTTGACTACAAATCTTAAACAATTACTAACCCACATTCATGAATAATGATGTAAACGTTTTGGTTTGAAAGTCATTGCCTTTACATAACCATCGTTTGGTGACCATTTTATTTTCTATTCAATTTCATTCTCTATTAATCATTTATTTGCCTAATTGTTATGGCGATCTCAGGACCGGCCCTCACAATGTTGACCTCGTCTTTCAATCCTTCCAAAAAAAAAAAGTACCCTAATGCTTGGGATTTTGGCAATTTGGGAGCCAACAAAAGCAAATATTCAAAATGATCTATGTAATTGTAAATAGGCATGGTTTGCTTGATGATGCCGAAATGTTTATACATATTTTGAATCTCAAAATCACTGAAAAGATGTAATAGTTCGAGTTGGAACTGCTACCAAGTAATTGATTCGTGAACCTATCTAACGATGGTGAACCTGGGCTACCCCCTATCATAGACAAAGGTGTCTCATTAATGTCGAAAAACAAGTTAGGCTTCTTAATCCAACCCTGCAGATCGAATACATAGAACTCTGATAACTTAAATCTTCTTCATTGTGCATGGAAGAGCATCTGAAGAACCACAGGAGCGAGAAAAAGCACAATACCAACTGGACGTCCACCTTCATCTACCCAATTGATTCTGTCACACCACTAGTGCTAGTGGTGCCACACTATCACTGCCACAAGATGGTTGTTTCCCATGTTGCCTCTTCCAAGTGAGTACCACTTTATTCTCTCTTTCCTTTTTATTCTCTCTCTCTCCTCTAACTATCAGCCACTTTCCACATTTTTCCTTTTTGCTTGTGAATCAATAAAATTAGTTTGTTCACATCTAACCCTTACATGAATCGATTTATTAATTGCTTATTTATACATAAATGATAAATCAACTGCCTTGAACTCTTGATTATTCAACGCTAAACCCTCTCCCAAAAAATACAAATAGTTATCAAACCATATTTCAATTAGACATTTTAATTAAGAAATACATAATAAAACCAATAACCTCCACTACCTTCTACGCTCTTTTACGAACAAAATTCAAACTTCAACAATTTTCCAACTTTTATTTACAATTAAACGTCCAAATAAACTCCCCCATAAATTTGCTTTAAACTATTATTACTCTCCGGATCTAAAGTGAAGAGAAAATCGGGACACCCGGTAGGGTAACACCCGCATCAACTATGAACACATTGCCACTGATGTATCGTGACAAGTCATGGATCAGATACCTCGCAAGTTTAGTCAAGGCTGGATCCGCTGTTCCAAATGTTCTTAATGGAACTGTTCTTTCAGCCACATTATTCAGCCAGTCTTTTTCCATTAAGCCCTCCGTGATCTCCGACCTAAAAAGCCCCGGATTAATCGAGTTCACCCTAATCTTATACGCTCCCATTTCCATAGCCATCACCTGTAACATCCCAAACCCAAAGTTACAAAAGTTACACACCAGCCCAATAACCTCTTGATCAACTTAAAAAATTATATTGAAAGTGAATCAAGATTTTTATTTTCTAAGGTTACCTTGGTCAACGTGACAACACCCGTTTTTGAAGTGGCGTAAGCGAGACCACCGGGGAGTTGACCACGGTCAAGGCCCGCAATTGATGAGATGTTGATGATTGATCCTCCGTGATGCGCGTCACGCATACGTATACATACGTATTTTGACACCAACCATGTTCCGGTTAAGTTTGTTCTTGTTGTACTCTCCCATTCTTCTTCGGTCAACTCCAATGGACTCTGGACATTACCTGAAAGTCAACGCAAGTATTTTAAATGAAGTTTAATACACATGAGCAATAAAACACTTGGATATTATTCTAAAGATCATTATTGTTTATGGTAAAAGGTGTGGACCCATGTGATGATGTAAATGTGAAGTGCTTGGACGCTTTCTTGGTCAAAGTGTAATATTGTTTGTTTAACAGTACAACACGATGTAATAATAATTGACTTCGACTTTATATTCAATTATATAGTTGTAAATTGACTTGTTTTAGTTTTTTTTTTTTTTTTTTTTTTTTTGAGTGATATTTATTGAGTCGTCAATTCCTAGAACCTACACAAGAAACATATAATATAGCTTGTATTACTAAAATAAAGCGACTCCTCTTCACATGTTATGTCTTTTTTTAGATAAAAATTGCAAATTTATAACGCAAATCATGTGTATGAATCTCATGTGTTTCAACACAACAAGCTTTAAAGCACCCAACTTTTTTCAGGAATCTAGAAAACTAACTAAATTAGCATGCATCAATAAAAAGTGAATTATATATCATATTCTTGCAATTCCATCATTCCATGATCATGAAGTTTAGTGGTAAATAGGATGAAGTTGAAAAATACAACGAACGAATTTAATGTTAGTAATTTGACGAGAATCCATGGGACTGATGTGTTTAAGAAATTGAAAACTACAATGACGAATTTATGTATTTTGCTCAATATCAATGGAGGTGGATGGAGTATTGAATGATTACCTCTAACCCCAGCATTATTAATCAAACCGTCGATACGCCCAAATGCCTGCCACGCCTTTTTCACGGAGGCCTCAATGGCGGGGCCCTTACCACTCAAATCAAGCTCCACCGCCACCGCCCTAACATCGTCGGCGATCTCACAGTTACCAGGTGTAACAGCACCGCCGTTTCGTCCAAGTTGATTTATCTCGTCGCAGAGAGACACGAGCCTGTCTATCCGGCGCGCCGCCGCAATGATTCTACAGCCGGATTTCGCCAGGTCTATACAGAAGTCTCGGCCGAGCCCTGACGACGCTCCGGTCACCATCACAACCTTCCCGGACAAATCATGCCATGGCTCCAATTTTGAAGAAACGCTTTGATTGGTCATGGTTTTGTGGTTGTGGTCCTGGGGTTTGAAATTTAGAAGAATTGGAAAGGAAAAAAAAGGTATGAAGTGGTTTGGAAATGGTGTAGAAATATATAGGAAAAAGGGGAAGAAAACAAGTGAGAATCTTGTTAGACTAGCACTAGAAGCCCGATTTGAAACCACCCATGATTTTACACACAACTACCATGACCGCTTTCAAAGTTTCAAGGCAACCCCACATGTTTATGATCCTGTTGATATTTGGTATTGTTTATCAGTTTATATCCTTATATTACTAAAATACTAGTTGTAATATCAGTACATTATATGGGCTGGTTAAAACAAAATGTTGATTAAACAACAAGTTTATTTGAATTTAAAATTTAAAATAAGTATAAATTAAAAAAAGTGAAAAAATTAAATTAAAATTATGTGTTTAGTTGTAGACCCGTGTATTAAATGTGTTAATTATAACAAAATTTTAAATACGAAGGTTTTAAATGTAAATTTATTTAAAATTGAAATTGAAGTTTGAAATTTGAAATTTAAAACTTGAAATTAATATAGTTATTATGGTATGTTTAATATAGGGGTGAGCGCAGTGTGGTTCGGTGCGGTTATTAGCCAAAACCTCACCACTAACCGCAAATGCGGTTAATCCATTTTCAAAACCGCATGGTGCGGTTATTTTTGCGGTGCGGTTAGGCGGTTATTTTTGCGGTGCGGTTTTGTTTTTTTTTATGTTGCAGTTATTAACCGCATGGATTTGGTGCGGTTATTTTGTGTGGTTTTTAACCACAGTTTGAAATTCAAATAGTTTTAAGAGTTCAAACATATTACTTGTAATACTAATAAAAACCATAAGGTATAAGACAATTAACTATTTAACTTAAACCTCAAACAACTAATATCTTAAAAACATCAAATCAATAGTAATTAACAATAAATATCTTAAAATTGTCTAACTTCATCCTTTTTTCAAAGTTAAATATAAGAAAAAACCAACACTTTTGTCTTTTAGTATTTTATCCATCTTTCATTCATGAAACTTGTCTTATTTTTAATATTTAATAAACTAATAATTGATAAAAAATTGTATATAATATATGCGGTGCGGTGCGGTTTTTTTGCGGTTTTTGGAAACTAATAACCGCACCGCACCGCAAATTTGCGGTTTTTGAAAAACAGAAAACTTCACCATCGGTTTTTATTGCGGTTGCGGTTTTTCGGTTGCGGTTTATGTGGTTTTTGCGGTTAATTTTAGTTGCGGTGCGGTTTTTGCTCACCCTTAGTTTAATATATAGAAACTAAATTAATGATATATATTCAATATCAATAATCAATAATCATACATATTTATAAAGCTAGCATTTTTTCTTGAATCTCATGCATTTGAAACCCTTTTTTTTAACTTCCTTTCACCACATTCATTTAAAACTCCCATGACTTTTCAATTTCTTTACAATAATATTATAAATAAGTTAAATAATGTTCTATAAACAAGAAATGGTGTTTTATTATAATGTCTTCATCCCACATTGATGGTGAGAGTAAACAAGAGAATGTTTTCTCTTCTATAAATAGGAAAGGTTGTGAAATGTTTCAAAGGGACCAAACCATGAGAACTTCCTCATGCCTACCTTTGTAGGATTTTGAATGTATTATTTGGTAAGATTGTCTATATTGGCAAGTGTCCAGTTAACTTTTAGAATTCCAAAAGTGGTTTTGAACCGAATTTGTTATGGTTTAAACCGTTAAAAAAAATTATGTAGTTAGGTATATTGAGTTGAACCGGAGCTGGATCAACTTGGACCGATAAAGGAATCATTTTCCTTTCACAACAAACATGTGAAACTCCAATGATTTTTCAAATTATTTCTAATAATATTATAAATAAGTTACATAATTTTATATAAATATAAAAAAGCATCTACCTAAACCTAAAATTATAATTGTTTGAAAAATCACTTTGATTCAAAAGTACAAAATATATACAAACCGGGTTTCACTAGAAAAAAAATATATGTAGTTTGGTATATTTAGTTGAATCGGTCCGAGTTCGATCTATTTGGACCATAAAAGAAGCATTTTCCTTTCACTACATACATTTGAAACTCCCATGATTTTTCAAATTGTTTCCAATGATATTTTAAAAAAAAGTTACATAATGTTATATAAATATAAAAAAAAACATCTATTTAAAAATAAAATTATAATTGTTTGAAAATTCGGTTTGATCAAAAGCACAAAATATATAGACATATTATATTTTATAAATGAATTCTTTTTATAATGAACTTTTGAATCTTGAAAATACATATAAACAAGCTTTCTATATTAAGTACCTAACTGAATTTATGATTTTAGAATTGACAAAAAGTTATCCAATAAGAACTTACTTTTTTGGATAGCAACTTACGAGATTATAGAGAAACGGAACTATTAAACAATAAAGAAAAGCTAAACAAGAGAAAGAGTGTTTTACTGAATAAGTTGAATAATGTTTTATTAAGAAGAAAGCGTGTTTTATTACAATGTCTTCATCCCACATCGATGGTGAGCGTAAACAAAAGAACGTTTCCTCTTCTATAAATAGGAAAGGTTGTGAAATGTTTCAAAGGGACCAAACCATGAGAACTTCCTTATGCCTATCTTTTCAGGATGTTGAGGGTATTCTTTGGTGAGATTGTCTTTATTGGAAACTGTCCATTTAAGTTTTAGAATCCCGAAAATGGTTTTGAACAAGATTTTTTTAGGTTCAAACAGAGTTTCAGTTGAAAAACCGTTATGTAGTTTGGTATATTGAGTTGCATCGGTCTGAGTTTGATCAATTTGGACCGATAAAGGAAACATTTTCCTTTTAGCACATACATTTGAAACTCCCATGATTTTTCAAATTGTTTCTAATAATATTATAAATAAGTTATCTAAACATAAAATTATAATTGTTTGAAAAATAAATTTGATTAAAAAACACAAAATATATACAAACCGGGTTTTAATAGAAAAAATGTTATGTAGTTTGGTATATTAAGCTAAATTGGTCCGAGTTTGATCAATTTGGACCGATAAATGAAGCATTTTCCTTTCACCACATGCATTTGAAACTCCCATGATTATTCAAATTGTTTATAATAATATTATAAGTTACATAATGTTATATAAATATAAAAAAATCTACCTAAACATAAAATTATAATTGTTTGAAAAATCACTTTGATTTAAAAGCATGAAATATATACTCGATTATATTTTATAAATGAATTCATTTTATAATGACATTTTGAATCATGAAAATACATATAAACAAACTTTCTATATTAAGTACCTAACTGAATTTATGATTTTAGGATTTAACAAAAATTTATTCAATAAAAACTAGATTTTTTATAGCAACTTACGAGATTACTGAAAAATGGAACTATTGAACAATAAATTTTCTGGATAACGTTTTATTTTTATTATTTAATATTTTATTTAACAAAATGAAATTATTGGCAAATAAAGAAATGAGTTGAATTAAAATGTGTTCATCCCACATTGATCGTGAGAGTAAACACGAGAATGTACTCTCCTCTATAAATAGAAAAGATTATGAAATATTTTAAAGGGACTAAGCTATGAGATCTTCCTTGCATATAACTTTGTAGGTTGTTGAGTGTATTCTTTGGTGAGATTGTCTTTGTCAACAAGTGACCAATTAAATTTCAGAATTTCGAAAATGATTTTGGACCGTATCTTTTTGATTTGGATCGAGTTTAATAAGGATCCGAGTGTATTCTGGCACAGTTAGGCAAACTCGCTTCCATTGGAGGTGGAGTTTAAGTAACATGCCAAGTATTTGGTTGTCTTAGCCAAGTTTTACAACCCTGTATGTAATACAATTTAAAGTTTTAACCTTATAAAAGACATCACTATTATCATATGTTCTACATAATTATGGTAATATTTATGATACAAAACATTTTTTTACTATTTAAGATAAAAAGTTGTCTCTATTATCATATGTTGTACACAATGATAAAATTTAAGATAGATAAAAAGATGTCTCTGTTATCGTATTTTCTACATAATGATAATATTTAATACAAACGTTTTAATTTAATATGAAATTATTATTTAATAGATAACAATAACGATTTATTTATTTTTAAAAATTAATTTTTTTTTATTTTAATCATATAACTTTGTATATGCAAAACAACTTTAAGTTCCAACCTTATCTCTTATAATATAGTTCAACATAATAACAATACTAAAAAATCATTTTTTATATTTTTTATGAAATTATTATTTAATTGTTAATAACAATAATTTAGTTATTTTTAATATAAAATATTTTTTTATATCCCACGCAACGCGCGGGCATTCGCCTACTCAATAATGATAAATAAAGTAAATGACAAGTGGAAAATAAATATATCAAAATTATGACAAAATCAGATATGACATAATGCATGAGAATGTGACAAGTGGCAAAAAATATTTTCATTTATGATATATATCAAAGAGTATTGAATATAAAAAGAAAAAAAAATTAAATTGAGAAATATTCATTTATTATTATTAAAGAGTATCGAATATAAAAGGAAAAAAAATTAAATTGAGAAATATTCATTTATTATTATTTAAAAGTATCAAATATAAATAGAAATAAATTAAAATTGAGAATTTTGTTCAATAAAAGCACGCAACAACATAATTTCATAAATATGCTAACAACGAGCATTCCATCATATCTAATCAGGACCAGTATTGATTTTATGTAATAGGTTAGGATTTTGGTTTTTAGGTAGTGTTTGTTTTTTGTCTGCAAATTTTCCTGGCCTCTTCTGTCTGCGCGGCGCAGACCACGTGCAGACATTAGCATTCGCAGACTGTTTGTTTTTTCTGAAGACTGCAAACCTAAAAATGTCTGTGCGCCATCTTCTTGGCGCATTTGTGGACCAGAGTCTTCTAACATCTTCAGACATCTTTTAGCCTAAAAAAACATATACTTTGTTATTTTTTTAGTTTTTTTTTTTGAATTTATATTTATTCCAACTTTATTAGTGATAAACAATTTGAAAAAAAAAGTTACAATATTTAAAAAAATTCGACGACACAAGCATGATATTTTTGACAAATTTATAAATTAAAGTTTATTACAATAATGGTCGTTGATGTTGTTTATATAAATATGAATATATCTCTCTATTTTAATAAAAGAATAGTTTTAATCTCCATTTGACATGTGTCACTCTAATACAACTTCTCATTAATATTATGCTACATGTCAAAGAGATATATTAGGCAACACTTTAAAATTCAAATTTACTTTTTCTAATTATATGTTAAATTTGAAATTATAATAAGTTTTTAAAAATTTGGTATATCTTATTATTAGTGATTTATTTAAAATAACTGATAAATAATTTTTAAATTTTTACTATGAAAATTTAATTTATTTGGGTATATCTTATATTTTTTGTGCCAAATTTTATAAAATATTATTTAATAAAACATTATTAATTTCTTAGAAAAAATATTTATGACACTTTTTTAATTGATTTAATTGAAAAAATCGAAGTTTATTTCCATTCATTTATATATCAAATTCTTTGATTCCTAATTACAATGTTTAGGCATAAATTTGCGATCAAAATAATTGGTTTTTATCAAATATATACATTAATTTGTACCATTTTTATTTTCACTTTTTATAGAATAATACATAAAAGTTTATTTAAATTTGTTAATTATTTATAACAAAGTCATAAATATATTAAAAATTACTTTGTAGTTTAAAAAAATCAGTTTATTTAGATTTTAATTTATTTTAGTAGTCTGCAGATGTTAAAAAAACAAACAGTTTTCTTTTTCAGACTGCAGACGTTTGGTCAACCTCTTCTACTGCAAAGGTCTACAGATATGGTCCGCAGACTGCAAACATTTTGCCTTAGAAAATACAAACAACACCTTAGCTTGGGTGTGTTTGAGTGTTTTGGTTCCAGTTTTTTAGCGTGGTCAATTCATGTGTTCCGGAATTGGACTCGTTTTTTAAGTATAATTTGTACTACATCTGCCTTTATGATATTTACTATATTTCGTACATTTCGGATATAGCACGTCCCCTTTCTTTTTGACTATATGAAATCCACACTTTGACACCTGAGATTGTGAACTTTTAAAATTTAAATAACTCATTGGTTTGAAGCCATGTTAACATGAGATATTTTTTAACATGTAGTTTATAGTTTGTATTTCAATTTAAGTTGTAATTTCATTATTTTTTTTCATGTTGAATGATTTACAGTTCCCCGAAGTAGGGTATCAAAGCTGAAAGTTTTTTTTCGTTACTGCTTAAACGACTTGTACCATACGTAACAAGGGTTGTATCGGCCAACGAGTCCAAGAATTGAAAAACCAGAACTAGTATGCGTCACTAGGTTCGGTTCACGGTCCAGTGAATTCTTTAAAACCGGTCCAGTCCAAATGCTCACATCCATAAGTAACAACTAAGATTTCAAACTAAACTATTATATTAATTGAGATTAAAACTGTTTGTTAACACCAAACCATTAAATAAACATTCAGGTGCTGTTTGTTTTTTTGAAGCCAAAATGTCGGCAGTCTGCGGACCACATCTGCAAGCCTCTGCGGCAGAAGAGGTGGACCAAATGTCTGCGGTCTGCAATAAAAAGACTGTTTGTTTTTAACGTGTGCAGCCGTTGAAATAAATTAATTTTTCAATCTTAATTTCATGTCATAAAGATTAAAAATGCATTTTCAGCAAAAAGAGAAAGAAAATTAAAAAAAAAAAAACGGGTGGTCTTTTTTTTTTTTGGGTTAAAATGAGGTCTGAAGACCTTTGAAGACAGTGTCCCATGTCTGCGCCAGGAAGACCTCGCGTAGACGTTTTTTGGTCTGCGCACTTCCAAAAAACAAACACTTTGCGAGGGCATATGTCTGCGCGTTGTCTGCGCGGCGCAGACAAAAGTGGTTGCGCAGCTGTTCACAAAAAAAACAAACAGCCCCTCAAATAACACGAAATATAAGTTACAAATACAAACCCATGGCTATTTATAATAGAAAATGTTAGAAAAGATTTCCAACGAAAGCCGTAAGATAACGTTCTCTTAAATTATCACCAATATATATATATATATATATATATATATATATATATATATATATATATATAGAGAGAGAGAGAGAGAGAGAGAGAGAGAGAGATGTTCAAATGCGGATTGACATCTATTGTGCGGACGTATGGACAATACTATTATATGAGAATGACAAAGAAAATATATTGTTTGATAATATGAATAAGTTCAATCTTACATAACTATTGTCATTATCATACATTCTTACTAATTAAATCGTCTATAAGGTTATTATAGACTTTTTTTTATTAGTATTCTCATTCTGTCAGAATGTTTATCCAGTCGTATTATGTAAGAATGAAAATGAGTGAAAAACGATGCGTGAGAACAAAAATGAATAACAATTAGTAAGAATGCATGAAAATGACAATAGTTGTGTGAGGTTGAACATATTCACATTACTAAAAAACTATTCTCTTAGTAATTCCCATAGAATAACATTGTCCACACGTCCGCACAATAGTTGTCCATATAACCTAGCCTTATATATATATATATATATATATATATATATATATATAGTGGTAGGTGGTGGCGGGTGGTGGTGATGGGTGGTGAAGACGAGTTGTGGTGATAGGTAGTGGTGGTGAGTGGGTAGGTAGGTGGGTGGTGGTGGTAGTAGGGGTGGTGATGGGTGGTGTATGGTGGTTTTAGCGGGTGATGGGTATGGTGGTGATGGCAGGTGGTGGTGATGGGTGGTGGTTGGTGGTGATGATGGTAAGTGGAGATGGTTGTGGCGTGCGGTGGTGATGGGTGGTAGAGGCGGGCGGTGATGATGGGTGGTGGAGGCGAGTCGTGGTGATGGGTGGTGATGACGGGTGGTTGTGATGTGTCGTGGATGGTGATGGTGGCAGGTGGTGGCCATAATGGTGGGGGTGATGGGTGGTGGTCATAATGGTGGGTGGTCGGTAGGTGGTAGTGATGGGTGGTGGGTGGTGGGTAGGTGGTAGTGATGGGTGGTGGAGGTAGGTGGTAATAATGGGGGTGGTGGTGGCGGGTGGTGATGGTCGGTAGTGATGGGTGGTGGTGGTTGATGGTGGTCATGGTTGGCGGTGGCGAGTGGTGGTGATGGTGGTGGGAGGTGGTTTTCATGGGTGGTGGTAGTGGTGGTGGTAGCAAGTGGTGATGGTTAGTGGTGGTGGATAGTGGTCGTGGTTAGCAGTGGCAGGTGGTGGTGATAGTGGTTTTCATGGGCATTGGATGGGGGGTGGAGGAGGTGGGTGGCGGTGACAGATGGTGGCGGTGGGTGGTGTTGTTCGGATGGTGAGTGGTGTTGGTTAGTGAATTTTGTTAACTTTTTTACTTATTTTTTATTTATATTAATATTATTTGAGATTTTTAATTTTAAAAAAATTGTGTGGTTCAAATTTGTTTCAATTGTTCTCGATTGAATGCTCATATATATATATATATATATATATATATATATATATATATATATATATATATATATATATATATATATATATATATATATATATATATATAGAGAGAGAGAGAGAGAGAGAGAGAGAGAGAGAGAGTGGTTCAATAGAAAACCATAATTAACAAGGAACCAATCGTGAGCGTCAGAAATCATAGTGATCAACGACCACGGAAATAGATGTGCATTTGTACATTGGACACACAAATACCAAATTATACTATAAAATCCACCACCTTACCAGAAAAACTCACCTACTTTTTCCGTTTAATATTTTTTAGGCCACATTTTTTATCGAAAAAAAAAACTAATATACCGTTCACAATTTTTTAGTCTCTTTCCATAAAAAGAAGATCCATATTGATATACAAAAAACGATTTTTTTCGAAAAAAATCCACTTGATTTTGTTTTTTTTTCAATATTTAAGTTTATGTTTATCCAAAAAAAACTAGATATGCCAAAAATATTAATTTTTTGTACTCTATTAATAAACATCAACACCGATTTAAATCTGAACTGAAATTCATCGAAGAGCCAATCAAAATAATGGACAGAGAGGTCAAATGACTCAAGCATAGTCAGATTCCCATTGTTAGGGTGCGATGGAACTCTAAGCGATGACCAGAGTACACATGGGAACGGGACGACCAAATCAAGGACAATTACTCTTTTTGTTCGAAGGAAGCCCGATGACAAGATAAAATTTCGGGACAAAATTTCCTAAACAGGGGGAGACAGTGACAACCGAGAAGTTTTTGTTACTGATCGTCATTAGGAAAGAGTAGGAAAATTGATGTAATAGTTTGGTATTGCAGTATTTTATTTTTTAGATAAAATGAATAAAATGTGTCATTACATTTATTTGTTAAAAACGTCCCTTAGGCTCAAAAATTAGCATCTGAAAACTTATAATATTTTCTAAGCTGGTTAATGTACTTGGATAATACTAGTTAATGTGATCTCAAGGATAAAAGATTTGTAAAAATCCGACTCCAAAAGAAAGAGTTATGGATTTTATAAAAATAGAAATCAACAGCGTAACTAAAATTAATTACATCAAAATGGTACTTAGAGATTGATTGAGTTTTAACTAAAAGTGAGAAAAGGAGTTTCGTAGTACTCCTTGAGATATAAACTTTAGGAAAAAGTTTGTCGAAAACGGGATCCGTATGAGAAAGTTTATTTATAAAAATCATTCACTTTTAACTCTGTTAGGCACAAATATGAAAGTCAAAACTAGCCAAAAAAAACATAAGGGAGAGTTGTAGTACCCATTGAGATCATCACATAGATATAAATAGGGCTTAGATCGGAGCTCGCACGAGAAGGTTATGATTTTTACAAAATCTTTTTGTGCGATGCAAGTGTGCTTCTCTGCACACCGCACACTTGACACCGGATTCGGGTAGATTGCGAGAGACGTGGCTGAGTGGAAAAGTGACACGTGGCAACTTCCGGATACAACCACGAATGTCACGCGCGGTGCGCACAAGTATTTGCCTGATTCGCACCTATAAAACTCGACTATAAATAGAAGGCAGTGTCATTCCAGTTCTACATTCCTTCAAACTTCTCTCTCACTCTCTATCTCGAAGCTGCTACTTTGTGGAGCGGTCCCCGAAGTCCCGAGCCCGATTCAACCCTACATAAAAGGTTTCGCGCGAATAGGGTGAGTACACAACCCCTATTTCACTGTTTTAAATGTTTTACCGGGGGGGGGGGGGGGGGGGGGCATACATGCTTGTCGAATGATTTTATCAAAATATATTTATAGTTATAAATATCAAATGATTTTATAAAGCTTAAAGCCTTAGGATAATATAGCTATAGATATTATTCCTAGTTGTAAGCTGTGATATTATGCCTAAGAAATATATGTCCGATAGTCTAGGAAGAGATAATACATAGATGTTATAATGACGAAATCCCTAGGATAACGTAGTACCTAGAAATTTGTTGGTCAAATTTAGGGATATATACTGTACTTAGTTCTTACTCTGCCCAAATATCTTGTTTTCAAATAACCATAATTAGGGTATGTATGAATACTTATATATACAAAACAATTATGAGATCAAAAGTTATAATTATCAAATATAAGATAAAAGATTTATATTGTGATAGTTATAGGAAATCCCTAAGAAGGATTAAGGTAAAAGATAAAAGATAAAAGATAAATACCTAAGGTCAATGAGTTAGTGGGCTGTTAATTCATCCAAAGGCCTTGATTAAATTTGGCCTCCCCTAGATACCTATAATCGTTAATCTTGTGAGAGCTAGAAAGATATGTATAGATCTCTCAAGGTCTGAAAACCCTACTTGCAATTGCTAGCTACAATCCTGGCGAATAACTTTCTTATTATTCACTATTCGACGTCTGATGAAGCGTCGTGGCAGGGAAAAATTATTAGTCAAACAACATCGATTATGGGGGCTCATGGATAACATTAGATCACCTTAGAGACCAGACTACCATTAGGGACGCCTTAGAGTGGTAGATAAAATACATTAGGATTGTTAGATATCCTACAAAGATATTAAATTAGGATTAATAAATATATCATAAAAAGATAATAAGATAGGATCATTAGATATCCTAAAAGATAGTAAGCTATGGTTGATAAAATACTTTAGGAAAGGTTTATCTGAAAGAAAAACGGATTCTTAAATTAATACAACTAAATGAAAGTCGAAAAATCTAAAAACTTGTGCACTCACCAACCTTATGTTGACAATTTCAAAAATACATATATATTCTCAAAGAGATGAGTTTGGATGATAATTGTGTCAAGGAGGAGGAGGATAGTTATATCAAGAAGGAGGAAGTATACAAGGAAGTTGCAGAAGTTTAGACGTATCGTTTTTTATCGTATTTAGTCATATTTAGGAAGCATGCTTGTCTTTTGAAAATAATGTAACCCCATAATAATTTATAATAAATAAAAGAAATGTTTTCGATAAACCCTTGTGTTATGCTATTTATATATATGTATGCCTCGGTCCAATTTCCCCACGTTCGCATTGCGCAACGTTTCCGCAATCGGATGGGGGTGTGACATGATCCTCTCGAATGTCTTGCTACAATAGAACTGATTAATAAAAAGGTTAACTAAGTGATTAAAAGAAGTAATGGAATAAGGAAGAACATTGAGAAGCCACTTCAAGGCTTATCCTGTAAGGGTTGAGCCAAAACCCATGCATAAACAAACCTCTTTTAGGTGCAATTGAATGGGAATGATTTCCATCCTTGCTCTTTATTTGTGCCATGTGCTCTTCAGGATATGTAGTTCCATCATAGGGTTTCATGCTAGGTGTTTGGAAGCATTTTGAAACTTCAATTTCAGCTATTAAGCGAGAAAATATCGAGATTTTGTGGCGAGTGGGGGATACTTTAGGTATAGGTTGAACTACTCGTGGTACATTCGAGATCATCTGCCTTAGTCGATGAAGTTCATATAGATGACTGGACCTATCCCTATATCAAGATCCATAGAACTAGTATTAAAGGTATTATTTTTCAAGAAGTTACTAGCATCTTTGTTTCTAGGAGTAATGAAAGTATCGTCAAGATCCTGATGATGGGTTTTACATAAACATACAATCATATGTGTGCATGCAACCCTAATTAGATCTATGTCTTCTCTAATTGAACATACTATATCAACTAGAACATGCAAACCCAAGATCTATAGACAATAATTGAAAATCATGGATAAGGGTTAAGAAAAATACCTTCGATTGTTGTGTAGTAACAACAATCTAAAACCTTGTAGATCTTGAAGCTTGAGAGCAAGTATTACAAGTGTAATACCACTAATGAATCACAAACACACTTAGCAAGAAGATGATATGCGAGAGGGAGGAGGAAGCTACCAAAATCGGATACAACTCTTCTAGGGTTTCTAGTGGTCGATTTTCATCAAGGGTATGGTTCCTTTTATAATGAGGTGACTTAGAGCCAAAGCTAGGGTTAAGATCAGCAAACCCTAACTGTTTTTCTTAAGGACCAAGCAAGCCTAATCCCTTCCATCTAAAGCACCTGGAGAAAAATTCTAGGGCTTCTCTAGAAGATATTCGCCCAAGCCTCTTAAGGAGGGTTCTAGAGCTTCTTTCCTCAACTATCAAAAATTACCAAATATCCCCTGTACTTTTAATTAATTCAATTAATCCTAAAACTAATTCCAATTAATTTCTGATTAACTATTAATTAAATAATATGATTTCTAATTAATATACTATTTACATAATACATTAATAAATCATTCATTTCAATTTATTAATCAAATTAATTAATTCTTCCTCTTTCTCAATTAATAATCCTGTCTAGTTGCTCGTATGAAGGCAACCTAAAAGGACTGTGATATGCACTATCATTTCAAGCATATACCAATTATAATTATGGGCTTAGACACCTAATCTAATAGTCTCCCACTTGGATAAGTCTAATAGTTATAATTTCCAGTATAACTTCAAAAGTGATTAGCAAATTGTAGCTCTCAATGTCGTTGTTGAACTCTGACCTAGTCAGTTATGTGTCGTAAGATAAGTAATCATATAATCCTCCGTTTTGCAAGATATCATGTGGACAAGCGACATGGATCTGAGTCAATCTCATTGTCCAATCCTTTGTTTTCCGATTTCTGATTTGAAATGACAAAGAACTACTAATCGAACATATCAATTTAGTCCTGCCCAAGCCCGACACTATAAGTCAACATCAAATCATCGGGGGGCCCAAGATATCGCTTTTCCCGTTAGGGTAAAAAGAACAGATAAACTTTGAGTTATATGCTTGCACTATTTACTCATCAAATCATGCACACCAATACATTTTATAACACCAAGTTACTAATGCGTTAACGTATCATCAATATACAATCAACTCGTAAATAACAACTCATATATCTTTGTTTAAAGATTATACAATATTATCATCTCAGAATTACTCGTGATAAATTCCATGAAGTAATTCTATGAGCATGGGTTAATCCAATACTCAAATTCTCCATTTCAAAACTACTCATGAATTATTGCAGCAAACCTTTGCTATGTCTAAAACCCTTTAGACAATCTACAATCCAATTCATGACAGTCTTAATTCACTATTTACTTCCAAAAGTATGATCGATTGTGGATATTAAAATAATCCAATTATTCGGGAAGTAAAACATGCAAAAATGAAACTTAATAATAAACAACTGACAAAAAGATAGTAAACAATACTCATAAATAAATCCCCATTATTTATTCATCAAATGTCAATTACATTTATTTGTTACAAGTTTCTAAATATCTATCTAACTACTAAAACTAACATGATCCTCCAGACCAATGCTCCTTGCATGCTGAACGTGCTTAATCCTACTTAGAACCTTCGTAAGGGGATCTGCATGATTCTCTTCTAATGTTACCCTCTTCACGACGAGGTGTACTTCTTCTACTCGATGTCTGATAAAGTGGTATTTTCTGTCGATATGCATAGATCTTTCATTGAAATGTTGCTATTCGTCTGAGATGATGAGAAACATTATTTCATTTCATGCATTCTTCAGACAAGGTTTTAAGTATTCTTTTAATGATTTGAATGGTTCAATTTTTGTTTATAAGAATGGTGTTTTTGTCTTTGAAGCTTTACCTTGTGATGGTGTGTATGAAACAATGACTTGTGTTGATAGCTTAGGTAATAGTGTATTTAATATTGACTTGTCTAATAGTGTAGACAAGGCATGCTTGTGGCATTATCGTCTTGGACACATTAACAAGAAACACATAGCCCAAATCCAAAAGGATGGAGTGTTGGAATCATTTGACCTAAAATCAGATGATATGTGTGAATCTTGTCTTCTGGGAAAGATAACAAAATCACCATTTATAGGGTCTTGTGAAAGAGGTGAAGGTCTGTTGGACCTCATACATACAGATGTATGTGGACCCTTCAGATCAACCACAAGGGATGCTAATCGATTCTATGTGACTTTTACTGATGATTATAGCAGATATGGCTATATCTACTTAATCAAACATAAGTCAGAAACCTTTGAAAAGTTCAAAGAGTTTAAACATGAAGTCGAGAATTAATTGGGCAGGAAGATAAAGGTTTTTAGATCTGATAGAGGCGGGGAGTATCTTAGTATCGAGTTCAACGACTATCTAAAGGATTGTGGAATAGTTTCACAATTAACTGCTCCTAGGACACTACAGTTAAATGGTGTGACTGATAGACGTAATCGTACCTTGTTAAACATGGTTCGTTCTAGGATGAGTCGTGCTTCACTTCCTATTCACTTATGAGGGTATGCCTTAGAGACTACCGCCCACATACTTAATCTTGTCCTTACAAAGAAGGTTGCCAAAACACCTCACGAAATGTGGAAGGGGAAAGTTCCCTCATTAGCACATATTAAAGTTTGGGGTTGTAAAGCTTTCGTAAGACGAGAGAGTCACGACAAGCTAGCAGATAGAAGTGAGAAATGTGTTTTCATTGGTTACCCAAAACAGTCTTTTTGGATATTTGTTCTACAGACCTAGTGAAAACGTGGTCTTTGTGGCACGAAGAGGAGTCTTTCTAGAAAGAGAACTCATATTCAAAGAGGACAGTGGGAGCACCATTGACCTTGAAGAAATTCAAGAGTTAGCCAATGAAGCAACCTTAGATGACACTAGCACTCAACCAGAGGAAACAGTTCCTGTTGAACCAATTGATAACTCATTACCTCTTCGAAGATCCACCAGGGTGAGTGTACCACCTGAGTTGTATGGTTTCCATATTACTTCAGATGGTGACACATTCATCAGTGATAGGACACTGGTAAATTTAGATGAACCATTTACTTACAAGGAAGCAATGGTAGGCCCAGAGGTTTCCAAGTCGAAAGAGGCAACGGACAGCGAGATAAAGTCCATGTATGACAACCAAGTTTGGAATTTGGTTGATAGTGCACCAGGTCGTAAGACAGTTGAGTGCAAATGGATCTTCAAGAAGAAGAAAAACATGGATGGAAATGTGCATACATTCAAGGCTCGACTGGTTGCAAAAGGTTTCACTCAAACCCCGGGGGTTGACTATGATGAGAAATGCTCGCCAGTAGCTAAGATTAAATCTATTAGGATATTGCTCGTCATAGCTGCCTTTCATGACTATGAAATCTGGAAGATGGATGTCAAGACTACTTTCCTTAATGGCAAGTTGGCTGAGGATGTTTACATGAATCAACCAGAGAGTTTTGTTGATGCAAAGTTTCCTAATAGAGTGTGCAAGCTTGAGAAATCCATTTATGGATTAAAACAAACATCTCGTAGTTGGAATCTTTGCTTCCATGAGAAAGTCAAAGAGTTTGGTTTCTCTAGGAGTGAAGATGAGTTATGTGTATATATCAAGGCTAGTGGAAGTATAGTGACTTTACTGGTGTTATATGTCGATGACATATTACTCATTGGTAACGACTTTCCGACCTTGAAAGATGTTAAGTCTTGGCTCGGAAAGTGTTTTGCCATGAAAGACCTTGGAGAAGTTGCCTATATTCTTGGGATCAGAATATCGAGAGATAGAAAGAAGAGACTAGTTGGACTTAGTCAGAGCACATACTTGGACAATGTACTAAAGAGGTTAAGTATGGAAAATAACAAGAAGAGAGAGCTACCTATCCAAAGCAATACCAACTTGAGTAAGACTCAATGCCCAAGTACAGATCAGGAAATAGCTGACATGAGTCATGTACCTTATGCTCCCGTTGTCGGATCGATCATGTACGCTATGACATGTACTCTCCCTGATGTAGCTTTTGCTCTGAGCATGGTTAGTCGCTATCAAGGAAATCTGGGTAGAGCTCATTGGATAGCATTTAAGAATATACTCAAGTATTTGCGAAGGACAAAGGACTGGGTCCTTGTACTTGGTGGCAATGATACTTTGAGAGTAGATGGTTACAGTGATGCCAAATTTCAAACGGATAAAGATAACTTCCGTTCTCAATCTGGCTAGGTATTTCTGCTGAACGGAGGAGCAGTTACTTGGAAAAGTCCCAAGCAAGATACGGTGGCTGATTCTACTTGTGAATCAGAGTACATAGTAGCAAGTGAAGCATCAAAAGAAGCAGCTTGGTTGAGGAACTTCATCGGAGATCTCGGAGTTGTTCCAACCATCCAGGAGCCTATGGAACTGTTCTACGATAACGAAGGAGCGGCTGCCTTAACAAAGGAACCCATATATCATGGTAAAACCAGACATATCAACAGAAAGTACCATTTCATAAGACATAGAGTAGAAGAATGCCATCTTGTTGTAAAGAGGGTATCATCTGAGGATAACCCAACAGACCCCCTCATAAAGAGTCTGAGTAGGGTTAAGCATATTCAACATGCTCGGAGCATTGGATTGAGAGATGATATTAGTTTTAGTAGTTAGATTAGTTTTATTCTGAAACTTGTAACAAAGTAAATGTAATTGACTTTTGGTGATTAAATAATAAAGTATTATTTATAAGTTTGTTTATTGCCTTTTGTCAATTGTTTATTTTTGTGTTTCGTATTTTGCATGTTTTACTTCCCGAATAATGTGATTATTCAAACTCCATAGTCGTTCGTACTTTTGGAAGTAAGTTGTGAATTAAGACTGTCATGAATTGGATTGCAGATTGTCTAAGGGAGTTAGACATATGAATAGAACTGTTGCAATGTTCATGAGTACTTAGAAATAGAGATTTACGTATTGGATAAACCCTCGCTCAGAGTATTACTTCATGGAATTCATCACGAGTAATACTGAGATGATAAAATCTTATAATCTTGAAACGGAGAAATATGAGTTGTAATTTATAAGTCGGTCATGCATTGGTGATACGAAAATGCATCAGTAACTTGGAGTTATAAAACACATTGTCATGTATGGTTTGATGAGTAAAAGATGCAAGCATATGAGTCAAAGTTTATTCATTCTTTTTTCCCTAATAGGAAAAGCGATATCTATGGGCCCCTTTATGATTTGGTGTTGACTTATGTGTTGGGCCCAGCCAAGACTAAATTGATTGTTCAATTAGAAGTCCCACATCATCACAAATCAGAAATCGAGAAACATAGATTCTAGACAAAGAGATTGATTACATTCCATGTCTTATGTATGGGGATATCTTGCAGAACGAAGGATTATATGATCACTTATCTTAGGACACGTAACTTACTAGGTCAGAGTTCGGCAGCAGCTTTTGGAAGCTACAATTTGCTGGTCGATTTAGAAGTCATACTAGCAATTATAGTTACAGACTTATCCAAGTGGGAGACTGTTGGATTAGGTGTCTAAGCCCATAACTATAATTGGTATGTGCTTGAAACGATAGCAGCACAGTCCTTTTGGGTTGCCCTCAAACCTAGCAACTGGGCAAGAAAATTATGAAAGGAGAGATATTGATTTATTATAAGATTAATAAATTAACATAATTAATTTATTAATATGTTAAAACATTAATATATTAATTAGAAATCATAATATTTAATTAATAGTTAGCCAGAAATTAATTAGAATTGATTTTGGGGTTAACTATATTAATTATAAAGTGCAGGGACTTTTTTTGTAATTATCCAGTAGTTGAGTGGAAGGTTCCAGAACTTCCTTGGAAGGGGGTGGACACAATATATAGGGGAAACCCTAATGATTTCGTCTAAGCGGCTTAGATAAGGCCTTTGGATAAGCTTAGGCCCTAAGCAAAGGAACATTAGGGTTTTCCCTAAACACTAGATCCCTCAACTATATAAAGAGCCTCCTGGCTCCCAAAATTGGCACTCCTTCTTTTGAAGAAACCCTAGGCTGATTTTTTCATACCCTAGCCTCTCTCCTCATAAGTTTCCTTCTTGCTAGCTATTGGGTGTGATTCCATTAGAGGCATTACATTGTGATGCTAAGCTTCCAAGGAGATCAAGATCAAGGATTACCAATTGTTTACTATAGCAATTGAAAGGTATGTGATTCTAAACACTAATTTTTTATTTTCGAAAATAGCCTCTCTCCTTAGGGTTCTTGTTTTGCAATTCAAAGTTATATGTTCAATAGTTAAAACATAGATCCAAAGTAGGTTGCATGTGAACTTAGGAATTGTTTTTCTAATTTATTTGTTTTACCTAAAACCCATCACAATCCATGTCCAACAAGGTTCGATTATGCCTCTCAGCCACACTATTAAACTGTCGTTTCGTAGGAGGTTTTAATTGTGAAACATTTCCGCATTCTTTGAGGTAGTCACGGAGCTCGATACTAAGATACTCACCACCTCTATCATATATGAGCATCTTTATCTTCTTGCCCAATTGATTCTCGACTTCATGTTTGAAATCTTTGAAATTTTCAAAGGTTTCTGACTTATGCTTGATTAAGTAGATATATCCATATCTTCTATAATCATCAGTAAAAGTCACATAGAATCGATTTGAATCTCTTGTGGTGGATCTAAAGGGCCCACACACATCTATGTGTATGATATCCATCAATCCTTCACCTCTTTAACAAGAACCAATAAAAGGTGATTTAGTTCTTTCCAAGTAAACAAGACCCGCATGTATCATCTGACCTTAAGTCAAATGATTCCAACACAACATCCTTTTGGAGTTGGGCAATGCATTTCTTTTTCACATGTACAAGTCGACAATGCCACAAGAATGCTTTGTCTAAACCATTAGACGATCAATTTGAAGAACACTATTACCTAAATTGTCTATAACCATCACAGTTTCATACATGTCATCACAAGGTAAAGCTTCAAAATAAAGTACACCATTATTATAAGCATAAATAGATCCATTCTCATTATTAAAAGAATATCTAAAATCTTGTCTATATAAACCATGAAATGAAATGATGTTTCTCGTCATTTATGATGAATAACAACAATTGTTCAAATCTAAACATAACCCATTACTAAGCACTAAAGAATAAACACCAATCTTGGTAACAGGTGACGATCTCCTATTGCCCATGACCAGGTTCACCTTCCCATGCTCTATGTCCTCACTTCTTTTTAGCCCTTACAAGTCAGAACAAATGTGAAAACCACATCCTGTATCAAGGACCCAAGAATGAGAAAGTGACGAGTTCTTAGACAAGATAGTGTAAATACCTGCTGAGGTTGGGTTCACCTTGCCATCCTTAATGTCTTGCAAGTATTTGGGGCAACTTCGTTTCCAATGCCCTTTCTCATGACAATAAAAGCAAGTAGCCTCTTTAGGATCAGAGGCAGGAGGAGCATCAGAATTGGTCTTTCCTTTGGATCCATTACTTGAGGATCCATTTTGAGACCTTCCCTTCCAATTCTGATTAGGAGGAGCTTTCATCTTCTTCCCTTTCCTTTTCCCTATTGCCAAGACAAGAGTAGAATTAGTAGTAGTAGTAGTAGTAGTGGAGGCAACACTTTTCCCCTTCATTCCACTTTCAGCAGTTCTTAGCAAGCTTTGAAGTTAAGCTAATGTAGTCTCTTGGGTTTTCAAATGATATGTCATAATGAACTGATCATAACAACTAGGCAATGAGTGCAAGACTATGTCAATAGACAATTCCTCATCGAAGTTCACATTGAGCTTCAACAAGCGCTCCACATATCGTTGCATACGTTGCAAGTGACTCATGACAGACTCTCTGTGACATCCCCATTTTCACGGCCAGAAAAGACCGATTTTGTTTATGCTTTATAAAAATCAGAGTACTTCATTTTATAAAAATGTTGCGGAATTTGTTCCCAGAAAAACATGGTAAATACGTTATTAAAACATTTTCGAAGAAACGTATTTATTTCATTTTAAAACGTTTGGGATGTCATCGTTAATACAGAAACATAAGCATAAACAGAACTTACAATTATTTACACTAGTGATCTACATCTCTTTAAATCTCTCTGTGTAATGTGACTTCATATCAACACCTGTGATATAAATAAACTGAGTGGGTCAGGTTGGGAAACCTGGTGAGTACATAGGGTTTTCAACCCACAATAATATAATTATTATGTTCAATCATCAAACAGTTAACCCAATTACCCATCCCCATTATCTTCTTTATTCTTTAAGGGTCTCCCCTAAGAATCAACTATTTCTCGTTCATTCATTCCTAAGGATCATCCTAAGGAAACAACATGAAGTCCATTGTTGCCAATGACACTTTGGTCAAGCGCAGCTGCTAATCTTGTCACTTAGGCACAACTGCCAGAATTGTGACATTTTCTATGAGGTGCTTCTGCCGGTATTGACCTTTAAACGCTACTGTCATGGTCATAAGGCTCCCCATTAGGCGCAGCTGCCGATACTATCCTTAGAGCGCAGCTGCTAGGACGTTTACCGTAGATCTAAAACATCTACGGGTTGTGGCGCAGCTGCCAGTGCTCATCTATAGGGTACTAGGTCCACTGCTGCCAATGTATACCTATAGGGCAGTAGGTCCATGCTACTAATGTTCCTCTATTTCAGCTTTTATCCCTCATCATTCATCTACCCATGTTTTACCCAACATATTATGTAGATATAAAATACTTTACACAGTTTACATCATTTAAAACATGTATAAAAATCTTTCACCAGCATAGACAGCAAGTATTCAGACAATATACGCACATAGCACGTAATTAATAATAAAATACTTCATATCTATGTGTAAGATGAAAGGGACCATGCACTCACCTGAGTAGGTGGTGACTCAACACTCGAACAGCGCTTCGATACTCTCAAAACGATATTCCTTCGATAAAACAGCGAATTTTATCGAAAACCGGAACTTAATTGGAGCAGCGTTTCGAAACCGAAAAACTCCTTTTTCTCGGGACTCCGGGAGCCTCGGGGCTTCCCTCGGGGGCTAAGGGGCTTAACTAGGGCTTAGGGGGCTCCATAAGGGTTAGAGAGAGAAAGTAGTTTAGAGAGAGAAGTGAAAATGTGTGAAAAATCCGGAAGAATTCGCATGGTATTTATAGGGACCGAAGCTCGGAATTACGCTGGGCGTACTCCTCGGATAAGATCACCAGCTCGGACCCAGCTGTCTCGCACCCATCGGATGGATCAGATCGGACCTACGCGGGGCGTACTGCGAGGGTGGCGTGTCACAATCCGAAGCGAAGCCTTGATCAACAAGCGACGGCCCAGATGCAGCCACGTCATCCATCTCGCATCAAATTTCGCAATTTCCACTCCCGACTTCTAAAAATCATAACTTTCACATATGAGCTCCGTTTTCGACGTTCTTTATATCCACGCGAAGGTGGGAACGTACTCTACAACTTTCGTTTAGACTTTGTCGGCTAATTTTGGCTCGATTTTAAATTTTATATTATTAACGGGCCGGGACACGATTGGTTCGTTAAATCCTCATAACTTCTTCATCCGACATCCGTTTTCGCCCATCTTTTTCTCGTTACGCTACTCTTAACGAGATCTTCGATTCTCGTTCAGGTCGTGTCGGCTAAAAACCGCTCGATCTAATATTCGAATTTCGGGTTGTACACTGCTATTCCGAAACTTCGAAAAATCATAACTTCTTCATACGAAGTCAGATTTGGGCGTTCTTTTTATCGACGCTCTTAGTTTAACATATTCTACAACTTTCGTTTAGATTTATAAGGCTAAATCTCGCTCTATCATAAATTCACTATTTACGCTTCCCGGTGCCGTGCCGGTTTTGCCATAAAACTTCGACGGGCCATAACTTCTTCGTTATAACTCGGATTTCGGCGTTCTTTATATGTACGGAAACCTCGTGACATATACTACAACTTGGTTAAGATTATAATCTTTTGTCGAAAAGTCGTTTTCGACCTCTATTGCCTTTAAATTGACTAGCCCGGATTTGTGGGCGTTACAATTATCTCCCCCTTAGGATGATTACGTCCCGGAATCATCAAGGAAACATGGTCGTATAATGAGTCCATACGTCATCTCTTCATCCTAGGTAATAATTATAACTTCTACATTCCTTCAAGTCTATCTCTCAGACTTATTGACTGTATGCAGTACTCGATCGTGCACCTGCTCTCTACCTCAGGCTAGACTCCCAATTATGACCTTCAAGTCATAATCTCGATCCTTACTGGATACGAACTTGAGATGATTTCTTTTATTACTACTATGGATCGATGTGTCATATTCTAATGACCTATCATCATATGTTGCAACACTTAGGCTTAGGTCTCTTAGAGTTAAATTCTAAAACAAGCTATGCCTTCCTTCATGTTCTAATGTGATATAATCACATTTGGCATTTCCAGCTACCAACTTCTTTAACAACGAGTGCGATACTTCTATTGATCGCTTTGATTTCAATTGTTTGGTTTAAGTCAGACGCTACATCAAACTTGGTTCTCTGAACCACTCAACATACTCATCGTAGTCAGACTTGATTCGATATGACCACTAGGGTCGGAATATCAACAATCTTCTTAGTCATTACCGAAACGATGGTAACAACACACTTGAATAAAACGAAATCAATTACTAGCTTCTTGGTAACCTTGTGACTTTCGCTGATCCAAGTGTGAGTCCTGTGCTTCCGGTAGTATAGGCCTCTACTACCATTCACACCTACTCATACTCGTCCCAAGTACTGTCCCGCAGTTTTCCAAGTCACCACACAAGAAGATCACATAGTAGCTTAACACATCAAATATCAAAACGAAGGTTTTATTACTCCTTGAAACTATTACATAGGTGTTCAAGTTCACCCTAGACTATGCCTCTAATAGGCTACATCATATGACACTATCTATATGGCTTCTTCATAACTTGATCTCTATATATCCATCCTTACTCCTGATTCCTTGCATCGTCAGCTGCTTCGTCAAGGATCATTTGAAATGCTCTTGCCTTTGGTTTTGGCGGCACATTTGGCTTTGTAGCCCCTTCTCTTTTTGGGCAATCTTGCTTGAAGTGCCCTTCCTCGTTACATCCGTAACACACCCTTTTGTTGAATTTACACTCGTTGGCATAATGCCCATGCTTCCCACACTTGAAACAAGTCACCTCCTCACCGCATTTTCCAGAGTGTTTCTTTTTGCACTTCTCGCACCATCTTTCTTTACTCCCTCCTCCTCTAAACTTCCTTGTATTGGACTTGCTTCTCTCATCGGGATTCGCAGACCCCTCAAACTTCCTCTTTTCGCCAACCTCGGTCTTGTTGGCGGCTCTTCCCTTGATCATCTCCTCAACCGACTTGGCAGCCCAGATAGCTGCTTCCAAAGTAGGTGCCTGTCGCACTGGCACCACATACTCCCATGGAAGTCCTTTTGCATACTTGTCGACTTTCGTCAGCTCATCCGGAACAAGACGTAAGGCGAAATCCATCTTCTCTGTGAAATTGTTGGTGTATTCATCAACAGACATGCTTCCTTTCTTCAAGGTAAGGAATTGGTTTTCCATCTCGAGCAGATTTTGGGCTGAGCAGTACCTACGTTTGAACTGCACCAGAAATTCTGCCCATGTTAGTTGCAGGGGCTCATTGGGGCTCAGAGTTTTCCCCAAGGTATTCCACCAACGTACAGCACCTCCTCGAAACTGACGCACTGCAAATGTGGTCTGTTGTTTTCCTCTGCAACTGCACGTCATGAAAGCTAACTCCATCTCCGAGATCCAATCCATGACCCCAATCGGATCCTCCTTTCCAGTGAAAGTTGATGGCTTGCAAGTCAGAAAATCCTTGTACTTGCATCCATTCCTCTCGACTTCGTCATCTTGGTTTTTTTGTTGAACTATTGGTGGGTTGACTTGACCAACAGTTCCACTATAGTTCTCCTCCTCAGTCTGCCCTTCATTCAACTCGGGCCGTTCGATCTGAATAGTGGCTTCCTCTCGATTTTGCTGGAGCAAACGTCTAGTTTCCTCCATTTGACGATCCAACATCGTCTGGATCATTGCTTGCACTCCGGCCATTGTTATTGGCTCAGCAGCGGCTACTA
The DNA here is from genome assembly GCF_002870075.4 of Lactuca sativa. NCBI lineage: Eukaryota > Viridiplantae > Streptophyta > Magnoliopsida > Asterales > Asteraceae > Lactuca > Lactuca sativa. The sequence goes on along the minus strand of NC_056630.2, from coordinate 123,059,145 downwards.
CAACCGGTATTTGCTCAATCACTGGGGGTTGGTTTCGGTTCCCATTTGCATTCACGTTTCCGCTACGGGTTCTTGCCATCTTGATCTATACACCGAATAAGGTGAATCTAGGCCTTTACTTAGGATTGACGGTTAAATCATCCTTATCACTCCGAAACGTTTATATGCTAGTTCTAATATCGTAGTCGTACGTTTAGAATCCTAAACACATAAGGTTTCCAGATCCGGTCGGCAACAGACCATAGATCCGAACAACTAACAGCAGATCAGGCACAAGTATTTAGCACATAAAAGCATTTTAGGCATAATTCCTAAAATAATCTAGTGCTCACACCTCACAATCATCGCTTAGCATTCTAAGTTTAAGTCTAGAAATAAATCCATATTCCTAGTTCGCTTAAACTAATGCTTTGATACCAAATGTGACATCCCCATTTTCACGGCCAGAAAAGACCGATTTTGTTTATGCTTTATAAAAATCAGAGTACTTCATTTTATAAAAATGTTGCAGAATTTGTTCCCAGAAAAACATGGTAAATACGTTATTAAAACATTTTCGAAGAAACGTATTTATTTCATTTTAAAGCGTTTGGGATGCCATCGTTAATACAGAAACATAAGCATAAACAGAACTTACAATTATTTACACTAGTGATCTACATCTCTTTAAATCTCTCTGTGTAATGTGACTTCATATCAACACCTGTGATATAAATAAACTGAGTGGGTCAGGTTGGGAAACCTGGTGAGTACATAGGGTTTTCAACCCACAATAATATAATTATTATGTTCAATCATCAAACAGTTAACCCAATTACCCATCCCCATTATCTTCTTTATTCTTTAAGGGTCTCCCCTAAGAATCAACTATTTCTCGTTCATTCATTCCTAAGGATCATCCTAAGGAAACAACATGAAGTCCATTGTTGCCAATGACACTTTGGTCAAGCGCAGCTGCTAATCTTGTCACTTAGGCACAGCTGCCAGAATTGTGACATTTTCTATGAGGTGCTTCTGCCGGTATTGACCTTTAAACGCTACTGTCATGGTCATAAGGCTCCCCATTAGGCGCAGCTGCCGATACTATCCTTAGAGCGCAGCTGCTAGGACGTTTACCGTAGATCTAAAACATCTACGGGTTGTGGCGCAGCTGCCAGTGCTCATCTATAGGGTACTAGGTCCACTGCTGCCAATGTATACCTATAGGGCAGTAGGTCCATGCTACTAATGTTCCTCTATTTCAGCTTTTATCCCTCATCATTCATCTACCCATGTTTTACCCAACATATTATGTAGATATAAAATACTTTACACAGTTTACATCATTTAAAACATGTATAAAAATCTTTCACCAGCATAGACAGCAAGTATTCAGACAATATACGCACATAGCACGTAATTAATAATAAAATACTTCATATCTATGTGTAAGATGAAAGGGACCATGCACTCACCTGAGTAGGTGGTGACTCAACACTCGAACAGCGCTTCGATACTCTCAAAACGATATTCCTTCGATAAAACAGCGAATTTTATCGAAAACCGGAACTTAATTGGAGCAGCGTTTCGAAACCGAAAAACTCCTTTTTCTCGGGACTCCGGGAGCCTCGGGGCTTCCCTCGGGGGCTAAGGGGCTTAACTAGGGCTTAGGGGGCTCCATAAGGGTTAGAGAGAGAAAGTAGTTTAGAGAGAGAAGTGAAAATGTGTGAAAAATCCGGAAGAATTCGCATGGTATTTATAGGGACCGAAGCTCGGAATTACGCTGGGCGTACTCCTCGGATAAGATCACCAGCTCGGACCCAGCTGTCTCGCACCCATCGGATGGATCAGATCGGACCTACGCGGGGCGTACTGCGAGGGTGGCGTGTCACAATCCGAAGCGAAGCCTTGATCAACAAGCGACGGCCCAGATGCAGCCACGTCATCCATCTCGCATCAAATTTCGCAATTTCCACTCCCGACTTCTAAAAATCATAACTTTCACATATGAGCTCCGTTTTCGACGTTCTTTATATCCACGCGAAGGTGGGAACGTACTCTACAACTTTCGTTTAGACTTTGTCGGCTAATTTTGGCTCGATTTTAAATTTTATATTATTAACGGGCCGGGACACGATTGGTTCGTTAAATCCTCATAACTTCTTCATCCGACATCCGTTTTCGCCCATCTTTTTCTCGTTACGCTACTCTTAACGAGATCTTCGATTCTCGTTCAGGTCGTGTCGGCTAAAAACCGCTCGATCTAATATTCGAATTTCGGGTTGTACACTGCTATTCCGAAACTTCGAAAAATCATAACTTCTTCATACGAAGTCAGATTTGGGCGTTCTTTTTATCGACGCTCTTAGTTTAACATATTCTACAACTTTCGTTTAGATTTCTAAGGCTAAATCTCGCTCTATCATAAATTCACTATTTACGCTTCCCGGTGCCGTGCCGGTTTTGCCATAAAACTTCGACGGGCCATAACTTCTTCGTTATAACTCGGATTTCGGCGTTCTTTATATGTACGGAAACCTCGTGACATATACTACAACTTGGTTAAGATTATAATCTTTTGTCGAAAAGTCGTTTTCGACCTCTATTGCCTTTAAATTGACTAGCCCGGATTTGTGGGCGTTACAATTATCTCCCCCTTAGGATGATTACGTCCCGGAATCATCAAGGAAACATGGTCGTATAATGAGTCCATACGTCATCTCTTCATCCTAGGTAATAATTATAACTTCTACATTCCTTCAAGTCTATCTCTCAGACTTATTGACTGTATGCAGTACTCGATCGTGCACCTGCTCTCTACCTCAGGCTAGACTCCCAATTATGACCTTCAAGTCATAATCTCGATCCTTACTGGATACGAACTTGAGATGATTTCTTTTATTACTACTATGGATCGATGTGTCATATTCTAATGACCTATCATCATATGTTGCAACACTTAGGCTTAGGTCTCTTAGAGTTAAATTCTAAAACAAGCTATGCCTTCCTTCATGTTCTAATGTGATATAATCACATTTGGCATTTCCAGCTACCAACTTCTTTAACAACGAGTGCGATACTTCTATTGATCGCTTTGATTTCAATTGTTTGGTTTAAGTCAGACGCTACATCAAACTTGGTTCTCTGAACCACTCAACATACTCATCGTAGTCAGACTTGATTCGATATGACCACTAGGGTCGGAATATCAACAATCTTCTTAGTCATTACCGAAACGATGGTAACAACACACTTGAATAAAACGAAATCAATTACTAGCTTCTTGGTAACCTTGTGACTTTCGCTGATCCAAGTGTGAGTCCTGTGCTTCCGGTAGTATAGGCCTCTACTACCATTCACACCTACTCATACTCGTCCCAAGTACTGTCCCGCAGTTTTCCAAGTCACCACACAAGAAGATCACATAGTAGCTTAACACATCAAATATCAAAACGAAGGTTTTATTACTCCTTGAAACTATTACATAGGTGTTCAAGTTCACCCTAGACTATGCCTCTAATAGGCTACATCATATGACACTATCTATATGGCTTCTTCATAACTTGATCTCTATATATCCATCCTTACTCCTGATTCCTTGCATCGTCAGCTGCTTCGTCAAGGATCATTTGAAATGCTCTTGCCTTTGGTTTTGGCGGCACATTTGGCTTTGTAGCCCCTTCTCTTTTTGGGCAATCTTGCTTGAAGTGCCCTTCCTCGTTACATCCGTAACACACCCTTTTGTTGAATTTACACTCGTTGGCATAATGCCCATGCTTCCCACACTTGAAACAAGTCACCTCCTCACCGCATTTTCCAGAGTGTTTCTTTTTGCACTTCTCGCACCATCTTTCTTTACTCCCTCCTCCTCTAAACTTCCTTGTATTGGACTTGCTTCTCTCATCGGGATTCGCAGACCCCTCAAACTTCCTCTTTTCGCCAACCTCGGTCTTGTTGGCGGCTCTTCCCTTGATCATCTCCTCAACCGACTTGGCAGCCCAGATAGCTGCTTCCAAAGTAGGTGCCTGTCGCACTGGCACCACATACTCCCATGGAAGTCCTTTTGCATACTTGTCGACTTTCGTCAGCTCATCCGGAACAAGACGTAAGGCGAAATCCATCTTCTCTGTGAAATTGTTGGTGTATTCATCAACAGACATGCTTCCTTTCTTCAAGGTAAGGAATTGGTTTTCCATCTCGAGCAGATTTTGGGCTGAGCAGTACCTACGTTTGAACTGCACCAGAAATTCTGCCCATGTTAGTTGCAGGGGCTCATTGGGGCTCAGAGTTTTCCCCAAGGTATTCCACCAACGTACAGCACCTCCTCGAAACTGACGCACTGCAAATGTGGTCTGTTGTTTTCCTCTGCAACTGCACGTCATGAAAGCTAACTCCATCTCCGAGATCCAATCCATGACCCCAATCGGATCCTCCTTTCCAGTGAAAGTTGATGGCTTGCAAGTCAGAAAATCCTTGTACTTGCATCCATTCCTCTCGACTTCGTCATCTTGGTTTTTTTGTTGAACTATTGGTGGGTTGACTTGACCAACAGTTCCACTATAGTTCTCCTCCTCAGTCTGCCCTTCATTCAACTCGGGCCGTTCGATCTGAATAGTGGCTTCCTCTCGATTTTGCTGGAGCAAACGTCTAGTTTCCTCCATTTGACGATCCAACATCGTCTGGATCATTGCTTGCACTCCGGCCATTGTTATTGGCTCAGCAGCGGCTACTACAACCGGTATTTGCTCAATCACTGGGGGTTGGTTTCGGTTCCCATTTGCATTCACGTTTCCGCTACGGGTTCTTGCCATCTTGATCTATACACCGAATAAGGTGAATCTAGGCCTTTACTTAGGATTGACGGTTAAATCATCCTTATCACTCCGAAACGTTTATATGCTAGTTCTAATATCGTAGTCGTACGTTTAGAATCCTAAACACATAAGGTTTCCAGATCCGGTCGGCAACAGACCATAGATCCGAACAACTAACAGCAGATCAGGCACAAGTATTTAGCACATAAAAGCATTTTAGGCATAATTCCTAAAATAATCTAGTGCTCACACCTCACAATCATCGCTTAGCATTCTAAGTTTAAGTCTAGAAATAAATCCATATTCCTAGTTCGCTTAAACTAATGCTTTGATACCAAATGTGACATCCCCATTTTCACGGCCAGAAAAGACCGATTTTGTTTATGCTTTATAAAAATCAGAGTACTTCATTTTATAAAAATGTTGCAGAATTTGTTCCCAGAAAAACATGGTAAATACGTTATTAAAACATTTTCGAAGAAACGTATTTATTTCATTTTAAAGCGTTTGGGATGCCATCGTTAATACAGAAACATAAGCATAAACAGAACTTACAATTATTTACACTAGTGATCTACATCTCTTTAAATCTCTCTGTGTAATGTGACTTCATATCAACACCTGTGATATAAATAAACTGAGTGGGTCAGGTTGGGAAACCTGGTGAGTACATAGGGTTTTCAACCCACAATAATATAATTATTATGTTCAATCATCAAACAGTTAACCCAATTACCCATCCCCATTATCTTCTTTATTCTTTAAGGGTCTCCCCTAAGAATCAACTATTTCTCGTTCATTCATTCCTAAGGATCATCCTAAGGAAACAACATGAAGTCCATTGTTGCCAATGACACTTTGGTCAAGCGCAGCTGCTAATCTTGTCACTTAGGCACAGCTGCCAGAATTGTGACATTTTCTATGAGGTGCTTCTGCCGGTATTGACCTTTAAACGCTACTGTCATGGTCATAAGGCTCCCCATTAGGCGCAGCTGCCGATACTATCCTTAGAGCGCAGCTGCTAGGACGTTTACCGTAGATCTAAAACATCTACGGGTTGTGGCGCAGCTGCCAGTGCTCATCTATAGGGTACTAGGTCCACTGCTGCCAATGTATACCTATAGGGCAGTAGGTCCATGCTACTAATGTTCCTCTATTTCAGCTTTTATCCCTCATCATTCATCTACCCATGTTTTACCCAACATATTATGTAGATATAAAATACTTTACACAGTTTACATCATTTAAAACATGTATAAAAATCTTTCACCAGCATAGACAGCAAGTATTCAGACAATATACGCACATAGCACGTAATTAATAATAAAATACTTCATATCTATGTGTAAGATGAAAGGGACCATGCACTCACCTGAGTAGGTGGTGACTCAACACTCGAACAGCGCTTCGATACTCTCAAAACGATATTCCTTCGATAAAACAGCGAATTTTATCGAAAACCGGAACTTAATTGGAGCAGCGTTTCGAAACCGAAAAACTCCTTTTTCTCGGGACTCCGGGAGCCTCGGGGCTTCCCTCGGGGGCTAAGGGGCTTAACTAGGGCTTAGGGGGCTCCATAAGGGTTAGAGAGAGAAAGTAGTTTAGAGAGAGAAGTGAAAATGTGTGAAAAATCCGGAAGAATTCGCATGGTATTTATAGGGACCGAAGCTCGGAATTACGCTGGGCGTACTCCTCGGATAAGATCACCAGCTCGGACCCAGCTGTCTCGCACCCATCGGATGGATCAGATCGGACCTACGCGGGGCGTACTGCGAGGGTGGCGTGTCACAATCCGAAGCGAAGCCTTGATCAACAAGCGACGGCCCAGATGCAGCCACGTCATCCATCTCGCATCAAATTTCGCAATTTCCACTCCCGACTTCTAAAAATCATAACTTTCACATATGAGCTCCGTTTTCGACGTTCTTTATATCCACGCGAAGGTGGGAACGTACTCTACAACTTTCGTTTAGACTTTGTCGGCTAATTTTGGCTCGATTTTAAATTTTATATTATTAACGGGCCGGGACACGATTGGTTCGTTAAATCCTCATAACTTCTTCATCCGACATCCGTTTTCGCCCATCTTTTTCTCGTTACGCTACTCTTAACGAGATCTTCGATTCTCGTTCAGGTCGTGTCGGCTAAAAACCGCTCGATCTAATATTCGAATTTCGGGTTGTACACTGCTATTCCGAAACTTCGAAAAATCATAACTTCTTCATACGAAGTCAGATTTGGGCGTTCTTTTTATCGACGCTCTTAGTTTAACATATTCTACAACTTTCGTTTAGATTTATAAGGCTAAATCTCGCTCTATCATAAATTCACTATTTACGCTTCCCGGTGCCGTGCCGGTTTTGCCATAAAACTTCGACGGGCCATAACTTCTTCGTTATAACTCGGATTTCGGCGTTCTTTATATGTACGGAAACCTCGTGACATATACTACAACTTGGTTAAGATTATAATCTTTTGTCGAAAAGTCGTTTTCGACCTCTATTGCCTTTAAATTGACTAGCCCGGATTTGTGGGCGTTACAATTATCTCCCCCTTAGGATGATTACGTCCCGGAATCATCAAGGAAACATGGTCGTATAATGAGTCCATACGTCATCTCTTCATCCTAGGTAATAATTATAACTTCTACATTCCTTCAAGTCTATCTCTCAGACTTATTGACTGTATGCAGTACTCGATCATGCACCTGCTCTCTACCTCAGGCTAGACTCCCAATTATGACCTTCAAGTCATAATCTCGATCCTTACTGGATACGAACTTGAGATGATTTCTTTTATTACTACTATGGATCGATGTGTCATATTCTAATGACCTATCATCATATGTTGCAACACTTAGGCTTAGGTCTCTTAGAGTTAAATTCTAAAACAAGCTATGCCTTCCTTCATGTTCTAATGTGATATAATCACATTTGGCATTTCCAGCTACCAACTTCTTTAACAACGAGTGCGATACTTCTATTGATCGCTTTGATTTCAATTGTTTGGTTTAAGTCAGACGCTACATCAAACTTGGTTCTCTGAACCACTCAACATACTCATCGTAGTCAGACTTGATTCGATATGACCACTAGGGTCGGAATATCAACAATCTTCTTAGTCATTACCGAAACGATGGTAACAACACACTTGAATAAAACGAAATCAATTACTAGCTTCTTGGTAACCTTGTGACTTTCCCTGATCCAAGTGTGAGTCCTGTGCTTCCGGTAGTATAGGCCTCTACTACCATTCACACCTACTCATACTCGTCCCAAGTACTGTCCCGCAGTTTTCCAAGTCACCACACAAGAAGATCACATAGTAGCTTAACACATCAAATATCAAAACGAAGGTTTTATTACTCCTTGAAACTATTACATAGGTGTTCAAGTTCACCCTAGACTATGCCTCTAATAGGCTACATCATATGACACTATCTATATGGCTTCTTCATAACTTGATCTCTATATATCCATCCTTACTCCTGATTCCTTGCATCGTCAGCTGCTTCGTCAAGGATCATTTGAAATGCTCTTGCCTTTGGTTTTGGCGGCACATTTGGCTTTGTAGCCCCTTCTCTTTTTGGGCAATCTTGCTTGAAGTGCCCTTCCTCGTTACATCCGTAACACACCCTTTTGTTGAATTTACACTCGTTGGCATAATGCCCATGCTTCCCACACTTGAAACAAGTCACCTCCTCACCGCATTTTCCAGAGTGTTTCTTTTTGCACTTCTCGCACCATCTTTCTTTACTCCCTCCTCCTCTAAACTTCCTTGTATTGGACTTGCTTCTCTCATCGGGATTCGCAGACCCCTCAAACTTCCTCTTTTCGCCAACCTCGGTCTTGTTGGCGGCTCTTCCCTTGATCATCTCCTCAACCGACTTGGCAGCCCAGATAGCTGCTTCCAAAGTAGGTGCCTGTCGCACTGGCACCACATACTCCCATGGAAGTCCTTTTGCATACTTGTCGACTTTCGTCAGCTCATCCGGAACAAGACGTAAGGCGAAATCCATCTTCTCTGTGAAATTGTTGGTGTATTCATCAACAGACATGCTTCCTTTCTTCAAGGTAAGGAATTGGTTTTCCATCTCGAGCAGATTTTGGGCTGAGCAGTACCTACGTTTGAACTGCACCAGAAATTCTGCCCATGTTAGTTGCAGGGGCTCATTGGGGCTCAGAGTTTTCCCCAAGGTATTCCACCAACGTACAGCACCTCCTCGAAACTGACGCACTGCAAATGTGGTCTGTTGTTTTCCTCTGCAACTGCACGTCATGAAAGCTAACTCCATCTCCGAGATCCAATCCATGACCCCAATCGGATCCTCCTTTCCAGTGAAAGTTGATGGCTTGCAAGTCAGAAAATCCTTGTACTTGCATCCATTCCTCTCGACTTCGTCATCTTGGTTTTTTTGTTGAACTATTGGTGGGTTGACTTGACCAACAGTTCCACTATAGTTCTCCTCCTCAGTCTGCCCTTCATTCAACTCGGGCCGTTCGATCTGAATAGTGGCTTCCTCTCGATTTTGCTGGAGCAAACGTCTAGTTTCCTCCATTTGACGATCCAACATCGTCTGGATCATTGCTTGCACTCCGGCCATTGTTATTGGCTCAGCAGCGGCTACTACAACCGGTATTTGCTCAATCACTGGGGGTTGGTTTCGGTTCCCATTTGCATTCACGTTTCCGCTACGGGTTCTTGCCATCTTGATCTATACACCGAATAAGGTGAATCTAGGCCTTTACTTAGGATTGACGGTTAAATCATCCTTATCACTCCGAAACGTTTATATGCTAGTTCTAATATCGTAGTCGTACGTTTAGAATCCTAAACACATAAGGTTTCCAGATCCGGTCGGCAACAGACCATAGATCCGAACAACTAACAGCAGATCAGGCACAAGTATTTAGCACATAAAAGCATTTTAGGCATAATTCCTAAAATAATCTAGTGCTCACACCTCACAATCATCGCTTAGCATTCTAAGTTTAAGTCTAGAAATAAATCCATATTCCTAGTTCGCTTAAACTAATGCTTTGATACCAAATGTGACATCCCCATTTTCACGGCCAGAAAAGACCGATTTTGTTTATGCTTTATAAAAATCAGAGTACTTCATTTTATAAAAATGTTGCAGAATTTGTTCCCAGAAAAACATGGTAAATACGTTATTAAAACATTTTCGAAGAAACGTATTTATTTCATTTTAAAGCGTTTGGGATGCCATCGTTAATACAGAAACATAAGCATAAACAGAACTTACAATTATTTACACTAGTGATCTACATCTCTTTAAATCTCTCTGTGTAATGTGACTTCATATCAACACCTGTGATATAAATAAACTGAGTGGGTCAGGTTGGGAAACCTGGTGAGTACATAGGGTTTTCAACCCACAATAATATAATTATTATGTTCAATCATCAAACAGTTAACCCAATTACCCATCCCCATTATCTTCTTTATTCTTTAAGGGTCTCCCCTAAGAATCAACTATTTCTCGTTCATTCATTCCTAAGGATCATCCTAAGGAAACAACATGAAGTCCATTGTTGCCAATGACACTTTGGTCAAGCGCAGCTGCTAATCTTGTCACTTAGGCACAGCTGCCAGAATTGTGACATTTTCTATGAGGTGCTTCTGCCGGTATTGACCTTTAAACGCTACTGTCATGGTCATAAGGCTCCCCATTAGGCGCAGCTGCCGATACTATCCTTAGAGCGCAGCTGCTAGGACGTTTACCGTAGATCTAAAACATCTACGGGTTGTGGCGCAGCTGCCAGTGCTCATCTATAGGGTACTAGGTCCACTGCTGCCAATGTATACCTATAGGGCAGTAGGTCCATGCTACTAATGTTCCTCTATTTCAGCTTTTATCCCTCATCATTCATCTACCCATGTTTTACCCAACATATTATGTAGATATAAAATACTTTACACAGTTTACATCATTTAAAACATGTATAAAAATCTTTCACCAGCATAGACAGCAAGTATTCAGACAATATACGCACATAGCACGTAATTAATAATAAAATACTTCATATCTATGTGTAAGATGAAAGGGACCATGCACTCACCTGAGTAGGTGGTGACTCAACACTCGAACAGCGCTTCGATACTCTCAAAACGATATTCCTTCGATAAAACAGCGAATTTTATCGAAAACCGGAACTTAATTGGAGCAGCGTTTCGAAACCGAAAAACTCCTTTTTCTCGGGACTCCGGGAGCCTCGGGGCTTCCCTCGGGGGCTAAGGGGCTTAACTAGGGCTTAGGGGGCTCCATAAGGGTTAGAGAGAGAAAGTAGTTTAGAGAGAGAAGTGAAAATGTGTGAAAAATCCGGAAGAATTCGCATGGTATTTATAGGGACCGAAGCTCGGAATTACGCTGGGCGTACTCCTCGGATAAGATCACCAGCTCGGACCCAGCTGTCTCGCACCCATCGGATGGATCAGATCGGACCTACGCGGGGCGTAACCTCTTCGGACGCGGGGCGTACTACGAGGGTGGCGTGTCACAATCCGAAGCGAAGCCTTGATCAACAAGCGACGGCCCAGATGCAGCCACGTCATCCATCTCGCATCAGATTTCACAATTTCCACTCCCGACTTCTAAAAATCATAACTTTCACATACGAGCTCCGTTTTCGACGTTCTTTATATCCACGCGAAGGTGGGAACGTACTCTACAACTTTCGTTTAGACTTTGTCGGCTAATTTTGGCTCGATTTTAAATTTTATATTATTAACGGGCCGGGACACGATTGGTTCGTTAAATCCTCATAACTTCTTCATCCGACATCCGTTTTCGCCCATCTTTTTCTCGTTACGCTACTCTTAACGAGATCTTCGATTCTCGTTCAGGTCGTGTCGGCTAAAAACCGCTCGATCTAATATTCGAATTTCGGGCTGTACACTGCTATTCCGAAACTTCGAAAAATCATAACTTCTTCATACGAAGTCAGATTTGGGCGTTCTTTTTATCGACTCTCTTAGTTTAACATATTCTACAACTTTCGTTTAGATTTCTAAGGCTAAATCTCGCTCTATCATAAATTCACTATTTACGCTTCCCGGTGTCGTGCCGGTTTTGCTGTAAAACTTCAACGGGCCATAACTTCTTCGTTATAACTCGGATTTCGGCGTTCTTTATATGTACGGAAACCTCGTGACATATACTACAACTTGGTTAAGATTATAGTGTTTTGTCAAAAAGTCGTTTTCGACCTCTATTGCCTCTAAATTGACTAGCCCGGATTTGTGGGCGTTACACTCTCTATCCTTCATCTTGCTGGTAATGAGGGACTTTACTACCTCGTATTTTTCTTGACGAGATCATTGATGGTACATTTCCATTTAGTCCTTGTTCATCTCATACGACCAGTAATCCTTATAGAACCGTTGTAGCTCAGGACTCATAGTAGCCACCATGATGTATGCCACTTTGGTAGCATCATTGCAATGTCTCCTATACTAGTCCATTTGTTCACAAGTAGCTGTTGTTTCATCAATCTCGTTGAGTTCCTTTTCGAGCACATATTCCTTGTCCTCGAAGCGTAAAGCCAACTTGATGTTTCTCATCTAATCATTGTAATTTGGGCCATCAAAGGTAACCCTCGATTAGATGTTTAAGAGTGATGTGATTCTAGGACTGCCAGCAGTCAATGAACAAAAGCCTGTTGTTAAAACCCTCTCGGAAGATAAAATGAAAAATGGTCCTTTGTTTATTGGCCATCAAACCTTGTTGAATCATTCAATTGAAGTAGAGGTGAAGGCGGTGCCGGGAATACTAACCGCAATAACAATCAAGAACACCAGCGGGCGTCTACCAACGAAAATGTCTCAGACCACAAACCTAAGAACAAGAAACGGAAGTTTCGGGACAAAAATAAGCACAACCCATCTCAAAAACTCTCTAGAAGACAAAAATCTGTGGCTTCCCCTACAATTACGATAGTAGTCACAACACATGCCTCGACATCAGCCACGACATCTGTCATTCAAGCACCGGACAGACAATATATGGGGACACTTCCAAAGTGTAGCAAGTGTAACTACCATCACACAGGAGTTTGTCGGGTTATACACTCTAAAAGCTGCAACAGGAAAGAACATACCATCTGCTTCTGCAGGACCCCGACCCAACACATCGCTTCAATCACCAATACTAGTGTAAGTCCAGTATGCCACCTATACGGTGAAATGGGACAGTTCAAGAGGGACTGTCCAACTGAGAGGAATGACGGGGGAGCTAGAGGAGTGTGACAAATAATCCAGCAGGAGCAACAAGGAAACTTATTAGGACGTTTGTAGTGTTTCCAACAACAAAAACGTTTAAGTACCATATGTTTGTAATGAATTTGGTATGTTTGCTAAAATTACCGTCTTTCAAAAAAAAAATAGTTAAAATATTCTCTCGTTCAATCAAATCAAAGACACTCATAAATGACCTTAGTATCATTATTGGTGAGCTGTGATTAGGGATGAGCAAAAGGACCGAACCGGATGGAACCGACCCGACCTGGACCCGAACTGGGAACCGGCTTTGGCCAAAATCAACGAACCGGCCCGACGGTTCTATCGGTTCCGGTTCCGGGTCCAGTTTCTCGATTTCAGAATCTGTCTTCGAGAAATAGCAACATATTTTTGGGTTACGGTTGCGGTTTATGCCTGGTTATTGAATGTGATTATAAGCTCGAAGATCAATAACATAAATGAAAAATTGTTATGTTTTTTATATACATATCATAATACGTCAATGGTTATCTTAAATCTGAACTTCTTATCTTTATGTTGCTTATATACATATACTGATATACATAAAGAATAACAACTTGCCTGCATATTTTACCTTTAGTTGTTATAAGGTTGAATTGCTTCTATTAAGAACATGGCCCATGTACTATTATAATATTGAAATAACGTACATGAAAGTTGACATTCATGTTTGGCTTAACAATTGGCTTTTTATGATTCCATAAGACCAGTTCCTTTCCCGCACCATTACTCCATATAACTCTTTGGTGTATTTAGGATATGATATTTATAAGTAGTGGTCGCTGGTAGGGTTCGTATCTTATTGACTTGGAGTCGCCGAGTCGTGCTTCAGTGTGCTTCGGTGGGTTATTATCTCCTATTTTTGAAACTCCAGAAGATGCTGCAACTGAAGCTTTGAATATGTCATTTGGAGTTGGTAGTTATGCTAGTTGGATGCTAGAAAACATGGGCTAGAAGGAGGTAAGCATAAACACTTGTTTATATTTAGTCCAAAGGTAAAAAAAGATAAGTTGATCCTGTTTTACATGATGCAGGGAGAGGCACTTGGGAGCAGCATGAAGGACAGAAGGTTGGTTTAACGGAACCATTACAAGCATTTGGAAACAAAGGAAGCTCAGGTTTGGGATGGAATCACAACACTCGTTGGAAGAATGCATCATTTTATTCTAACTTTTTAGTAGGGCTATTTTTGATGTACATGTATATATATAATATATACATTTGTTATTGAGGATGCACTCACATAATTGCATGTAGTTGCATGATAGTAGTCCACGTAGTCTTGCATTCCTAAGGTCCATGATGTTACAACCGTCAATTTCCAGTCAAGTCAAAGTCAAATAAGTCAACAAGTCAAACCGGTCAACTCAATTAACCCTTGTTATTAAGGTTTACATCGTGCTTACTATTGTACAACACACTATCTTTATGCAAAGTATCACTTTGAGTCTTCACGTGTTCAGAAAATCTAAACCCTAATCAGTGTAACTGATGGAACAACTCAATAAAACATTAATACATACCCTTTGGGGGCGTATAATGCTCATAACAAGGCAAAACGGGGCTTACAAACCTTGCATTTCGAAGTTAAACACTCACAAAAGTCGCAAATAAAGTATCTCTAAATCTCTCTCGCTCTATCTCTCTATATCTCAAATCTCTCCCAAATCTCTCTAAGTATGTGAAATCTCTCCCAAATCTCTCCAAGTATGTGAAATCTCTCCCAAATCTCTCAAAGTATGTGATATCTCTCCTAAATCTCTCTAAGTATGTGAAATCTCCTCAAGTATGTGAAATCTCTCCCAAATCTCTCTCAAAATCTCTCTCAACTGTTTATAATCACTCGGGGCATCCTGACCCTTAACCGAGTCAAAAACCATTGGAAACAGGAAGATATTGTGGAAAACAGCCTCTTAGAACCAAAGCCCCTCTTAGAACCGAACCCTCTTAGGACCGAACTCATCCTAGGACCAAAATTACCCAAGACCGAAACTACTGTATGGACCGAACCTCCCTTCGGCTCAGATCAACCTTCAGTCCGAGATGTCACCTTCGGTTCTGCGAACATCGACTCCTACTCCACTTTCGGTCCCTCGCCTTCGGTTCCATCTACTTCGACCCTTAGACCTCTCAACCGAGCTTCGTTCTGACCATCAGAAGTTCGCAGGTTCGCTTCCTTCTTCCGGTTTTCGACCCATTTCGCTTCTTAAACCCGTTTTTCATGATTTTGACGTGGGATTTTCACCCAAACTCATATTTTGACATATAAAACACTATATATTCATAATTTAAACACATTTTAAGGGAAATTATTGCCTAAGAATAAAATCTAGTAGGTAAGATATTGAGGTAGAGTGTTGACTTTACCTTTAAGTTATGACACAAGCAACCATCCACACCCACTCCAAGACCATACCCAGTCACTATTCATCACTACTTAGTCAATTATTTGTCCTTTCACCCTCTTCCTCCAGCATATGAGGGTGATCAAGGGCTGGAAATCTTTACTTCTCCTCCCACATTCACTTTCACCAAGAAGCAAACTCATTTCTCTCTCTCTCTCTCTCTCTCTCTCACTTTCTCTCTTTAAACTCGAGTTTGAACGCTGTTCTTGATCATTCCCCTCCGAGTTTGGTAAGTAACTTCATCCTACACTTGATTATCTTGCATCCTTTCACTCAAATCATGGATTCCTTACACAAATATCATCATATTTGTTTCCAGATCTTCAAATGCTCAAGTATCTCCCAAGTGTTCTTGACTTGGAAACTTCTTCTATTCAACATCCATCCTAAGAAATCACTCATGGTGAGTTCAAACCCCCACATTTTCATGTTTTCTTCAAGTTTTAGGGGGAGAATACAAGTTAAAACACCAACAACTTAACTAAACTCAAACATTAGCTTTCATTAGGAAAGTTTAGTTCCATTCACGGACTGTTTTGAACATCTTAAAATTTTTAGTTTTCAAAATTTTGTTAGGTACAAATAGTTCAGGTTTATACCTTTAAAATTAATACTTTCACATATTCACACGATTTTTCTACAATTTATGGTGATTTTTACAAAACTGCCTATCATTGTAGCTACGAATTCGGACCAGTCTGTGAATTTGAACGTTTTCACACTAGTTAGAGACTTTTAAAAATCATAATAAAAATTATGAACAAACTAGACACATTTTCTAAACTCTCAGAGTTTACGGATTTAGTTTTCGATTTCGTATGATTTTTCTAAAACCGTGCAGAAATGTTAAAAACAAATCAACAGCTTATAACTTTCATAACTCTTTGTAACATGTTGAGCAAAGTGTTAATCCTTGATGACTTCATATTTTACATGTGCTTTCTGTTGTGATATAGTTATGTAATAGAAAATATTCACTGATTTGTAAGAGTTCTTTATCATTACAAATAATGCAAGATAGGCATGATAAACATAGTTATGTTTTTGCTATACATTCTACTTACACAGAAAAGGTTTCATTTACATTACAAACAATTTTGATAAACTATAATAGGTATAGTTTGTGTTTCATTTACATTTCGAACTCATTATAAAAGGTGTTCGGTTCATATAAATGGGGTACGAATACAAAGTACTGGGTTTATATAAAAAGGGGTACATTACAAAGTGTTGGGTCTTCATATAAATAGGGTACGAATACAAAGTACCAGCTTTATATAATAAGGGGTACATTACAAAGTGTCGGGTCTTCATATGAATGGGGTACGAATACAAAGTATTAGGTTTATATAATAAGGGGTACATTACAAAGTACTGGGTTTTCATATAAATGAGGTACGAATACAAAGTACCAGGTTTATACGAAAATGGGTACATTACAAAGTATCGGGTTTTACTTTCAATTAAACGAGTTTATGTTGATTTACACTTGCATAAATTACTTTAAATATGGAAAATTACTTGTACATTTCGGTCTTGACATTTAAGACTGCAATATATTTTAAAAGCGAGATATTGGATTTTCCGGAACAAACATTACTTTTACATGGAAAGAATTTTAAACACCACACACAAAATCTTATGAACTCACAAACTTAATTGTTGACACTTTTTCGAAACTACTTGTATTCTCAGGAAATCAGTGAACCAGTCAAACATTTCATTTTGTCATCGTAATGTAATTGATTTTGAAATATGTGAACACATGCTACAATGTAACTTTTTCAATTATATTTATGATGGTTGTATTTACTTTGAGCACTATTATACTCGTTGTTATGATATTACACATGAAGTCCACCACCCCCGGACGTTTCGGCCATCCTTGGTTTGGGGGTGTGACACGTGACCATTTGTTTCCTAGTTTTTAGCTAAGTAATGCATAATTATATATGTTGTAATCTGCATTAGTATCAGATATGAAAACAGAAAATTGTCTCAAGTATTAATCTTGTTTATCTCTCTCTCTCTCTCATATATATATATATATATATATATATATATATATATATATATATATATATATATATCAAGGTTGCCGAAATCGCTCGATGGTAGCTTGACGGTCAACTGGGGTTAAAGGATTAATCGGTCTCGACGAGGATTAATCGGACACCATTATTTATTAATAAAAAATTAAATATATACTAAGCAAATAACCATAAAAAGGTCATAACTGGTATTTAAACATTTAAGTCATAATCCATCATATTACAAGTCCAAATTACATTTAAAAATAATAGAAATACATATTTTCATATATTTAAATGTCCATATTCTTTTAATCTTCAAGTTCTTCCACTATTTGACCTCCAGGCGACTCATATTCATCTTCTTCAAACATTTGCTCCTCATTGTTGGATTCGAAATCTTCATCAAAAAGTTCTCTCGGTGTTGAACTTTTACAGGGTACTTGATTATTATTAGTCCCAAGAGTTTCATCAATTGCTTCCATCATTGATTTAGGGTCAACTTCATCTCCATCATTGTCATCTCCATCTATCATCCATTCTTGAGCTGCGTGAGAATCATTTGCTAATAGCACTTCCAAAGTCCTATCTTTTCTCTTTTTGTTTTTTTCCATTAGATTAGCATTGAATTGAACATAAACAAGATTGTTCAATCTATTTGTCTCCAATCTATTACGTTTCTTTGTATGTACCTATAAAAGTACACATAACAAAAGGTTAAAAACGTTTTTGATATTTAAAGATTACAACTTAATAACTAACCGCTTCAAACGTGCTCCAATTCCTTTCACAACCCGATGAGCTACTAGTTAAAGAAAAAAAATCCTCATTGCAATCATTTTCAAATAAGGAGTTGAGCCACCAAAAAGTCCCCACCATCTTGCTATAATTTTAAAGAAAAAACACATTATTAAATTGATAGATATAAAATTCTATTATTTTATAAATTACTAAAATAAACATAAAACACATTACCCGGATCAAAGTCGGCGTTGTTCACCATACAACCTTTAATTGCAAGATCCGCTCCAAATCTATCAACTTTTTCCTTGTATTTTGGCAAATCTGTCATCACAACTTGTCTTTGCATCTCAAAATCTCCACAAAGTAATGTATCAAATAAATCAAGAACCGCATCCATTACACCGGGATCATGTTGGAGTTAGGAATCCTTATAATGTTAATAAGGATTCAAAAGATAAGTTGTCAAATGTAATTTTGAATCTAGCCTACCTTTCATCTTGTTGTTTATGATATCTATAATACGCTTGTAAGCTTTCTCGTTACCACCCAAAGCTTTCATAATTTCTTCTTTTGCTACTTTAAGCTCCCCGTACACAAAACCCATTGAGGTCTTCCAATCCGCGTCAACCATTCGATGGACTTTCACCAAAGGGGAAAACACTTTTAAACATTGTGTCACACCGACCCAAAATTGAAGACTTGTCACTGTTCCATACGAGGCTCTTCCTTTAGGTGTTCCAGAAAATTTGCATTCCTCCCACTCGTTACTAGAGAACATATTTTTTAGTTGCTCCTTCTTTTCGAATAAACTTTGTAATGTTAGAAAGGCGGAAGTAAATCTTGTGACCCCCGGTTGGATAATTTCCCTTTTCTTGGTGTGGTTTCTCATCATAGCTAAGGTTTTGTGGTGAGCATAAATGAAGATGGTTAATTTCTTTGCTTGATCTAAGACTTTCTTAAACCTTGGAAGTCCACCGATACCTTGAAAAAAATATATTATATAACAAATTAATGAATTATAGTATAAAATAAGACATGTAAAAAACTAAAATAGTAAATAATGTAATAAAGAAATATAAACACCTTTGAGCATAAGGTTAATTGTGTGTGTCGTACATGATGTCCAAAAAATAGTTGGTCTTTTCTCTTGTAGTGACTTTGAAGCTCCCATGTTATTTGTGGCATTATCGGTCACAACTTGAACAACATGATCGGGACCAACTTGTTGAATGCAAGATTCCACATAATCATATATGTATTGGCGTGTATGTGATTCATTGGAACATTCTTTTGATGATATAAAAACGGTACCCATTCTTGAATTTACACATAAATTCATAATGCTCCTTCTCTTTCTATCAGACAAAGCATCTGTCATGATCGAGCATCTAGTCTCTTTCCATTCTTCTTCATTTTTTTTCAACAAACTTTTTGTTCTTTCAATCTCATGCTTTAGAAGTGGATCACTCAAAGAATACCTGGTAGGAGGTGGAAGCCTTGTTCCAAATTGGCCAACAACCTCCAACATCATTTTGAAGTTATCATCTTCCAATGCATGAAAAGGAATTGCAGTTTTATATGCCCACCTACTAATGAATTTATGACATGCTAAAATTCTTTCTTTTCGAACAACATCGTTAAGATCATTTTTTCCCTTTCCCTTCATAATTTCAGGGTTTATTTTGTGTGCATAGCCATCCATGGGGCCTATATAACTTGGTGCTTTCAACCCTGAAGGATCTTCTATTTCATCCATTGTAGCACCATCATTTAACACTTGTATTGCCTCCGATCTTAAGGCCTTATCATGTTCGTGTTTAGCTTTCTTTTTATCTTCCCTTTGTTAATAAAATTTCGCATTCTCAATTGATCATCTTTTGTAGAGTTTGGACATCGACTTACATTTCCCGGCACATGACCAGTTGTTTCAATCTAGTAATCCCCCTGGTAAACACTTTTCCACACAAGTTACATTTCACTGTATCCATCTTGTTTTTATCTGGGCAAAAACCATACTCCCAACCAATATCATCTGAGTTTCGTTTATGAGCACCGATCAAGGTTGATCCCACCGATGGCGAAGTCGAATTTTTGGATGTCATGATTGGAAACTGCTATATACACCAGAAAAAATACATCAAAAATGCACCAGTTATATTTCAGTGTTTCACTGTATCCATATTCAGAAATTATAATAACTAATAAAGTAATATGTTAATAAGTTAATAACACAATAACACAACAAACATGCACCAGAACTACAACAAATCTTCAACTAGATAATTCTTATTCTCATAAAAAATCAGCATAACAACTAGTCAACTAGATAATAGCAAGTCAATAAGATGCAAGAAATATAAACAGATGCAAGAAATACTGAAATACGAACAGATAATTGCTAGTCAACTAGTCAACTAGATAACAGATGCAAGAAATACGATTAGAGCAAAAAAAAATACTGAAATACATACATACCGATGGGAGAAATATGAAGAACTGATGATTTGTAGTTGCAGAAATCGGTACCCAACAAACAGATGAGAGAATTCAACATTTTTTTGGAAAAAGTGAAAAACAAATAATCAGAGATTGATCGGTACCCATCAAATAATCGCCTCAACATTAACTCAACAATTTTTGGAAGAAACACGAATTTATGTGCGAGAAATAGGAAGAATACATACAAAAATCAATTCAGCAAACATATGACATTTGCTTCAACGATTGAGAGAGACAGAAATCGCATACATGAAGGCTGAAGCTTCGTCAGAGTATCTGTTCGCTAGCGAATCTGTTCGCCGGTGTCCAATGGAGGTTCGCCGGAGTCTGGTGGTCGTCGGCTATAGCTGTATCGCCGATGTAACCTCTTACATTTGCTTCAACGATTGACAGAGAAGTGAAAAAATATGGCGACGCTGTGAAACACGAAACTAGGGTTAGACGAAATTGGAGCCTTTTTTTTTAATTTTGACCACCTTTGACATTTCACTAATTTTGACTTCCATTGACCGTCGTTGACCACCAAGACCGCCAAGCCCGTAGTTGACTGAAATTGACCAATTACCTTCAAACACCCCTAATCCTAACCGGTTAGAGAATGCCAAGTGATTAATCCACGATTAATCCCGATTTCTGCAACCTTGATATATATATATATATATATATATATATATATATATATATATATATATATATATATATATATATATATATATATATATATATATATAACTTCTATGGAGAATAGTCATCTCTAAGCGGTGTCTATCAGTGGTGCTTTCATTCATGTTCATCATGCCTCCCTGTCAAGATCTGTCCATCGATGTCACACCGCCAATTATCCACGAGGAACTATCCACACTCATCGCAATTTCCATCGTGAATGCCCGTCGTCTCGATGCAATTATCACACAAATGGGAATCGTCAACAACCTCATAGGAATTCAAACCGGAACCATGGCCAAACTCATCCAGCCTCCACCTCCGCTTCCACCACTGAATCAACAACCAAGGTCGCCGCCATTGACATCCACATCACCATTGTCACTGCCACAACAGTCGTTATTGTCACCGTCGTCTCTAAAACCATTACAATCACCCATGTCAACCCAACAACCACTTCTACCGTCACAGCCGCCACCATCATTGACCACGACACCTTCACCACAACAACAATTTCTACCACCGATGATGCGACCCAGAAAACTACCGAAAACAATTCCGGCCAACAAAAACTACCGAAAACAAATCCAAACAAACTCAACGGGCCTAGAGAATGGGGTCCTTTTTAATCGGGGACGAACTGATACGGATCTCTAGCCATACCTAAGGCCGCCTCAATGGCCAAATCTTTCCATCCACGAGTACGACCCGATTGCTACCAGAAGTTGACATAAATCGGCCTTGAGGACAAGACTATTTTTCGGGGGCAAGGTATGGATACGAACACACACTGACTTGGTCTTGCCTAGCTAGTTTATTAATTGGTTGATTTATTCATTCTTTATTCTTAGTGTTATTCTTAGCGGTAGTTGCATGATAGTAGCCCACTTACTCTTGCATGCCTAAGGTCCATGTGACCATTTGTAGTTTCTAGTTTTTAGCTAAGTAATGCATATTTATATGAGTTGTAATCTGCATTCGTATCAGATCAGATACGAAAACAAAAAATTGTCTTAAGTATTAGTCTTCTTTATCTCTCTCATAAAAACAAAAAATTGTCTTAAGTATTAGTCTTCTTTATCTCTCTCTCATATATGGAGAATAATCGTCTATAATCTCTAAGTGGTGTCTATCACACCCACATATTACTGCCCTTTAATACAAAACATGAAAGAAACCTAATCTAATACAAATACCATACAGAAAAGGACAAATTTTCTATAGTACCCCTGGATTAAAGATTTATGGATTATCCCAAAAGTATTGACAAAACCAGCAAGTTAAACCATATATTTTATAAGAAAAAATAAAAATAAAGATTTTTTTAGGTCGTTTTCAAAAAAAATATATTTAGTTGAATGAATTTATGCATTATAAAAAATCCAACCAATGATTTAACTGTACCCTTTGTAAACCACAACTAAAAAATTCTTAAACAAATTAAGAACGCGTTTTCTCGATCTTTGTCCATTTTCTAATTGCTACTGCTTCAAACTACACCAATCGCTTTAATTCACATGTTATAATCAGATTTTAAAACTTCTTGATGGAAAATGACTTTCGTATTATCATATTTAAGATGGAAGCAACCTGGAAGGCTGGAAGGAGTCTCATACGTACTCATGTAACAAAGCATATATACATGACCCACATGTTTGCATTGGATCAAACCACCTGAAATTAACTTTCTTGAAGCACATTCATCTACTCTCATGCATATCTCGCCCATGATCTGAAACCCCATAACGTTGAATGTGATTATCAAGGGTTTGGTAGTACGAACAGTGAAGATCAAAACTCTAATGGCGATGGTATAACTTATAAGAGACATACATGCATTGACCCCAACATCTGTTCTCCCTCCACGGACTCTCTATCCATTTGACTCATCTCTATCTATGGCTACAAGTGATGGAACCTCTCGTGACGATTATTCAAATATGAGTGTGACTAACAGTACGTTGGTGGTGGCAGGATCAGCGATAGGGAGCATAGGAGTTGAATACCATGGTGCGATTGGAGAAGATTATGATGTTGATGGTGTATTGCATCCTTCCCTATCGCCTGTACGTGGTAGAAATGGGAGGGAGGTGGTGGTGCCGACGAGAAACGTGAAGAAAGAGGAGGTTGAATCGAAGATAATCGCATGGAAGAATGGTGTATTGCATCCTTCCCTAAGATATCCGAGATTACTAACATGTTCAAGTGTGAGGATGCTATAATAAAAGGGTGGGAGAGCGAGAAGGTTCAGAAGGCTACTTTAAAGATGAAGCAAATCGAAGTAGATTAAGCTTTCCCTTCGTTACACTTTCAGTTAATTAAAGTTCTTGAATTTATATATATATATATATATATATATATATATATATATATATATATATATATATATATATATATATATATATATATATATATATATATATATATATATATATATATATATATATATATATATATATATATATATATATATATATATAGTATTCGTTAACCATGCACTCAATCTTTGTTTCGGTTTTGCAGAGGAAACTGGATGAGAAGAAAGCTAGAGCGATGGAAAAGATGGAAAACGAGATTGCTAAAGCACATCAGAAAGCAGAGGAAAGGAGGGCGTCTGCTGAATCAATAAGAGGAACGAAGATGGCTAGGGTTCTTGAAGTGGCTAACTTGATGAAAGCTGTTGGAAGATCTCCTGTTAAGAACTTCTTTTAGGTCTCATTATAATTGATTTTAAAGATGGGGTTGTGTAGAAATTTGTGTAATAATTAAGTGCCCCATAGTTAATTACGAGTTTCTTGGGAATGTTTAGTAGCAAAGAGTTTGCTTCATGTGTGGTGGAAGTTGGGACTTTTCGATTGTTTGCACAATTGTGCCTTATCCTATATAAAATAATAGAAGATTTTAATTGTAGTGAAATATAGAAGATAGGTTTTGGATTTGGTTTTTATTTTAAAGTTGTCATTATTTTATTAACCTTATATATTAATCATGTATATTTTATAGTTTTGGGTATGTATCTATTTAGTTATTTTGTTGGAAAATGGTATCTATTTAATTGGGAAATTATTTCCAACTTGGATCCATGTCAATCGACCACAACACTAGGCCATATTCACGAACAAAGCATGAACAATATCTTTAAAATGTCTCACATCATTGTCAATAACCATCTCTGTAAAATTATTCATTACAAGATAGTTGAGATATAAATCAATCTAACTATCTACTAAACGTATGTTCCTAGCCACCAATTAAACTAAACCACAAGAAGTCATGTTAAGGTAAATTCGTACCATAATTCAACCAATATGATGTTGTATAGTACATACCATCGTTGATTCTTTCTCACGACCCTCGAATTTCTTAATACTTTATGAGATTACTCAATTTAATTGAATAACTTTGAAAAAAAATGTTTAAATATATTAAATAAAAAAGTGTGTTTGATATATTTAAGATGGTGATAATTATAAAATTGCA